>NC_136059.1:746294104-746895890 GCF_964261635.1 Lissotriton helveticus | reverse complement strand
CAGCAGAGAGGTTAGTGTTTGCTGCTCCGGTGGGGCGGGGGGGCGTTTTTCGGTGCCTTGAGGCATCGGGGGGAGGAAACTGTCTTTCCTCTCCCCTGATGTCCGAATGCACGGCATTCCTGGTGCACGATCGCGCACAGCGTCGCGATCGTGCACCAGGAATGCCCCACTAGACACCAGGGATTCTGTTTGGGCATAATTGTTTGTTGAGGAAGCGACCCCTTGGGCAAGGGTCGCTTCCATAATATTTTTCAGACTTTTCTGCCCCCCCTCGGGCAGATCGGCCGTTTTTTTGGCTGATCTGCACCCAGGGGGGGGGGCAGAAAAGCCCACTAGTCCCCAGGGATTTGTTTGTATTTGAAAAGGAAGCGACCCCTTGGGGAAGGGTCGCTTCCTAGTGGCCCTAATTTTTTAGACTAGGGGGCAGATCGGCTGTTTTTTGGGCCGCATCTGGACCCAGGGATTGAATTATATTTATAAAGGAAGCGACCCCTTGGGGAAGGGTCACTTCCTTAGGGGGTTAACATATTTTTCAGACTTTTCTGCCCCCCCTGGGGCAGATCGGCCGTTTTTTCGGCCGATCTGCACCCAGGGGGGGGGGGGGGGCAGAAAAGCCCACTAGTCACCAGGGATTTGTTTACAATTGAAAAGGAAGCGACCCCTTGGGGAAGGGTCGCTTCCTAGTGGCCCTTATTTTTTTTTAGACTTGTCTGCCGTTTTTTGGGCCGCATCTGGACCCAGGGGGGGTAGAAAAGCCCACTAGACACCAGGGATTTTATTATATTTATAAAGGAAGCAACCCCTTGGGCATGGGTCGCTTCCAGGGGGCATTATAAATATTGTAGACTGTTCTGTCCCCCCTGGGGGCAGATCGGCTGTTTTTTTTACCGTTTCTGGACCCAGGGGGGGATAGAAAAGCCCACTAGACTCCAGGTTTTTTTTATTATATAGGGAGCGACCTCTTGGCCAAGGGTTGCTTCCTTGGGCCCATTTGTTTTCAAAAGTATGTTCTGCCGTGTCTTTATTTGGCCTCTCTGCCCTCCGTAGGGTTGCTTTCAGGGGGCCCACGTTTATAATGATTTATATTCTGCCCCCCATGGGGACAGACACCCCATTTGTGACATAGCCTGTTGTAATGTGTGTTGTTTTTGTTTTTTCTAATGTGTATTGGTTTTTTTTTCTCTTTAGATTGTTGCAGTGTGCGGTTCCGTTACTGGTGGTTCTGTTGTTCTGCTGTTTCTGTAGTTGCATGTGTTTGGTAAGAGACCTTTTTTTTGTTCAATTGTAATGTAATTGTTTATTTTGCAAAGTGTGTAGTAATACGAGTATGTTTGGTTTCTGTTTGTTGTGATTGTAAAACATGTTTTGCATTTGTTTTTGATGTGTCCTTGTGTAGATGTAAGTTTTTTTTTCTTCTTTCTAGTGGGATATCGTTGCCTATTTGCTGTGTCTTTGCAGAGAAGGTGCTGGTGAGTGTAGTTGTGTCTTGTAAGTGGATTGTATATTTTTTCTAAATATAGTTTTTTGTGAAAAAGGCTTACATTTTTTATCTTACTTTGCGCAGTGTTAGGGTTGTTGAGTTGTTTGTGCAGACTCCTTTATTTGTAAGGATAATGGCTAGCCGCCGGATTACTGCTCAGCAAGTTGTTGGAATGCTTTTTGATTCTTCCTCTGACCATGGTCCAGAGACTGACTCTGATTCTGAGCCAGAGGTGGGAGGTGAAGATTCAGGTAGTGAGTTTTCTCTACACATGGCTTCATCTGATGATGAAGACACTCTGAGTGCTGATGAAGCTACTTTTGGTGTGGATGATGTGCCTGTGGTTGCGGAGGACATTGCTGTGCCAATAGTGCGGCAAGAGACATCTGGGCTGCAGCCTGGGGCTGCTAGACTTCCAGTTGGTGTAGTGAGACAAGAGGCAGCTGGGCGGCAGCCTGCGGCTGCAAGACTTGACGATGAAAGTTCTGACCTCTGGGTTGCACCAGGCATGGTGCAGCCGGCATTGTCTGAATTTACTGGTGTTCCAGGGTGTAGGGTGAACACTGAAAACTTTTTGCCTATTGATTTTTTCAAGTTGTTTATGGATGATGTGTTTTTGGCAGAGATTGTAGAGCAGACTAATTTGTATGCTGAAAATTTTTTGAGGGTGAACAGTGCCAGCCTTAAGCCTCATGCCAGAGCTACCCGGTGGACTCCCACAAATTTGGAGGAGATGAAAAAGTTTTTGCGTTTAACTTTTTTGATGGGCTTGCTTAGGAAACCATCAATGGCTTCATATTGGTCTACTAGTCCCTTGATGGCAACAGCTATATTTCCGGCAGTCATGAGTCATGATAGGTATTTGCTTCTGCTTCGGATGATGCATTTTGTTGACAATAGTCTTGCTTTGCCACGAGATCACCCTGATTGTGACCGTCTTTTCAAGATTCGGCCTGTCATTGATCATTTTGTTGATCGATTTTCTGAGATTTTTTATCCTGGGAAAGAAATTGCAGTGGATGAGTCTTTGCTGTTGTTCAAGGGCCGCTTGGTATTTCGGCAATACATTCCTAGTAAGAGGGCACACTATGGAATCAAACTGTATATGCTGTGTGACAGTGAGACTGGATATGTCTCTAATTTCAGGGTGTAGACTGGTAAGGAATCCAGGATTAACCCCCCTGGTTGACCGTCGACTTTTGGAGTGACTGAGAAAATTGTGTGGGAACTTGGTCGTGGATTTTTTAACAAAGGCCATCATTTGTATGTCGATAACTTCTACACTGGTGTGCGGTTGTTCAGGGAATTGGCCAAAGTGGACACTGTTGCTTGTGGCACAATCCGCTCAAACCGTAAAGTTTTCCCAAAAGAACTTGTTTGTCGAAAGCTTGCTCAGGGACAGTGCAGTGCATTGCGTTGTGAGGAGCTTCTAGCTGTGAAGTTTTCAGACAGGAGAGATGTCTACATGTTGACTACAATACATGATGAAAGCACTGAACCGGTTCCTGTTTGGGGTCAGGTTTCAGAAGTGCGCAAACCTGTGTGCATAATGCACTACAATAAGTACATGGGTGGTGTTGACAGAGTAGATCAGAGGTTGGAACCGTATGCTGCTCTTCGTAAGGCTTACATTTGGTACAAGAAGTTGGCTATCCATCTTTTCCACTTGGCAACCTTTAATGCTTTTGTTGTGTTCCAGAAATCTTGTCCCCAGTCAAAGATGATTTTTGTAAAGTTTCAGGAGTCTGTAATAGGCAGCCTTGTTTTAGTGGAACAGGCAAGTGTTCCTAGAGTTGGAGTGGTGGAGGATGTTGCCAGATTGAAAGATCGCCACTTTCCTGATACAATTCCTCCTACAATCTCAAAAGACTTTCCCAGTCGGAGATGTAGAGTCTGTTGGCGAAGAGGTTTGCGGAAGGCGGTTCGTATTTACTGCCCTGACTGCCCTTCAAACCCCGGGCTGTGTGTACCTGCTTGTTTTAGATTGTACCACACGCAAAATAATTTCAATGAGTGGAAAAGTGAACTGGTTGGTTTTATTGTTCAGTTTCAAAGTTTGCATTTGTGTAGTATCTTTAGATTTAGTTGTTGAGTTAGTAGATTTGTACCAATTTGCAATTTTCTTTTTGTTTTTCTTTTATTTAAAAAAAAAACTAAAGTATGATGTTGGTTTGCGTGTAGTGTCCATTGTCTGACGGTGTGCATGGTTTGGCGCTTGGCTGGCGGTATCTGTGGACTGGTGCTTGGCTGGCGGTGTGCGTGGTCTGGTGTTTGGTTGGAGGTGTGCGTGCTCTTGCGCTTGCCTGGTGTTGTGTTTGGATTTGTCCTTGGCTGGTGGTGTGCGTGGAGTGGTGCTTGGCTGGTGGTGTGTGTGGAGTGGCGTTTGGCTGGTGGTGTGCGTGGAGTGATACTTGGCTGTCTGTGCACGGAGTGGTGCTTGGCTGGCGGTGTGTGTGGAGTTGCGCTTGGCTGGTGGTGTGTGTTGAGTGGCGCTTGGCTGGTGGTGTGTGTGGAGTGGCGCTTGGCTGGTGGTGTGCCTGGAGTGGTACTTGGCTGTCTGTGCACGGAGTGGCGCGTGGCTTGCGGTGTGTGTGGAGTGGTACTTGGCTGTCAGTGTGCGCTGAGTGGTGTTTGGCTGGCGGTGTGCATGGTCTGGTGCTTGGATTGTGGTGTGCGTGGAGTGGCGCTTGGCTGGCGGTGTGTGTGGAGTGGTACTTGGCTGTGTGTGCACGGAGTGGTGCTTGGCTGGCGGTGTGTGTGGAGTGGCGCTTGGCTTGCAGTGTGCGTGGAGTGGTGCTTGGCTGGCGGTGTGTGTGGAGTGGTACTTGGCTGTCGGTGTGCGCTGAGTGGTGTTTGGCTGGCGGTGTGCATGGTCTGGTGCTTGGATGGTGGTGTGGGTGGACTGGCGCTCGGCTGGCGGTGTGTGAGTAGTTACTTTCTGTTGTTCACTACACACACTGCTAGTTGAGTGACACTCCACGCTGTCCATCATTTTGTGTTGTTGCAAAGTCAGAAATGTGGGCGTGTGAAAGTGATGGGCCCTTGAATGGTGCTGTCTGCTGGTGTAAGTGTTGAAATGTGATGGGTCCGCGGCTGGCGGTGTGAATGTTTTGTATGTGTCACACATACGAAAGGTGTATGAATGGCCTGTAAAGAGGTTGGTGCCTTGACGTGGCTTTACAGCTCACGAGCTGTGAGTCAGTGGTTCAGTTTATCATACTTTCAATTATACGCCGTGTATTTCATTTTTGTGAAATTACTTGCGAATACAATTGTATGTACTAAATCATCACTCACCCTCGTGCCAAATCCAACCAGTATGTGTGTGTGCTTGCGGAATAGATGGCTGTGCAGTAATATTTCTCTTTTATCTCTTTCTGAAGTAGGGTGTACCTTGTCCCTTATTGTGATTGTTGTAATGTGTTGATGTTCCTTCCGTATGGTGTCAATGGTCTGGTTTGTATCAGGTATGAAAGGTGCGTGAATGGCCTGTAAAACGGTTGGTGCCTTGTCGTGGCTTTACAGCTCACGACTTGCGAGTCACTGGTTCGGTTATTATGCATTTATTTATTGACAGAGCATTTCATTTTTTGAAATATCTTGTTAATAAAATTTTATGTACTGAACCATCACTCGCCCTCGTGCCAAATCCAACCTGTATGTGTGTGTCTTTGAGGAATAGATAGCCGTGCTTGAATGTTTGACTTTTGAGTAACTCTTTTAAGGTGTACATTATAGCTATAAATAACTTACTAAATTTAGACATTATTGTTAAACCATGGAAGTATATGGTCATGTCTTTCTGGTGAATTCTATTGTTGATTTTTATCCACAATCTCCTGCAAACTTGAAATTGTCTGTCACAATTTCCATGTAATATTGTCCCTTGAATCGCACGCTCTCAAATTGAAAACTTAATTCTCCACCGTACGATTTGGACATTTTCCTGTTGCAGCCACTATGACATTGTCACCATTGTCAAATCCACCAGCTTTTGCAAGAGGGGTTACCTGGGTTTTTGGCCCCGTGCTAGACGGCCATCTAGGGAAACCTACCAAACCCACACATTTCTGAAAAGTAGACACTTGGGGGCTTCCAAGGAGGTATGGCTTGCGTGGATCCTCTAACGTTCCTTTACCCAGAATCCCTTGCAAACCTCAATTTTAGCTGAAAAAATCGTTTTTTTCACACTTTTTTGTGTGGAAAAGCGTGGCATCACTGGGCTCACACAAATTTCCTCCCACCCAGCATTCCCCCAGGTCTCCTGATAAAAATGGTACCTCACTTGCGTGGTTAGGCATAGTGGCTGCAACAGGAAAAGGCCCAAATCGTACCCTATAGCAAAACTACCTTGATTTTGGGGGGCACCTGTGTTTTTGACCCGGAGCTCGGCGGCCAACATTGGAAACTACCAAACCCAAACAGTTCTGAAAACTAGACACCCGGTGGAGTCCAGGGAGGTATGGCATGCGTGGGTCCCCCAATGTATTCCTACCCAGAATTCCTTGCAAACCTTAAAATTAGGTAAAAAAATACTTTTCCAAATTTTTTTGCGTGGGATCTCTGTGTCGGCAAAAATGTCTTACCACCCAGCGTTCCCCTTGTTCTCCAGAGTAAAATGATACCTCACTTGTGTGGATGCCCCAAAGCAGAACAGGATAAAAATGAATTTAAAAAAAATCTAGTATATAGGTTTGACAAATTAAGCACCCCAACCTTAGTCACAGGGCTTTGGCCCACCCACACAAGTGAGGTATCATTTTACTCGGGAGATCAAGGGGAACACTGGGTGGTAGGACATTTGTGCCGGCAGGGAGATCCCACCCAAAAATGCATGAAAAAGTGTTTTTTTAACCTAAATTTAAGGTTTGAAGGGATTCCTGTTTAGGAAAACATTGGGGGACCCACCCATGCCATACCTCCCTGGACTCCCCCGGGTGTCTAGTTTTCAGAACTGTTTGGGTTTGGTAGTTTCAAAAGATGGCCACTGAGCCCCGGGTCACAAACTCAGGTGCCCCCCAAAAAATCAAGGTAGTTTTGCTATAGGGTATTGTAAATTCACCACCGTATGATTTGAACCTTTTCCTGTTGCAGCCACTATGCCTACCCACGCAAGTGAGTTACCATTTTTTTCGAGGACCTGGGGGAACGCTGGGTGGGTGGAAATTTGTTGATCCACACAGATTCCAGAAATTTCCACCACAGAAATGTGAGTAAAATGTGTTTTTTTTGTCAAATTCTTAGCTTTGCAAGGGATTCTGGGTAACAAAACCTGGTGGTAGGCAGTCGAGTCACCCCATCCTGAATTCCCCTGGGTGTCTACGTTTAAAATAGTATAGGTTTGCTAGGTTTCCCTAGGTGCTGGCAGAGCTAGGGCTCAAAAACAAAAGGTAGTCTCTTTGTTAAAAAAGGGCAAGATTTCACTGGGAAATTGAGGTGCGACCACGTTGTATTTTGCGCTGTTTCATGTCGCAGCCACTATGCCTACCCACGCAAGTGAGGTATCATTTTTTTGGGGAGACCTTGGGGAACACTGGGTGGGTAGAAATTTGTTGATCCACGCAGATTCCAGAACTTTCCACAACAGAAATGTGAGGAAAATGTGTTTTTTTTGTCAAATTCTTAGCTTTGCAAGGGGTTCTGGGTAACAAAACCTGGTGGTAGGCAGTCGAGTCACCCCATCCTGAATTTCCCTGGGTGTCTAGTTTTTAAAAATATATAGGTTTGCTAGGTTTCCCTAGGTGCTGGCAGAGCTAGGGCTCAAAAACAAAAGGTAGTCTCTTTGTCCAAAAATGGCAAGATTTCACTGGGAAATTGAGGTGCAACCACGTTGCGTTTTGCGCTGTTTCATGTCGCAGCCACTATGCCTACCCACGCAAGTGAGGTATCATTTTTTTGAGGAGACCTTGGGGAACACTGGGTGGGTAGAAATTTGTTGATCCACGCAGATTCCAGAACATTCCACCGCAGAAATGGGAGGAAAATGTGTTTTTTTTGTCAAATTCTTAGATTTGCAAGGGATTCTGGGTAACAAAACCTGGTGGTAGGCAGTCGAGTCACCCCATCCTGAATTTCCCTGGGTGTCTAGTTTTTAAAAATATATAGGTTTGCTAGGTTTCCCTAGGTGCTGGCAGAGCTAGGGCTCAAAAACAAAAGGTAGTCTCTTTGTCCAAAAATGGCAAGATTTCACTGGGAAATTGAGGTGCGACCACGTTGCGTTTTGCGCTGTTTCATGTCGCAGCCACTATGCCTACCCACGCAAGTGAGGTACCATTTTTTTTAGGGAGACCTGGGGGAACGCTGGGTGGGTGGAAATTTGTTGATCCACGCAGATTCCAGAACTTTCCACCACAGAAATGTGAGGAAAATGTGTTTTTTGTCAAATTCTTAGGTTTGCAAGGAATTCTGGGTAACAAAACCTGGAGGTAGGCAGTCGAGTCACCCCATCCTGAATTCCCCTGGGTGTCTAGTTTTCAAAAATGTATAGGTTTGCTAGGTTTCCCTAGGTGCTGGCAGAGCTAGGGCTCAAAAACAAAAGGTAGTCCCTTTGTCCAAAAATGGCAAGATTTCACTGGGAAATTGAGGTGCGACCACGTTGTGTTTTGCGCTGCTTCATGTCGCAGCCACTATGCCTACCCATGCAAGTGCGGTACCATTTTTTTCGGGAGACCGGGGGAACGCTGGCTGCGTAGAAATTTGTTGATCCACGCATATTCCAGAACTTTCCACCACAGAAATGTGAGGAAAATGTGATTTTTTTGTCAAATTCTTAGCTTTGCAAGGGATTCTGGGTAACAAAACCTGGTGGTAGGCAGTCGAGTCACCCCATCCTGACTTCCCCTGGGTGTATACTTTTAAAAAATGTATAGGTTTGCTAGGTTTCCCTAGGTGCTGGCAGAACTAGGGCTCAAAAACAAAAGGTAGTCTTTTTGTTAAAAAAGGGCAAGATTTCACTGGGAAATTGAAGTGCGACCACGTTGTGTTTTGCGCTGTTTCATGTCGCATCCACTATGCCTACCCACGCAAGTGAGGTACCATTTTTTTCGGGAGACCAGGGGGAACGCTGGGTGGGTGGAAATTTGTTGATCCACGCAGATTCCAGAACTTTCCACCACAGAAATGTGAGGAAAATGTGTTTTGTTGTCAAATTCTTAGCTTTGCAAGGGATTCTGGGTAACAAAACCTGGTGGTAGGTCGTCGAGTCACCCCATCCTGAATTCCCCTGGGTGTCTAGTTTTCAAAAATGTATAGGGTTGCTAGGTTTCCCTAGGTGCTGGCAGAGCTAGGGCTCAAAAACAAAAGGTAGTCTCTTTGTCCAAAAAGGGCAAGATTTCACTGGGAAATTGAGGTGCGACCACGTTGCGTTTTGCGCTGTTTCATGAGGCAGCCACTATGCCTACCCACGCAAGTGAGGTACCATTGTTTTTGGGAGACCTGGGGGAAAGCTGGGTGGGTGGAAATTTGTTGATCCACGCAGATTCCAGAACTTTTCACCACAGAAATGTGAGGAAAATGTGTTTTTTTGTCAAATTCTTACCTTTGCAAGGGATTATGGGTAACAAAACCTGGTGGTAGACAGTCGAGTCACCCCATCCTGAATTTCCCTGGGTGTCTAGTTTTCAAAAATGTATAGGTTTGCTAGGTTTCCCTAGGTGCTGGCAGAGCTAGGGCTCAAAAACAAAAGCTAGTCTCTTTGTCCAAAAATGGCAAGATTTCACTGGGAAATTGAGGTGGGACCACGTTGCGTTTTGCGCTGTTTCATGTCGCAGCCACTATGCCTACCCACGCAAGTGAGGTACCATTTTTTTTGGGAGACCTGAGGAAACGCTGGGTGGGTGGAAATTTGTTGATCCACGCAGATTCCAGAACTTTCCACCACAGAAATGTGAGGAAAATGTGTTTTTTTTGTCGAATTCTTAGCTTTGCAAGGGATTCTGGGTAACAAAACCTGGTGGTAGGCAGTCGAGTCACCCCATCTTGAATTTCCCTGGGTGTCTAGTTTTCAAAAATGTATAGGTTTGCTAGGTTTCTCTAGGTGCTGGCAGAGCTAGGGCTCAAAAACAAAAGGTAGTCTCTTTATCCAAAAAGGGCAAGATTTCACTGGGAAATTGAGGTGCGACCACGTTGCGTTTTGCGCTGTTTCATGTCGCAGCCACTATGCCTACCCATGCAAGTGAGGTACCATTTTTTTTGGGAGACCTGGGGGAACGCTGGGTGGGTGGAAATTCATTGATCCACGCAGATTCCAGAACTTTCCACCACATAAATGTGAGGAAAATGTGTTTTTTTTTCAAATTCTTAGCTTTGCAAGGGATTCTGGGTAACAAAACCTGGTGGTAGGCAGTTGAGTCACCCCATCCTAAATTCCCCTGGGTGTCTAGTTTTCAAACATGTATAGGCTTGCTAGGTTTCCCTAGGTGCTGGCAGAGCTAGGGCTCAAAAACAAAAGGTAGTCTCTTTGTCCAAAAATGGCAAGATTTCACTGGGAAATTGAGGTGCGACCACGTTGCGTTTTGCGCTGTTTCATGTCGCAGCCACTATGCCTACCCACGCAAGTGAGGTACCATTTTTTTCAGGAGACCTTGGGTAACGCTGGATGGGTGGAAATTTGTTGATCCACGCAGATTCCAGAACTTTCCACCACAGAAATGTGAGGAAAATGTGTTTTTTTGGTCAAATTCTTAGCTTTGCAAGGGATTCTGGGTAACAAAACCTGGTGGTAGGCAGTCGAGTCACCCCATCCTGAATTCCCCTTGGTGTATACTTTTTAAAAATGTATAGGTTTGCTAGGTTTCCGTAGGTGCTGGCAGAACTAGGGCTCAAAAACAAAAGGTAGTCTTTTTGTTCAAAAAGGGCAAGATTTCACTGGGAAATTGAGGTGCGACCACGTTGTGTTTTGCGCTGTTTCATGTCGCAGCCACTATGCCTACCCACGCAAGTGAGGTACCATTTTTTTCGGGAGACCAGGGGGAACGCTGGGTGGGTGGAAATTTGTTGATCCACGCAGATTCCAGAACTTTCCACCACAGAAATGTGAGGAAAATGTGTTTTTGTTGTCAAATTCTTAGCTTTGCAAGGGATTCTGGGTAACAAAACCTGGTGGTAGGTCGTCGAGTCACCCCATCCTGAATTCCCCTGGGTGTCTAGTTTTCAAAAATGTATAGGGTTGCTAGGTTTCCCTATGTGCTGGCAGAGCTAGGGCTCAAAAACAAAAGGTAGTCTCTTTGTCCAAAAAGGGCAAGATTTCACTGGGAAATTGAGGTGCGACCACGTTGCATTTTGCGCTGTTTCATGAGGCAGCCACTATGCCTACCCATGCAAGTGAGTTACCATTTTTTTTGGGAGACCTGGGGGAACGCTGGGTGGGTGGAAATTCATTGATCCACGCAGATTCCAGAACTTTCCACCACATAAATGTGAGGAAAATGTGTTTTTTTTTCAAATTCTTAGCTTTGCAAGGGATTCTGGGTAACAAAACCTGGTGGTAGGCAGTTGAGTCACCCCATCCTAAATTCCCCTGGGTGTCTAGTTTTCAAACATGTATAGGCTTGCTAGGTTTCCCTAGGTGCTGGCAGAGCTAGGGCTCGAAAACAAAAGGTAGTCTCTTTGTCCAAAAATGGCAAGATTTCACTGGGAAATTGAGGTGGGACCACGTTGCGTTTTGCGCTGTTTCATGTCGCAGCCACTATGCCTACCCACGCAAGTGAGGTACCATTTTTTTCAGGAGACCTTGGGTAACGCTGGATGGGTGGAAATTTGTTGATCCACGCAGATTCCAGAACTTTCCACCACAGAAATGTGAGGAAAATGTGTTTTTTTGGTCAAATTCTTAGCTTTGCAAGGGATTCTGGGTAACAAAACCTGGTGGTAGGCAGTCGAGTCACCCCATCCTGAATTCCCCTTGGTGTATACTTTTTAAAAATGTATAGGTTTGCTAGGTTTCCGTAGGTGCTGGCAGAACTAGGGCTCAAAAACAAAAGGTAGTCTTTTTGTTCAAAAAGGGCAAGATTTCACTGGGAAATTGAGGTGCGACCACGTTGTGTTTTGCGCTGTTTCATGTCGCAGCCACTATGCCTACCCACGCAAGTGAGGTACCATTTTTTTCGGGAGACCAGGGGGAACGCTGGGTGGGTGGAAATTTGTTGATCCACGCAGATTCCAGAACTTTCCACCACAGAAATGTGAGGAAAATGTGTTTTTGTTGTCAAATTCTTAGCTTTGCAAGGGATTCTGGGTAACAAAACCTGGTGGTAGGTCGTCGAGTCACCCCATCCTGAATTCCCCTGGGTGTCTAGTTTTCAAAAATGTATAGGGTTGCTAGGTTTCCCTAGGTGCTGGCAGAGCTAGGGCTCAAAAACAAAAGGTAGTCTCTTTGTCCAAAAAGGGCAAGATTTCACTGGGAAATTGAGGTGCGACCACGTTGCATTTTGCGCTGTTTCATGAGGCAGCCACTATGCCTACCCATGCAAGTGAGTTACCATTTTTTTTGGGAGACCTGGGGGAACGCTGGGTGGGTGGAAATTTGTTGATCCACGCAGATTCCCGAACTTTCCACCACAGAAATGTGAGGAAAATGTGTTTTTTTGTCAAATTCTTAGCTTTGCAAGGAATTCTGGGTAACAAAACCTGGTGGTAGGCAGTCGAGTCACCCTATCCTGAATTCCCCTGGGTGTTTACTTTTCAAAAATATATAGGTTTGCTAGGTTTCCCTAGGTGCTGGCAGAGCTAGGGCTCAAAAACAAAAGCTAGTTTCTTTGTACAAAAATGGCAAGATTTCACTGGGAAATTGAGGTGGGACCACGTTGCGTTTTGCGCTGTTTCATGTCGCAGCCACTATGCCTACCCACGCAAGTGAGGTACCATTTTTTTGGGGAGACCTTGGGTAACGCTGGATGGGTGGAAATTTGTTGATCCACGCAGATTCCAGAACTTTCCACCACAGAAATGTGAGGAAAATGTGTTTTTTTGTCAAATTCTTAGCTTTGCAAGGGATTCTGGGTAACAAAACCTGGTGGTAGGCAGTCCAGTCACCCCATCTTGAATTTCCCTGCGTGTCTAGTTTTCAAAAATGTGTAGGTTTGCTAGGTTTCCCTAGGTGCTGGCAGAGCTAGGGCTCAAAAACAAAAGGTAGTCTCTTTGTTCAAAAAGGGCAAGATTTCACTGGGAAATTGAGGTGCGACCACGTTGTGTTTTGCGCTGTTTCATGTCGCAGCCACTATGCCTACCCACGCAAGTGAGGTACCATTGTTTTTGGGAGACCTGGGGGAATGCTGGGTCGGTGGAAATTTGTTGATCCACGCAGATTCCAGAACTTTTCACCACAGAAATGTGAGGAAAATGTGTTTTTTTGTCAAATTCTTACCTTTGCAAGGGATTATGGGTAACAAAACCTGGTGGTAGGCAGTCGAGTCACCCCATCCTGAATTCCCCTGGGTGTCTAGTTTTCAAAAATGTATAGGTTTGCTAGGTTTCCCTAGGTGCTGGCAGAGCTAGGGCTCAAAAACAAAAGGTAGTCTCTTTGTTCAAAAAGGGCAAGATTTCACTGGGAAATTGAGGTGCGACCACGTTGTGTTTTGCGCTGTTTCATGTCGCAGCCACTATGCCTACCCACGCAAGTGAGGTACCATTGTTTTTGGGAGACCTGGGGGAAAGCTGGGTGGGTGGAAATTTGTTGATCCACGCAGATTCCCGAACTTTCCACCACAGAAATGTGAGGAAAATGTGTTTTTTTGTCAAATTCTTAGCTTTGCAAGGAATTCTGGGTAACAAAACCTGGTGGTAGGCAGTCGAGTCACCCTATCCTGAATTCCCCTGGGTGTTTACTTTTCAAAAATGTATAGGTTTGCTAGGTTTCCCTAGGTGCTGGCAGAGCTAGGGCTCAAAAACAAAAGCTAGTCTCTTTGTACAAAAATGGCAAGATTTCACTGGGAAATTGAGGTGGGACCACGTTGCGTTTTGCGCTGTTTCATGTCGCAGCCACTATGCCTACCCACGCAAGTGAGGTACCATTTTTTGGGGGAGACCTTGGGTAAGTAGTGTGGCTCACTGGTTAGAGGCGGCAGACCCGAGAGCAGAGGACGGCCCGGGACCAGGGTTCGATTCCCGACGCGGCAGGTTTCTGGTTTCTGGACCAGGGTCAGCGGACTCGATAATTCTCTCGCCTCGGTGCCCACTCTGATCAGCGATCACACTCGGCAACTCTGGGCATTAGCTTGCCTCATCTTCACTAGCGGCCCCACCAGACCGCCGGGGATGCCTGGTCTCACCCTGGAGGTACCCATTAAGGGACCATCTCTCAGGGAAGCCAGGAAGGGTTTCGCAGCGGTCGAAGCGCGGAGATACTCCTCCGGGAGTCGATCCTAGCGCTATATAAACTTGCAATTAATTAATTAACGCTGGATGGGTGGAAATTTGTTGATCCACGCAGATTCCAGAACTTTCCACCACAGAAATGTGAGGAAAATGTTTTTTTTTGTCAAATTCTTAGCTTTGCAAGGGATTCTGGGTAACAAAACCTGGTGGTAGGCAGTCCAGTCACCCCATCTTGAATTTCCCTGGGTGTCTAGTTTTCAAAAATGTATAGGTTTGCTAGGTTTCCCTAGGTGCTGGCAGAGCTAGGGCTCAAAAACAAAAGGTAGTCTCTTTGTTCAAAAAGGGCAAGATTTCACTGGGAAATTGAGGTGCGACCACATTGCGTTTTGCGCTGTTTCATGTCGCAGCCACTATGCCTACCCACGCAAGTGAGGTACCATTGTTTTTGGGAGACCTGGGGGAATGCTGGGTGGGTGGAAATTTGTTGATCCACGCAGATTCCAGAACTTTTCACCACAGAAATGTGAGGAAAATGTGTTTTTTTGTCAAATTCTTACCTTTGCAAGGGATTATGAGTAACAAAACCTGGTGGTAGGCAGTCGAGTCACCCCATCCTGAATTCCCCTGGGTGTCTAGTTTTCAAAAATGTATAGGTTTGCTAGGTTTCCCTAGGTGCTGGCAGAGCTAGGGCTCAAAAACAAAAGCTAGTCTCTTTGTCCAAAAATGGCAAGATTTCACTGGGAAATTGAGGTGGGACCACGTTGCGTTTTGCGCTGTTTCATGTCGCAGCCGCTATGCCTACCCACGCAAGTGAGGTACCATTTTTTTTGGGAGACCTGAGGAAACACTGGGTGGGTGGAAATCTGTTGATCCATGCAGATTCCAGAACTTTCCACCACAGAAATGTGAGGAAAATGTGTTTTTTTGTCAAATTCTTAGCTTTGCAAGGGATTCTGGGTAACAAAACCTGGTGGTAGGCAGTCGAGTCACCGCATCTTGAATTTCCCTGGGTGTCTAGTTTTCAAAAATGTATAGGTTTGCTAGGTTTCCCTAGGTGCTGGCAGAGCTAGGGCTCAAAAACAAAAGGTAGTCTCTTTGTCCAAAAAGGGCAAGATTTCACTGGGAAATTGAGGTGGGACCACGTTGCGTTTTGCGCTGTTTCATGTCGCAGCCACTATGCCTACCCATGCAAGTGAGGTACCATTTCTTTCGGGAGACCTGGGGGAACGCTGGGTGGGTGGAAATTCATTGATCCACGCAGATTCCAGAACTTTCCACCACAGAAATGTGAGGAAAATGTGTTTTTTTGTCAAATTCTTAGCTTTGCAAGGGATTCTGGGTAACAAAACCTGGTGGTAGGCAGTTGAGTCACCCCATCCTAAATTCCCCTGGGTGTCTAGTTTTCAAACATGTATAGGTTTGCTAGGTTTCCCTAGCTGCTGGCAGAGCTAGGGCTCAAAAACAAAAGGTAGTCTCTTTGTCCAAAAATGGCAAGATTTCACTGGGAAATTAAGGTGCGACCACGCTGCATTTTGCGCTGTTTCATGTCGCAGCCACTATGCCTACCCTCACAAGTGAGGTACCATTGTTTTCGGGAGACATGTGGGAACGCTGGTTGGGTGGAAATTTGTTGATCCACACAGATTCCAGAACTTTTCACCACAGAAATGTGAGAAAAATGTGTTTTTATTGTCAAATTCTTAGCTTTGCAAGGGATTCTGGGTAACAAAACCTGGTGGTAGGCAGTCGAGTCACCCCATCCTGAATTCCCCTGGGAGTCTACTTTTCAAAAATGTATAGGTTTGCTAGGTTTCCCTAGGTGCCAGCAGAGCTAGGGTGCAAAAACTACAGGTAGGCACTTCGCCATAAATGGGTCAATTTTTAACTGCAAAATTGAGGTGTGACCACGTTGCATTTTGTGCCGTTTCCTGTCGCAGGCACAAGGCCGACCCACACAAGTGAGGTACCGTTTTTATCGGGACACTTAGGGTAATTCAGATTTGTAAATCAACTGTTATTACCAATTGAGTTTTCATGCATTTCTCCCTTCCCAATGAAAGACATTGAGTAAAAAAAAAAATCTTTTTTAAAAATTACCAATAATTCTCATGCTAGTATGAGTATTCCCAATTTTGAAAATGTGCAATTATATACTGTTTCTAGACTCTATAATTTGTACACAATTCAGAAATACATAGGTGACTTTCATAGCGATTTTTCCACATATACATTTTCCAAGAATAAGTGCTCTATACCCAGTAAATAAAAAAAAATCATTGCAAGTTGCTGCTCAGTTTTTGGATCTGGGTTTGTCGGGTTCTTGGAGAAACTACAAGTCCTATATATCCCCACAACCAGGAAGGTCTAACAAATGTAATGGAACATTGCTTTCCAAGAGCTGTCAAAATTACAAGAAGTTATAGGTGAAAACGTTGAGACAAAAGGCTGTTTTTTTCAACAACTTTTCAATTATTCCAATTTTTAACTGTTAGTTTATATAAAGAAACCTTTCCAGGATCCCTTATTGCTTTCATATTCATTTCTACCATTAACTGGAAGGTGGTGAAAAGCTCTAAAAATAGCAAAAATAGGCTATGTCCCAGAAAAATGCAAAACTGTGTGAAAAATGTTGGTTGGTAAAAGCTGAGAAAATGGAGATTTCAGCCCCACAAACCCTTTTTTGATACCATTTACAGGGAAAAACCCAGACGCTTTCATTTGCAGCCCGTTTTTCCCACTTTCCTGAAAAAAACAAAACTTTCACTATATTTTGGTTAATTTCTGGGACCCCTCCAAGGGAATCCACAAACCCTGGGTACCTTTAGAATCCACATGATGTTGGAAGAAAAGGACGCAAATTTGGCGTGGATACCTTATGTGGTCAAAAAGTTACAGGGGCCTAAGCGCGCACTACCCCAAATCACCAAAAAAAGGCTTAGCACAGGAGGGGAAAAGGCCTAGCAGCGAAGGGGTTAAAAGGGTCAATCAGTTTGCGAAGCTCCCAGCGTCGATCCATTGTGCCCTTACTCAGGTCTGAACGCACAAAAAAAGTAATATTATCAAAAGTGACTGGGCTATTAGGCTTTGCTTTAAGAGACACTGCTTGTCTCAGCAAAAAGTTTCCAAAGTAAATCAAAAACGGTCTAGAGAATTTATTGCTTTTGTTCTTTTGAAAGAGAGGCAATCTATGTACCCGCTGCAGTTGGGAATCCCAGTCCCAATCCGATAGATCACCAAAGGCCTTTTGAAATAGTTTCACGACAAAGGATCTGGGATCAGCCCCCTCCATGCCCTCAGGAATTCCAAAAAGTCTAAGGTTGTGTCTGCGCGCCCTATACCCCATATCCTCCACTTTGGCCTCCAATTTAGACATACGTAGTGAGTGAGATCTTGTTATTGATTCCGATCGGATTGCGCCTTCTTCCACTTCTACAACTTGTTGTTTTAGATCTTCCATCTCCTACGTAACCCCTCCAAGCTTTTGACACACTTTGCTCATAAATGCCTGCAATTTAGTATTGTCCTCTCTTAGTTGCAGGTATTGTTGGTGGGTTTCATGTCTTTGTGCCAAAAGAGTTTGCATAATTAAATCAGTGGATGTGATATTTGGATGATCTATTGTTTTTTCCCGTGCCGCTAGTTAAGCTTGCAGTTGGCTTAATGTATCCCTGTAATCTGAAGTCGAGGCCGAGTTGTTAGCCACAGAAGAGCTTTGTCCCGCATTTACTTTCTCTCTTTCAGTATTTTCGGTATTTGATAGCTCCAATAAACAATTATCAGATTCTATTTCAATCAGAGTTGAACTTAGCGTTGAGCTTGTTGGATCTACTTGTGGATTGATGAAGATGTTAGTTGCTAGATTGCTCGTCAAGTTCACAGATAAAGTTGGAGCTAAGGTATCGGGCTGAATAACCGAAACATATCCCCCGTCACTAGGTCCTATATCGGTCAGCAGAGTTGGCGAGGCTATTATATCTGCATTCGTTGAAGGTAGCGTTTTTGTAATCTCCATTCTGGGAGGTATGTTTCTGTCTCTTAAGTTCAAGTCTTCCTCTGGACTTGCTCCAGAGAGTCTTAAAGCCATGCTCTTCACTCCCCCTTTTGCTTCGATCCATTTTCTCAATGGGCTATCATCAACTATAGCCTTTCGCCCCTTCTTAGTTACAATAGGGTCTTTAGTCAGTGGTTTGCGAATTATAGTCTTTTGTTTGGTCTTAGCTTTCAGTTTTGCTTTTCTTCAGCGGGATGCTTTACAAGCATTCGATTTTTTGTTGGAGATTTCCGTGTCGGTTTCAACCTCATCGAGAATTTCTTCGTAATCGGGATTGGAGCTCTCCTCAGCCATCTCTATTTCGTCATTATGTAAGCACTCTAAAGTATTCTTTCCTGTTATGGTCTAGCCGAGTTATTTCTCAGATTTAGATTTGGCTGTGGTTAAGTCTGCTATCTCCGGAGTAAATTGCGCTATGTCCGTATGACTGGGTCGACACAAATATTTGTACTAGAATGAGATACTGCCGGTACAATGTCTAAATAGACGTTTGTATTTGCATTTCTATTTGCATTCACTTCATCAGTTTCTAGGACTACCATGTTGATTCCTTTTTCCCCTATGGTTTCAACCTCGTGAGCAGAGTCTCCCTCTGTACGGAATTCAGCCTTATTAACCTTATCAGCATTATCTTTGCTCTTGGAGATCGCATTGCCGATGTTAGCCATGATTGGAGGGACTGTATTTGTGATTTTTACAGCATTTGGTTCATAACTACATGCTCCCCCTAATTCGCCTAGAGAAGGCAAGCTCTGGTGATTTAAAGTTTCATTGCTAAGAACCGGTGACTCAACATTATTACTGGCGCTTATGTCGAGCATAGCTGGGCAGGGTATTTGTTTGTCAATCGTGACCTTAGCTGTACCTTTAACTGCGGTGCTTGCACCTGTAACCGCCTTGGCTTTCACAGCAGAATCCCCCCTGTCGTTTTCGCAACACAGGCAGACATCGTACCTGAGCCGTCCAGTTTCCCCGCCTTCCCAGTCCTTCCAGTTCGAGTGGAGCGGGTATTCTGACTTGATGTCATCGGTACTGCAGCGCGTCCTGGCTTTGTTGGTGGGTAAAGCGTTCGGTCTTCATTCAGTGAAACACACAACTGAGAGGAGAGTAAGCCGAGACCCGCCCCGTTGAACGCCCTGCTGAGCGCACGAAGAGGGCCGGTCCTTCTGAGTCTCCAAATCGGCAGAATTCCTCTGCTCAAACGGCAAACAAGCTGCAGCATCAAGATCTAGCCACTGTAAGAAACAGCTCAAATAGAAATTGCGGGGGTTTTCCTGCTTAGACAGTTCGGATGATTTTTAAAGCTTTCCTTTTTCTGACCGTAGGATTGATTCATTCCTGGAATCAGTTTATGGTAAAGGCTGGCGCCAGGCAAACTCCAGGGTTTTTGTATGTATCCCTCTTAGTTAATCCAGCCTCGATAGCTTATAGCGCTAAGAACAACGCTAAACAAACGCTTTCCTCATAGTTTCTGGAAGCGGTGGGGAGCTACTCCATGCTGTCTCCTTCACCTGGCGGCTTCAGTGAGTGCAACAGTAGGCAAAGCATTGGATAGCGGGAGGGTAAAAATTACTATTCCTACTCCAGAGTGCAACAGTAGGGAAAGTGTTGGATAGAGTAGGGGTAACAATTACTATTCCCACTCCAGAGAGTGCAACTGTAGGGAAAGCGTTGGATAGTGTAGGGGTAAAAATTACTATTCCCACTCCAGAGAGTGCAACAATAGGGAAAGCGTTGGATAGTGTAGGGGTAAAAAATACTATTCCCATTCCAGAGAGTGCAAAAGTAGGGAAAGCGTTGGATAGCGTAGGGGTAAAAATTACTATTCCCACTCCAGAGAGTGCAACAGTAGGGAAAGCGTTGGATAGCTTAGGGGTAAAAAATACTATTCCAACTCCAGAGAGTTCAACAGTAGGGAAAGCGTTGGATAGCGTAGGGGTAAAAATTACTATTCCCATTCCAGTGAGTGCAACAATAGGGAAAGGGTTGGTTAGCGGGAGGGTAAAAATTACTATTCCCACTCAGAGGGTGCAGCAGTAGGGAATGTGTTGGATAGCAGGAGGGTAAAAATTAGTATTCCAACTCCAGAGAATGCAACAGTAGGGAAAGCGTTGGATAGCGGGAGGGTATAAATTACTATTCCAACTCCAGAGAATGCAACAGTAGGGTAAGCGCTGAATAGCAAAGGGGTAAAAGTTACTATTCCCACTCCAGTGAGTGCAACAGTTTTGAAAGCGCTGGATAGCGTAGGGGTAAAAGTTACTATTCCCACTCCAGTGAGTGCAACAGTAGGGAAAGCGTTGGTTAGCGTAGGGGTGAAAAATACTATTCCCACTCTAGTGAGTTTAACAGTAGGGAAAGTAATGATTTAATATATAAATAAAAATAAATTAAATACTAATAAAACATTAATTTAAATTAATTACCAGTTTAATATTATGTAATAATTAATCAATTAGAAATACAAATAAATATTAGTTATTACAATTAATTACCTATTCATAATTAATTAACAACTAATTAATTTCAATAGCAAAAACTAATTAATAATAACAAGTAATACCAATTAATATTTAATTAACAGTAAATTAATTATCAATACACAAAAAATATTTTTAATATGTAATTAATTACAATTAAATTACTTCCCACCCTATTCCCCTATAAACCCATGATCCGCTACGGAAAAAAAATATTACAATTATCATAATTATCAAGTAATCAATTAATACACATTAATTACCAATTAATACAAATTAATAACCAATTAAATATGAATTAACAATAAATTAAAAATCAATACCAATAAATAATTAAAATATTTATTTCCAATTAAATTACTTCCCACCCTATTCCCCTATAAACCCACAACCTGCTACCAAAAATAAATTAATAAAATTAATGTAATTATCAATTAATCAATTAATACAAATTAATTACTAATTAATTAACAATAAATTCAAAATGAATACCAATTAATAAATAAATATATTTAATTTATTATACTTAAATTACTTCCCACTCTATTCCCCTATAAACCCACAACCCGCTAAAGAATTAAATTACGCAAAAATTAAATAACATAAAATTCATTACTTAAAAAAATTAAACATACATTACAAAAATAATATACACTTTTCATACATATACTAACATACAAAACACTTAAAAAAATTCAGTATTATTAAAAATTCGATATATTTTAATGCCTATATTATATACTTCGATATTTTGACTTATATATTTTGACAATCAATATTATATTACTTACCTTTAATTCGATATTTTTAACCACTTCATTGTGTCCATTCGATAGTTTATCCATTCTATATTTTTACTTATATATTATGGCCATTCTATATATTTATTTCGAAATTATGTCTAGTTACCCCCCAAGCAGCGTCACTTATGGAGGTTCCCTGCAAATGATCTACTAGATTCAGTATTCTGCAGCGAAGTGGGGGACACTATTACAGAATTCTTTGAATTAAATGAGGGCACCATATATTCACAGCTTGTGCTTTGAGATGCTTTAAAGGCATTTATCCGTGGTGTCTGCATTTTTAAACATGTCAGTGTGTTGAGCTCCATACCGGATGAATTGAAAAAATAGATCAGAAACTAAAAGATATTGACATTACCATGCAAAGTACCCCATCATTCGCAGCACTTCAGGATCATTCCAATCTAATGGCTGAATTTACTGACCGTGCTGCCCGAGAAGCCAAGTATATGGGAAAATACGCCGGGGCCCAAGTATACGGGGAGGGGCAGGACACTTGCTCACCTCCTTCGACCACAATACCAATTGGCATTTGTGACCCAACTAGACACTGACGCGGGTGACTCACTAACGAAGGAAGCTGACATGACTACAGCATTGTTTGATTATTATACCAGAAAAGAGGCCCACCTGCTGGACAGGCCCTTAGTGACTATTTACAACAGAGAGCTACGGTTTGGCTTGAAAAGGGACAGTGTGATTTTTTAGTTTCCCCGATAGATGCAGATGAAATCAAACAGGCAAAAAAAGATCTAGCCATCAGCCATGCCCCGGGGACTGACAGGCTCTCTGGAGATTTTTATAAAGCCTATCAACAGAAACTTGCTCCCCGCCTCGTGGAGGTATATGATGAGGCACTGCAGAGCAGATTACTCTCACCAACAATGCGAAAAGTCGCCCCTTAAATGTCAGTCCTACAGGCCATTATCACTGCTTAATCATGACTATAAAATCCTTGCTAAAATACTTGGTACTCAGCTGTCATTGCTAGTCGACATCACTCTATGCCCAGATTTATTCCAGGAAGGTCTATGACATTAAATCTACATGCAGTTTTCTCGGTGGTAAATCAAATGGAACCTACTTTACCAGCGCCAGCAGTGATGCTGGATGCCAAGAAGGCCTTTGATTCCTTAGGGTGGTCCGTTCTTTATGCTGTAATGCAAAAATTGGGTATCCCCATTGGTTTTTTAAATCTTGTTTGCCTACTATATTCTAATCCGGAAGCACAACTGAAAAGAAATGGTATGATTACACCTCTGTTCGTTTTGATACGGGGCACCAGACAGGGGTATCCACTTTCACCCCTGCTATTCATATTAGCCATGGACCCACATGCTGTCACATTCAGGAAAGACATTTACACCATAGATTGCAGTTACATGCAGGCCCACTAATTGCATCATTTCACACAGATGACGTGATGCTGTTTGTGCACAAACCTGCTGACAATCTCCCCCTTTTTTTAAGAAAGGTGGTCTGCTTTGGAGTGCATTTGGGCTTGGTCATCAACTGGAACAAGGCCAAAATATTTCCATTGACCCCTGTCGCTATTCTGGATGACCTTGAATTTTCTTTGCGATGGTGCACTGATCCTCCTAAGTATCTGGCATCTATCTACATTGTATTGTCCCCGAGGTCATCTGTTTAAATCATGGTTCCGCTATCGACCAACTCGAGCCACAAATCAATAAATGGATGAAACGTCCTCTTTCTATTGCTAGTAGGATTGCTATTATAAAAGTGGTGGCATTACCACAATTTCTATATCTGTTTTCAAATATCCCCATTACTCTAATGGTGATTTTTTTTTTAATACACTTGGGACACTTCTAATACGACTAGTAAGGGCGGGTAGGGAACTGGGCCACGTTGACAATGCCATTTCAACGGTGGGCTTTGGGGTCCCTGACTTCTATCTATACTAACTGGTGACCTAAGTCCACTTTATGTATTACTGGTATCACCCAGATGCCTGACTTCAATATATCAAACCTGACAGATCGCAGATATACCTCCACTAACTAGCGACGTTATTGCCCCAAGGCCTACCACGATGTCCTACAGAAATCCAAACAGTGCCCATGACATGCTGGGCATGGACTAAGTTGCAGAGGTATCTACAATACAAGTCCCTATACTCTCCATATTTACCCTTAGGGGATAACCCGTGGATACCCCCCTACTACGAAAACGCTCACTAAAAAAACACTACTTAAACATAGACTTCTAAAAATGGGCGACTTGTTTCACGACTCCAGACCTTGCTCGACTGCCGAACTAGCCGCTCGTGGAGCCGCCAAACACATGGACAATTGTTTGCGCCATAGAATTTGTGTCTCTCTATTGAAAACTTTACCGGAAGCCTCATATGAACCGGATGACTTTCCCCCACTCACACTTGTTATAAACTCAACTGATGGTACTCATTTAGGGGCATATGTGCAGGACATCTAAACTGGGCTTCTATTGGAATCCTATAACGCATATTAGCAAGACCATTATCGCTGTTTTAGCTGCAGTTTTCAGCCGCTAAAACTGAAATAATTTTAACGAGGTTCTTGCTAATATGCCCTTTAGTGTCATGCATTTATCACATGTTGCTCTCCCTTCACCCACCTGTGTACACTAAAGCCCGCACATCCTGGGAGCAGAATTTAGATATCACTATTACAGACGACATATGGCATTACTGTTGTGCACAGATGCGTTACTTCTCAAGTAACTATAGACATAAATTGATAAATTTTAAACATCTTCATAGAGTGTACTTAACTCCAAAACAATTATACAAAATCAACCCAACAGTATTAAATGCGTGTATGAGATGTGGGATGTGGAACTCCTGAGGCAGGTTTTTCACACCTTGCATGGCACTGTGCACCTGTAAACTCATACTAGGAAGATATTTTTAGTCATCTTTCCATTATGGTGGGACAAACTATACAACCCAAACCACTAATGGCCCTTTTGGGATATGTCAAGTCGTTCTAGAGAAGTATTAGATGGTTCTCTGCGATAGCCTTATTGACAGGTTTCATTACACTGGGGCGGAGCGCAGACACCATCGGTGCGGACATGGCTTCGGGACCTCACTTACTGTGATACTATGAGCGACATATATGCCACACTTCTGCCCATCACTTTGCGCCCTTGCGATATTTGGTAACCACTTAAAAATGATTTACAAGCCCACTCCATAGAATGAGATGGGAACACATACACATAGGTAGTATATAACTATCAAGAAGACCGGGAATAATATTATGATTGAATACTGGGATATTGCTGTACTCTAATTATGACCAGACCTTTTTCTGTTTGCTGCTCCTTTGTAATTTGTTTTTTTTGTGTTGGATGAAAGAGAAGGTTTTATATTTGTCATAATAACACAGCAGGTCTGGCAATTTGCGGGCCAATTGCTTCTCAAACCCTGCTTGGTTGTGTTATCTCTTGAAAAATGCAATAAAAAGAGTTAAAAAAAAATAAGATGGGGCCCAGGTAATAGTAACATTAATGACATCTATATTCGGGATGAGTTTCAAATTCATCATTCTTTTTCATACAGTACTGTTGACAGTTTTGGAGTTGATCTGTGTTTTTCCACTTATTCAATGACTACCCACTTTAAATCATATTCCATGTGTCCATTTATTATGTAGTGGTTGGGCATTTTTGTTACCTTGCATCTACGATTACTGCAGTGTTCCCTTTGTGCGTGTTTTTACTTTTCTGAGTGTCTGAGTTTGGTGGCATACACTACACCCACCACATGGGAAATGTCCTGCATCCTTTGGTGGTCCCATAACATTTTAGTTCTGAGTGTCTTCAAGCGCTGAGTGTTACATGTATGCACCGTTGAGTCCTCCGTAGATATTGCATTTCTGGTTCACAAAGTATGCAGTGTATTCAAGCCGGGACCTTAATCCTAGTCAGATACACACCATAAATCAACCTGCACTCAGCCTCTGATAGCTTTCCACAGAGCAAGCAGGCTTAACTTTAGTGGCAATGTGTAAAGTATTTGTGCAACACTTCAAACAGTAAGACAGTGAAAACACCACACAAGTTCGGAAAAATAGCTTTTATTTTTATGAACAAACCAAGACCAAAACAACAACAATTCAATATTCAGAACCAGAGTTATAAATAGATTAAATAACGTTCTAATGCATAAGGGCATAAAGAGCCAACCGGAGATGTCTGGTCACATTGACCGGGGTAAATCCAAAAGTTCTGGCAGAGCATGATGGAGTGTGGGTCGGACACAGGGACCAGCCACCGCCTGCTGAAAAATACCTTAGATGTGTCATCAAGTGAGCTGAGATGCTGGAAGTACAGAGAGAACCGCAGATTTGAGGGTGATACGGTGAGCAATGCAAATTTGGAGATGTGCCGGGACTAGAGTTTAGACGCAAGAAGTAAGAAGGTGATGCATCACTGTTGAACCGCTGAGTTGAAGTCGATGTGTCAGTGCTGAGCCGCACAAAGGCGGAGATGCATCGGAAACTAAAGACGATGCATCATGCAGTTGGTTATGTGATGTTGGCAGTCCGAGCACCAATGCTGATGTTATGGTGTCAAAGGAGATGCACTGGTTCCAATCAGGGCAACATTCTTGATGCCTGGGGTCTAGAAGTTGAAGCACTTGATATCCACTTCCAAGGGCCCAGGACTAGATTGGCACCTCTTGACAGAGAAAGACTTACAGCAAGCAAAGCCCAGGTGCTGTTCAGGTTGATAAAATGTCTTTGATTTCCCTGCGACTTAGAACAGGGTCAAGTCTGCATGCCCTTGGAGTCACTCTGAGTTCACGTAAAATGGGTCCAGTACTTCCTCAGCAGGGCAGAGGGTACCAGACAGTAAGGCAGCACAGCACAAAATCAGGTCAACCAGAGGAGCAGTCCAACAGAGTGGCAGTCCTTGTAGCAGCACAGCAATCCTTCTTCCAGGCAAAGTTCTTCACAGGTCCAGTAGTGCACAGATTTAGTGGGGTTTGAAGTCCAGTTCTTATAACCAGTGGTGCCTTTGAAGTGCACAGACATTCTCCATCCCAGCTCTGACTCCAGACTCAATTCAGGAGGGATATGCAGACCTGTGTCTGGGGACAGGACACAGCATATTCAGGCTCCTCCCTCCCATCCTGCCCAAGATTACTCTTCAGGATGTGGATGGCCACAGATTCACACCTAAGCTCCCTTTTTGTGTAGCTATCTATATGGAATGCACAAAGTCAGGCTGTAACCCACCCCAGATGTGCATGTGAGACAGGCTTCAGGGACACAGGGCAAAGAACAGAAACAAGCCATCTTTCCAAAAGCAGCATTTTCAAAGGAAAACAATAAATTTGGCTTTACCGGTAAAGGTGATTTATCATACTATGCCATAGATACCAAACAAGACAGTTCCACCCCTTTTCAATCCAGAATAACACCTTAAAATTGTAATAAGGAATTCCCAACGATAACCTATGAGAGGGGTAGGCCTCACAGTAGTGAAAAATGAACTTGGTTGCTTTTCACTACCAGGGCATGCAAAGCTTAAAAGTACATGTCATACCTTTTGATTAGATAGCACCCTGTCCTATGGACAACCTAGGGCCTACCTTAGGGGAGTCTTATATGTATTAAAAGGGTAGTTTAAGGTTTGGCAAATGTTTTAAATGCCAAATCGACATGGCAGTGTAAATCGCACACACAGGCTATTGTGGCATGCCTGAGACATGGTCAAAAGCTTCTAAATTGGGAGGAACAAGAAGTGCTGCAAACCAACTCAGCCATCATTTGTTCTTTGTGCTTTTATCACGCTAAGTAGAAAGGAGAAGCCTAGACAAGTACCTGTGCTCACTGCACCACTGGATTGAAGCAAGCCAGGGTGATGAGGAGTGATACCCTGAAACCAGTCCCAGGATCCTAGTTTCTGTCCAGGGAGGGCAGGACTTGGCAGTTCGGGTTGGACTGTTCCTACAAAGAGCAGGATGAAGACTGATTTGCATATGGCTTTGTCCAAACTAGGGTGGTGTGGTGAGCAGTTTTATGTACTGAACCATCACTCGCCCTCGTGCCAAATCCAACCTGTATGTGTGTGTCTTTGAGGAATAGATAGCCGTGCTTGAATGTTTGACTTTTGAGTAACTCTTTTAAGGTGTACATTATAGCTATAAATAACTTACTAAATGTAGATATTATTGTTAAACCATGGAAGTATATGGTCATGTCTTTCTGGTGAATTCTATTGTTGATTTTTATCCACAATCTCCTGCAAACTTGAAATTGTCTGTCACAATTTCCATGTAATATTGTCCCTTGAATCGCACGCTCTCAAATTGAAAACTTAATTCTCCACCGTACGATTTGGACATTTTCCTGTTGCAGCCACTATGACATTGTCACCATTGTCAAATCCACCAGCTTTTGCAAGAGGGGTTACCTGGGTTTTTGGCCCCGTGCTAGACGGCCATCTAGGGAAACCTACCAAACCCACACATTTCTGAAAAGTAGACACTTGGGGGCTTCCAAGGAGGTATGGCTTGCGTGGATCCTCTAACGTTCCTTTCCCCAGAATCCCTTGCAAACCTCAATTTTAGCTGAAAAAATCGGTTTTTTCACACTTTTTTGTGTGGAAAAGCGTGGCATCACTGGGCTCACACAAATTTCCTCCCACCCAGCATTCCCCCAGGTCTCCCGATAAAAATGGTACCTCACTTGCATGGTTAGGCATAGTGGCTGCAACAGGAAAAGGCCCAAATCGTACCCTATAGCAAAACTACCTTGATTTTGGGGGGCACCTGTGTTTTTGACCCGGAGCTCGGCGGCCAACTTTGGAAACTACCAAACCCAAACAGTTCTGAAAACTAGACACCCGGTGGAGTCCAGGGAGGTATGGCATGCGTGGGTCCCCCAATGTGTTCCTACCCAGAATTCCCTGCAAACCTTAAAATTAGGTAAAAAAATACTTTTCCAAATTTTTTTGCGTGGGATCTCTGTGTCGGCAAAAATGTCTTACCACCCAGCGTTCCCCTTGTTCTCCAGAGTAAAATGATACCTCACTTGTGTGGGTGCCCCAAAGCAGAACAGGATAAAAATGAATTAAAAAAAAATCTAGTATATAGGTTTGACAAATTAAGCACCCCAACCTTAGTCACAGGGCTTTGGCCCACCCACACAAGTGAGGTATCATTTTACTCGGGAGATCAAGGGGAACACTGGGTGGTAGGACATTTGTGCCGGCAGGGAGATCCCACCCAAAAATGCATGAAAAAGTGTTTTTTTAACCTAAATTTAAGGTTTGAAGGGATTTTTGTTTAGGAAAACATTGGGGGACCCACCCATGCCATACCTCCCTGGACTCCCCCGGGTGTCTAGTTTTCAGAACTGTTTGGGTTTGGTAGTTTCAAAAGATGGCCACTGAGCCCCGGGTCACAAACTCAGGTGCCCCCCAAAAAATCAAGGTAGTTTTGCTATAGGGTATTGTAAATTCACCACCGTATGATTTGAACCTTTTCCTGTTGCAGCCACTATGCCTACCCACGCAAGTGAGTTACCATTTTTTTCGAGGACCTGGGGGAACGCTGGGTGGGTGGAAATTTGTTGATCCACACAGATTCCAGAAATTTCCACCACAGAAATGTGAGTAAAATGTGTTTTTTTTGTCAAATTCTTAGCTTTGCAAGGGATTCTGGGTAACAAAACCTGGTGGTAGGCAGTCGAGTCACCCCATCCTGAATTCCCCTGGGTGTCTACGTTTAAAATAGTATAGGTTTGTTAGGTTTCCCTAGGTGCTGGCAGAGCTAGGGCTCAAAAACAAAAGGTAGTCTCTTTGTTAAAAAAGGGCAAGATTTCACTGGGAAATTGAGGTGCGACCACGTTGTATTTTGGGCTGTTTCATGTCGCAGCCACTATGCCTACCCACGCAAGTGAGGTATCATTTTTTTGGGGAGACCTTGGGGAACACTGGGTGGGTAGAAATTTGTTGATCCACGCAGATTCCAGAACTTTCCACCACAGAAATGTGAGGAAAATGTGTTTTTTTTGTCAAATTCTTAGCTTTGCAAGGGGTTCTGGGTAACAAAACAAGGTGGTAGGCAGTCGAGTCACCCCATCCTGAAATCCTCTGGGTGTCTAGTTTTCAAAAATGTATAGGTTTGCTAGGTTTCCCTAGGTGCTGGCAGAGCTAGGGCTCAAAAACAAAAGGTAGTCTCTTTGTCCAAAAAAGGCAAGATTTCACTGGGAAATTGAGGTGCAACCACGTTGCGTTTTGTGCTGTTTCATGTCGCAGCCACTATGCCTACCCACGCAAGTAAGGTACCATTTTTTTCGGGAGACCTGGGGGAACACTGGGTGGGTAGAAATTTGTTGATCCACGCAGATTCCAGAACATTCCACCGCAGAAATGGGAGGAAAATGTGTTTTTTTTGTCAAATTCTTAGATTTGCAAGGGATTCTGGGTAACAAAACCTGGTGGTAGGCAGTCGAGTCACCCCATCCTGAATTTCCCTGGGTGTCTAGTTTTTGAAAATATATAGGTTTGCTAGGTTTCCCTAGGTGCTGGCAGAGCTAGGGCTCAAAAACAAAAGGTAGTCTCTTTGTCCAAAAATGGCAAGATTTCACTGGGAAATTGAGGTGCAACCACGTTGCGTTTTGCGCTGTTTCATGTCGCAGCCACTATGCCTACCCACGCAAGTGAGGTATCATTTTTTTGAAGGAGACCTTGGGGAACACTGGGTGGGTAGAAACTTGTTGATCCACGCAGATTCCAGAACATTCCACCGCAGAAATGGGAGGAAAATGTGTTTTTTTTGTCAAATTCTTAGATTTGCAAGGGATTCTGGGTAACAAAACCTGGTGGTAGGCAGTCGAGTCACCCCATCCTGAATTTCCCTGGGTTTCTAGTTTTTAAAAATATATAGGTTTGCTAGGTTTCCCTAGGTGCTGGCAGAGCTAGGGCTCAAAAACAAAAGGTAGTCTCTTTGTCCAAAAATGGCAAGATTTCACTGGGAAATTGAGGTGCGACCACGTTGCGTTTTGCGCTGTTTCATGTCGCAGCCACTATGCCTACCCACGCAAGTGAGGTACCATTTTTTTAGGGAGACCTGGGGGAACGCTGGGTGGGTGGAAATTTGTTGATCCACGCAGATTCCAGAACTTTCCACCACAGAAATGTGAGGAAAATGTGTTTTTTGTCAAATTCTTAGGTTTGCAAGGAATTCTGGGTAACAAAACCTGGTGGTAGGCAGTCGAGTCACCCCATCCTGAATTCCCCTGGGTGTCTAGTTTTCAAAAATGTATAGGTTTGCTAGGATTCCCTAGGTGCTGGCAGAGCTAGGGCTCAAAAACAAAAGGTAGTCCCTTTGTCCAAAAATGGCAAGATTTCACTGGGAAATTGAGGTGCGACCACGTTGCGTTTTGCGCTGCTTCATGTCGCAGCCACTATGCCTACCCATGCAAGTGCGGTACCATTTTTTTCGGGAGACCTGGGGGAACGCTGGGTGCGTAGAAATTTGTTGATCCACGCAGATTCCAGAACTTTCCACCACAGAAATGTGAGGAAAATGTGATTTTTTTGTCAAATTCTTAGCTTTACAAGGGATTCTGGGTAACAAAACCTGGTGGTAGGCAGTCGAGTCACCCCATCCTGAATTCCCCTGGGTGTATACTTTTAAAAAATGTATAGGTTTGCTAGGTTTCCCTAGGTGCTGGCAGAACTAGGGCTCAAAAACAAAAGGTAGTCTTTTTGTTCAAAAAGGGCAAGATTTCACTGGGAAATTGAAGTGCGACCACGTTGTGTTTTGCGCTGTTTCATGTCGCAGCCACTATGCCTACCCACGCAAGTGAGGTACCATTTTTTTTGGGAGACCAGGGGGAACGCTGGGTGGGTGGAAATTTGTTGATCCACGCAGATTCCTGAACTTTCCACCACAGAAATATGAGGAAAATGTGTTTTTTTGTCAAATTCTTAGCTTTGCAAGGAATTCTGGGTAACAAAACCTGGTGGTAGGCAGTCGAGTCACCCTATCCTGAATTCCCCTGAGTGTTTACTTTTCAAAAATGTATAGGTTTGCTAGGTTTCCCTAGGTGCTGGCAGAGCTAGGGCTCAAAAACAAAAGGTAGTCTCTTTGTTCAAAAAGGGCAAGATTTCACTGGGAAATTGAGGTGCGACCATGTTGCGTTTTGCGCTGTTTCATGTCGCAGCCACTATGCCTACCCACGCAAGTGAGGTACCATTGTTTTTGGGAGACCTGGGGGAATGCTGGGTGGGTGGAAATTTGTTGATCCACGCAGATTCCAGAACTTTTCACCACAGAAATGTGAGGAAAATGTGTTTTTTTGTCAAATTCTTACCTTTGCAAGGGATTATGGGTAACAAAACCTGGTGGTAGGCAGTCGAGGCAGGCACCCCATCCTGAATTCCCCTGGGTGTCTAGTTTTCAAAAATGTATAGGTTTGCTAGGTTTCCCTAGGTGCTGGCAGAGCTAGGGCTCAAAAACAAAAGCTAGTCTCTTTGTCCAAAAATGGCAAGATTTCACTGGGAAATTGAGGTGGGACCACGTTGCGTTTTGCGCTGTTTCATGTCGCAGCCACTATGCCTACCCACGCAAGTGAGGTACCATTTTTTTTGGGAGACCTGAGGAAACGCTGGGTGGGTGGAAATTTGTTGATCCACGCAGATTCCAGAACTTTTCACCCGAGAAATGTGAGGAAAATTTTTTTTTTTTGTCAAATTCTTAGCTTTGCAAGGGATTCTGGGTAACAAAACCTGGTGGTAGGCAGTCGAGTCACCCCATCTTGAATTTTCCTGGGTGTCTAGTTTTCAAAAATGTATAGGTTTGCTAGGTTTCCCTAGGTGCTGGCAGAGCTAGGGCTCAAAAACAAAAGCTAGTCTCTTTGTCCAAAAATGGCAAGATTTCACTGGGAAATTGAGGTGGGACCACGTTGCGTTTTGCGCTGTTTCATGTCGCAGCCACTATGCCTACCCACGCAAGTGAGGTACCATTTTTTTTGGGAGACCTGAGGAAACGCTGGGTGGGTGGAAATTTGTTGATCCACGCAGATTCCAGAACTTTCCACCACAGAAATGTGAGGAAAATGTGTTTTTTTGTCAAATTCTTAGCTTTGCAAGGGATTCTGGGTAACAAAACCTGGTGGTAGGCAGTTGAGTCACCCCATCCTAAATTCCCCTGGGTGTCTAGTTTTCAAACATGTATAGGCTTGCTAGGTTTCCCTAGGTGCTGGCAGAGCTAGGGCTCAAAAACAAAAGGTAGTCTCTTTGTCCAAAAATTGCAAGATTTCACTGGGAAATTGAGGTGCGACCACGTTGCGTTTTGCGCTGTTTCATGTCGCAGCCACTATGCCTACCCACGCAAGTGAGGTACCATTTTTTTCAGGAGACCTTGGGTAACGCTGGATGGGTGGAAATTTGTTGATCCACGCAGATTCCAGAACTTTCCACCACAGAAATGTGAGGAAAATGTGTTTTTTTGGTCAAATTCTTAGCTTTGCAAGGGATTCTGGGTAACAAAACCTGGTGGTAGGCAGTCGAGTCACCCCATCCTGAATTCCCCTTGGTGTATACTTTTAAAAAATGTATAGGTGTGCTAGGTTTCCGTAGGTGCTGGCAGAACTAGGGCTCAAAAACAAAAGGTAGTCTTTTTGTTCAAAAAGGGCAAGATTTCACTGGGAAATTGAGGTGCGACCACGTTGTGTTTTGCGCTGTTTCATGTCGCAGCCACTATGCCTACCCACGCAAGTGAGGTACCATTTTTTTCGGGAGACCAGGGGGAACGCTGGGTGGGTGGAAATTTGTTGATCCACGCAGATTCCAGAACTTTCCACCACAGAAATGTGAGGAAAATGTGTTTTTGTTGTCAAATTCTTAGCTTTGCAAGGGATTCTGGGTAACAAAACCTGGTGGTAGGTCGTCGAGTCACCCCATCCTGAATTCCCCTGGGTGTCTAGTTTTAAAAAATGTATAGGGTTGCTAGGTTTCCCTAGGTGCTGGCAGAGCTAGGGCTCAAAAACAAAAGGTAGTCTCTTTGTCCAAAAAGGGCAAGATTTCACTGGGAAATTGAGGTGCGACCACGTTGCATTTTGCGCTGTTTCATGAGGCAGCCACTATGCCTACCCATGCAAGTGAGTTACCATTTTTTTGGGAGACCTGGGGGAACGCTGGGTGGGTGGAAATTTGTTGATCCACACAGATTCCCGAACTTTCCACCACAGAAATGTGAGGAAAATGTGTTTTTTTGTCAAATTCTTAGCTTTGCAAGGAATTCTGGGTAACAAAACCTGGTGGTAGGCAGTCGAGTCACCCTATCCTGAATCCCCCTGGGTGTTTACATTTCAAAAATGTATAGGTTTGCTAGGTTTCCCTAGGTGCTGGCAGAGCTAGGGCTCAAAAACAAAAGCTAGTCTCTTTGTACAAAAATGGCAAGATTTCACTGGGAAATTGAGGTGGGACCACGTTGCGTTTTGCGCTGTTTCATGTCGCAGCCACTATGCCTACCCACGCAAGTGAGGTACCAATTTTTTTGGGGAGACCTTGGGTAACGCTGGATGGGTGGAAATTTGTTGATCCACGCAGATTCCAGAACTTTCCACCACAGAAATGTGAGGAAAATGTGTTTTTTTTGTCAAATTCTTAGCTTTGCAAGGGATTCTGGGTAACAAAACCTGGTGGTAGGCAGTCCAGTCACCCCATCTTGAATTTCCCTGGGTGTCTAGTTTTCAAAAATGTATAGGTTTGCTAGGTTTCCCTAGGTGCTGGCAGAGCTAGGGCTCAAAAACAAAAGGTAGTCTCTTTGTTCAAAAAGGGCAAGATTTCACTGGGAAATTGAGGTGCGACCACATTGCGTTTTGCGCTGTTTCATGTCGCAGCCACTATGCCTACCCACGCAAGTGAGGTACCATTGTTTTTGGGAGACCTGGGGGAATGCTGGGTCGGTGGAAATTTGTTGATCCACGCAGATTCCAGAACTTTTCACCACAGAAATGTGGGGAAAATGTGTTTTTTTGTCAAATTCTTACCTTTGCAAGGGATTATGAGTAACAAAACCTGGTGGTAGGCAGTCGAGTCACCCCATCCTGAATTCCCCTGGGTGTCTAGTTTTCAAAAATGTATAGGTTTGCTAGGTTTCCATAGGTGCTGGCAGAGCTAGGGCTCAAAAACAAAAGCTAGTCTCTTTGTCCAAAAAGGGCAAGATTTCACAGGGAAATTGAGGTGCGACCACGTTGCGTTTTGCGCTGTTTCATGTCGCAGCCACTATGCCTACCCATGCAAGTGAGAAACCATTTCTTTCGGGAGACCTGGGGGAACGCTGGGTGGGTGGAAATTCATTGATCCACGCAGATTCCAGAACTTTCCACCACAGAAATGTGAGGAAAATGTGTTTTTTTGTCAAATTCTTAGCTTTGCAAGGGATTCTGGTTAACAAAACCTGGTGGTAGGCAGCTGAGTCACCCCATCCTAAATTCCCCTGGGTGTCTAGTTTTCAAACATGTATAGGTTTGCTAGGTTTCCCTAGGTGCTGGCAGAGCTAGGGCTCAAAAACAAAAGGTAGTCTCTTTGTCCAAAAATGGCAAGATTTCACTGGGAAATTGAGGTGCGACCACGTTGCGTTTTGCGCTGTTTCATGTCGCAGCCACTATGCCTACCCATGCATGTGAGGTACCATTTTTTTCAGGAGACCTTGGGTAACGCTGGATGGGTGGAAATTTGTTGATCCACGCAGATTCCAGAACTTTCCACCACAGAAATGTGAGGAAAATGTGTTTTTTTTGTCAAATTCTTAGCTTTGCAATGGATTCTGGGTAACACAACCTAGTGGTGGGCAGTCGAATCACCCCATCCTGAATTCCCCTGTGTGTCTAGTTTTCAAAAATGTATGGGTTTTCTAGGTTTCCCTAGGTGCTGGCAGAGCTAGGGCTCAAAAACAAAAGGTAGTCTGTTTGTCCAAAAATGGCAAGATTTCACTGGGAAATTGAGGTGCGACCACGCTGCATTTTGCGCTGTTTCATGTCGCAGCCACTATGCCTACCCTCACAAGTGAGGTACCATTGTTTTCGGGAGACATGTGGGAACGCTGGTTGGGTGGAAATTTGTTGATCCACACAGATTCCAGAACTTTTCACCACAGAAATGTGAGAAAAATGTGTTTTTATTGTCAAATTCTTAGCTTTGCAAGGGATTCTGGGTAACAAAACCTGGTGGTAGGCAGTCGAGTCACCCCATCCTGAATTCCCCTGGGAGTCTACTTTTCAAAAATGTATAGGTTTGCTAGGTTTCCCTAGGTGCCAGCAGAGCTAGGGTGCAAAAACTACAGGTAGGCACTTCGCCATAAATGGGTCCATTTTTAACTGCAAAATTGAGGTGTGACCACGTTGCATTTTGTGCCGTTTCCTGTCGCAGGCACAAGGCCGACCCACACAAGTGAGGTACCGTTTTTATCGGGACACTTAGGGTAATTCAGATTTGTAAATCAACTGTTATTACCAATTGAGTTTTCATGCATTTCTCCCTTCCCAATGAAAGACATTGAGTAAAAAAAAAAATCTTTTTTAAAAATGACCAATAATTCTCATGCTAGTATGAGTATTCCCAATTTTGAAAATGTGCAATTATATACTGTTTCTAGACTCTATAATTTGTACACAATTCAGAAATACATAGGTGACTTTCATAGCGATTTTTCCACATATACATTTTCCAAGAATAAGTGCTCTATACCCAGTAAATAAAAAAAAATCATTGCAAGTTGCTGCTCAGTTTTTGGATCTGGGTTTGTCGGGTTCTTGGAGAAACTACAAGTCCTATATATCCCCACAACCAGGAAGGTCTAACAAATGTAATGGAACATTGCTTTCCAAGAGCTGTCAAAATTACAAGAAGTTATAGGTGAAAACGTTGAGACAAAAGGCTGTTTTTTTCAACAACTTTTCAATTATTCCAATTTTTAACTGTTAGTTTATATAAAGAAACCTTCATGGATTTAGACAAATGACCCCTTTTTGAATTCAGAATTTTGTCTACTTTTCGGAAATGTATAGTTTTCCAGGATCCCTTATTGCTTTCATATTCATTTCTACCATTAACTGGAAGGTGGTGAAAAGCTCTAAAAATAGCAAAAATAGGCTATGTCCCAGAAAAATGCAAAACTGTGTGAAAAATGTTGGTTGGTAAAAGCTGAGAAAATGGAGATTTCAGCCCCACAAACCCTTTTTTGATACCATTTACAGGGAAAAACCCAGACGCTTTCATTTGCAGCCCGTTTTTCCCACTTTCCTGAAAAAAACAAAAATTTCACTATATTTTGGTTAATTTCTGGGACCCCTCCAAGGGAATCCACAAACCCTGGGTACATTTAGAATCCACATGATGTTGGAAGAAAAGGACGCAAATTTGGCGTGGATACCTTATGTGGTCAAAAAGTTACAGGGGCCTAAGCGCGCACTACCCCAAATCACCAAAAAAAGGCTTAGCACAGGAGGGGAAAAGGCCTAGCAGCGAAGGGGTTAAAAGGGTCAATCAGTTTGCGAAGCTCCCAGCGTCGATCCATTGTGCCCTTACTCAGGTCTGAACGCACAAAAAAAGTAATATTATCAAAAGTGACTGGGCTATTAGGCTTTGCTTTAAGAGACACTGCTTGTCTCAGCAAAAAGTTTCCAAAGTAAATCAAAAACGGTCTAGAGAATTTATTGCTTTTGTTCTTTTGAAAGAGAGGCAATCTATGTACCCGCTGCAGTTGGGAATCCCAGTCCCAATCCGATAGATCGCCAAAGGCCTTTTGAAATAGTTTCACGACAAAGGATCTGGGATCAGCCCCCTCCATGCCCTCAGGAATTCCAAATAGTCTAAGGTTGTGTCTGCGCGCCTTATACCCCATATCCTCCACTTTGGCCTCCAATTTAGACACACGTAGTGAGTGAGATCTTGTTATTGATTCCGATCGGATTGAGCCTTCTTCCACTTCTACAACTTGTTGTTTTAGATCTTCCATCTCCTACGTAACCCCTCCAAGCTTTTGACACACTTTGCTCATAAATGCCTGCAATTTAGTATTGTCCTCTCTTAGTTGCAGGTATTGTTGGTGGGTTTCATGTCTTTGTGCCAAAAGAGTTTGCATAATTAAATCAGTGGATGTGATATTTGGATGATCTATTGTTTTTTCCCGTGCCGCTAGTTAAGCTTGCAGTTGGCTTAATGTATCCCTGTAATCTGAAGTTGAGGCCGAGTTGTTAGCCACAGAAGAGCTTTGTCCCGCATTTACTTTCTCTCTTTCAGTATTTTCGGTATTTGATAGCTACAATAGACAATTATCAGATTCTATTTCAATCAGAGTTGAACTTAGCGTTGAGCTTGTTGGATCTACTTGTGGATTGATGAAGATGTTAGTTGCTAGATTGCTCGTCAAGTTCACAGATAAAGTTGGAGCTAAGGTATCGGGCTGAATAACCGAAACATATCCCCCGTCACTAGGTCCTATATCGGTCAGAAGAGTTGGCGAGGCTATTATATCTGCATTCGTTGAAGGTAGCGTTTTTGTAATCTCCATTCTGGGAGGTATGTTTCTGTCTCTTAAGTTCAAGTCTTCCTCTGGACTTGCTCCAGAGAGTCTTAAAGCCATGCTCTTCACTCCCCCTTTTGCTTCGATCCATTTTCTCAATGGGCTATCATCAACTATAGCCTTTCGCCCCTTCTTAGTTACAATAGGGTCTTTAGTCAGTGGTTTGCGAATTATAGTCTTTTGTTTGGTCTTAGCTTTCAGTTTTGCTTTTCTTAAGCCGGATGCTTTACAAGCATTTGATTTGTTGTTGGAGATTTCCGTGTCGGTTTCAACCTCATCGAGAATTTCTTCGTAATCGGGATTGGAGCTCTCCTCAGCCATCTCTATTTCGTCATTATGTAAGCACTCTAAAGTATTCTTTCCTGTTATGGTCTAGCCGAGTTGTTTCTCAGATGTAGATTTGGCTGTGGTTAAGTCTGCTATCTCCGGAGTAAATTGCGCTATGTCCGTATGACTGGGTCGACACAAATATTTGTAGTAGAATGAGATACTGCCGGTACAATGTCTAAATATACGTTTGTATTTGCATTTCTATTTGCATTCACTTCATCAGTTTCTAGGACTACCATGTTGATTCCTTTTTCCCCTATGGTTTCAACCTCGTGAGCAGAGTCTCCCTCTGTACGGAATTCAGCCTTATTAACCTTATCAGCATTATCTTTGCTCTTGGAGATCGCATTGCCGATGTTAGCCATGATTGGAGGGACTGTATTTGTGATTTTTACAGCATTTGGTTCACAACTACATGCTCCCCCTAATTCGCCTAGAGAAGGCAAGCTCTGGTGATTTAAAGTTTCATTGCTAAGAACCGGTGACTCAACATTATTACTGGCGCTTATGTCGAGCATAGCTGGGCAGGGTATTTGTTTGTCAATCGTGACCTTAGCTGTACCTTTAACTGCGGTGCTTGCACCTGTAACCGCCTTGGCTTTCACAGCAGAATCCCCCCTGTCGTTTTCGCAACACAGGCAGACATCGTACCTGAGCCGTCCAGTTTCCCCGCCTTCCCAGTCCTTCCAGTTCGAGTGGAGCGGGTATTCTGACTTGATGTCATCGGTACTGCAGCGCGTCCTGGCTTTGTTGGTGGGTAAAGCGTTCGGTCTTCATTCAGTGAAACACACAACTGAGAGGAGAGTAAGCCGAGACCCGCCCCGTTGAACGCCCTGCTGAGCGCACGAAGAGGGCCAGTCCTTCTGAGTCTCCAAATCGGCAGAATTCCTCTGCTCAAACGGCAAACAAGCTGCAGCATCAAGATCTAGCCACTGTAAGAAACAGCTCAAATAGAAATTGCGGGGGTTTTCCTGCTTAGACAGTTCGGATGATTTTTAAAGCTTTCCTTTTTCTGACCGTAGGATTGATTTCATTCCTGGAATAAGTTTATGGTAAAGGCTGGCGCCAGGCAAACTCCAGGGTTTTTGTATGTATCCCTCTTAGTTAATCCAGCCTCGATAGCTTATAGCGCTAAGAACAACGCTAAACAAACGCTTTCCTCATAGTTTCTGGAAGCGGTGGGGAGCTACTCCATGCTGTCTCCTTCACCTGGCGGCTTCAGCCCGCCATCTTGACTCCTCCCCTGCTACTATTCCCACTCCAGTGAGTGCAACAGTAGGCAAAGCATTGGATAGCGGGAGGGTAAAAATTACTATTCCTACTCCAGAGTGCAACAGTAGGGAAAGTGTTGGATAGAGTAGGGGTAACAATTACTATTCCCACTCCAGAGAGTGCAACTGTAGGGAAAGCGTTGGATAGTGTAGGGGTAAAAATTACTATTCCCACTCCAGAGAGTGCAACAATAGGGAAAGCGTTGGATAGTGTAGGGGTAAAAAATACTATTCCCATTCCAGAGAGTGCAAAAGTAGGGAAAGTGTTGGAAAGCGTAGGGGTAAAAATTACTATTCCCACTCCAGAGAGTGCAACAGTAGGGAAAGCGTTGGATAGCGTAGGGGTAAAAAATACTATTCCAACTCCAGAGAGTTCAACAGTAGGGAAAGCGTTGGATAGCGTAGGGGTAAAAATTACTATTCCCATTCCAGTGAGTGCAACAATAGGGAAAGGGTTGGTTAGCGGGAGGGTAAAAATTACTATTCCCACTCAGAGGGTGCAGCAGTAGGGAATGTGTTGGATAGCAGGAGGGTAAAAATTACTATTCCAACTCCAGAGAATGCAACAGTAGGGAAAGCGTTGGATAGCGGGAGGGTATAAATTACTATTCCAACTCCAGAGAATGCAACAGTAGGGTAAGCGCGGAATAGCAAAGGGGTAAAAGTTACTATTCCCACTCCAGTGAGTGCAACAGTTGGGAAAGCGCTGGATAGCGTAGGGGTAAAAGTTACTATTCCCACTCCAGTGAGTGCAACAGTAGGGAAAGCGTTGGTTAGCGTAGGGGTGAAAAATACTATTCCCACTCTAGTGAGTTTAACAGTAGGGAAAGTAATGATTTAATATATAAATAAAAATAAATTAAATATGAATACTAATAAAACATTCATTTAAATTAATTACCAGTTTAATATTATGTAATAATTAATCAATTAGAAATACAAATAAATATTAGTTATTACAATTAATTACCTATTCATAATTAATTAACAACTAATTAATTTCAATAGCAAAAACTAATTAATAATAACAAGTAATACCAATTAATAATTAATTAACAGTAAATTAATTATCAATACACAAAAATATTTTTAATATGTAATTAATTACAATTAAATTACTTCCCACCCTATTCCCCTATAAACCCACGATCCGCTACGGAAAAAAAATATTACAATTATCATAATTATCAAGTAATCAATTAATACAAATTAATTACCAATTAATACAAATTAATAACCAATTAAATATGAATTAACAATAAATTAAAAATCAATACCAATAAATAATTAAAATATTTATTTCCAATTAAATTACTTCCCACCCTATTCCCCTATAAACCCACAACCTGCTACCAAAAATAAATTAATACAATTAATGTAATTATCAATTAATCAATTAATACAAATTAATTACTAATTAATTAACAATAAATTCAAAATGAATACCAATTAATAAATAAATATATTTAATTTATTATACTTAAATTACTTCCCACTCTATTCCCCTATAAACCCACAACCCGCTAAAGAATTAAATTACGCAAAAATTAAATAACATAAAATTCATTACTTAAAAAAATTAAACATACATTACAAAAATAATATACACTTTTCATACATATACTAACATACAAAACACTTAAAAAAATTCAGTATTATTAAAAATTCGATATATTTTAATGCCTATATTATATACTTCGATATTTTGACTTATATATTTTGACAATCAATATTATATTACTTACCTTTAATTCGATATTTTTAACCACTTCATTGTGTCCATTCGATAGTTTATCCATTCTATATTTTTACTTATATATTATGGCCATTCTATATATTTATTTCGAAATTATGTCTAGTTACCCCCCAAGCAGCGTCACTTATGGAGGTTCCCTGCAAATGATCTACTAGATTCAGTATTCTGCAGCGAAGTGGGGGACACTATTACAGAATTCTTTGAATTAAATGAGGGCACCATATATTCACAGCTTGTGCTTTGAGATGCTTTAAAGGCATTTATCCGTGGTGTCTGCATTTTTAAACATGTCAGTGTGTTGAGCTCCATACCGGATGGATTGAAAAAATAGATCAGAAACTAAAAGATATTGACATTACCATGCAAAGTACCCCATCATTCGCAGCACTTCAGGATCATTCCAATCTAATGGCTGAATTTACTGACCGTGCTGCCCGAGAAGCCAAGTATATGGGAAAATACGCCGGGGCCCAAGTATACGGGGAGGGGCAGGACACTTGCTCACCTCCTTCGACCACAATACCAATTGGCATTTGTGACCCAACTAGACACTGACGCGGGTGACTCACTAACGAAGGAAGCTGACATGACTACAGCATTGTTTGATTATTATACCAGAAAAGAGGCCCACCTGCTGGACAGGCCCTTAGTGACTATTTACAACAGAGAGCTACGGTTTGGCTTGAAAAGGGACAGTGTGATTTTTTAGTTTCCCCGATAGATGCAGATGAAATCAAACAGGCAAAAAAAGATCTAGCCATCAGCCATGCCCCGGGGACTGACAGGCTCTCTGGAGATTTTTATAAAGCCTATAAACAGAAACTTGCTCCCCGCCTCGTGGAGGTATATGATGAGGCACTGCAGAGCAGATTACTCTCACCAACAATGCGAAAAGTCGCCCCTTAAATGTCAGTCCTACAGGCCATTATCACTGCTTAATCATGACTATAAAATCCTTGCTAAAATACTTGGTACTCAGCTGTCATTGCTAGTCGACATCACTCTATGCCCAGATTTATTCCAGGAAGGTCTATGACATTAAATCTACATGCAGTTTTCTCGGTGGTAAATCAAATGGAACCTACTTTACCAGCGCCAGCAGTGATGCTGGATGCCAGGAAGGCCTTTGATTCCTTAGGGTGGTCCGTTCTTTATGCTGTAATGCAAAAATTGGGTATCCCCATTGGTTTTTTAAATCTTGTTTGCCTACTATATTCTAATCCGGAAGCACAACTGAAAAGAAATGGTATGATTACACCTCTGTTCGTTTTGATACGGGGCACCAGACAGGGGTATCCACTTTCACCCCTGCTATTCATATTAGCCATGGACCCACATGCTGTCACATTCAGGAAAGACATTTACACCATAGATTGCAGTTACATGCAGGCCCACTAATTGCATCATTTCACACAGATGACGTGATGCTGTTTGTGCACAAACCTGCTGACAATCTCCCCCTTTTTTTAAGAAAGGTGGTCTGCTTTGGAGTGCATTTGGGCTTGGTCATCAACTGGAACAAGGCCAAAATATTTCCATTGACCCCTGTCGCTATTCTGGATGACCTTGAATTTTCTTTGCGATGGTGCACTGATCCTCCTAAGTATCTGGCATCTATCTACATTGTATTGTCCCCGAGGTCATCTGTTTAAATCATGGTTCCGCTATCGACCAACTCGAGCCACAAATCAATAAATGGATGAAACGTCCTCTTTCTATTGCTAGTAGGATTGCTATTATAAAAGTGGTGGCATTACCACAATTTCTATATCTGTTTTCAAATATCCCCATTACTCTAATGGTGATTTTTTTTTTAATACACTTGGGACACTTCTAATACGACTAGTAAGGGCGGGTAGGGAACTGGGCGTTGACAATGCCATTTGAACGGTGGGCTTTGGGGTCCCTGACTTCTATCTATACTAACTGGTGACCTAAGTCCACTTTATGTATTACTGGTATCACCCAGATGCCTGACTTCAATATATCAAACCTGACAGATCGCAGATATACCTCCACTAACTAGCGACGTTATTGCCCCAAGGCCTACCACGATGTCCTACAGAAATCCAAACAGTGCCCATGACATGCTGGGCATGGACTAAGTTGCAGAGGTATCTACAATACAAGTCCCTATACTCTCCATATTTACCCTTAGGGGATAACCCGTGGATACCCCCCTACTACGAAAACGCTCACTAAAAAAACACTACTTAAACATAGACTTCTAAAAATGGGCGACTTGTTTCACGACTCCAGACCTTGCTCGACTGCCGAACTAGCCGCTCGTGGAGCCGCCAAACACATGGACAATTGTTTGCGCCATAGAATTTGTGTCTCTCTATTGAAAACTTTACCGGAAGCCTCATATGAACCGGATGACTTTCCCCCACTCACACTTGTTATAAACTCAACTGATGGTACTCATTTAGGGGCATATGTGCAGGACATCTAAACTGGGCTTCTATTGGAATCCTATAACGCATATTAGCAAGCCCATTATCGCTGTTTTAGCTGCAGTTTTCAGCCGCTAAAACTGAAATAATTTTAACGAGGTTCTTGCTAATATGCCCTTTAGTGTCATGCATTTATCACATGTTGCTCTCCCTTCACCCACCTGTGTACACTAAAGCCCGCACATCCTGGGAGCAGAATTTAGATATCACTATTACAGACGACATATGGCATTACTGTTGTGCACAGATGCGTTACTTCTCAAGTAACTATAGACATAAATTGATACATTTTAAACATCTTCATAGAGTGTACTTAACTCCAAAACAATTATCCAAAATCAACCCAACAGTATTAAATGCGTGTATGAGATGTGGGATGTGGAACTCCTGAGGCAGGTTTTTCACACCTTGCATGGCACTGTGCACCTGTAAACTCATACTAGGAAGATATTTTTAGTCATCTTTCCATTATGGTGGGACAAACTATACAACCCAAACCACTAATGGCCCTTTTGGGATATGTCAAGTCGTTCTAGAGAAGTATTAGATGGTTCTCTGCGATAGCCTTATTGACAGGTTTCATTACACTGGGGCGGAGCGCAGACACCATCGGTGCGGACATGGCTTCGGGACCTCACTTACTGTGATACTATGAGCGACATATATGCTACACTTCTGCCCATCACTTTGCGCCCTTGCGATATTTGGTAACCACTTAAAAATGATTTACAAGCCCACTCCATAGAATGAGATGGGAACACATACACATAGGTAGTATATAACTATCAAGAAGACCGGGAAATAGGCGCAGACTGAATGACTCCCGGGAATAATATTATGATTGAATACTGGGATATTGCTGTACTCTAATTATGACCAGACCTTTTTCTGTTTGCTGCTCCTTTGTAATTTGTTTTTTTGTGTTGGATGAAAGAGAAGGTTTTATATTTGTCATAATAACACAGCAGGTCTGGCATTTTGCGGGCCACTTGCTTCTCAAACCCTGCTTGGTTGTATTATCTCTTGAAAAATGCAATAAAAAGAGTTAAAAAAAAATAAGATGGGGCCCAGGTAATAGTAACATTAATGACATCTATATTCGGGATGAGTTTCAAATTCATCATTCTTTTTCATACAGTACTGTTGACAGTTTTGGAGTTGATCCGTGTTTTTCCACTTATTCAATGACTACCCACTTTAAATCATATTCCATGTGTCCATTTATTATGTAGTGGTTGGGCATTTTTGTTACCCTTGCATCTACGATTACTGCAGTGTTCCCTTTGTGCGTGTTTTTACTTTTCTGAGTGTCTGAGTTTGGTGGCATACACTACACCCACCACATGGGAAATGTCCTGCATCCTTTGGTGGTCCCATAACATTTTAGTTCTGAGTGTCTTCAAGCGCTGAGTGTTACATGTATGCACCGTTGAGTCCTCCGTAGATATTGCATTTCTGGTTCACAAAGTATGCAATGTATTCAAGCCGGGACCTTAATCCTAGTCAAGGTAAGTCAGATACACACCATAAATCAACCTGCACTCAGCCTCTGATAGCTTTCCACAGAGCAAGCAGGCTTAACTTTAGTGGCAATGTGTAAAGTATTTGTGCAACACTTCAAACAATAAGACAGTGAAAACACCACACAAGTTCGGAAAAATAGCTTTTATTTTTATGAACAAACCAAGACCAAAACAACAACAATTCAATATTCAGAACCAGAGTTATAAATAGATTAAATAACGTTCTAATGCATAAGGGCATAAAGAGCCAACCGGAGATGTCTGGTCACATTGACCGGGGTAAATCCAAAAGTTCTGGCAGAGCATGATGGAGTGTGGGTCGGACACAGGGACCAGCCACCGCCTGCTGAAAAATACCTTAGATGTGTCATCAAGTGAGCTGAGATGCTGGAAGTACAGAGAGAACCGCAGATTTGAGGGTGATACGGTGAGCAATGCAAATTTGGAGATGTGCCGGGACTAGAGTTTAGACGCAAGAAGTAAGAAGGTGATGCATCACTGTTGAACCGCTGAGTTGAAGTCGATGTGTCAGTGCTGAGCCGCACAAAGGCGGAGATGCATCGGAAACTAAAGACGATGCATCATGCAGTTGGTTATGTGATGTTGGCAGTCCGAGCACCAATGCTGATGTTATGGTGTCAAAGGAGATGCACTGGTTCCAATCAGGGCAACATTCTTGATGCCTGGGGTCTAGAAGTTGAAGCACTTGATATCCACTTCCAAGGGCCCAGGACTAGATTGGCACCTCTTGACAGAGAAAGACTTACAGCAAGCAAAGCCCAGGTGCTGTTCAGGTTGATAAAATGTCTTTGATTTCCCTGCGACTTAGAACAGGGTCAAGTCTGCATGCCCTTGGAGTCACTCTGAGTTCACGTAAAATGGGTCCAGTACTTCCTCAGCAGGGCAGAGGGTACCAGACAGTAAGGCAGCACAGCACAAAATCAGGTCAACCAGAGGAGCAGTCCAACAGAGTGGCAGTCCTTGTAGCAGCACAGCAATCCTTCTTCCAGGCAAAGTTCTTCACAGGTCCAGTAGTGCACAGATTTAGTGGGGTTTGAAGTCCAGTTCTTATAACCAGTGGTGCCTTTGAAGTGCACAGACATTCTCCATCCCAGCTCTGACTCCAGACTCAATTCAGGAGGGATATGCAGACCTGTGTCTGGGGACAGGACACAGCATATTCAGGCTCCTCCCTCCCATCCTGCCCAAGATTACTCTTCAGGATGTGGATGGCCACAGATTCACACCTAAGCTCCCTTTTTGTGTAGCTATCTAGATGGAATGCACAAAGTCAGGCTGTAACCCACCCCAGATGTGCATGTGAGACAGGCTTCAGGGACACAGGGCATAGAACAGAAACAAGCCATCTTTCCAAAAGCAGCATTTTCAAAGGAAAACAATAAATTTGGCTTTACCGGTAAAGGTGATTTATCATACTATGCCATAGATACCAAACAAGACAGATCCACCCCTTTTCAATCCAGAATAACACCTTAAAATTGTAATAAGGAATTCCCAACGATAACCTATGAGAGGGGTAGGCCTCACTGTAGTGAAAAATGAACTTGGTTGCTTTTCACTACCAGGGCATGCAAAGCTTAAAAGTACATGTCATACCTTTTGATTAGATAGCACCCTGTCCTATGGACAACCTAGGGCCTACCTTAGGGGAGTCTTATATGTATTAAAAGGGTAGTTTAAGGTTTGGCAAATGTTTTAAATGCCAAATCGACATGGCAGTGTAAATCGCACACACAGGCTATTGTGGCAAGCCTGAGACATGGTCAAAAGCTTCTAAATTGGGAGGAACAAGAAGTGCTGCAAACCAACTCAGCCATCATTTGTTCTTTGTGCTTTTATCACGCTAAGTAGAAAGGAGAAGCCTAGACAAGTACCTGTGCTCACTGCACCACTGGATTGAAGCAAGCCAGGGTGATGAGGAGTGATACCCTGAAACCAGTCCCAGGATCCTAGTTTCTGTCCAGGGAGGGCAGGACTTGGCAGTTCGGGTCGGACTGTTCCTACAAAGAGCAGGATGAAGACTGATTTGCATATGGCTTTGTCCAAACTAGGGTGGTGTGGTGAGCAGAACAAATTATGGATTATACCCAGATATTTATGACTGGGAGTGAATGTCTGCATTTTTTGGCATTCTGTCCATCATTTGATCATTTTGCCTTTGTCACTACAAGTGGGAAGGGTATGCCCAGATGTGGGTCTGTGCTAACTGCGGCAATGGATTTAAGCTAGCCTGGCCGATGTGGACTAAAATTGGTCCAAGGATGCTTTTTTCTGTCCCATGGATGACCTGACTTGACAGTTCAGGTTGGACTGTTTCCATGAGGGGCACGGTCAAGACTGATTTGCAAAAGGCTGGGTCCAAACTGTGGATGCGTGTTGAGTGAAAAAATGGGTTCAACCCAGATCTTTGTGACTGGGGGTGAATAGTTACATTGTACGGCATTCCGTCCATCATTTGTTCTTTTTAATATTGTCACCCTAAGTGGGAAGGGTATGCCCAGACGTGTCCTCTGCTCAAGATGCCAATGGATTTAAGTTAGCCTGGATGATGAGGTCTGATGCCCCAAAACCAGTCCCAGGATGCTTGTTTCTGGCCCAGGGATGACCTGGCTTGGCAGTACAGACTAGACTGTTTCCATGAGGAACAGGGTCAAGACTGATTTACATATGGCTCGGTCCAAACTGGGGAGGAGTGTTTAGCAAAAAATTATGTAATGAACCCAGATCTGTGTCACCAGGGAGGAATGTTTGCATTGTTCAGCATTCCGTCTATCATTTGTTCTTTTTGCTTTTGTCTCTCTAAGTGGGAAGGGTATGCCCAGATGTGGGCCGCGTGCTCACTCCATCACTGGATATTTTGCTAGCCTGGCTGATGAGGGTAATACCCTGAAATCGGTCCCAGGATGCTTGTTTTGGGTCCAGGGAGGACCTGGCTTGTAGTTCAGGCTGGATTATTCCCATGAGGAGCAGGTCAATATTGATGTGAATGTGGCTGGATCCAAACTGAGGAGGCGTAGTAAGAAAAAAAATTATGGATTAAACCCAGATTTTTGTGACTGGGTGTGTATGTTTGAACTGTTCAGCATGCCGGCCATCTTTGTTCTTTTCGCTTTAGTCACTCTAAGTGGGAAGGGTATTCCCAGACCTGGGTCAGTGCTAACTGTGTCACTGGATTTCAGCTAGCTAGGCTGATGAGGGCTAATACCCCAAAACCGGTCCAAGGATGCTTCATTCTGGCCCACGGATGACCTGGCTTGACAGTTCCGGTTGGATTGCTTCCATGTGGATGCAGATCAAAACAGATTTGTATATGGCTGGGTCCAAACTGGGGTTGCATGGTGAGCAAAAAACAATGGATTAAACCCAGATCTTTGTAAATGGGGGGTTATAGTTGCATTGTTCAGCATTCCGTCCATCATTTGTTCTTTTTGTGTATTGTACCCTAAGTGTGAAGGGTTTGCCCAACCGTGGGTCCTGTGCTCAAGGTGAAAATGGATTTAAGTAAGCCTGGCTCATATGGGGTGATACCCTGAAACCAGTCCCAGGATGCTTGTTTCTGGCCCAGGGAGGACCTGTCTTGGCAGTTCAGGCTAGACTGTTTCCATGAGGAGCAGGGTCAAAACTAGTTTGCATATGGCTGTGTTCAAACAGAGGTTGAGTGTTTAGCACAAAATGAAGGATTGAACCCAGATCGTTGTGATCGGGGGTGAATGTTTGCATTGTTCAGCATTCCCTCCACTATTTGTTCTTTTTGCTTTTGTCACCCTAAGTGGGTAGGGTATGCTCAGACGTGTGTTTCGTGCTCACTGCATCACTGGATTTTTTTGCTAGCCTGGCTAATGAGGGTAATACCCTGAAATCGGTCCCAGGGGGCTTGTTTTGGGTCCAAGGAAGACCTGGCTTGCAGTTCAGGCTGGACTGTTCCCATGAGGAGCAGGGTCAATACTGATGTGCATGTGGCATGGATCCAAACTGAGGAGGCGTGGTAAGAAAAAAAAATATGGATTAAACCCAGATTTTTGTGACTGAGGGTAAATGTTAGAATTGTTAAGCATTCCGGCCTTCATTTGTTCTTTTTGCTTTTGTCACTCTAAGTGAGAAGGGTATGCCCAAACGTGGGTCCTGTGCTCACGTGCCAATGGATTCAAGCTAGCCTTGCTCAAGAGGGTGATGCACTGATACCAGCCCCAGGATGCTTGTGTCTGGCCCAGGAAAGACCTGGCTTGGCAGTTCAGGCTAGACTGTTTCCATGAGGAGCAAGGTCAAGCCTAATTTGCATATGGCTGGGTCCAAACTATGGTGGAGTATTTAGCAAAAAATAATGGATTGAACTCAGATCTTCGTGACCAGGGGTGAATGTTTGCATTGTTCAGCATTCCCGCCATCATTTGTTCTTTTTGCTTTTGTTGCCCTAAGGGGGAAGGGTAAGCCCAGACGTGTGTCCCGTGCTCACTGCATCACTGGAATTTTTCCAGCTGGGCTAATGAGGGTAATACCCTGAAATCGGTCATGGGTGCTTGTTTTAGGTCCAAGGAGGACCTGGCTTGAAGTTCAGGCTGGACTGTTCCCATGAGGAGCAGGGTCAATACTGATGTGCATGTGGCTGGATCCAAACTGGGGTGGGGTGGTGAGAAAAAAAAACAATGGATTAAACCCAGATTTTTGTGACTGGGGGTGAATGTTTGAATTGTTCAGCATTCCAGATGTCATTTTTTCCTTTTTCTTTTGTCTCCATAAGTAGGATTGGTGTGCGCAGACATGGGTCCTGTGCTCACTGCGCCACTGGCTTTGAGCTAGCCTGACTGATATAGGGTGATACCCTGAAACTGGTCCCAGGTGCTTGTTTCCGGTCGAGGGGAGGATCTAGCTTGGCTATATGGATTGGATTGTTCCTATGAGAAGCAGTATAAAGACTGATTTGCATATGGCAGGGTCCAAAAAACGATGGATTAAACCCAGACATTTGTGACTGGGATGAATGTTTGCATTGTTTAGCATTCCATCCATCCTTTGTTCTTTTTGCCAACACACTAGTAGCATTTATTTTACAGGCCTTGAGCTCATGTAGTGCACTTTACTAGGGACTTATATGTAAATGAAATATGCCAATTGGGTATGAGGCAATGTTATCATGTTTAGAGGAGAAAGGATATGTACTTTAGCACTTGTTAGCAGTGATATAGTGCTTAGAGTCCTAAAGCCAATAGATTGGGGTAGAAGAAGAGGAGGAGAAAGTCACAGAGTTTGGGATGACCCTTTAGAGAGGGCCATTTTCCAACAGTCCATAGTACTTCTCCACTTTTATGAGAAAACAATAGTTTGTCCAAGGAGAGATATCCAGGGCCCGATTCACAAAGGGACTTACCTGTAGTAAAGTCACATGTGTGGTGTCTCTGCACTCGGGGTGAAATCTCCATACATGCACTCTGCAGTTTTTATTTTTGTTGTAGATAGCGTTGTATTTTGTAACATATATGTACTGGTTTGTGAGATCTTTCAGGTGATTGGGTTCTAAAAGTTCCTCTGTTCTATTAATTAGGTAATGCTTCTTAGTCTTCTTTATGAAGGTTTCTAGGCAGTCTTGTTGTCTTAATTTTGCACTCAGTTTTTCTGCTTGTCAATGGAAGTCTTCAATATTGCTGCAGTGTCCTCTGAACCTTCGAAACTGCAGATAGGGAAGGCTCTCTCACAGTGGGTGAGGGTGGAAGTATATTTTAACAAGCTGTTCTTATCTGGTTGGTGCTGGTGCATGTCTGTGCTAAAAGCTAAGTCTTTGTGAAAGATCTTCCAATCCAGGAGTGTCAGTATATCCCAACACTCGGTGTGAGTCCATTTAAAGTAATTATTAGGTGAGTTGATCCATGTGATGAATTACAAGAGGGTTTCTTTTTTTCCCTCCTTTCCTTTCTACACTTTGATACATTCGCTGTAAGGATTATTACAGGGCATTATCTTTGTGTGCTCAAAGTAGTGAACATAGAGGCAGGAAAAGCTTGGGGGAAATGTGCTGCCCATGATGTTTTGCATATATATAGGTACATAGTGCCTTTGAATTGAAGACAATTCTTTGTGAGGGCTACTCTTGCACACTCAAGTGTCTTGCATTGAAGAGGGTCTTGGTGTCATGTGTTCCCTTCACCTGGAAGTGTACCATAGTTGTTGTATTGACTGAATGTGACTGAATGTGGCCAATGCACATATGAATGGATGTCCTCCTCTGAAAAGTAATTTTAACAAATAGTAATTCCATCTTTCCAAGACAGATAAAGGGATCTTTTAGAACCTAATGAAACCCGGGTGACCAAAGACCAGGTGAAACATGTAGACTTTGAGTATAAGATATAGGTGGACTAATAATCTCCACAAAGGTCTGATGGGGAATTTTAAGAGGACTCTTCTATTAAAATGGTGCTCATAAGTGAGTGCACTGTTCACTATTCAACATGTCTTAGAACCCAACTTTTTAGGCCCTCATTCCAGTTGGTTCTGTGCCAGGGCTGATTGATCTAGCCGATGAAATACAAATCCTCCTAGTCAGAATTTTTCACTGGTCATAAATAACACTCAATTATGAGTTTGGCCTAATTTGTCTTAAAAATACAAAAAGGCAAAGTTACCATTTTGAAATACTGCTCCAGGTCATGGTGCCCGAAATAGTAAAGCAAAAAGGGCTGCAGTGCCATGAAGCCCTTTGACAGCTCGATGAATGATAACCTTGCTCAGGGAGACTGCGGGCAGATGTCAACAATGCATCCGGAGATGAAAGTCAACTGAAGGCTCCCACATCAAGCCGCACAAATGTATGGGCACCTTGTTTAAGGGTGAAGCTTTTGGTCTCAAGACAGGATCCAACCAGCACTGTATTTGATAAATCAAGTCATGGGTAAGTTGTAATCAAGGCCTGAAAGTACTGTGAGAATAGCACCCAGTGCCTGTGTAGGTAAGTAGAATAGGTTCTAGATGAAAAAGAACCACTTTAATCATGCAGCTGCAGCCAGAGAAGGATTGGAGCCTGTGAGTGTGCAAAAAAAGAAAATAATGTCTGCTACAGCCTATCCTCCCAGGCAATCATTAAGAATGCCATGTCCAGGTGTTCCTAGAATTGAGCTGGAATGATTACCAGGTTCTGTGGGTGGATTATTTGGCACTTCATCAGGTTTATTTAGAACACATGGTGGGCTATGCCAGGCAGAAGCATAGCAACCTCTAGCCCCTCCATGACTCAGGCTGGAGACAGGGCAGGCAGTAGCATAGCATTCAGGTAACTAAACATAGACTTCAATTGCAAATGTTTGCATTCTGAACTGGTAACACCTTCTAAATATAGAATTATCAGAACCGCTGATGTCATAATGCTGCTTGATTTTGAATGTGTACATTCATGAGATCTGAATCTGTGGAAATGCAATCTCATTCATTTACCTCTCATGACTACTTTGAGCAACCTGGAATCAGAGATATAAACTTGCCTTCCAAACTGAAGCAGGGTGCTGGATATGCCTACCAGCTGGTCTCTCAGGGCCAAGTTCAACATAGTCAGGAATGTTGCAAATTCATTTAAAAGGTCTACTTATGCTCATGGTGCCAGCAACCCACAACATGCTTTGCCTAATCCCCAGGATACAGGAGAGGTATTGCTATATTGGAGGGCTAATGAAAAGAAGATTTAGTAATGGAAGAAGAAGCAGACGTATGCTGGTGTCAGAAAAAAGGAGAATGCTTTCTCTCCTTATAAAGACAATTCAACCGCAAATAGAGAAGTACCCTCAACAGAGAAGAACCCTCAACCGGCAGGCGGAGTGTAGCAAACATGATGTGGGTGGCATTCTTCTGTCAGTTCTTCAGAAGCAACAGTACCTAATTTGTGCAAGTGGTTTCTTGTGCTCCGCATCAGCACTTAATTGAGGGAGCCAGCACTTAATTGCTGGAACTTGCACTTATAACAGCTGCCACATGGTGGTGATGTTTGTGCAATTTAAAGAAGAGCAGAAAAACAGTTGTTTGCTAATTCAATATATATTCAAAACAACTAAAACCTGCCATCTAAGCCATTCTTAAAGCTTTGATGCCCTCAAACAGTCAGAATTATCACACTTGTAGCAGTGTGATGGTTAGTGGTTGTGCTAGTACAGTGGCAATGTGTGGTGCAAACTGAGGTGGGCTACTGTCGAGGGCCGCAGCACTCATTTTGTTTTACAAGCTAAGCACTGAGGAGCAGAATCTGCTGACCCACAACTGAAACAACCTCAACAAATGCAAAGGCACAGACCACATCAAAGGAGACATCAGAAAGAAATATAACTTCTCCTTCACTATCATGCTCATAGATCGTGGCATGAAGAGGAAAGTAACTCCCAGTGTACGTCTTCCTTAGAAAAGAGCCCATCTCCTTAGCAAGGAGATCTTTGTGAAAAGCACCCTTTGCCATGAAGCTATGGCTGGCTACCTGGACGTACAATGGAATAAAGTCTATCAGAGAGATTTTCATATGCTCTGGGTTGAAGAGATGGCCACCAGACTGTCACTGGGAGATTTCAAATATAAATTACTTGTATTTGTCCCAGATAATTTAAGATATACTTCTAAAGTGATCCTAGCTCAATTCAAGATCAAAACATATATATAACTACTCATTACTCCTTCCTTGGTTTAAGTAGAAAATAATAATTTCATTTTATAAGTGTGTGGGAAAGCTACTATGAGAAACAACCTTTACAATGATACCTTTACGACACAATGCCTTTACCATGTAACCTTTATCATTCATGGCTTTATCACACAGGTAAGTATTTGTGCCTCTACCACACATACATTTACCAATTTACCACATATGGTACGTATTTGTAAGGTAAGTATATATATCATTAGTAGGTAGTTATAGTTAGGACCTGGTTTCCATAGGAACATCGTTTTTTGACTTGCCTGTAACTTTGGCGCCAGTTGGTGAATCTTCACAAACATTTCTAAAAAAGTGTGCTGATGGGTCTTATTGTACATGAAAAGTTTGGGGGTGATATGTCAGGCGAATGCTGAGAAAATGATGAGGGGAAAATTAGTGTTTTCCCATGTTAATCCCATAGGGATTTTAAACAAGACTACAGCCTGAACTGCTGGACAGAATGAAACCAAATTTTGCAGAAAGGTATCTCTAGGTCCAGAAAGAGCACCCGTTTTTTTATTTGGTATAAATCCATTCAGTAGTTGTTGAGATGTTTAAAGAAAAACAAATGTTTACATCTAGATTTATGACTACTTCGCAAATATTGACGATCTTGTGCAGAAATCTAATTTCCTGCTAACATGTCAACCAGGAAGTGTTGGCAGACATTTTGAGACTCGACCTCAGCCAAGTCCAAAAATAAAGACATAAAACCCTAAGCCATTTGCTGAGGTCCCCCAGGGACCCTGCCAGGGCAAAAAAGGCATTTAAAAAAATAAAATTTCAGCAAAATCACATGGTTTCATGAATTCACAGTACAGAAAAACAAGCGTGGGCTCTTGTGCTTGTTTACACTTTAGCCCCGGGGTGGGCCAGGTCACGGGGGCATGCTTTAAAATAGGGAGAGGGCCCCCCTCCTGCAGCTCTTTTGAACCCAGAGGACCACAACCTTCCCATGGATTATGTAAATAACGGAGGGGCAGCACAGGCCCCCTCCTCCTGCTTGGAGTACTGGGGACCACCAACTCCCTGTGGCATTATTACAAAATTGGTGAGGGGCCCCTCCTGTGCTCATAGCAGCCTCGGGGATCCCCATCTCCTGGAGGCTTTAAAACTAAATTTGAAGGGAGCCACATGGACCCCCATGCCTTGGGGATGGTGTCCCCAAAACTGAATTCAGCCCAGGAAGTGGGCCCATGCAGCTCCCCTCCCCCATGAAGTGTTGGTGGGGATGTTCTGGCCCTGATGCTCATTTCAAAGACATTAAACCCCAATGGGAGGCACTTACAGATATAAACATAGCTGGTGCCCCAATTAAAGCTCTATTTCTGTAAGGGACAACTGAACCTAACTTCCTGGGCTTTGCAAAGGCAAAGTAAATGTGTTTTCTTGGCAATTCCACAGTGAAAAAAAATCTGAAATCTTTGGTGAAGATGAATGCATCGTTTATCTATCAGAGCACAATCTGTAGTGACTGTGATCAAAGGTTCTTTTGTGGCCTCTCCTTGTGAGAGTAGAGTGCATGGTTCTCCCTTTAAATTAGTACAAGTATACAAACGTGCAAAATCACCTGACGTTCTGCCTGTTTGGACCCACCCTGTTCACCTTAGTGGTATGCAACGGTCTTCCAGCCTTTTGCCAGGATGATGGGCAGCTTACCAAATGCCCCCAGCATGTTTCCCTCCCATTTTGGTGATGCGTTCATCATGCCGACCAATATGAGGATACCTTCACCAAACAAAGAAGCACTTGCTTCATATTGCTAAGAGGAAGTACCCTTGTTTGGTGGAGATTCACCACTTGTAGTCTCATTGTCTTCTCTGTAGGAAGATTTGTGTTATCACAGAGTTCTGGATGAAGAAGCATGAGCAACAATAATGTTTCTGAGACACACACAAGGTTGCTGGAGACATGTCCTTTTGGTCCATTACGCTGCTGTAATGTGGAATATGCACTAATTCTTACCCAACAAGGTAGCACTTACTAATCAACCTGTAGAAAGTACTGTGGTTTGGCAGACTTTTTTCTGAAAAGCTGAGGACTCTTGTTCAATATTGGGGTAAGTGAGTTTCTGTTCGGGCCCAGTCAGTTATAGAGCTACTGACAAACCCACCGTGATACTCACCCACCAACTTACACTCACATTCAGCCACTCTCACAGACCAAAGGAGCTACTCAGACATGCACTCACATACCCATACAGTCACGCCACACCCACTCACAGATTTACACAGCAACTCATATACCCACTAACACCCAGAGAGCCACTCACACACTGACTCACACACCCATATAACCACCCATACTCACACTCACAGACCAATACAGCCACTCACAAGCCCACTCACACACCCAGAAAACTACTCAAACACCTACTGGTGGTTTTGGGTCCAGCCAGGCAGAGGCCAGGCAGAGGCAATATACTGCCATACCAATAAACACTAACCTTTCACCCGGATTCTCCTGCAAGTCAGGGTCTACCCCAAGACCTATAAGTGTGGGAGAGAGGGAGCAGGTAATCCCAATATCTACATTATAGAATCTGGAAATTTTATTTTTTAGGTTATCGAAAACTTTACATGTGGCAAATATATGGCTAAGATCAGCCTGATATAAATCACAGCGCGGGCATGTGGTTCCTTTACCCTTACCCTATTTAGCAATATTTTTCGGGGTATAGTATAAGGAAAGGCATGATTTATAATAGAGTGCCTGTAACCTGGCCAAAACTAAAGTATTCTGAGCTAAATTAATTGAGTGAAAAAATAGTTCCTCAGTAATCCCTATTTCTGCTTTCCATTTTATTGCTCGATCATCCAAATCGTCTACCATCAAAGAACTAGACAAATTATATACAAAACCAATAGATAGATTTCCATTTTTCCTGAATTTATCCATAATATCTATATTCAGAAACCCGTTCGGTCCTCCCACTTTTTTTGTCGAAAATTCTCTGATTTGTAAAAAATTAAAGAAGTCTCTATTCTCCAGCCCAAATAGCTCTCGTAGATTTTTAAATCTTACCAGCCCATTTACGGAAAAAAGATCAACAAGTTTATTTATGCCTGTCTTGCCCCATCTTTCTGTGATAGGGCCTTTAAAAATCTCCGGCAGCATGGGGTGGTTACCTAATGGTTTATAATAATTCAGACGGCCAATCCTGATCAGCTTCAGCATACATTTCATACCTTTGCACCCACTTTGTAATGTCTTAAACCTCACTTTCTTTTAGTGGTTGTCGTTTATATGGCGCCATACCCATCGCCATGCCTCTGTCCCCATTATGATCTCAATTGGTGAAGGTATCTCCTCATTCCTACCAGCGCTTGTTTTCTCTTGAATCAGAGTTAGATTATTCAGTATGGTAGTGGCTCAATAATATAATTTGATATTTGGCAGGGCCAGCCCTCCCCTTTCTTTTGATAGCAAAAGGTATTTAAAAGCTCTTCTGGGTCTGGCATACTCCCAGATGAATCTTAAAAATAGATCTTCAATTTTTTTGAGACACTTGCCATCAAATTCTAGTGGGATTGCACGCAGGAGGTACAGGAATTTTGAGAAGAACAACATTTTGATGCAATTACATTCTCTCAATTATGGATAAATGTAGATTATGTAATCTAGCCATTTCTAATCTACTTTTGATGATTAAGGGTTCAGTATTGCTTACCACTATACAATCAGTATTTCCAGTTATTTCTATGCCCAAGAAAGTTTCTTTTTCCACCACTCGTGCACGTTGATCTTGGCATGCGTATTGCATATAATTTGAGTTTTATTTCGATGTAGAGAATACCCAGACAGTCTCCCAAATCTAGCCGCCTCTATTTCGATTTCCGCAATTGCTATTACTGGTTCGGGTGTTACGACAGCGACATCATTGGCGTGCGCCAAAGCTTTTGTTTCCAATCCGTTTGTGTTAATTGGTGCAATAGTGAGGTTATGCTCTATCTTTTGCTGAAAAGGATCAATATACAACGAAAATAACAATGGTGAGCTCGGGCAGCCCTATCTAGTACCTCTCGTTAAAACAAAACTATTGGTTAGGCCTCCGTTCGCCATTATCTTGGCAGTGGGAGAAAAATATAGCATTTTAAATGCTTGTACAAAACCCTCTCCTATCCCAACCCTTGACAGAGCCTCCCAGAGGAAAGACCAGGAGACTCCGTCAAAGGCCTTTTCCGCATCCAACAAAATCAGTGCTAGTGGTTCTTCACTAACATTTTTTGCCTCAAGAAGAGAAATGACTCTACGGATATGGTCGGTCGTCCCGCGACTTGGGATAAAGCCTTGTTGTTTAGAGGTGAAAACCATATGAATAATCGGGGCGAGGCACGTAGCCAGCAGTAAATAAATCTTAGTGTCTGATTTAATCAGTGTAGTGGGGCCATATGACAGTCGCTATTTTTTTTTTTTTATGAAATATTATAATGTTGCCTTGTGTCCATGACTCTGGGGGCTTACCACCCTTGAATTATTTTTATAGAATTCAATAGGTGTATTATCAGAGCCTGCTGTTTTACCACTTGGCAAACTATTAATACATAGCAGTATATCTAACCACTGGGGAGTCTCTTCCAACTGTAGTTGTTCCTCACATGTACATTTTTCTTTAGGAATCTGATTAAGATATACCGTTATTTCGGTCTGATCTCTTGGCGATTCTTCATGGTAAAGTTTTCGATAATAGGAATAAAAACCCCTTCGGATCTCATCCGGATCCGTGGTTAGTCCTTTAACTGGATCTTCAATCACTGTGATTAAATTCCGGGTCGCCTTTTGTCTAGTTTTAACAGCACTATGATGGCCCTCCTGTTCGCCGCATTCATAAGCCTCCTCAGGTTGTGCGGCTAGTTTATCAGCCACCCCTTTAGCTATTATTATCTCTATTAACCACTTGGATGCTAGGGTATGTGGAGCAATTTACTGTATATTTCCATTGAAATGAATGGGCACTCCATGACGAGCTGAGCTCGTCATGAGCGTCCAAGGGGTTAAGGTGAATTTAGCTGGCATAACCCCCAACAGTGCTTCCTTATGTTCTCCTCCATTTTGAACTATAGTAACCAGCTCTTTTTCTGCGACTGCTAATTTTGCTAGGTTTACTTGTTCTTACTTGTTTTTTTATTATTTATAATGGCAGAAAAGCGGAGTGTTTCCCCCCGAATCCCAGCCTTAAGTGCATCCCAAACAACATCAATGCTGGCGCTACCTATATTCTCTTTATTGAATTGAGGTATCCACCCCTTCATGAGCTCACAGTATTCCTCATTGAAAAGAAAAGCCTGTTCAAAGCTCCATATCGAAATTGTACCACCGCTGATCGTTTCCATATTCAACTCCACAATTAGTGGGTTATGATCAGCTAATATTCGAGGATCCTTTTCTATTCTGCAATCCCTGATTATTGAATAAGAGGCTAAAAAGTAATCTATTCTGACATGGTTGCTATGAGGATGAGAGAAATAAGTGTTTCTGGGATTCAGAAACTTGGACTCGGGAAGACTGTGAGGTTGAACTGGGCCTAGCCTGCCCCTCAGGCTATAAAATTAGTCATACCCCGCGCACACTCAATCGAGGAGGGGGTATCGGGTTCATTCATAAAGACTCGCTGACCCTTTCCCAGCTGAAGATTCGAGAGGTGCCAGGATTCGAATTGATGGGATTCTCGGTCAAAAAGCAGGAGCTGACACTTTGCTCGGGCATCCTGTGCTATCGTCCTCCAGGACCGGCCTCTTCAATATCGCTCCTTATTGACCTGATTTACGAGCTCTCCAGCTCCCACTCCAAGTTATTGATTCTTGGAGATTTTAACCAGTGGGCAGGCGGCTCACTGGACAATGCATTTTCCTCCCTTAACCAAGCCTGCAAAGATATCAGCCTGGAACAGCTGGTGAATGCCACCACGCATCGGAAGGGTCATATCCTGGACTTAATATTTGCGGATCCACAATGGGTATCAATAGATGAGATTAAGTGCCAGTTTTGGACAGACCACTTCCTGATTACGTTCTCTCTTTGCTTAGAGGACTACACTTTGCGGGAAGCTGGACTATCCCAAGCCAAGTTAGGGAGACCTTGGTCCCGAATACTCAACATCTATCCACTACCGAATATCTTAGGGAAGGACTTTAAGCTTGGCAGTTCAGCTGAAGAGAGCTATACTCTTTTTAGCCAGTCCATCTCTAGCTCGTTGGATAAGTTGGCACCCCTCCGGAAGTCACGAGGGAGGGTGAATCGAGCTAGCCCTTGGTATACGAGCGAACTACGCCAGCTTAAACTTGGCTGTTAACGCGCAGAAAGAGCGTGGAGAAAACAGTATTTAGACTCGGAGAAAACTGTGTTCCGGTCCGCTTTACAAAAATATAAGGCACAGATCAAGATAGCTAAAGCGGCTTATCTTGAATCCACCTTGAACCAGGCCCCAAACAAGGCACAGGCCCTCTTTAAGATCGTCAGGGACCTCGCCCACCCTATGTGTGCGGCCAACACCGTCCCCACATCGCAAGCTCTATGTGATTCGCTTGCTGATGCTTTCGAGGAGAAGATCTGCAAAATTCTGGAGGGTTTGCAGGATCCAGTCAATCCTACCACTGGTTTGGGAGCTCCGGAGGCGATGGCCAGTCGACCCCTGCAGAGGGTTTCTTACCTCTGTTTGGAAGCTCCGGCCACGCCTTCCAGTCGACCCCGACCAGAGGACCACGCACTCAGCTTGGGAGCTCTGGCGATAGAGTCCAGTCGACCCCAGCTGAATAGCTTTCCCCTCCCCTCTCCTGGAGGAGTTTGGCAGCCTGGCTCTTACGATCTCATCTGGCTCGCCTCTTGACCCTCTCCCTCCAAAACTTTGGAGGGTGTTTCAGGAGGAACTTTTCCAACCTTTGCACTCCATTTGCTGCCAGTCGTTTGAAACAGGGACTGTACCGGACTGCTGGAAGAAGGCAGTGGTATCTCCACTCCTAAAAAAATCCACGCTTGACCCTGCTTGTCTTTCCAACTATAGGCCAATTTCCCTGCTTCCTTTTCCAGTTAAAATCATGGAAAAACTGGTCACCCGCACTCTGTCCGGCTTCTTAGAAGGTAACACCTGGTTGGATGAGACGCAATTCGGTTTTCGCCCAGCTCATGGGACGGAATCCGCGTTAGTGACCGTGTTAGACAATCTGCGGGCGCGAGTCGACAGTGGTCGGGCAGCCTTTCTGGTGCTGCTCGACATGTCGGCCGCGTTCGACATGGTCAGCCATCCTACCTTGATCATGAGGCTGGAAGAGTGCGGGGTTAAAGATAAGGCCAGGGATTGGCTGATCTCTTATCTGGACAACCGTCAGCAACGGGTATCGCTCCCTCCCTTCAGCTCAGAGGAGCGGAGAGTAGGACAAGGAGTACCCCAGGGCTCAGTCATCAGCCCTATACTCTTTAATATTTACCTCCGCCCTCTGATCCAGCTTATTAAATCATTTGGGATCTCCGCATTTAATTATGCGGACGACACCCAGCTGGTCTTTTCACTGGAGGGACAGGACGCAGTCCCATTGGAAACCTTCCACCGATGCATGCAGGCTACAGCGGAATGGCTCCGATTGAACTCGCTGCAGTTTAATGGGACTAAGACAGAGGTCCTGTACTGTTCCAACGACCGAGTTCCCCGGGATCTCCCAGACGACTTCTGGCCTTCGTCATTCTCAGAGACGGTGTCAGCTGCACAATCGGCGCGCAACTTGGGTGTCAGTTTCGGGCCCAACTTGAAGCTAGATCTGCACGTAAATAAGACCACCTCAACGTGCATGATGCTGATCCACATGCTGCGCAAAGTTCTGCCCCTCCTCCCTGAGCAAGCCAGACCCGAAGTAGTGCGGAGTACCATCTTAAGTCGACTCGACTATTGTAACGCACTACTTCTGGAGGCCCCGATAACACTACTGGGCAAGCTACAAAGGGTGCAAAACATGGCTTCCAAACTCGCCCTCTCCCGCCCCTACTACAGCTCATCTACGGCAGCGCTACAGGAACTCCACTGGCTGCCGGTCCATCTACGCGTTTGCTACAAAGCAGCTTGCATTGTGTTCAGGGCTATCTATGGCCTGGGCCCGGTCTCTTTGCGGAAAATGTTTGCCTGGTATCTTCCACCCAGAGCCTTACGCTCCTCCTCATCCAGGTTACTCGTAGTACCGCGTTTCCAGAGAGTGAGGATGGGCGGCCGATCTTTCAGAGTAGCGGCGGCCAAACTCTGGAACTCCCTGCCGATATCTCTAAGGAGTCTTGAGGATCTCTTAGCCTTTAGGAAGGCGTTAAAAACCTACCTTTTTCCCAGGATAGGCTAAGTCGCTGAAATTGTTGGTTCATGGTTCGAAGCGCCAGGATGCCCTTGGGGTGACAGGTCTGCGCTCTACAAATATACCACGATACGATACGATACGATACGATTCTGAGGGTTAAGCCAGTTCCACACATCCGTAAGTGCATGTTCTTGGGAAAGTGTCCTTCATGCCTTATACACTTTTGGTTTGCGGCCCTTATATATCTCCCCAGGCTCCTGTTTCAGATTCCAGTCTGCTGGTAAATTTATATTTAGATCTCCACAGACTATTATCGGGAGTAGCCAATTGGCTAGTTCATTATTAATATGCTAGATTACAGTTGGATCATCCGTATATTGAGCCTATGGTAAGTAAGTCTCCTGACTGTCTATGAAGCTGAGTGATAACCCATCTCCCTAACTGGTCTACTGATGTGCGGCTAAATTGTAGCGTATCATTTAAAGCCAATATTGCAATCCCTTGTGTGCGCAAATTCTGCGTTGTAGCTCCCACAAGACCATACCCAAGTGTCCCTAGTACCTGTCTATGTGCCGCATCTATGTGCATTTCCTGCATGCAAATTATATCAGCATTCAGTAGCCTTAAGGCAGCAGTTGTGTTCAATCTTTTCTTCCAGTCATTAAGGTCTCAAATGTTGAAAGGAGCCTCCCCGTGTCCACCCAAGAGACAAAAAGCTTTCTACCAGTGATTTTCAATCCTTTAGATGAACCCCCGCCCTGTCCCCCCACCCCTGCCCTCCACCCCTGACCCCCCCCCAAAAAATGGAGGTTACCTGGCCTTGACTAGGCCCGGTTAATGACATTCAAGGAAGAAAATCCCGCTCTCCCTACGATCCCCCCGTTTTGACCTTTTAACTAGAAGCTTCAGAGAAGCTTTTTAACCATAAACCATAATATACCATAAACTACAGAAAGCGAACATATTCAACCTCATTATACTCATGCAGGAGTTGGGAACCACCAAAAAAAAGACATAAAAATGTTGCAAAAAAAAGAACTACGAAAGAGAATTAAGTAGTTTAGGCATATTTAATGTATTCCGTTCAAGTCTTGGTGACTACTATTTCTTGCTTCCAGTTATCTCAGTAACTTCTAGTAATTATGTTGTAGCCTGGATCTTGGACATAAAGCTACGAATAGTCCCTTTATTCACAATCTTTAAGCATGCTGGATTTTGCAGGTATACTTCGGCCCCTTGTTGTTGAAAAGGGATAAAGAGTTGCCTGAGTCGCCATCTCTGCTCAACTGTAGTGAGTGCGAAGTCTGGTCTTGTGAAAAAAGTTACATCATTAAAAGTTTTTCTGCTTGTTGGACTGGCCAGATCACACATGGCTTGGTGGAGTAGAAAATTCCCAAAGTACAGGAGCATAGCACAAGGGTGCTGAGGGTATCTGGGGAATGTCGCTATGGTAGTAGCGGAAATCTATGTGTCCGTTGTATTTCTTTATTCCAGTCCCATGTAAGTAGCTCTGGAAAGGCACGTTTAAGAAGCGTAACAATGTAACCCCTGGGATCATTCCCTTCCACCCCTTCTGATATACCTAAAAAGCAAAGATTATTGCGTCTTTGTCGGTTTTCCTGCTCTTCCATCTTCAATATTGGGTCTTTAACAATGCCATCCTGTTGTTCTCCTTGGGAGGCCTGAGGTACTGGGTTTTTCAGAACCGGTACTTAACCGGTAACCCAGGGGTGTCAGGGAATACACACCCAAAGACCTCGAGTCCTTTTCCTGATTCAGACCACAGAAACTCAGAGTCTTCTAGGTGAAGTCAAAGATTAGTTTATTGGCTGCAACCAAGGTAACAAGTGTCCGAGAAGTACAACACGGGGAAGTATATCCTCAGGAGACTGCTCGAATTTACAAAGTCGGGCTTCTCTCTTTATACAGAATATTCAGCTTCAGGCAAACATTCTTCGAATTTCTAGTATGTCATTTACAGTTATTGGTTTACAAAAGAAAAGCAGAGTCATGATGACATGTACATATTTCACGTCGTGCTGCCCATAACAAATCACCCGGCAAGGCCCAACATTTCATCAGATATCGGTGGACCCCCAATAAAACAGGCACCTCCCCACCATAAAGTAAGTGAAGCAAAAGAGTAAAGACAGATGTGAGCAAGATACGGCAGGTGTGTGCGCAATGAGGAGGTTTTATGGCTTGTTGAGCCTTGATGCTATCTTGCTCGGCCACTGGGAGGGGAACTGACCTAACGAGTTCGGCCTGGGGCAATTGTTCCAACTTGCACAGGTCATGGAAAAGTCGATTAAGGAGTATGTGTCCTTGTGGAATTGAATTCAACTGGATTAAGGCCTATGTAAAGGGCAACACATAAATGAAAGCCAAGGGTTCAGAACGCAAATGACGATTTCGAGGTGAAATCGTCACTCGAATATGCTGAAAATATATGTACATGATGTACTCATCATTCTCGGTCTTTTGATACCAAATTCATCATGTTTCAACGAAGTTTTAATTCTCGAGTCCAGAACGATTACACGAATCCAGATTTTCAGAACCACAATCCCTCCTTTTGACCTTACATAGGCAATTAATCTATCCTCCTGTTAGTCTGAGTCCAGATCTATATCCCTAAAGTCATTGAGATGTTGCTGTAACATCATTCTAGTACTTAGTTCATCTCTTGACTCAGGTTTCCTTACACATGATGTAACACAGAGGCCACATATTGCAGGAGCACACTGTATGCATAGGCAGAACAGGAAAAGAATGGCTAAGACCATGCCAATGACCATCAGAATTTTCCATCCCCAGGTGGATATCACTTCCCAGAACCAACCCGTTAACGACCAATCCCCTTTTCCCACATGAATAGATTCGGAAATCTTATGTAGTTTGGAGATGGCCTGGTACACTGTTGGAGCATTATCTGGGATAAAAATGCAACAACTTGATTGGATCAATCTGCATACTCCACCTCGGTCTGCAAGGATGACATCTTAGGCGACCCTGTTCTGAAGGGTCATAAGACAATCCGACTGGAGCTCAGCAGTCAAGTTACTAAGGGCACCAGCAGTTTCAGTCACGGTGGACTCAACTACCCTTGTCAATTGTCTTATGTTCCTACTGTTAGCCATGGATCCCCAGAACGGCAGAAAACCCTTTGCTAAGTCCCCAAATTCTTGACCTGCAGTGTCCTCTTTACTCAAGACACCTCTAACTACCCGTGTCCTGTGGTAATCCGCCGCTGCTGTGTAGGTGGGAGGTAACAGGAATGAAACAAAACATGAGCCCGAAAAGTCAGGGGGCAACCATGTGTAGGCTCTATCATGACAGATAAAATAAGTACCCTTAGCTGCTAAAAACGCTGGGGAAATCTGAGATCCAAAGACATATGTTTCTGTACAGACACTCTTCCCTAACTGAGCTCTGGGATTCCTGCCAATACCTTGCAGACACAGGTGACCCTGATGGGGTACGATCCATATTGGGGATGATCCTTTAGCTTGCTGTCTCTCACTGAGAGTGGCTTCATATCCGGTCACGTTCCAATTTACATATGCAAGTATCTCATCATCAGGAGTATCTTCATAAGAAAATACTTCCTTGATCATGTCAACTATGCCTTTTACTAGGGCGCTAGTCTTGAGGTTATCTTTTACAGAACGTAGGGGTTGGATTTCACGTGCATATATGAACATCGTTCTGTACGCCCATACAGAGCCATTACGACTGAAAGGCAAAACTAGATAAGGGATACCTTTATCCGTAGTGTGAGGCATAAGGCCACAAACCCAACAGTCAGTTGTGTTCATCACTAGCTGGTGCTGGTGCAATAGCTGAATGAAGGAGTTATTAATGAACTCTAATCTTCTATTGTATTCATGGCCAGGAAGGGGGTGGAAAGAATGAGAGGAAACAGTAGAAGGAGGTATGGGTGATGCAGTGGGTGCAAATGTTACACGAAAGGAGAATAAAGCGTAACCTATCAAAAATATCATCATACTGAATAACATACAAATGCACGTTATGAAAAAACTTTTCTTTGTCATCGCATTGCATAACATGTTTTTACAGTTCGCTCGTTTGGCAGGTTTCTCCACATCAGGAAACTCCATCCTCTCTAGAGTGCTGCCCGCGGTGGTAGGTTGATTCTGCTAAAGGATGCTTCTGTCAGTCCAGGGCAACTCCCTTAGACCAACCAGAACTACCGACCTAACGTCGTTAGCTGCACCCAAAAGACTTTTTAGGCAACCGTGGCCCTAGCAGCGGAACCCGGATGGCGGTTCGAAAAACAAAAATAAGCAAGTTACCTAGATGGGAGATCTGCACTTTCAAAAATAGTACTTGGGGGAAAAAGAAGTATCTTTTTTATTTGTCCATGGATCTTAGTCTCAAATTGCAAAAGGAATGACTTTATTAGTTCGTTTTTCTCGGTCTCAAATTATACCGTTGCTTCCCAGGTATTGCCTGGTCTGGGAACAAAAGGTCAGGCTCTGTAATGTTCACTCGCTTGGATGGTGGCACAGCCTTGTGCAAAATGTCTTCGTTTTCTTGTTCAGAGTCAGTTCCTTTTACATGTGAATCATTAAAAGGGACGGTATTTGGCACGGCGTCAGGTTCTTTACTCTGGTCATAGGGCAGAGGTAAGGGTACCCTTTTACAGTGGACCCCGTGGATCCAGGCCTTCTTCCCTTCCACTCGAACTGCCGATCTGGTAGAGAGAAGGATGAGGTATGGTCCCATCCACCTGGGCTGGTCGTTTTTAGTCCTTTGGAAGTTCCGCACCAGCACCCAGGTTCCAGGGTCAATGCTGTGTCCCGGAGTCTCAGAGACCGGAGGCAGGGTGTTGTTGACCTGTTGATGCAAAACACGCAATTTAGCCGTCAATTCATACAGATAGTCAAGCAAAACAGGGTGTTCTAGCTCGCTGAACTTCGTGGGCCTAGGCACTCCCCATATGTTGGCTGGCCGGCCAAAGACAATCTCATAGGGGCTGAGTTTCACTCGCGAATGCACAGTCATTCTGGTGGATAGGAGTGCTAAGGGTAGAGCGTCAGGCCATTTAAGACCTGTGCTCGCTTGGATTTTGGCCAATTTAAGTTTTAAAGTGCCATTGTAACATTCTACTAATCCTGCTGATTGGGGGTGATTTGCAGTGTGAAACTTCTTCCTAATGCCTAGCCCTTCACACACTTTCTTCATCACACGACCCACAAATTCACTCCCATTATCAGACCAGACCATTCTAGGCATTCCGAATCTAGGGAAGTACTCTTTCACAAGGGATTTCGCTGTGGACAAGGCAGTATTGTCCTTTAGGGGATAGGCTTCTATCCATCTTGAGAAAGCACAAACAACAACGAGCACGTATTTTAAGTTGTTGCACCTTTCCATGTGGATGAAATCTAGCTGCAAAACCTCGAACGGATACGTAGGAGGTGCAAAATGACCAGCTGGAGTTGGGGTTCCCCTACCAGGATTGTGTTGCAGACACACCATGCAGTTCTTGACAACATTCTCTGCACACTTGGGAATTCCTGAATTTTTCCACACTGGTGCTAACAACTCGCAAATCCCTTTCACGCTGATATGAGCCATCCCATGAGCCATTGTAACCACTGCAAGCACATATGCATCGGGTAACAACCATCTCTGATGTTCTGTCGATTCAATCCAACAACCGTTTGCATCCATTCTACCTGTACTCTCTCTCCACGTGCTCAACTCTTTCTCTGTGGCCTCAGCTTGGATGGACTTCACACTCTCTATCGTGTCCTCACACATTCCAACATCACCAGTCCATCTTTCAGGGCCTGCAACATACATTCGGCTCATCACATTATTTGCATTTCTTTCGCGGTTTCATCAGCAAATGCGTTTCCATGACCAACGTCATCAGTCCCAAAACAATAGAGGAAGTGAAGAGGTATTGACAGAATCACCCTCCAATCCGATATGCATAAACAAAGAGATTCTATCAATGTGTAGTGATTTAAAATTTTTATATTTTTGTTTTTGTGGGTGGTGAAATAATTAACTCTCTCTTAAGGTGGTAAAGATGAGAGCACAATGTGCTTGTTAAAATACCCCTCACACACTAAAAAAATCCAATAGTGTCATGCTTCATCATTGGGGTCTTCCCGTCCCTCTACGGGGCGGGGCGTGCTACGACCTGGCGAACTACGCGGGAGCACTGATAATGTGACAAGGCTATGTGATAGTGCAAGGTGGGTGGTGTCAGTGAAGTGTAGGGACCTAATAATGTGTGGGAATTAAAAAAGCTAAAAATCCTCTGGCTAGTGGAAAAAAACAATTTATTCACTTCCCTAGCTGGGGACGTTAAGAAGGGGGTTTTGAGGTAGAGCAAATAGCTACTACCTGGTCTACATGTTTCGTAAGCAGTCCCCTACTGCTTACTCATCAGGACCTTCTAGTGCCCCCTACTAGGAAATAGCTCAGTTTCTAAGTATAATAAGCCTGTCGTCCTAAAAACTAGCAGTAAAAATCCACTGTTAGTTTTAGCTTCAGGGCATGAGCTGGCCCAAAGGAAGCAAAAAATGTATCAAAAGAGATGACCTAAATTGGTCTCTGTAAAGAAAAAGGGAGAAAAAGGGGGAGAGAGGAAAGCACAAATCTTTACCAAAAGTAACTGTAATTTGTCTCTAGGCACAACATATTAATAGCGCCACAAGTCCCACTTGTCATTCATGTTTTGCCCGTTTCATAAAGAATGTATTTAAGACTTTATGGACAGAGTGATGGTTCAATCTGCCATCCCCTGAACGTTCATTTTTTTGGCCGAACATTATGTTGCCCCACGTAATTAGGGCGGGTTCATCACAACTCACACACACATTCATAACTCGATGCACACATCGGCACCGCACAGGGTTAAAAACGAGGGACCCGATTTTTCCGGATTTCAATACCAGTAATAGTGTTAGAAACAGTCATTAAAATCCCCATAAGGCACACCCAGATTGTTAGATAGATTGCCATACATACTGCTGAGGCGCATAGGATATGCCCCATGAGCTGACAGTCGGTAGGTATTCACCGCGGTAATCTGTAAGAAAGAAACCACGCCCTTAGCGTCAAAACACACACACACACGTACATATTATCCCCTGTCTCTTGGACCAGGTGTTTAGAGACCTTTGGCAAAGTCTGTTACTCACAATCTCCGCATAAGGGTATTGCCTTACTCCTACCCGTGCTGCCGCTCTGAAGAGTGCTCGCGTCTGGAGACGAGTAATCATTTAAGCTCCACTGAGCGCTAGTGTCGCGTTGGTTGTCTGGTTGCAAGACTAGCGCGCTGACCTAAAATGGCCGCCACCGATGGAACCTAGGGTGTGCATACACGGAAGTCTTTCTTCAGTATCTATTTAGTTTGTCAAAAAACTTTCTGCCCAAATTTCCCTAATGAATTAGTTATTATTATTTATAAAATTTGCTCAATGGTCCTACTCGTTTGTTGTTATTATCGGACCCTGGTACTGATATTTTGGGGTGACTCACACAAGGACCATTGAAAGGATACAGCGGGCTGCTTTTGATTCTAGGTTGTCACTATTGATAGTTCGTGGTGGCATTAAACCGGACTATGTTGCAGGTTCGATGGAAAATTATTTGATGTCTACAAGGTGAAGGCTCCTAGTAGCGGCTATTATCAAGGTGCTGAGTGCTACTGCAAATATAAAAGACAAAATTATGTTTATGGGTGTTTAACCCGTGTTGCGAACTTACGCTGTGGGAAAGATAGACTTGGCAGCTGTTTGAATTATATGCAAAGATGTTCATTTTCACTTTGTGGTCTTATTGGCGGTGGTGAGGTAAATTACAGACATTGATGTCCATCAATGGGCTCTTGAGGGTGAGCGGAGGTTGTGTGTGTGGCCCACGGGGGATTGTGCCTATCAATGGGGAGTGGGTTGGTCTACAACTGACCCCACGGTATTTCATCGTTCAACCCATGCTTGTTAGACTGGACACGAAAAACCCATCTTTGTTCTTTTTCCAGTAGGTATTTCTCGTTATCAATCTGTTCGATCACTGTCCAGGCTATGTCCTCAGGTTTGTGCCCACTTTCTAGGAAGTGGTTGGTTAATTTCGTGCTTGACTTCTTGCACTTGATTGTACTTTTGTGCTCGCCTATTCTTATCTTCACAGCCCTGCTTGTCATGCCAATGTACTCGAGATTGCAAGGGCAGGTAATCAAGTAGACGACATTGGAACTGTTGCAGTTGCTGAAGCTTCTCTGCTCCCATGTAGTCCCATTCTTGAAGGTCAGTTTTTTGCTTTTTTTGGTGAGGCAGCATACCTTGCATCCACCACATGGGTAGTGTCCTTGTACAAAGCTGGAGTTACCTAGGGTATTGACCTCCTCTGGTTTGGTGTGTACCAGTATGTCTCTTACACTCTGAGCTCTTTTGTGAGAAAACATGGGTTTCGGAATATCGAGACCTCCACTATTGAGAATCCTCCAATTCTTATTAATGATCTTGGTAACTTGATCCGAGCTAGTGTTATATGTAGTGATACATATTGGTCTCTGTACTTCCACTTTTTTCACTTTCTCTTCAAGGAGGCTCTCTCTGCAGTTGTTCCTGGCTCTTTTGTATGCTTGATCGATGATCCTTTGAGGGTAGTTCCTCTTTTGTAGCTTCTTCCGTAGATCGTTGGACTGAGATTTGAATGTTCGGCCAAAAAAACGAATGTTCAGGGGATGGCAGATTGAACCATCACTCTGTCCATAAAGTCTTAAATACATTCTTTATGAAACGGGCAAAACATGAATGACAAGTGGGACTTGTGGCGCTATTAATATGTTGTGCCTAGAGACAAATTACAGTTACTATTGGTAAAGATTTGTGCTTTCCTCTCTCCCCCTTTTTCTCCCTTTTTCTTTACAGAGACCAATTTAGGTCATCTCTTTTGATACATTTTTTGCTTCCTTTGGGCCAGCTCATGCCCTGAAGCTAAAACTAACAGTGGATTTTTACTGCTAGTTTTTAGGACGACAGGCTTATTATACTTAGAAACTGAGCTATTTCCTAGTAGGGGCCACTAGAAGGTCCTGATGAGTAAGCAGTAGGGGACTGCTTACAAAACATGTAGACCAGGTAGTAGCTATTTGCTCTACCTCAAAACCCCCTTCTTAACGTCCCCAGCTAGGGAAGTGAATAAATTGTTTTTTTCCACTAGCCAGAGGATTTTTAGCTTTTTTAATTCCCACACATTATTAGGTCCCTACACTTCACTGACACTACCCACCTTGCACTATCACATAGCCTTGTCACATTACCAGTGCTCCCGCGTAGTTCGGCAGGTCGTAGCACGCCCCGCCCCGTAGAGGGACGGGAAGACCCCAATGATGAAGCATGACACTATTGGATTTTTTTAGTGTGTGAGGGGTATTTTAACAAGCACATTGTGCTCTCATCTTTACCACCTTAAGAGAGAGTTAATTATTTCACCACCCACAAAAACAAAAATATAAAAATTTTACATCACTACACATTGATAGAATCTCTTTGTTTATGCATATCGGATTGGAGGGTGATTCTGTCAATACCTCTTCACTTCCTCTATTGTTTTGGAATTACTGGCAGCGTGCAGCTGCGGAAGTCAATAAGGATTCATTTCTCCACACCACTTTGTGATTCTGCACTCCACGGTATCTGCCTCACCAAAAAAAGCAAAAAACTGACCTTCAAGAAGGGGACTACATGGGAGCAGAGAAGCTTCAGCAACTGCAACAGTTCCAATGTCGTCTACTTGATTACCTGCCCTTGCAATCTCGAGTACATTGGCATGACAAGCAGGGCTGTGAAGATAAGAATAGGCGAGCACAAAAGTACAATCAAGTGCAAGAAGTCAAGCACGAAATTAACCAACCACTTCCTAGAAAGTGGGCACAAACTTGAGGACATAGCCTGGACAGTGATCGAACAGATTGATAACGAGAAATACCTACTGGAAAAAGAACAAAGATGGGTTTTTCGTGTCCAGTCTAACAAGCATGGGTTGAACGATGAAATACCGTGGGGTCAGTTGTAGACCAACCCACTCCCCATTGATAGGCACAATCCCCCGTGGGCCACACACACAACCTCCGCTCACCCTCAAGAGCCCATTGATGGACATCAATGTCTGTAATTTACCTCACCACCGCCAATAAGACCACAAAGTGAAAATGAACATCTTTGCATATAATTCAAACAGCTGCCAAGTCTATCTTTCCCACAGCGTAAGTTCGCAACACGGGTTAAACACCCATAAACATAATTTTGTCTTTTATATTTGCAGTAGCACTCAGCACCTTGATAATAGCCGCTACTAGGAGCCTTCACCTTGTAGACATCAAATAATTTTCCATCGAACCTGCAACATAGTCCGGTTTAATGCCACCACGAACTATCAATAGTGACAACCTAGAATCAAAAGCAGCCCGCTGTATCCTTTCAATGGTCCTTGTGTGAGTCACCCCAAAATATCAGTACCAGGGTCCGATAATAACAACAAACGAGTAGGACCATTGAGCAAATTTTATAAATAATAATAACTAATTCATTAGGGAAATTTGGGCAGAAAGTTTTTTGACAAACTAAATAGATACTGAAGAAAGACTTCCGTGTATGCACACCCTAGGTTCCATCGGTGGTGGCCATTTTAGGTCAGCGCGCTAGTCTTGCAACCAGACAACCAACGCGACACTAGCGCTCAGTGGAGCTTAAATGATTACTCGTCTCCAGACGCGAGCACTCTTCAGAGCGGCAGCACGGGTAGGAGTAAGGCAATACCCTTATGCGGAGATTGTGAGTAACAGACTTTGCCAAAGGTCTCTAAACACCTGGTCCAAGAGACAGGGGATAATATGTACGTGTGTGTGTGTGTTTTGACGCTAAGGGCGTGGTTTCTTTCTTACAGATTACCGCGGTGAATACCTACCGACTGTCAGCTCATGGGGCATATCCTATGCGCCTCAGCAGTATGTATGGCAATCTATCTAACAATCTGGGTGTGCCTTATGGGGATTTTAATGACTGTTTCTAACACTATTACTGGTATTGAAATCCGGAAAAATCGGGTCCCTCGTTTTTAACCCTGTGCGGTGCCGATGTGTGCATCGAGTTATGAATGTGTGTGTGAGTTGTGATGAACCCGCCCTAATTACGTGGGGCAACATAATGTTCGGCCAAAAAAATGAACGTTCAGGGGATGGCAGATTGAACCATCACTCTGTCCATAAAGTCTTAAATACATTCTTTATGAAACGGGCAAAACATGAATGACAAGTGGGACTTGTGGCGCTAATAATATGTTGTGCCTAGAGAAAAATTACAGTTACTATTGGTAAAGATTTGTGCTTTCCTCTCTCCCCCTTTTTCTCCCTTTTTCTTTACAGAGACCAATTTAGGTCATCTCTTTTGATAAATTTTTTGCTTCCTTTGGGCCAGCTCATGCCCTGAAGCTAAAACTAACAGTGGATTTTTACTGCTAGTTTTTAGGACGACAGGCTTATTATACTTAGAAACTGAGCTATTTCCTAGTAGGGGCCACTAGAAGGTCCTGATGAGTAAGCAGTAGGGGACTGCTTACGAAACATGTAGACCAGGTAGTAGCTATTTGCTCTACCTCAAAACCCCCTTCTTAACGTCCCCAGCTAGGGAAGTGAATACATTGTTTTTTTCCACTAGCCAGAGGATTTTTAGCTTTTTTAATTTCCACACATTATTAGGTCCCTACACTTCACTGACACCACCCACCTTGCACTATCACATAGCCTTGTCACATTATCAGTGCTCCCGCGTAGTTCGCCAGGTCGTAGCACGCCCCGCCCCGTAGAGGGACGGGAAGACCCCAATGATGAAGCATGACACTATTGGATTTTTTTAGTGTGTGAGGGGTATTTTAACAAGCACATTGTGCTCTCATCTTTACCACCTTAAGAGAGAGTTAATTATTTCACCACCCACAAAAACAAAAATATAAAAATTTTAAATCACTACACATTGATAGAATCTCTTTGTTTATGTGCAACGTCATCAGTCACCTTCTTGTGAGCACTACATTTTACAATCGCCACTTGTAAAGGCAAAGTCAGTGATTCTAGAAGCTCATTTACCAACTGACCATGCTTAATTTTAGCTCCATGCGAAGTCAGGAACCCACATTCTCTCCACAATCGTCCAAAACTGTGAGCCACACCAAACGCGTACTGGCTGTCGGTGTAGACGGTCACTTTCATTCCTTTCGACAACACACATGCTCTCGTGAGTGCAATTAGCTCCGCTGCCTGAGCTGAATTATGTGGGATGCGTGTAGCTTCAACAATCGTGTGCAAAGTCGTGACAGCATATGCTGCAGTCGTATCGCCATTCGGAAGCTTGAAACATGAACCATCCACCCACAATGTACCATCACATTCAGCAAGAGGAGTGTCGAAGAGGTCTACTCTTCCTTTCGTCTCTTCTTCTGTTCTATAAAGACAATCATGCTGTTCTGAAGCATCTGATTCTTCTATGAATGGTAATAATGTGGCTGGGTTAAGGGTGTTGCCCTTTTGAATGTGCACATGACTTGCTAGCAAAGTCAGTTCGTACCCTGACAATCGAGCACTGGTTAAGTGCTGTGTCTTGGTTCTATTTAACAATGTGTCTACTGCATGTGGGACCATCACGACTAGTGTATTATTCATGACCAGGCCAGCAGACTGTCGAATAGAAACAGCTGCTGCCGCTGTGGCTCTTAGACAACTTGGCAATGCTCTAGCTACCGGGTCCAATGTCGACGAAAAATACGCGCATGGACGTTGTTTGTCCCCAAATGACTGAGTCAGTACTGATAATGCGCAACCTTCCTTCTTGTGGACGTACAATGTAAAAGGCTTACTGTAGTTGGGGTTACCTAACACCGGAGCCGAACATAATGCTGTGCGTAATTCGGAAAAACTCGTTTGACACTCTTCAGACCAAGGGACGGGATTGGGTGTATCTTTACACGTTAACGCCACCAAAGGTTTGGCCAATAATGAAAAATTAGGGATCCATTGTCTACAATATGATGTAATGCCCAAGAAAGCACGTATTTCTCTCTGTGTTTTTGGCACACTCAATTTCGCTATTGCCTGAATTCTCTCTGGAGTCAGTTTCCTTCCCTCCTTCGATAAGAGATGACCTAAGTAGGTCACCTCTTGTCGGCAGTATTGAAGCTTGGAAAGTGACACCTTTTGATGGAAATCGCACAGATGGCGTAACAATGACATTGTTGCTTTCTTGCAAATTTCCTCAGTATCCGCAGCTATAAGCAAATCGTCAACATACTGTACAAGAGTAGCACCTTTTGGCAAAACAATCGTATCAAGCTGTGTTTTTAGAGCTTGACTGTATATTGACGGACTTTCACAGTAGCCCTGAGGAGCGCGTTTAAAACGGAAGCTTCGACCTCCTAAACTGAAGGAAAAAAAATCCCTGCTCTCCTCGGCGATCGGGATGCTGAAGAAAGCATTCTTCAGGTCAATCACCGAAAACCAAGTGGCAGAAGCTGGAATCATAGTCAATAATGTAGTAATGTCTGGGACAACTGGAAATTGTGGCACCACGATCTTATTCACCTCTCTGAGATCGATCACAAATCTGTACACCGGTGGCTGAGATGGGTCAGTTTGTTTTAAAACAGGTAGAACAGGACTATTGCAAACGTTGCCTCTTGTCTGTTCAATCACATCTTTTTCAATTAACTCGTGAACGATCGCTAGCAAAGCTTTCTCGCCTTCACTAGAAATTCTATATTGGGGAATTTGTGACATTTGAACATTGGTTTTCAATGTTACAACATATGGTGGAATTTGTAAAAGACCGACATCATTAGGACCAGTGGCCCAAAGAATATCCGGAAGAAACGACAACTCTGCTGGGAGTTTGTCTCTCGACAAATACATGGCAGAAACCACTTTCTTACCTAAAGTGAGTTGTACTCCCGAGGGAGAACAGTACAAAGTCGCATACAATCTTTTTAACAGATCCAATCCCAACAAATTTTCACCACAACCTGTTGTCAGAATAAGGGGTGCTTCAAATTCACGGGGACCAACAGAAAGAGTCAAAGGGTCAGAAATTGGATTTCTAACCGGGGCGCCAGAAAAACCTACTGATACATTCGTTTCACCAGACAAAGGTGCGCCAGGGAGTTTGGAGTGCATAATAGAACTCTTTGTAGCACCAGTATCCAACAGAAAAGGTTCTGACACAACTGATGTAATCACCTCAACGTATGGTCTGCTCTGATCTACTGGAACTGAAACAACTCCCTCTCTTTGTCTATGGCTGTCCTAGCAATCATTACTCTCCCAATTCTCACTTTCTGTATAGTAATCATTTGTATAGTACTGAGCTGTCCTACCAGATGTGTTATTCGGCTGATCAAACTTGTTCATGGAATTTTGAGGTGGAAGGGGACGTTCGTTCCGGGGGGCATTCCCGTGTCCTCTTCCTCTAGGCGCTTGCTGAGCACCTCGACCTCTTACACCAGAAGCGCCATTCGCGTGCTGTAGTAGGATAGGGCAACTATATTTAAAATGACCTTCCTCCTTGCAATACGAACATTGGTTGGGACCTACAGAAACACGTGGTTGACAATACTCGATCCTTTGCGAGTTCCTCGGATATTGTTGAGGCTGCTGCAAATTACTCTGGTAATTATTCTGACCGTTATTATTTTGACCGCCACCACCACGTGGTGGATATGCTTGCTGTAACAAAACCTTCGTTTTCAACTCTTTCGTTTTCTTTTCTACTTTATCTTTCTCGTCTTTGTCTCGATTTTCGTAATACTGTACTGTAGCTAATATCTGTGCCGAAGACGAGACTGCCCAAGAACTTTCCGAGTCCTTTAACTTTTTGCACAACTCAGGAAGCAAATTGTGCACGAATTTATCGACGAACAGTCTCTGACCACCTTCTGTGCTCATATCTTGACCACTGTGGTCGACAAAAGTTTCTTCAAATCTGGTGAAGAAATCAGACACCGTTTCATCTTTCTTCTGTTTACATGCAGATAGTTTATCCCAATTCACGCGTATTTCAGGCATTATCTTTTTCATATAATCAATTATTTTACCAGGCAGTTCTGCTATCAAAGGTTCAGGCTTAGCGCCACCTACTTGTAGGGCATCTGTCGCAGTAATGTTAGCCCATGAGTCACCTAATTCTTGATCATGATCCGTGTGACGAATCTTTCCCCATAAAGGCTGTGGAACAACGTTCTCAAATAACATATCGATATCGGCTAAATTCATTATACATGACCCAGCAGTCTACTCTTTGTAATATCCTGCAGGGTTTTTACGCGGATCAGGTAATGTCTGTTTAAGTGCTAAAACTTCAGCTCGCTTCCATGGGACATGTACCCACACATGCTGAAAGTGTGGCAGAATAGGTGGATTAGCCGTTGCGTCACCCTCTCTCCATTGAGGGGGAACTTCTCTCATGGGATACTGTCGCGCCTTTTTCCTAGGTGTATCGCACTCAGATTGCGAACCAGAAGTGTTCCCTTTACTCCGATAAGACAACAATATCTCAACCGCTTTTTGGACATCGGGACCTACGATCATTCCTTCCCCAAACTTGAACCGTACACGACACAACTCCTGCGGGTTGCATTCTAAATCATTGTCTTCCAAATCCTCACAGAGGAAAACACACATTTGCTCGAAAACATATCTCTGTGTCGGTGCTTCCCACTGAAGGAAAACTTTCATGACAGATTCAACGTCATATTTTACAGTATCCATAATCCATGTATGAGCTAAACGATTCAATACATCTCTCTCTTGGTAGTCAGGCAGTTGACTTCGCAACTGTCTTCGTTCCGTGTTAGGGGTCGTAGTAGGCGACCCGAAAAGAGGTGAGAAAATATTAGTTACAGTGCTGGCCATTCTCTGTCGAACGGAAGGAGAAACTGAAGGGAGAACGGGTGGAAAAACAGGGTGAGATAAGGCTGAAGTAGAGGCAATAGCAGAGGGAGCATTATGAGAAATCGAAGGTGGACTAGGCAAAGTCGTAGAAGGCATAAGTGAAGTAGATGTAGTCGGTGTGCCTTGAGGAGGCTGCACCGGAGGAGCGGAAGCCAGCTGAAGAGCAGCTGGTGGGTGCTGTAGAGGAGCAGGTATAACAACCATGGGCGGCGCAACTAAGGGTTGCGGAGGTGCCGTGGCTGTCTGTGCATAGGGGGGTGGTGAACTTAACAAATGGCCCATTAACGGGTATTCCTTAAGGTCTTTTGCTGCATCCTTCTTGGGACGCAGCAAAACTGGATAGCATTTATCTATCGCCATTTTACGTTGCCTGTGCAACTGCTCACTCATCTGTTCTTCTTCATTGTCTTTAAACTGCATAGCAGCTTTCATTACTGAAATATTCCCTTCTCTCTTATTTTTCTTCTCTAATTTAATTTCTTTTTGTCTGGCCTCTTTACGCCATAAGCGGAAAGAGTCAAACATCGCCGGCCGGGCTTTCTTTTTAAAGAGTTTAACTTCAAGGTTGTCCAAGATTTCGGAATCAAAACTACCATATTTGGGCCATTTTAGAACACCATCTTTCCTGGTGTATTTAATCCATACTTCGTTGTAGGTGATGGGGCCTACCCCATGTTTCACATATAGCTCGTAGGTTGGAGTTCCAACTGAAGGAACCGGACATGAGTCCTCCAATCGGGAGTCCCTATTATTACTGCCAAGACAAAACAAATTTCCAAGTCTAAGACTAGGCATCTTCGCTCTCTAGTCTAGTTCCAAACTTCGAAGGTTTATCGATTACGATATTTCTCGTGAATACACGAGTCCTTCGGTTTTGGTGCTTGCAAGTACCAACACAAAACTTTTTATCCCAAGGATACCAAAACTAAGATCAACTAAGGACTGGGAGACGCTCCACTTATACTTAACTGAGATATCGATGACGTCACCAGAAGACTCGTCTTAGTGTTTCGCTCTACCAAACTTCAAGGGTCCAAATCAGGGCGATAGCCAGGGCAGCAGACCTTCGTAGCTGTCGGGAAGCGGGGAACCTCGCAGCAAAGACTTTCGGACCACGTTGACATGCAGGGGTCGATGAAGTGGCAGGCCTTCCTCCAGAATTTTCACACGAAGCTCCTCACGAACCTCTGGCTGGACCGGTACCGCTGGAATCGCCCCAAACGTTGGGCGCCAACTGAGGTACTGGGTTTTTCAGAACCGGTACTTAACCGGTAACCCAGCGGTGTCAAGGAATACACACCCAAAGACATTGAGTCCTTTTCCTGATTCAGACCACAGAAACTCAGAGTCTTCTAGGTGAAGTCAAAGATTAGTTTATTGGCTGCAACCAAGGTAACAAGTGTCCTAGGAGTACAACACGGGGAAGTATATTCTCAGGAGACTGCTCGAATTTACAAAGTCGGGCTTCTCTCTTTATACAGAATATTCAGCTTCAGGCAAACATTCTTCGAATTTGTAGTATGTCATTTACAGTTATTGTTTTACAAAAGAAAAGCAGAGTCATGATGACATGTACATATTTCACGTCGTGCTGCCCATAACAAATCACCCGGCAAGGCCCAACATTTCATCAGATATCGGTGGACCCCCAATGAAACAGGCACCTCCCCACCATAAAGTAAGTGAAGCAAAAGAGTAAAGACAGATGTGAGCAAGATACGGCAGGTGTGTCCGCAATGAGGAGGTTTTATGGCTTGTTGAGCCTTGATGCTATCTTGCTCGGCCACTGGGAGGGGAACTGACCTAACGAGTTCGGCCTGGGGCAATGGTTCCAACTTGCACAGGTCATGGAAAAGTCGATTAAGGAGTATGTGTCCTTGTGGAATTGAATTCAACTGGATTAAGGCCTATGTAAAGGGCAACACATAAATGAAAGCCAAGGGTTCAGAACGCAAATGACGATTTCGAGGTGAAATCGTCACTCGAATATGCTGAAAATATATGTACTCATCATTCTCGGTCTTTTGATACCAAATTCGTCATGTTTCGACTAAGTTTTAATTCTCGAGTCCAGAACGATTACACAAATCCAGATTTTCAGAACCACAGGCCATCCTATCAGCAACTCTGCACATGTTTTGCCAACCTTCCTCACAATTTCCTGAAGTTTTTTAGCGGCTAAGCGTGACCTGCGACTGTCTCAGCTTTGACCTCCTCCTGAAAACTTTTGATAGTCTGTAATACAGTTGCCAGTGCAGGCTCCAGCTTAGCTTTGACTTTATCTTCATTATTTTTGCCAATGCTACCAATGAATTGATTGTCAGAGTAGTCCCATCTCAGCTCAGTGGAGCTGGCTCTTTCAATTGTATCCCAATCTCTTGGTCGGCCACCCTTCCGCCTAATTTTGACTTTCTTCCTGTCGTGTTTGTTCTTGGACTGCTCTGCATTTGAGCTGTTATTTGTATTTTTCCCATCATCTTCGCTTGACTCTGTCACTGAGGTGGAAATGCTTGTATCAGAGGTATCTGAGTCTTCAGCTAAAGAATAATACTGTTCCATAATAGTATCCGGCGTCTTGAGCACATCACAGTTACTGTTGTAAGGGGTGGCGAAGGTGTGTTGGATATCTATCCCTGTGGCCCCATCTAGCCAGAATTTGGCCCTCTTATATTTTGTGCTATTAGTCATTCCTTCCAAGCCAACAGCATCTTCTACAATCATGCAGTTAGATGATGCTGGGGGGGTTCCAGTACTGGGGGCTCAAGTTCATGCTCAGCCTGCCCAGCTTGCCCGGCTTCTAAATTCGTTAGGTAGGTCCCAGGGGGGTGGAATGCTGCTTGGTAGTTGCTGTGTTCTTCCATTCGGAGGGAGAGAAAACAGGCTTTTGAATGGTGCCATTCTCAGTGCTGATATCTGCTTCCTCCTTTCCTGCCTTCTTGTCTTTAGCTTCTACTGCTTTGATCTCTTTTGCTGTTATGTCAACTTTTAAGCCTGCCCCCCTGTTAACCCAAAGCTGCTTGTTATTAAAGGCTGACAGTGCCCAGGAGCCATTTGCATTTTGGTTAAAGTTTTCTTTGTCACGACATTTGCCTCTTGCTCTGAATTCTCCTCCTTCTCCCCCTTCTCCAGTAATTTGGTTTTTCCCCCACGATTCTCCATTTCCTTCTGTTGCCTCTCTGCTGTTAATGAACCTGATTGCCTTTTCGTTCGCAACTGGGAGTTCTGTGCTCTAGACGCCTTCGCTTCCCTGCCAGTCATTTTTGTGTTATCACTCCCCCGCAACCAACGCAGGCCGAAAGACATCAGGGATCGCCGACTCCTGGCTGCACCGAAGGTGCTGGGATTAACACGCAGGCTTTCCTGTGCTGTACTTCTGCAGTCCGAGCAGGTAAGAGGTTACCAGATAATCTTCAGCATCCTGCACAGTGCTGGATTCTATCTTCTGTTGTCTTTTGGAGTTTTTAGACAGTTAAAACACGGTCATCCATGATTAAAAGGCATTTGTCCCTGGAGGTGGATCGGGGAGCGTCTCGTTGGTGTTATCCCTCAGACGCCATCTTGCCTCGGTGAACTTTCAATTCAATTCAATTCAATTCAAATCAATTCAATTCAAAATAACTTTATTCGGCACAGGACCATAAATGTTTGAGAATCAGACAATCCAATTTCAAAATCCATTATTAAAATATTTAAAAAGATAAAATCCTTAAAAGAAATTGAATCACAAATAAAAATAAATGCTTCATCATTCATACTATTTCAAATCTGTTAACATAGAACTGTGCAAATCTGTTCCTGCGATTCATAAAGTTTTCTAATGCCCATTGCTGTTTTGAAGAAATGTAACACCTCACTACCATTAATTGAGTTGGTCAGGGATTGCAGATGTCTAAACCCCTCAATATATGTGCATGGACGGATATTCATTAGAAGGGGTGTCAAGAATCTTCTCCTCATCTCTTTATAAAGTGCACAAAAAAGAGTAAAGTGCAGGGTCCTCTGGGTTGCCATGTTATCGCAAGGACAAGGAGTGAGGTTGTCCATCCACCCAGATTGTTTGGGAAACGCCACTAAAAAGTGCAAAGTGCCCAGGCGGAATCTTGTTAAATGAAAACACATCTGACTATTCATGGTGAAGGATAAGTAAACTTGCTGTTTAGGCATAAAAGGGAGGCTAGGGCCTGACAGCTCCAATTGCGAATGCCCCAAGGATGCCCAGGTGTTATACTCCTGTTTTATTATAACATTCGCCTTTGTAGGGATACTCATCGGGGAATCAGAGTACTCGCCCAACCCAATCTCAAAAAACCTATCCCTCACAAAACAAAGCCAAGGAATCTTCAAGGACTTGTCTAAATTAATACAGTCTTTGATAATCTCCCTAAAAAACTGTAACTCTTCAGAAGACCATATTGTGGTCCATAAGAACAGGGGGGCAGAGCCAATGCAATATTCTATATATTCCATCCCCACTTCTTGGTGAGAGAAAGAGGCGGCGGTGCTGTTTGGAATCATCAACAAGCGTTTTATGAACTTGTTTTCCACCACTTGTAGCAAACGTTTTTTTTGCTATTCCCACACACATAAGATGTGACTGACACACATTTTTTTTGGTATAAAGTAACAAGCTCAGACACTGGCTTATGGCCTAATTTACAGGCTAACCTAAACAGCCCCTCCACTATTCTGCTTGTTTGCTGTGCCCTTGCCGTAACTAGGGAGTCCCATTTCATCTGCTTATTAAACATGTTCCCCAGATATGTAAATGTGTCCACCTTTTCGATAAACTTTCCCCTTACATTAAAACTTTGGGTTTTGGTGTTTTTTGGGCCATATAACATTACATAAGACTTTGAAAAATTGACCATCAAGTCTAGAGCCGTCAAAAAATTCATAAAGGTGTCCAATGAGGTTTGTAGACTGTTGGACGTCAAGTCCATAAGTACAGTGTCATCCGCATATGAAAGTAGCTGGACTGGATTGGCTTTAATACAAGGAAAAACTATTTTCCAAACCATTTGTATAAATCAAAAAAAGAAAAGGAGCTAAAATTACCCCCCCGCCGAACTCCTTCGATCAAGGCGATGGGCTTCGTCCTATAATAATAATAATAATAATAAGGGAAGTTTATGTAGCGCCTGGTTACGCACAAAAGGCGTGTCCCCACGCTGTGGTGAGTGGAATGAGCAGAATCCCAACCGCAAGGACATCCCGATCTACTGCGTGTAAAGGTGGGTTTTTAGTTTCTTCCTGAAACCAAGTTCAGATGGCTCCAGGCGAATGTCCACAGGCAGCGCATTCCAGCTTTTCGCGGCCAGATACCTAAAGGACCTGCCCCCAATGCGTGCCTTCTTTATCCTTGGGACCTGGAGTAGCCCTGCGCAGGAAGAGCGCAAAGCGCGCGTTGGTACATACTGGGTGATCAAGCCCTGCAGAGGAGCCGGTGCTTTACCTCCCAAAATGCGATAGCATGTGCAGAGGGCCTTAAATTCGACCCTTCTCCTTACAGGGAGCCAATGAAGGGCCTGGAGGGCTTCTTTAGACGCCGATCTCTTAGGGAATTTCAGGATCAGGCGAGCCGCTGCATTCTGCAGCACGTGAAGGCGGTTGATGGCCTTCACGGTGGCTCCCAAATAAAGCAGATTGCCATAATCCAGGCGCGATGTGACGAGGGCATGCACCAGCGTCCTGCGAGCTGCCGTAGGGAGGAGATCTAAAACCTTCCGCAAGCTTTTCAGGACGCCGAAGCAGACCCCCACCACCCGACCTATCTGAGGTCCAAAGGAGAGTTCTGCGTCGAACCACACTCCTAGGTTTTTAGCTTCTTGGCAGGGTGTGGGTACATCCCCGAGACAGGGTGGCCACCACGCCGATGACCAGGCAGTCGGACTCCCCCCCACCACGAGCACCTCGGTCTTGCTGCCATTTAATTTAAGACAATTGGTGGACATCCAAGAGGCCAGTTCCTTCATGCAGGCCCTGAACCTGTCCACCGCAAGACCGGGTACGCGCGATAGGGAGATGACCAACTGCGTGTCATCGGCATAGGACACTATGCGTAGGCCATGACCTTCAGCGATATGTGCCACTGGGGAGACATAAAGGTTAAATAAGGTTGGGCTCAGGGACGAACCCTGGGGCACGCCCTGTCCCAAACCAATCTCCCTCGAACAGTAGTCTCCCTGGCGAACCTGAAAGCCTCTCCCAGTCAGGAAAGACTGGATCCAAGCAAGTGCAGCTCCTGTTATCCCTCCATAATTCAGACACTGTAGCAAGGTGGTTTGAGCTACAGTGTCGAACGCTGCACTTAGATCCAGTAGGATGAGAGCCATAGTCTGGCCCTCATCCACCCCCTGGCGTAAGGTCTTCACTGCCGTCAATAGCGCTGATTCAGTCGAGTGGCGGGGACGGAAACCAAACTGGGTCTCGTGCAGGAGGGTAGCCTCCTCCACGAAATCCATCAGCTGAGTGTTTACCGTTTTCTCCGCCACTTTAGCCATGTAAGGTAACAAGGAAATAGGCCGGAGGTTCTCCAATATTTCGAAGCTGATGTTTCGCTTCTTTTGGAGTAGTAGCACCACCGCCTGTTTCCAGTCTTTAGGCACAGTTTCAGTCCTGAAAGAGACATCCAAAAGATGTCTAATGTATGGTTCTAGCACTGGCAAGCTGTCAACCAGCCGTTTAGGCGTAGTGGGATCCCGAGGGGAGCCCGATTTGACTGACCCACAGATCTGCAAGAGAGTCTCGCGCGATGGGGTAACAAAGTTGGTTAGCATGTGTCGTTCCCCCCCCTCCCTAGCGGACTCTACGAACGCAGACCCTGCAGTAGGATGGCTAGGGAAGGCCGAGTCCGCAATCCTGTTGCAGGACTCCACTGAGCAATCTTCTGGCATAGTGGAAGGCAACCCCCCTGAAAGAGTTTTGTATACTAAAAACAATTCTTTGGTGGAGTTCCCCGCCTCCATGATCCTAGTGGCAAAGTGTGCCGCTTTGGTTTTCCTGATGAGCCCGTGATAAGCGCGCCTCTCAATTAAGTAAGCCTCCTTGGCATCCGCGGCGAAAGCCCCCCGCCATTGTCTTTCATCCCGCTTCATTGTAGTTTTAGCGACCCGGAGCTCGTTGCTATACCACGGGGCCGTTTTTTGAACATGGCCCCCCACTTTTGCAAGGGAAAGTGGGGCCGTGCAGTCAAGTGCCTCTGTAATGCGTTTGCAGAGGTTGGCATTAGCTGTTTCCACATCTTCCCCCCCTGGGCTTCCCCCCCTAATCAGTGCCGCACTAAACTTGGCCTGGGAGAAAGTGGCCCATCTCCGCCTTGAGTGGTACCGGGTCGCTGGCTCTGGTAATCTAACCCCCGGGATACGTATGGTGAAGGGTACCAAATAATGGTCCGACCAAGGAATGGGAATCGGGGTCAAGGCATCAACATCCCCCCAGTTCGCAAATATAGGGTCCAGCAAGTGGCCCTGCTGGTGGGTGGGGCCTCTCACTATCTGATTTAGCTGAAGGGCCCCCAATACCTGGCAGAAGTCCATGGCCGCTTTGTCCGTGGATTCCTCCAGGTGCATTTTAAGGTCCCCCAGTACCAGAAACTTGTCCCTGCGCAACGCAGCTTCAATGATGCCTTCTGCCAACCTATCCCCAAACCCGGCCGTGGGGCCCGGGGGTCTGTAGATCAGAAGACCCTTCATGGTGTAGCTATCATTTACCTTGATGGGAAAGCTGCCCGCCTCGCTGTCCGGGGTAGGGGAATAGTCTAGCTGACAACGTAAGCATTGCTTGGCTACAATAGCTATGCCCCCTCCTCTACCAGTGCGTCTATCCTGCCTTAGCATGGTGTAGCCCTCTGGTAGCGCCTCCGCAACATCTGGGGCTGAGCACTCATCGAGCCAGGTCTCTGTAAGAAACACAAGATCCCAGTTCTTTTCCATGAGTAGGTCATACATATCCAGCTTGTGTTTCCGTAGAGAGCGAACATTCAGCAGGCCACAGACCAGGTCGTGGTGCTCAGTTCCCACATCCCTATCCAAGTTGTAGGAAAAATGACAGTGCTTGCAGCCTTCATTCTCCTCCACCCTCATGCTGTGCAGACCTTGACAGGAGGTGCCACTGCGGAGGGACAACAACTCCCTTCTACTCCATTGTATTAGGCCGCCTGGCGGGACATGGAGTCTGGCCCTAGCCCGCAAACGATCGCGGACGGGCGCAGACGGGCTTGACTTAAGCGCGACTTCGGCGCGCCTTCGTCGCGCCCGCTGCGCTCATCCGCTGTGCTGCCGGGTAGGCATCCACCTTTTATCACCCCCAGCGTCAGCGTCAGCAACACTAGAGCACTGCCCGTCCTCCCCTATGCACCGGAAGTGGCTTGCTCGGACCTTCCCCGCCCTCTGCTCGAACGGTGCTAATCACCGGCGTAATCAGCCTTTTAAAACATGAACAGCATACACGCTGCAGCTCGCGCCGTCAAAGCAGCAGGGACACTGCCACTGTCCACTCACCGCCCCATCGTCATCCGAATCTTATGGAGACGGAAGTATTAACATGAATTCTTTTTAATAGTAGGATCAGCGCATTTTCAAAGCCCATTTCAGCCATTAACGCCCACAATTTCTCCCTGTTGACGGTATGAAATGCGCTAGACAAGTCCATGAGGGCAAGGTGGATAGAACCACCTTTTGCCTTCATGTACTTGCCCATGATCAGGGACACATTTTCATGAATTTAACAGCTGCACACAGGAGAAGATTGATTCCTCCGTGCTTTTGGCATCTATTTGAGCAACATAACCTACATCAGTGTCGGAACGCTATCTCGACATAACGCGGGGTGCTAACTGAAAAACTTTGGGTGCAGATAAACGTCGCACTGGTGGTGGCATACCACATAAGGGTGCCCACTGACATTGGGGTCCTTTTAACCTACGTGCACATTGAGTTACCTTTTGCCCCCCCCTTCCTCATCCCGTCCTGATGAAGACCCGTTTCTGAGGAATTCAGTTACCCGGTTTCCTTGTGGGTCGAAATGTCGACACTCTCCTTTGGAGCCTGCACCTGCATTTCCCTGTCCCGCCCCCCTCCCAATCCCCTTGCTAGTAGTGCAAATCAAGGAATACGGAGGACTTTAAAACCACGGGCTAGTGAAAAAGAATTACATTTTTTGCGAGCTATTAGTGTCAGGGCAGGCTCATTCTTGTACATAAATCATTTTCACTTTGTTTCATTGATCCCCTGATCAATCACTTGAGCACTTACTCTCACTCTTTTCTGTGCACTTCATTGATATTAGAACCCCTTGGTTTTGTAAATAATTTTATAAATCTGCCGTTTTTCAAAATGTATATTAAATGAGAGAGTCCTTTGGACTCGATTGAGACTTCATTGTTGCAGGTGTGTTTTATGTATCAATGTACATTCTGGGCTATTAAATCTATCATGTCATGTTTTTTCAAACAACCTTAGCGATTCAATCCAAAGTTGACCAAAAAGAAATAATTTAGTATTATAGGAACTGTGTTGCATGTTGAATTTACGTCTAGGACCAACTGTTGACTATAACACAGGGACACATTTAGGCATTGCTCTTTTGTTCCCAGCCCCCTTTGAAAACCATACTGCGCTTTTGAGATAATTTGCTTGTTAGTTGGCCAGGTCTCTAATCGAGCAAGGATTACCCTACCCAACTCCATGACAGTGGTGTCAATAAGGGAAATAGGCCTGTAATAGGCAGGATCGTTTCTATTCCCCGTTTCTATTTAAACATGGGTACAACTATAGCCTCTTTCCAGGAGGCTGGAATTGAACCAATCACCACCGATTGAAAAACATTAGTCAACAGGGGTGCACAAAGATCTAGTGGGACTCCATCTGGAACTGGTGCCTTCTTATTTATTCCCTTTGCAGGTGCTACTTCCACCTCTACCACCGTAAGTGAGGCACTAAGCTGTGTAGCTTGTGTCAAGTCTGCTGGGAGATCCTCATTACACACCAACAGATCCCTTGCATTTGGGTTAAAAATGGACTCAAAATGAGAATGCCAGATGTGACCCAGAATCAATGAGTCCATTTTACCCACTTTCTCTGTGAACTGGGGTTGGTTGATAATAGCCCCAAAACTTTTACTATCTTTGAGAGCACTAGCTCTCTCCAAGTCCTCCTATGCTAGGCGCCTCAACTCCTCCTTTCTTTTATTGATGGCATTTTTATATAAACTTCTAGCACTTTTTATATGTACTATATTACTGGGGATAGATTTTAGGGCAATTTTTTTAATTCTTGTGGGCTCAGGAACATTCTGCATTGAAACATCGAATTTCGTGGTGCTGCTTAGGCCTTGCTGGGCGTGTTAACCTATTTCCTACATCAGTGCAGATCCGTTCAAAGTTTTGTACAATCGTTGTTGAGGGAGAATCCTGCTGAAGGCAGTCGATGATCAAGTCATGGTTTGCTTTGACTATTTCCCCCTTAAGTAAGGATGGATTTAACTCACCCCAGTTTTTTCTTACACCTTTATTACAGTTATAGTCAATCCAGCAACCATCAACCCCATAGGTCCTAACTGTCATTTTAAGTGATACATTAAGTGGGTTGTGGTTACTCACTATTTTTTGTTCTACATTAACCCCTCCGCTGCGCTGAATGTTCCGCGCTGGTGCGGGACGTTCTATTGCGCGGGTGGGGCCGGAACGTTGAGCGGATGTGCGCAGCACTACCGCGGTAGTGCACACGACGTCCGCAGAATGTGGCCAGCACTGAAGGGGTTCAAATCACAGACCAGTGAAGAACACTCCCTGGAAATAAACATAAAGTTAATAAAGCTTTCCCGACACCCGCAAACAAAAGTTGAACACTGAACTGAGAAACTATTGGTCAAATTATCCAAATCGTTCTCAATAAGGATGGTATTTGGGGCGTCCCCCTGCGGGGTGTGAATGAAATGCGCCAAGAGCTGACCATCTGTATCCAAGAGACCACTAACTCTTTCATTACACTATTGACAGGACGTAGAATTAAAATCCCCTACTCGTAGAACAAATAAGGGCTGCCACTTCCTGGAAACATTAGCAATTTCCATTTTTAGGGCTTCTATAACATGACAGTTCTTTGGGTCGAAGATATTATTGTGCCAGTTTACAAGTAAAACGCTAATCTGCATCATGTTAGCAATCATATTCATTTGGAACCACTGTGATGATCCTATGCAGTGAGCCTTTATAGAGCCAAATGTAACTGTTAGTAAGGTTACCAGCCCTCCTTTTGTCTTCCCAGATAAAGATGCTGTGGCAGGCACATCAAAGGCATGATAGCCATTCATCACTATGTTCTCTTTTGCCCATGTTTCCTGTAAACAGATAACATCAGAACCCCCCTAATATGTTCTGACCAAACCTCATCTGATAATTTCAAGCGGATACCTACTACGTTCCAGGATATTAATTTAACGGTGGATATAGAGTGGGCCAGACCCATATCCGATGATATAACTATTGAGGCAAAAGGACTAGTCACAGGCATCTGAATCGGCCCCTTGTCCTGATGCTGATTTTCAGTGGCTCTAGTTGTAACCAATGAACAGGAACAAAAGTCACGCAAGTTATCCTTTTCAAGGGGACCAATACGATTTGTAAGAGGGTTTTTAGGGGATTTTGTATTAACAAAAAACCTCTTTAGTTGCTACTCCCTCTGAACCAAAATATGAGAGGCCCTTACATTCATTATCTAAATGCCAAATGGATTGTCTTGTTAGTCAATCAACCGCGGATAGGTCTAGGAGTACCTCATAGCGGTTAGGACGGAAAGAGGAAAAGCGAGTGGGGACATCTGTGATATATCTAGGCTGAGTAGGCTGCAAGCCAAAGGGGAAAACCTTGCTAGGAGGTAAAAGAAACCCAAAGGTCGAGCCTATATCCATTCGCCAGGCAAGTCTTTCAGCTGATTTAAGGCAAAGTGAAAACACCTTGCATTGCTGAAATTGAGCACGACACAGTCCCCCCAATACTTTTCTTTGTGCCACCTACCTAGCTCACCCACATGGCCATGATGATGTGTTCAAACCAATTAAAATAGGGTGGGGTTTTCCTGGAACAGCAATGTGCAGGTTTATTCATAAGGCTCTGGCAGCTTTCTTTTTGGCTGGTAAGTAACCTCTGGACCCCACTTAAAATAAAAGTGTAAGGGGTACTTTCTGGGGGCAAGTTTAGTGAGTCAGTGATCCCCCTAGTGCCTAGTGGGCCATGTGTAACACTGAGACCCTCATCCCCTAAATTAGATATTTTAGGGAACAAGACACCCTAACCCAGATGTTGTCTCGGGGGGGGGGATTTCCATGGGAAACAGGATCTTTTGCTAATTCTTCTGATGTACTAATATTTATGGTCTCCTGTGTGCGCCAACAGGGTCGGGGAATACCACTAAGGGTAGATGCTACCTTCACGGGGCTGCCCCATTGGATGAAGCCTCCAACGAGATACCCCCGGCCCTCCAGGTGGAGTATTTTCTGCTGGCGCTACCACTTTACAGACAATAGTTAATTGCTCGTCAATATTGGTTAGTCTTACCAAGATAGGTGCCAAGGCTTCCTGAACTAACTTACTCAGTTTTCAGATTAAAATATCAGATCCATCCTGCCCATCGTTGATTTTACTAAAGCTATAACTGATATAAAAAAGTTCTTGAAGCAAGTATACTAAAAGAATATTATATAGATTTTAGGCTTGGGATAGTTACTTGCGTACTGGCATCTGTAATTAAAGAATCAAGACTTAATTTTAATTGTGAGCCCTGATGACTGCAGTGTAGGCCAGCGGTAGCAGTCAGCAAGGGCCCATAGCCACGTGGCGTTGAGCTGACGTGCAAAGTTAGTGGCACCAGAAACATTGAGAATGTATGAGCTTGTGTTGATGCTTGGTGCGGATGGGGCACACTGGAGCAATGTCTCTTGCCTACTGGACTGCGTCATCAGCAATCTGAATTGTGTGCCTTGCTGACCGCAGTGTAGGCCAGAGGTAGCAGTGAGGAAGGACATTGAAAGAATCTTCATAGCAGTCACAATCTCCAAGTAATTCCATTTCAGCCTGCCAATGTTTGAAGAGTTGCAGAAGAGCTAAATAGAAAAACTCTCTTTTATCTGGTGTACGGAACTTAGTTTCCTGCGATTAATCAGATTTCCTTTGGCATGCTTTACCAAACATCCTCCAGATCCAATTACAGCGTATTTTCCTTAATTTATAATTTCCATAAAAAATGTTGGGAAAGTATAATGTTGCAGTATTTCATATAGACATTAACGGTGGGCTGAAAATCTGTTTTGTTCGCGGAATTTGTGGATTTTTGGCAATTTCTCGGTCCGCGAATCGCGCAAATTTGCCCAAAAATCTGCAATATGCAAGCTGGCGGATTTTTTTGCTTGGTCGCGCTTGAAAAATACAATATCACGCGCGCTGCATTGACTTACCGTGATTCTGAGTCCGCCGAGTTGTTTTTCTCCCGGTTTGCGTGTGCTGCGCCATTTTGGATCTTGCTGCGTGATCGCGCGAGAGTTTTTTGACCACGTGCACGTCATTGCGGCCCACTATCTTACACAGCGAGAGTTTGACAACGCGAGTACATCATAAGGGCCCGCGATCACGTATTGCGGGAGTAAACAATTGCGAACACGTAGATGCGGCGCACAGCTGACTTCCGGCGGGAGATTTGAACAGCTCGCTTTCCTGAACTTGCAGAAATTGAAATTCTGCACAAGAAATCCATCGCAGGCAGCATAAACCTACTGAAAATGATAAGTCCGAATGAGGTCGCACACTGCTAGTCCCATCAGCGTGTGACCCCGGAGTATAATTGTTGATGTGGTCGGTATCAGCGGGTGCGCTTCTACCCGAGTTTAGAGTCTTGAGGGTTTTCACTGGTGTGCATGCCATCCCTGGACATGTGCTCCCTTGAGCCGGTGGAGGTGACGAGCTCGAGACAACGCACCTGCGCGCCTTAAGAGGTATCTGAACCTATGAATATTTTCGGCAGCCCACGCAGCAACCCTGTGCACTCGCCTAATCCCTGCTGATGAGCATTAATGAACGCGAAACTCGTGTCCAGGGATGGCAAGCACACCAGTGAACACCCTCAAGACTCTAAACTCGGGTAAAAGCGCACCCGCTGATACCGACCACATCGACCATCATGCTCCGGGGTCACACGCTGATGGGGTGAGCAGTGTGCGACCTCATACGGACTTACTATTTATACAGGCTCCCTTGAGCCGGTGGAGGTGACGACCTCGAGACAACGCACCTGCGCGCCTTAAGAGGTATCTGGACCTATGAATATTTTCGGCAGCCCACGCAGCAACCCCGTGCACGCGCCTAATCCCTGCTGATGAGCGTTAATGAACGCGAAACACGTGTCCAGGGAAGGCAAGCACACCAGTGAACACCCTCAAGACTCTAAACTAGGGTAGAAGCGCACCAGCTGATACCGACCACATCGACCATCATGCTCCGGGGTCAAACGTTAATGGGACGAGCAGTGTGCGACCTCATTCGGACTTACTATTTATACAGGCTCCCTTGAGCTGGTGGAGGTGACGACCTCGAGGCAACGCACCTGCGTGCCTTAAGAGGTATCTGGACCTATGAATATTTTCGGCAGCCCACGCAGCAACCCCGTGCACACGCCTAATCCCTGCTGATGAGCGTTAATGAACGCGAAACACGTGTCCAGGGATGGCAAGCACACCAGTGAACACCCTCAAGACTCTAAACTCGGGTAGAAGCGCACCCGCTGATACCGACCACATCGACCATCATGCTCCGGGGTCACACGCTGATGGGACGAGCAGTGTGCGACCTCATTCGGACATACCTTCTGAAAATTATGATTTTGCTCAGAATAACTCCTCAGATTGAGATTTGGCTGCACTTTATTGTGCAAGGAGTCCCTTTTTGTGGGGGGGTGAGGAAGGAAGTGCCCTAGAGTCTCTAACTTCCTGTTCCTGACCAGCAGGCTCCTCCCAGTGCTTTGTCCATCTCCTGGTCACTTTTCGGTTGGATCTGGAGCTGGAAGGATTACTTTTTGTGGCTGCTGCTGGATATTTGCATTTGAGGACTTTTTGGATCACTTTTGGATTTGAGTTTTAACAAGTAAGTTGGTGTTGTTTGTTTGGGTCATTACAGTTGCTGCAACTACAATTTTAAAACTTTTTCACAACGTTTAAAAAAGTATATTGTGGGTAGCCACAGTATCCAGTAGGCCCAGGGTTAGTCATGGGTGCATGATACAACTGTTTCTGTGAGTTTTGTTGAACTTAAATCTCATTTATGTCATTCAATTTTAGTTCACTATATGTGGATTTTTTTTTTTTAATTTTGTGGTGCCTGTGAAGCCACACTAGCCAGTAAGCCAAGGGGTACTCAGTGGTGCATGGACAAAGTCTTTCTGTGGGGTGTCTTGAATTTAAATATCATTCGGGACATGGATGGCATGGATTGTGGTGATTGTTGTGTGTGTTTTGACTTTTTGGGGTGTTGTTGGGGCCTGGCCATGTGGGTGGGGGACATTTTGAGGCCTGGTCCAGGCAGAGCCTGGCCATGTGGCTGGGGGACAAGGGGGCATTTTGAAGCCAGGCAGTGTGCTCAGGCCTGCACCCAGTTTGCCTTGCTTTCATCCATTAGGAAAAGGGGTACACAGTAGTGCATGGACCAAGTCTTTCCTTGGGGTGTCTTGATTTTAAACATCATTGAGGGCGTGGATGGCATTGGATTGTGGTGATTTTTGTGTGTTTTTTTACTTTTTGGAGTGTTGTTGGGGCCTGGCCATGTGGGTGGGGGCCATTTTGAGGCCTGGTCCAGGCAGGGCCTGGACATGTGGCTGGGGGTCAAGGGGCCATTTTGGAGCCAGGCAGTGTGCTCAGGCCTGCACCCAGTTTGCCTTGCTTTCATCCATTAGGCCAAGGGGTACTCACTGGTGCATGGACCAAGTCTTTCTGTGGGGTGTCTTGAATTTAAACATCATTGAGGGCATGGGTGGCATTGGACTGTGGAGATTTTTTTGTGTTTTTTGACTTTTTGGGTTGTTGTTGGGGCCTGGCCATGTGGGTGGGGGCCATTTTGAGGCCTGGTCCTGGCAGGGCCCGGCCATGTGGCTGGGGGTCAAGGGGCCATTTTGAAGCCAGGCAGTGTGCTCAGGCCTGCACCCAGTTAGCCTTGCTTTCATCCATTAGGCGCAGGGGTACTCAGTGGTGCATGGACCAACTCTTTCTGTGGGGTGTCTTGAATATAAAAATCGTTGAGGGCATTGATGGCATTGAATTGTGGTGATTTTTATGTGTTTTTCTGACTTTTTGGGGTGTTGTTGGGGCCTGGCCATGTGGGTGGGGGCCATTTTGAGGCCTGGTCCAGGCAGGGCCTGGCCATGTGGCTGGGGGTCAAGGGGGCATTTCGAAGCCAGGCAGTGTGCTCAGGCCTGCACCCAGTTTGCCTTGCTTTCATTCATTAGGCCCAGGGGTACTCAGTGGTGCTTGGGCCAAGTCTTTCTGTGGGGTGTCTTGAATTTAAACATCATTGAGGGCATGGATGGCATTGGAATGTGGTGATTGTTGTGTGTTTTTCGACTTTTTGGGGTGTGGTTGGGGCTTGGCCATGTGGGTGGGGGCCATTTTGAGGCCTGGTCCAGGCAGGGCCTGGCCATGTGGCTGGGGGTCAAGGGGCCATTTTGAAGCCAGGCAGTGTGCTCAGGCCTGCACAAAGTCTTCCTTGCTTTCATCCATTAGGCCCAGGGGTACTCATTGGTGCATGGACCAAGTCTTTCTGTGGGGTGTCTTGAATTTAAACATCATTGAGAGCATGGATGGCATTGGATTGTGGGGATTTTTGTGTGTTTTCAAAATTTTGGGGTGTTGTTGGGGCCTGGCCATGTGGGTGGGGGCCATTTTGAGGCCTGGTACAGGCAGGGCCTGGCCATGTGGCTGGAGGTCAAGGGGCCATTTTGAAGCCAGGCAGTGTGCTCAGGCCTGCACCCAGTTTGCCTTGCTTTCATCCATTACGCCCAGGGGTACTCAGTGGTGCAATGACCAAGTCTTTCTGTGGGGTGTCTTGAATTTAAACATCATTGAGGGCATGGATGGCATTGGATTGTGGTGATTTTTGTGTTTGTTTTTTTACTTTTTGGGGTGTTGTTGGGGCCTGGCCATGTGGGTTTCGGAAATTTTGAGGCCTGGTCCAGACAGGGCCTGGCCATGTGGCTGGGGGTCAAGGGGCCATTTTTAAGTCAGGCAGTTTGCTTAGGCCTTCACCCAGTTTGCCTTGCTTTCATCCATTAGGCCCAGGGGTACTCAGTGGTGCATGGACCAAGGAATTCTGTGGGGTGTCTTGAATGTAAACATCATTGAGGGCATGGATGGCATTTGATTGTGGTGATTTTTGTGTGTTTTTTGACTTTTTGTGGTGTTGTTGGGGCCTGGCCATGTGGGTGGGGGCCATTTTGAGGCCTGGTCCTGGCAGGGCCTGGCCATGTGGCTAGGGTTCAAGGGACCATTTTAAAGCCAGGCAGTGTGCTCAGGCCTGCACCCAGTTTGCCTTTCTTTCATCCATTTGGCCCAGGGGTACTCAGTAGTGCATGGACCAAGTCTTTCTGTTTGGTGTCTTGAATTTAAACATCATTGAGGGCATGGATGGCATTGGATTGTGGTGATTTTTGTGTGTTTTTTGACTTTTTGTGGTGTTGTTGGGGCCTGGCCGTGTGCGTGGGGGCCGTTTTGAGGCCTGGTCCAGGCAGGGACTGGCCATGTGGCTGGGGGTCAAGGGGCCATTTTGAAGCAGGCAGTGTGCTCAGGCCTGCACCCAGTTTGCCTTGCTTTCATCCATTAGGCCCAGGGGTACTCAATGGTGCATGCACCAACTCTCTCTGTGTGGTCTCTCTTCCATTAATTTAAACATCCATTTTGGATTAGAATTGCAATTTTTATTTTGTGTCTTTCCGTTTTAGGGTGTGTTGTTGTAATAATAATAAATGCAATGCCTGGTTGCAAATATTAATTGAAGCACGACATATGCAACATTTATTTAACTGATGTTCCTCTGGCTACCTTTGCTATTCGGTGCACAAGAGAATCACATCAGTCATCGTTCATCATCAGTGCCCGGAAGAAGTCCTACAGCGGTGTGTGAAGCACAACATCACATGACGTCACGTGTGGCCACAGACTACTCTGCAACTCGTGCAACTGCGGCCTGCTGTTCTGACATCTGAAGAAGATGGGCCCACAGAAAGGTGGCCGTAGCGCCTCTACGAAAAAAGTTGCCAGTGCCACTTCCAGTAAGAAGGAGCAGAAGAAGCAAGTGGCACCACCTACCAAGGAGACTGGTGTGCCCACGGATTTTTGGCCCATGCTTGCGGCAGGGCCATGCAGACGGTCAAGGCAGGTACCACTGAGTAAAGCAACCTGATGTAGCATACCTAGGCTCTTTGGCACAGACAGACTAAGCATATCTAGGGTTTAGGGCTGTTTTGGGGGTTCAGTGCGGTTTACTAGGGTTTTTTGGTTGAATTTGGTAGGGTTCCCAGAGTCTAGGACTCAGGGCCCGATACAGGCTCGTTCATAATGATAATGGCAAGGTTTTAGAGGGGGTTGGCGTTTTTTGGTCCAGAATTGGCTGAATTTTGGCCTTTTTTGTGTTTTGCGGGCGCGTGTGTTTGGGTGAAAAGTCGTACACCTTCCAGTGGATCAATTTTGTTCTGCCTTGCTGAGATTCTTGGGAATCGCTGGGGCAAGTGTCCTGGTAAGTTTCAAGAGGATCGAAAACTGCAATTTTTTTTGTCAAGGCGCAATTTGCCATGTTATCCAATGGGCGGTTTGGGGGCTCAAGGAGACAGTATGTTTGTGGTGTTCCATTTGAGCTAGGGGAATGGGCCTTCTGTGAGTGGTAGGGAGGGGGAATTGGTGGTTGTGCATGAAATTTGGGAGGAATCGACTGATGGGAAGGGTGTGTTTAGGCAAAGTCGAGGAAGGGAGACCGCTTCTATAGGCGCCCATGTTAATTTTCGATTATTGCGTGTTTTTAGGGTGCAATTGGAGTGTGTTGTAGGTGGTTCTTAGTGGATTTGCTTAGCTGGGATGAGAGTTGGGAATGTCTAGTTTTCATTGCAAGTGGTTTGAAGAAAATCCAAGGTGGAAAAGGGGTGTTTGGGCCTAGTTTCAGAGTGCGTTTTGTCAGGATTTTATTTCAGGCCTCTGCAAGGTAGCAATATTGCATGTTTTTGGGTGGCTGTTTGGGGGAGTTCTATGTTTTTGGGAGTGGGTTGAGGGGTTTAGGAGCACTGCTGGGAAGGTCTAATTTTGATTCCATGTGGTTTGAAGAAAATCCATATTGGAAAAGGGGTGTTTTGTGCCTAGTTTCAGAGTGCGTTTTGGCACGACTTTAACTTAGGCCTCTGCAAGGTAGCAGTATTGCATGTTTTGGGGGGCTGATTGGGGGTGTTCTATATTTTTCGGAGTGGGTTGAGGGGTCTAGGAGCACTCCTGGGAAAGTCTAATTTTGATTGCAAGTGGTTTGAAGAAAATCCATGGTGGAAAAGGGGTGTTTTTTAGCAGTATTTCATGTTTTTGGGGGGGTGTTCTATATTTTTGGGAGTGGGTTGAGGGGTCTGGAAGCACTGCTGGGAAGGTCTAATTTTGATTGCAAGTGGTTTGAAGAACATCCATGGTGGAAAAGGGGTGTTTTTTGGGGCCTAGTTTCAGAGTGAGTTTTGGCACAATTTTAACTTAGGCCTCTGCAAGGTAGCAGTATTGCATGTTTTAGGGGGGCTGTTTGGGGTTGTTCTATATTTGTGGGAGTGGGTTGAGGGGTCTGGGAGCACTGCTGGGAAGGTCTAAATTTGATTGCAAGTGGTTTGATGAAAGTCCATGGTGGAAAAGGGGTGTTTTGGGCCTAGTTTAAGAGTGCGTTTTGGCACGATTTTAACTTAGGCCTCTGCAAGGTAGCAGTATTGCATGTTTTTGGGGGGCTGTTTGGGGGTGTTCTATATTTTTGGGGATGGGTTTAGGGGTTTGGGAGGCATGGTGGCAAGGTCTAATTTTGATTGCAAGTGGTTTGAAGAAAATCCATGGTGGAAAAGGGGTGTTTTGTAGCAGTATTGCTTGTTTTTAAGGGGCTGTTTGGGGGTGTTTTAGATTTTTAAAAGTGGGTTGAGGGGTCTGGGAACAGTGCTGGAAAGGTCTAATTTTGATTGCAAGTGGTTTGAAGAAAATCCATGGTGGAAAAGGGGGGTTTGGGCCTAGTTTCGGAGTGCGTTTTGGCACGATTTTAACTTAGGCCTCTGCAAGGTAGCAGTATTGCATGTTTTTGGGGGGCTGTTTGGGGGTGTTCTAGATTTTTGAGGATTTGTTTAGGGGTTTGGGAGGCACGGTGGGAAGGTTTAATTTTGATTGCAAGTGGTTTGAAGAAAATCCATGGTGGAAAATAGGTGTTTTTTAGCAGTATTGCATGTTTTTAAGGGGCTGTTTGTGGGTGTTCTATTTTTTTGGGAGTGGGTTGAGGGGTCTGGGAGCACTGCTGGAAAGGTCTAATTTTGATTGCAAGTGGTTTATAGAAAATCCAAGTTGGAAAAGCGGGGTTTGGGCCTAGTTTCAGAGTGCGTTTTGGCACGATTTTAACTTAGGCCTCTGCAAGGTAGCATTATTGCATGTTTTTTGGGGGCTGTTTGGGGATGTTCTAGAATTTTGGGGGTGGGTTTAGGGGTCTGGGAGCACTGCTGGGAAGGTCTAATTTTGATTGCAAGTGGTTTGGAGAAAATCCATGGTGGAAAAGGGGTGTTTTTGGCCTAGTTTCAGAGTGCATTTTAGCACGATTTTAACTTAGACCTCTGCAAGGTAGCAGTATTGCATGTTTTTAGGGGGCGGTTTGGGGGTGGTCTATATTTTTGGGAGTGGGTTGAGGGGTCTGGGAGCACTCCTGTGAAGGTCTAATTTTGATTGCAAGTGGTTTGAAGAAAATCCATATTGGAAAAGGGGTATTTTTTAGCAGTATTTCATGTTTTTGGGGGGCTGTTTGGGGGTGTTCTATATTTTTGAGAGTAGGTTGAGGGGTCTGGGAGCACTGCTGGGAAGGTCTAATATTGATTGCAAGTGGTTTGAAGACAATCCATGGTGGAAAAGGGGTGTTTTTGGGGACCTAGTTTCAGAGTGAGTTTTGGCACGATTTTAACTTGGGCCTCTGCAAGGTAGCAGTATTGCATATTTTTGGGCGGCTGTTTGGAGGTGTTCTATATTTTTGGGAGTGGGTTGAGGGGTCTGGGAGCACTGCTAGGAAGGTCTAATTTTGATTGCAAGTAGTTTGAAGAAAATCCATGGTGGAAAAGGGGGGTTTGGGCCTAGTTTCAGAGTGCATTTTGGCACGAATTTAACTTAGGCCTCTGCAAGCTAGCAGTATTGCATGTTTTTGGGGGGCTGTTTGGGAGTGTTCTAGATTTTTGGGGATGGGTTTAGGGGTTTGGGAGGCATGGTGGGAAGGTCTAATTTTGATTGCAAGTGGTTTGAAGAAAATCCATGGTGGAAAAGGGGGGTTTGAGCCTAGTTTCAGAGTGCGTTTTGGCACGATTTTAACTTAGGCCTCTGCAAGGTAGCAGTATTGCATGTTTTTGGTGGGCTGTTTAGGGGTATACTATATTTTTGGGGGATGGGTTGGGGGGTCTGGGAGCACTGCTGGGAAGGTCTAATTTTGATTGCAAGTGGTTTGAAGAAAATCCATGGTGGAAAAGGGGTGTTTTGAGCCTAGTTTCAGAGTGTGTTTTGGCACGATTTTAACTTAGGCCTCTGCAAGGTAGCAGTATAGCATGTTTTGGGGGGCTGTTTGGGGGTGTTCTATATTTTTGGGAGTGGGTTGAGGGGTCTGGGAGTACTCCTGGGTAGGTTTAATTTTGATTGCAAGTGGTTTGAAGAAAATCCATGGTGGAAAAGGGGTGTTTTTTTAGCAGTATTTCATGTTTTTGGGGGGCTGTTTGGGGGTGTTCCATATTTTTGGGAGTGGGTTGAGGGGTCTGGGAGCACTGCTGGGAAGGTCTAATTTTGATTGCAAGTGGTTTGAAGAAAATCCATGGTAGAAAAGGGGTGTTTTTGGGGACCTAGTTTCAGAGTGAGTTTTGGCACGATTTTAACTTAGGCCTCTGCAAGGTAGCAGTATTGCATGTTTTTGGGGGGCTGTTTGGGGTTGTTCTATATTTTTGGGAGTGGGTTGAGGGGTCTGGGAACACTGCTGGGAAGGTCTAATTTTGATTGCAAGTGGTTTAAAGAAAATCCATGATGGAAAAGGGGGGTTTGGGCCTAGTTTCAGAGTGCGTTTTGGCACGATTTTAACTTAGGCCTCTGCAAGGTAGCAGTATTGCATATTTTAGGGGGGCTGTTTGGAGGTGTTCTATATTTTTGGGAGTGGGTTGAGGGGTCTGGGAGCACTGCTAGGAAGGTCTAATTTTGATTGCAAGTGGTTTGAAGAAAATCCATGGTGGAAAAGGGGGGTTTGGGCCTAGTTTCAGAGTGCGTTTTGGCACGATTTTAACTTAGGCCTCTGCAAGGTAGCAATATTGCATGTTTTTGGGGGGCTGTTTGGGGGTGTTCTTTACTTTTTTGGGGTGGGTTGAGGGGTCTGGGAGCACTGCTGGGAAGGTCTAATTTTGATTGCAAGTGGTTTGAAGAAAATCCATGTGGAAAAGGGGTGTTATTTAGCAGTATTTCATGTTTTTGGGGGGCTGTTTGGCGGTGTTCTATATTTTTGGGAGTGGGTTGAGGGGGCTGGGAGGCACGTCGGGAAGGTATAATTTTAAATACAGACTATAATTTACGAAACCATGAACACACCAATACCAGTACATATCCACTCACTAATTCCTAGGTCTACACACACATCCATTCATTCACCCATACAGTCACTCATACATACAGTCAGCCATCAATACAGCATTATCATATCCATTCACATATCTATACAGACACTCACACACCGCCTCTCAATCATAGAGTTATTCATACACCTAGTCAGTAATGGAAATTCTGAATCACACCTGTACAGTTATACACATCCCACTTCACTTATTTCAACATTTACTAACATATACTTTCACTCTAATACAATTACTAACACAAGCACATACTGATCCATACAGGCACTCTCACAATCACTCACTCTCACATATAGTCATTTATACAGTCTAACACTCACATATACTGCCTTTCACCTATGCAGTTACTCACACATGCACCACTGAGGCATCCATTCACTCACCAAGACACCCATGCACACACTCACCCAGCCATACAGCCCTTCACAGATACAAACTTGAACACATATACGCAGTGAATTATCCACTCACACATCTATTTACAGAGTCACATCCCCACCCACCCACACAGACACTCAGGCACCCATACAGATACTCAACCAAGCAATCAATAGCCCATATAGATCCTCATTTAGTTGCTAACCAAACATGCAACCTCATACACACCAACTGACAGCATCAACTGTGTGAATGTCTGTATCAGTCGCTAACACATGCATTAAGTAAGACACAACTAATCACTCACTTATACAGTCAGTTACACACCTACGTAATCATCCATCCTGACTCTTATATGCCCATTCATTCTTCAATATACCTTGGCATATATATAAAAAACATTTACATTTTATAGAAAAACATAGTCACTGGATGATGTCGTCAGTGATGTCATCAGTGATGTCATTTGAGATGTCATCAGTGATGTCATCAGTGATGTCACTGACCATGTCTTGAATGATGTAATATGTGACGTCATCAGCAGTGCATTGCGGGGGTTCAAGTTATAGTTAGCTTAACTAACTATAACAGGGGAAATTCAATGGTTTTCTATGAGTGAAATCTCCAACTAACTATAACGTCTCTGAAACCTATGTTTTTTTTCAGCGAATTTCTAAGTTTTTTTAAATGCTAATTTCTAATTATAACGTGCCTGGAACCTATGTTTTTTTCAGTGTATATATATATATTACCTACTGACGGTCGACAGTAGGTAGTTATAGTTAGGACCTACTTTCCATAGGAAATCCACAACATTCTATTTGGAATAACTTTGGCGTCGGTGGACGAATCTTCGTGAATTTCTCCAAGAAAATGGCCTGCTCGGTTCCGCTCCTTCCCTGAAAGGATGGGGTTGATTCGTCAAGTGGGGGATGAGAAAAAAGGGGGTCCCAAAACGTGTTTTCCTCATGCAATTTTCCATAGGGTCCTTTAGCCAGGGCTACAGCCCGAGCGGCTGAACGGAATTACACCAAATGTGGCAGAGAGGTAGAGTTTGGTTCGCAGATTGTGCTTTTTGTTAAATGGTGTAAATCCATTCAGTAGTTTTTGAGAAAATTACAAGTAAAATTATAGCAATATCTAGAGACGGAGTTCTACACGTAGACGGAGATCCGTTCAATTACGAGCGCGAGCTGCATGCTGATTGGCTGTGAACTGTCTGTCAATACTCAAAACCAGGAAGTGTTGGTGGCTATCTTGTGCCTCGGTAGAACCGAGTCACAAGGAAACAGTGAAAAAAAATTGAGAAATAAGGGAAGGGGGCAGGCTAGAAACATTCTGACCCTTTACGCTTGCTCAGTGGGTCGTACATGGATGTTTAGGCTCTATTTTTTTTTTAAAAAGAAAAATCGCGGTGTACGCGTACGGAAATACGTACAATTACGAGCAGGAGCTGCATGCTGATTGGCTGTGAACTGTCTGTCAACACTCGAAACCAGGAAGTGTTGGCAGCCATCTTGTTCATCGCTAGAACCGAGTCACAAGAAAACAGTAAAACAAAGCTGAGAAATAAGGGAAGGGGCATGCTAGAAACATTCTGACCCTCTAGGCTTGCTCAGGGGGTCATACATGGATGTTTAGGCTCTAGTTTTTTTTTTAAAGAAAAATCGTGGCGTATGCGTAGGGAAATACATACAATTACGAGCAGGAGCTGCATACTGATTGGCTTTGAAAGGTTTTTCTGCCGAGCAAAAATTTTTTATATTTTTTATGTTGAATAACAACACTCTCAATGTTCTTCGTCACAATATTCTTATATTGTCCATTAAATACATTCACTAGTGAGACACCAGAATCCAGTGTAGATTAGTCCATATTTATTTCTCTGATTTAATTCATCAGTTTCAATATTTTCTGTGGTCAGATCAGCCTTACAAGCAGGTCAGCCGACACGTGTTTCGTTGTTTAAAACAACTTCATCAGGGCTGCAAACCAAATGAATATATAAAATAAAATAAAAATCTTGTATACTTCAGCTTTAGTATTTGGAAAATATTAACATTAAATAATCTAACACCACCTAGGTGAAAAGCAAGCATAGAATTCCCAATACATTCGTGTCTTGAAATTATGAATTGGTGATTCCCAGTGTCAAAAAGTAATACACATCAAATTCGTTCGGATCTTTGGCCTTCTGAACGCAATCTGTACACTTATATATACATTTTCACACAAGTTTTACAAAGTTTGCTCGTCTATCCTTATCTATGGAGTGGTGTGTGGCCCCCTGCTTCGTCCTGTTGGCCACCGCTACTTCAACCCCAAAATAATTATAGTTGTATTACTCTACATATCTACAAAGTCCATTTGCCTACATTATAAGATGAGGTTTTTTTACCTTTCTCAAGGTTTCAGTTCTCAGTTCAAAAGTATCCGTTCGTTTCTTTAAAGTTAGATTTTCCGATTTTATTTTGCAGGTTCTATAAAGAGAGGGGCAAGCCTATGTATATATATCCTCAGTTTGCTCAAAATAAGTGTTGATCATAGCTGGAGAGAGTTCTTACCAGTTAAATATCCAAAGTTCGCTTATTTCTCCTAAATGCGCGGTACTGGTAACCTTATTTGAGCTATAAGGGGGTAAAATAAATCACAATTTACCCCTCTATCCGATTTAAATCGCAGCAGTTTTTAGTAAATATTTCAAACAGTCGTCCTTACCTATAACATAATCTGTGACTATAGTTTTGTTATCCACTTCATAGTCGTCTAATAGTATCAAATATTGTTATCCAGTTCTCAGTATCTATGAGAAAACATTTTAAACAGCGTTAATATCTAAAATACGATTTAAACTTCAGGGTATCTCCGTTTAAACCACAAACGGCGAAGTTACTTGCACTTACCTAGTAAGAGTATCTATCTCCTCTTACTTCATCCCTTCTCCTCGCGTACCGGCGTTTGTTGTGAGCGCCATCTTGTTTAAGTAACTATCTTCCCAGTGTGAACCGCGTGTTGAAGCTTTAGCGCGGCCATCTTGTGTAGGTATTCGCGTACCGGCGTAGTAGCTATTTTACCAGTGTGAACCGCATATTGAGGTTTAGTGCGGCCATCTTATGTAAGTAATCGCGTGATTGCGAGTGCTACATATTTAACTCTGAAATCAAACAATTTAAAGCCGCCTAGAACCTTTCTTTATAATTTACTCGTGTAAATTGCACAAACTAATGTGCTCCTGTATATAAATTGAACATAAGATACTTTAGACTAGATTTTATTGTTCAATGAATTTTAGCAGCCATATTATGTGTGGCTATTGTTAATTTAATTTTAGGACAGTTTACAGAAATCTTGAATTCATAAAAATTATTTTTATTTGTGAATGGTCTGACCCTCTCTGTTCTAGAATAAATTATTCTTTTCGATTGGCCATAATCCTTAATGGTTATATAATGATGTTATCCTATTTACTGGCAGGAAAGACCTATATAGTAATGTTGTGTTATCTATATGACAATAGGGAGCACAGCCAGCTTACATGTATTTCTAATTCCACATCATATTAAAGTGGTTATTTATCAGTGTATTTCACTAGTAAGAAAGTGAAAATAAATCTAATGGGGTTGGCACAGCGGCGACCCCCAGTGTCAAAGCTGTTGGCATCGCACACCACTACATTACAATCTCTCTTTCAAAATAAACATCCTGTGGGGGATTAAAGGCATAGGCAGAAGTGTAATCACATTTCAGAATTATATCTGATTATATCGTGGTTACAGTAATGATAAATAGATTCTCTATACAAACATTTTATCATATTCTTAATGGTCTCCTAAGTAATATTGAAGCTCAGAATCAATATTAAGACCATCTTCAACTGCTCTAAGGACCATAATCCATCTTGCCTCTCTACGTCTTAAGTGCAGAAGTCTATTCCCTCCTCGTTTGTCTAATGTCACTTGTTCAATTCCATGGTATGAGAACCTATGTCTTACAGAATCATTATTATTCTGGATCAAATGTGAGGAAATTGGGTACCTGGTGTCACCATTCTTCAGTGCCCTATAATGTTCAATCATACGGTCTTTCAATTTCCTCACAGTGCTGCCTACATATATTTTTCCACATAGGCATGCAATTACGTATACAACATATGATGTTTCACAATTAATGAAAGATTCAATACGGAATGTCCCAGTATTATTATATTCAAAAGTCTGTACTTTTCTCATTGCCCATCTGCATGAGCTGCAGTTTCCACAGTGATAAAATCCCTTTGGACATGTCCGAAGCCAGTCACTTTGACTTGTTGGTGTAACCGGTTTAGGGTAGCTTGGACTCACTATATTGGCAAGTGACATTCCCTTTCTGTATGTTATACTTGCACGTTCTGTTAAAAAAGGTTTTAGGTCTTTGTCTGAAGTAAGCATTTGCCAATATTTATTCATGATATTAAAAAGTTTATGACTACCTTTACCAAAATTGGTAATCATTCTTAATTTCTGGTCATGGGACTGGACCTCAGATTTGTTTTTAGATTTCAAGGTTTCATCTCTCTTTAACCTATTGGCTCTGCGAACCGCTTTACTAATTACAATATCTGAGTATCCTCTATTAACAAATCTCTTTGTCATGTCTATTACATTTCGTTGAAAATCTTCATCTTTAGAGCAGTTTCTTCTTGCTCGTATCATTTCCCCATATGGGATTGATGTTATTTGGCTAGTCGGGTGGCAACTGTCTGCTCTAAGTAGTGCATTGCAGCTGGTTTCTTTGCGAAACATACGGCTGCCCAGTTTGTTATTCTCCACAAAAAGTTCAATGTCTAAAAAGGTCAGTTTATCTTTACTAAAATGGGTGGTGAATGACATGTTCATATCATTTGTGTTTAAATATTGAAAGAAACTCTCTAATTCCTCAGGTGTACCTCTCCAGAATAGTAAGCAATCATCTATAAATCTACCCCAGTAGTAAATATGGTCGATCCATTGACAGCCTTTTGGGCCCCAAATAAGCTCCGCCTCCAATCTCCCCATAAAGAGGTTCGCGAAGGACGGAGCAAATTTGGAGCCCATCGCTGTCCCAATCTTTTGTCTGTACCAGGCAGATTCAAATAGGAAATAATTATTTTCCAGTACAATTTTGGTCATTTCCAGTAGCATAGATGTATGGTTCAGATATTCTATCAGTCTGCCATTTAAGAAAGTTTCAATAGCTTGTATTCCTTTATCGTGATCGATGTTAGAGTAAAGAGATACTACATCCAAAGTCGCTAGGATCATGTCATTCTCCCATGTCACATCATTCATTATATTGAGAACATGTTTCGTGTCCTCAATATGGGACGGTAAATTTTGCACATAAGGTCTTAGGTATGAGTCTATAAATTCAGACATTTTCTCAGTAGGCCCCCCAATGCCCGAGATTATTGGTCTCCCAGGCGGTTTCTCTTTGTTTTTATGTATCTTGGGCAGACAATACATACAGGGTGCTTTTGGGGAGTCTATTTTAAGAAATAAGTATTCATCATGGTCTAATAGACTTGTTTCATACCAGACCTTCAGTTTAGTGTTTATATTAGTCTTGACCATTTCAAGGGGATTAGATTTAATCTTCTCATAATATCTGCTATCCCTCAGTTGTGACAATACTTCACCATTATAGTCATCACGATTCATAACAACAATGTTGCCACCTTTGTCAGCTCTACGTATTATTAGTTTTGGGTGGTCTGTAAGTTTGCGTAATGCTTCCCTTTCTTCCGTTCTTAAGTTGTCTAAAAAAGTTCTTTTATGATGGCGCTCTTTTTTAATCTGGTTGTCAATCTCAAAATTAACCGATTTATAAAAAGCATCAACCACATTACCCGTGGACAGCTGAGGTGTCCATTTAGATTTTTCTTTTAAGCCACTCTTACTTGAGAGGCTTGGGTTTATTTCTAGGTCGTGTAAAAGAGAATTCATAGTTACTGGATCCTCTTCAGATTCCGTTAGTGAGAGCAGTAATCTGGTATCATACAATTCTTGGATAGTTAATTCACTCAAGACTGGTTTATTTAGAGTTTTCACAGCTACATCCTCCTTAGTCGAAATTTTTTTTTTTAGCTTCAACAACCGTACAAATTTATACAGGTCAATCTTGGTGGTGTACCAATCAATATTTTTGGTGGGACAGAATCCAAATCCTTTTCTTAAAACACTAGTCATACTTTCAGACAGCTTAACAGAAGAAAGGTTGATTACCTCAATTTCACTGGTTCCTGAAGTTACTTCCTCCACGATCTCAGTCTCTCTCTCATCCCTGGGGCTACTTCTCCTGCGTTTGCCACGTCTCCCCCTTCTTGTCTTCCTGTTTGGTTGTTGCCAAATCTCTCCCCTATATTCCGATTGCTTTTTCTGATTCGTCTGACCTCCACTAAAAAATTTATGTTGGAGGTACTATTATCTCCAGTGGGAGCAGCGGGAGTTTCTGTATTATCTTCGTTTGTAGATAAACTACTTGTAGATGTATTTACAGCTGAGCTAAGAGGGGTGGGGGTTCTAGCTTTACCTGATCCTTTTGGGAAAAGATAGTCAAATTTGCGGGCAAAGGTGAATACCCTCCCTGAGACTGAGATCGTGGAGGAAGTAACTTCAGGAACCAGTGAAATTGAGGTAATCAACCTTTCTTCTGTTAAGCTGTCTGAAAGTATGACTAGTGTTTTAAGAAAAGGATTTGGATTCTGTCCCACCAAAAATATTGATTGGTACACCACCAAGATTGACCTGTATAAATTTGTACGGTTGTTGAAGCTAAAAAAAATTTTTTCGACTAAGGAGGATGTAGCTGTGAAAACTCTAAATAAACCAGTCTTGAGTGAATTAACTATCCAAGAATTGTATGATACCAGATTACTGCTCTCACTAACGGAATCTGAAGAGGATCCAGTAACTATGAATTCTCTTTTACACGACCTAGAAATAAACCCAAGCCTCTCAAGTAAGAGTGGCTTAAAAGAAAAATCTAAATGGACACCTCAGCTGTCCACGGGTAATGTGGTTGATGCTTTTTATAAATCGGTTAATTTTGAGATTGACAACCAGATTAAAAAAGAGCGCCATCATAAAAGAACTTTTTTAGACAACTTAAGAACGGAAGAAAGGGAAGCATTACGCAAACTTACAGACCACCCAAAACTAATAATACGTAGAGCTGACAAAGGTGGCAACATTGTTGTTATGAATCGTGATGACTATAATGGTGAAGTATTGTCACAACTGAGGGATAGCAGATATTATGAGAAGATTAAATCTAATCCCCTTGAAATGGTCAAGACTAATATAAACACTAAACTGAAGGTCTGGTATGAAACAAGTCTATTAGACCATGATGAATACTTATTTCTTAAAATAGACTCCCCAAAAGCACCCTGTATGTATTGTCTGCCCAAGATACATAAAAACAAAGAGAAACCGCCTGGGAGACCAATAATCTCGGGCATTGGGGGGCCTACTGAGAAAATGTCTGAATTTATAGACTCATACCTAAGACCTTATGTGCAAAATTTACCGTCCCATATTGAGGACACGAAACATGTTCTCAATATAATGAATGATGTGACATGGGAGAATGACATGATCCTAGCGACTTTGGATGTAGTATCTCTTTACTCTAACATCGATCACGATAAAGGAATACAAGCTATTGAAACTTTCTTAAATGGCAGACCGATAGAATATCTGAACCATACATCTATGCTACTGGAAATGACCAAAATTGTACTGGAAAATAATTATTTCCTATTTGAATCTGCCTGGTACAGACAAAAGATTGGGACAGCGATGGGCTCCAAATTTGCTCCGTCCTTCGCGAACCTCTTTATGGGGAGATTGGAGGCGGAGCTTATTTGGGGCCCAAAAGGCTGTCAATGGATCGACCATATTTACTACTGGGGTAGATTTATAGATGATTGCTTACTATTCTGGAGAGGTACACCTGAGGAATTAGAGAGTTTCTTTTAATATTTAAACACAAATGATATGAACATGTCATTCACCACCCATTTTAGTAAAGATAAACTGACCTTTTTAGACATTGAACTTTTTGTGGAGAATAACAAACTGGGCAGCCGTATGTTTCGCAAAGAAACCAGCTGCAATGCACTACTTAGAGCAGACAGTTGCCACCCGACTAGCCAAATAACATCAATCCCATATGGGGAAATGATACGAGCAAGAAGAAACTGCTCTAAAGATGAAGATTTTCAACGAAATGTAATAGACATGACAAAGAGATTTGTTAATAGAGGATACTCAGATATTGTAATTAGTAAAGCGGTTCGCAGAGCCAATAGGTTAAAGAGAGATGAAACCTTGAAATCTAAAAACAAATCTGAGGTCCAGTCCCATGACCAGAAATTAAGAATGATTACCAATTTTGGTAAAGGTAGTCATAAACTTTTTAATATCATGAATAAATATTGGCAAATGCTTACTTCAGACAAAGACCTAAAACCTTTTTTAACAGAACGTGCAAGTATAACATACAGAAAGGGAATGTCACTTGCCAATATAGTGAGTCCAAGCTACCCTAAACCGGTTACACCAACAAGTCAAAGTGACTGGCTTCGGACATGTCCAAAGGGATTTTATCACTGTGGAAACTGCAGCTCATGCAGATGGGCAATGAGAAAAGTACAGACTTTTGAATATAATAATACTGGGACATTCCGTATTGAATCTTTCATTAATTGTGAAACATCATATGTTGTATACGTAATTGCATGCCTATGTGGAAAAATATATGTAGGCAGCACTGTGAGGAAATTGAAAGACCGTATGATTGAACATTATAGGGCACTGAAGAATGGTGACACCAGGTACCCAATTTCCTCACATTTGATCCAGAATAATAATGATTCTGTAAGACATAGGTTCTCATACCATGGAATTGAACAAGTGACATTAGACAAACGAGGAGGGAATAGACTTCTGCACTTAAGACGTAGAGAGGCAAGATGGATTATGGTCCTTAGAGCAGTTGAAGATGGTCTTAATATTGATTCTGAGCTTCAATATTACTTAGGAGACCATTAAGAATATGATAAAATGTTTGTATAGAGAATCTATTTATCATTACTGTAACCACGATATAATCAGATATAATTCTGAAATGTGATTACACTTCTGCCTATGCCTTTAATCCCCCACAGGATGTTTATTTTGAAAGAGAGATTGTAATGTAGTGGTGTGCGATGCCAACAGCTTTGACACTGGGGGTCGCCGCTGTGCCAACCCCATTAGATTTATTTTCACTTTCTTACTAGTGAAATACACTGATAAATAACCACTTTAATATGATGTGGAATTAGAAATACATGTAAGCTGGCTGTGCTCCCTATTGTCATATAGATAACACAACATTACTATATAGGTCTTTCCTGCCAGTAAATAGGATAACATCATTATATAACCATTAAGGATTATGGCCAATCGAAAAGAATAATTTATTCTAGAACAGAGAGGGTCAGACCATTCACAAATAAAAATAATTTTTATGAATTCAAGATTTCTGTAAACTGTCCTAAAATTAAATTAACAATAGCCACACATAATATGGCTGCTAAAATTCATTGAACAATAAAATCTAGTCTAAAGTATCTTATGTTCAATTTATATACAGGAGCACATTAGTTTGTGCAATTTACACGAGTAAATTATAAAGAAAGGTTCTAGGCGGCTTTAAATTGTTTGATTTCAGAGTTAAATATGTAGCACTCGCAATCACGCGATTACTTACATAAGATGGCCGCACTAAACCTCAATATGCGGTTCACACTGGTAAAATAGCTACTACGCCGGTACGCGAATACCTACACAAGATGGCCGCGCTAAAGCTTCAACACGCGGTTCACACTGGGAAGATAGTTACTTAAACAAGATGGCGCTCACAACAAACGCCGGTACGCGAGGAGAAGGGATGAAGTAAGAGGAGATAGATACTCTTACTAGGTAAGTGCAAGTAACTTCGCCGTTTGTGGTTTAAACGGAGATACCCTGAAGTTTAAATCGTATTTTAGATATTAACGCTGTTTAAAATGTTTTCTCATAGATACTGAGAACTGGATAACAATATTTGATACTATTAGACGACTATGAAGTGGATAACAAAACTATAGTCACAGATTATGTTATAGGTAAGGACGACTGTTTGAAATATTTACTAAAAACTGCTGCGATTTAAATCGGATAGAGGGGTAAATTGTGATTTATTTTACCCCCTTATAGCTCAAATAAGGTTACCAGTACCGCGCATTTAGGAGAAATAAGCGAACTTTGGATATTTAACTGGTAAGAACTCTCTCCAGCTATGATCAACACTTATTTTGAGCAAACTGAGGATATATATACATAGGCTTGCCCCTCTCTTTATAGAACCTGCAAAATAAAATCGGAAAATCTAACTTTAAAGAAACGAACGGATACTTTTGAACTGAGAACTGAAACCTTGAGAAAGGTAAAAAAACCTCATCTTATAATGTAGGCAAATGGACTTTGTAGATATGTAGAGTAATACAACTATAATTATTTTGGGGTTGAAGTAGCGGTGGCCAACAGGACGAAGCAGGGGGCCACACACCACTCCATAGATAAGGATAGACGAGCAAACTTTGTAAAACTTGTGTGAAAATGTATATATAAGTGTACAGATTGCGTTCAGAAGGCCAAAGATCCGAACGAATTTGATGTGTATTACTTTTTGACACTGGGAATCACCAATTCATAATTTCAAGACACGAATGTATTGGGAATTCTATGCTTGCTTTTCACCTAGGTGGTGTTAGATTATTTAATGTTAATATTTTCCAAATACTAAAGCTGAAGTATACAAGATTTTTATTTTATTTTATATATTCATTTGGTTTGCAGCCCTGATGAAGTTGTTTTAAACAACGAAACACGTGTCGGCTGACCTGCTTGTAAGGCTGATCTGACCACAGAAAATATTGAAACTGATGAATTAAATCAGAGAAATAAATATGGACTAATCTACACTGGATTCTGGTGTCTCACTAGTGAATGTATTTAATGGACAATATAAGAATATTGTGACGAAGAACATTGAGAGTGTTGTTATTCAACATAAAAAATATAAACATTTTTTGCTCGGCAGAAAAACCTTTTGAATTATTTAATACCTGGGATCAGTGTATTTGTAAGGGAGACAGGTAACCTCCCTTTTCTGCCTAGTAGCAAGAGGAGTTACACGCCAATTGAAAATCGCCTAAATCATTAGCTGTGCGCCCTATCGCCTGTTGCCTTTTTTTATTTACTGATTGGCTTTGAACTGTCTGTCAACACTCCAAACCAGGAAGTGTTGGCAGCCATCTTGTTCGTCACTAGAACCGAGTCACAAGAAAACTGTAAAAGAAAGTTGAGAAATAAGGAAAGGAGGCAGGGTAGAAACATTTTGACCCTATAGGCTTGCTCAGAGGGTCGTACATGGATGTTTTGATGCTATTTAAAAAAAAAAAAAGGAAAAATTGCGTCGATTGCGTATGGAAATTCGTACAGTTATGAGCCGGAGCTGCATGCTGATTGGCTGTCAACTGTCTGTCAGCACTCTAAACTAGGAAGTGTTGGCAGACATTTTTTATTTTAAAGTATGCGGGGGCTCACGGTCTCCTACATTCTTCGGGGACCGCCACCTTCCTGGGGCAGTAACATTTAAAATAGGGGAGTCCGTGATGGCACGGATTTCCTAGTTCCAGGGACTTTCACTTTTCGGGAGGTTTTAATGTTGGGAGGGGGTTGCGCGGCCCCTTTATTGGAACCTTTGATGGCCCTTGGGACCATCATTTCCCAGGGTCGGCTTTTGCAGTGTCTCGGGGTGCCTGTCCCCGGGACACTGCTGTTTGCTATGGTAGGGCGGGAGCGCCGCGGGTCTCACTTTAGCACAGCAAACTGGTTTACTATTTGAAAGAGAGAGCAAGTTAATCTGCTGTCTCTTTCAAGTAGGAAAGCAGATTGCTTTTCGTTACAGAGAGCAGTATGTAAGCTGCTGTCTCTGAGAAAGCAATGCCGGCTCTCAAAGGATGCGGGGAGCAGGCTGGGACCGTGGGGGCTTTGGCGTTCTCCCCACGGTCTCCAATGTTATTTTTTTAGCCCTGGGGGATTGAGTCCCCTTGCAGCTCCTTAAACATCCGTACATATAACTTCGGTGAAATAAAATGTTGTGTTGGGGAACAGAGTATTACTCTAGTGACTTTGTCATCCATGTATCTTTTTTACTTTTTCTTTATTTCAATCCCGCTTTATTTACAGTAAGTTTCTACCTTTCTTCACAATGAGTTCCACAGCGTAGAGTCCGTTTCAGTGTTCTTAGCCTTTTTGTTCTTTTGGTGACTTACCAGTTTGTGTTCAAGATTTGGTGTCCTATTTGTGTTGCTTTCCTTTGTGTATCTTTAATGCAGATTTTTTTTGTGTATGTTCTTTTGTATCTAACTTTATTTATTCAGTGGTTTATCCAGTGTTCTGAATATAGCGGTACATCTGTAAACATGTACTTCAATTCTTTTCTTTGCCTCCCTCCACCCTAATTGACAAATTTGTGAGGTGAGTCAAACTAAGGCAGTGCTGTCGTTATTGTTTTAAGTTTGCAAAACAGTAGATAGTATAAATAAATAAATAAAGCACTTGAGACAATGCAGAGTGACACTGTATTTATTGTATTTAATTTTAGAATATTTTGAAAATAATATACAGTCATGTAGAAAATATTGTAGTTTTAATTGTAAGAGAAATATTTAATATATGTCATATGAATCACCACATATGCTGATATTAGAGTGAAGATAAAATTAAGTGTTTATGTTTTTGTACAAGGACCTACAACATAAGAAATTCAGTATGGAAAATCTACATAAAAATTTGAAAGACTGTTTCGACATTAGTAACAATGTCATAGAAGAGCTAAACATAATTTTTATAAGTAGGGAGAATGAAGAGGAAGATATAAATGCTGTAGATATCAGCTATCATTTTCTAGACTAAACTTTAGATGCTGATTTTGTGAAAATATAACATGACTTCGAATACGATCATATGAGTTTTGAAATTGATAATCAGGAATGTGAAATACATGATGAAATTATTTTAGAAGCTCTATTCAGTTATGAGATGTTATATTCTTCAAATCATTTTGTTCAATTAAGAAAAATCATAAAAGTACAAATACAAAACACGAGACAATTCAATACATATAGGCGATATAAAACTGTAGATCATTAGTACCCAGATATATAAAAAGTAATTTAAAACTAGAAATATATATCAATTAAAAGAAATTCATGGTTTTTAAAAAATCAGGAGGAATACACAGTTCAATCATCAGTGGGAATCTTTGTTTCCTCAGGGGAACAGAAGCAACAAGAAAACTAGCAATGTTAAAAATGTTCGAGGTATTGTCTAATGATTGAAGGTACATTAGTGCTGGGCAAACCTGAAGAAAGCCCTTGCCCCTCAAAAGCGGAATTAAAGTCTTCTTCCTAATTTCAGTATAAAAATCACAGAACATTATAAAGTACATAGTGTTTTGATTTGAAAAACTATCACAGTCACACGGGGCAGAGTCTTCCGGTTTACAGCATCCTGAAAATGTTTCCAACTAGAAATGAATCAGGTTGAAGCAACATTGCTGTATTATTGCTGTACCACAGTCCTGAGGCGGAAAGCCGGGAGTTAGCCTGTTTGTTTTAAAAATTGTTGTTTCCATTATTCTGTGCTTTTAAAGACCACTTACCCCCTGACATCTTCACGCTTTTGAAAGCGGACTTAGTGCTGCTTGTCATCAGGCGTGGAACGCTTCTCACCAGCGCCTCGCCCAGCCCGCAGACCACGCCCCCTTCGGAGGCCACGCCCACCGCCCAAGCCTATAAAGAGATGCTGAATACTAGCGCCGCCATTTGCTGTACCACACTCCTGAGGCGGAAAGCCGGGAGGTAGTTTGTTTGTTTTAAAAACTGATGTTTCCATTATTTTGTGCTTTTAAAGACCACCTACCCCCTGACATCTTCACACTTTTGGAAAGCGGACTTAGCGCTGCTTGTCATCAGGCGTGTAACGCTTCTCACCAGCGCCTCGCCTAGCACGCAGGCCACGCCCTCTTCAGAGGCCACGCCCGCCGCCCAACCCTATAAAGGGACGCTGAATACTAGCGCCGCCATTTGCTGTACCACACTCCTGAGGCGGAAAGCCGGGAGGTAGTTTGTTTGTTTCAAAAACTGTTGTTTCCATTATTTTGTGCTTTTAAAGACCACCTACCCCCTGACATCTTCACGCTTTTGGAAAGCGGACTTAGCGCTGCTTGTCATCAGGCGTGGAACGCTTCTCACCAGCGCCAAGCCTGGCACGCAGGCCACGCCCCCTTCGGAGGCCACGCCCACCGCCCAACCCTATAAAGGGACACTGAATACTAGCGCCGCCATTTGCTGTACCACACTCCTGAGGCGGAAAGCCGGGAGGTAGTTTGTTTGTTTTAAAAACTGTTGTTTCCATTATTTTGTGCTTTTAAAGACCACCTACCCCCTGACATCTTCACGCTTTTGGAAAGCGGACTTAGCGCTGCTTGTCATCAGGCGTGGAACGCTTCTCATCAGCGCCTCGCCTAGCACACAGGCCACGCCCCCTTCGGAGGCCACGCCCACCGCCCAACCCTATAAAGGGACGCTGAATACTAGCGCCGCCATTTGCTGTACCACACTCCTGAGGCGGAAAGCCGGGAGGTAGTTTGTTTGTTTTAAAAACTGTTGTTTCCATTATTTTGTGCTTTTAAAGACCACCTACCCCCTGACATCTTCACGCTTTTGGAAAGCGGACTTAGCGCTGCTTGTCATCAGGCGTGGAACGCTTCTAACCAGCGCCTCGCCTAGCACGCAGGCCACGCCCCCTTCGGAGGCCACGCCCACCGCCCATCTGTCCTTCCTGCTATAAATCATGTGTTTCCCTCGGAAGCGCAGCGGACGAGCGCAGCGGGCGCGATGTTTGCGCCCCGAAGGCGCGCCAAAGGAAAGCCCGTCTGCGTCCGTCCGCGACCGACCGGGGCTAGGGGCTGGCCACTCTGACTCTCTTACTCAATATTCATCTGCGCAGCTGACCGGTCTCCAAGGCCCGTGGCCACTAGATGACATTGTATCAGCCCGAATCATCAGGCTAGGCCTTTCCCACTCTCGCTTTCCACCCATGTCTTCGGCCAGTCACCCCACCACCCCCTTACTCACTGGTCCTTCCTTTACGGCTGTTTCCGCGATGTACCTCAATATCAGATCGGCAGTTAAGCATCAACAGGATCTCTTCACGCTATTGGATTCACACAAACCTGACCTCCTATTTCTAACCGAGAACTGGTTTTCTGATAGCTCCCTCCCCTCTCTACTGGCAATGCTCCTCCCATCCTATTATGCTCTCCGAGCCGATCGCTCTCCCGGCAAGTCAGGAGGCGGAGTTGCTCTGATTGCCCAGAAAGAAATCATTTTTCAACCTCTAGTTTTTTCCCCCTTGGGTTTATCGGATTGTTTAGTGGCCCGCTCACTTTCCCTTACTTCCCCACTCACTTGTGTCCTCATTTACCGACCCCCGTCCTCCCCGTTATTATTTCTTCCAAGCTTCCAAGACTTGGTGGCTACCCTGGCAGTCAACCACTCGTCCATTGTTGTTCTTGGGGACTTCAATTTTTGGCCCTCCGACCCCGCTGAGTGTACAGCTTCCAAGGAGTTTTCAGAGTCGCTCTGCTCTCTTAACTTTACCTCCACTGTTCACGCCCCTACCCACAGTCTGGGCCACACCCTCGACCAAATTTGGTACCGAGATTGCCCAGTTACTTCACTATCCATCTCCCCCTGCACCTGGTCTGACCATTTTCTTATTTCCTTTTCCTTATCCCTCTGTTCAGTTCCTAAGCCTCCCCCAGTCAAAAACACCTGGGTGCGCTCATGGAACCGCGTGGACGTAGCTTCCTTGTCTGCCACACTCTCCGCGGCCAGCCCGGATCTTTCAGGGCTTCCATCTCTTGGACAAGCGGAATCCATCAATGGCTGGTTGCGGGCCGGCTGTGACTTAGTCGCCCCTCTAAAGCGCATATCATCTAAGCGCTCTAAAGATGCAAACCGTTGGTTTAATGACGAATTGAAGATTCAAAAACTTAATCTTCGCCGAGCTGAGCGCCTCTGGCGGCGGGACTACTGTCCCATTTCAAGAAATCATTATATCACCCTTTCGGCCCTATTTAAGAAATCCATTCTGGAAACTAAGAAGGCCTATTTCTCGTCTAAAATTCAGTTCGCCGAAAATTGGCCCAGAGAAATCTTTGCCATTGTTCAAGATCTAGCATACTCCGATAGGGCCACACTCAAACCCTCTCCTTCACAGCCCCTCTGCGATTCCCTCAACTCTTTTTTCCTTGATAAAATCAGCACGATCAGAGCCAATATTCCCCTCCCGTCCCCCTCCTTCATTAATCCTCACTGTCCCCCAGTCGCAGCGCGTCTGGATTCTATCCCTCTTCTCACAGCTGACTCTTTCCTTTCCCTCCTTCCCCTGGTTAAGTCTGGTTCCCCTCTGGATCCCTGCCCTGCTCATATTCTGAAACAGATTTATTCTTTCTGCCCCTCACCACCCCTCACGTTCCTTAACAGTTCACTTTCTCAGGGTATTGTCACTCCATCACTTAAATCGGCGGTAATTGTACCCATCTTAAAAAACCTGGTGCCGACCCTTCTGTTTCAGCCAACTACCGCCCTATCTCTCTCCTGCCTTTCCTGGCCAAGGTACTAGAACGCCATGTAGTAAGAACTTTGAGCTCCTTTGTGGAAAGGAACAGTGTCTTGGCCCCCAGGCAGGCTGGTTTCCGCCCTGCACATTCCACGGAGTCCGTGGTTATATCGGTCCTGGACAACCTCAGGGAGGGGATGGACACTAGTCAGCCCCAGGCCTTGGTCCTCCTCGATCTCTCCGCCGCGTTCGACACGGTGGACCATGCCATCTTACTTTCTCGTGTCGGAGCGGCGGGAATCGGGGGTTCGGCCCTGGTCTGGCTGTCCTCCTTCCTGAGTGGCCGCACTCAAGCAGTCCGCTTGGGTGATTATTCAGCCGACTTTTGGCCTGTACTGTGCGGGGTTCCCCAAGGATCCTCCCTTTCCCCATTGTTATTCAATCTGTACATTGCCCCTCTTATTTTTGCAGCTGGAGGTCTCTGTTTACAATTATGCGGATGACCTCCAGTTCATTTTTTCTTTATCCTCTTCCCCTGCCTCAATATCCAATATTCACTCTGTTATGACCTTCATTCAGGACTGGATGAATCACAACCACCTGAAACTCAATCCCGATAAAACGGAATTGGTGTTGACGGGTGGTTGCTCCAGTCCATGGTCCTCTCTCTTTTGGCCCACTTCTTTAGGTCCCCCACCCATTCCCTCTTCCTCTGTTAAAACTCTTCGCTTCAAACTCAATGATCAACTCTCCCTTCATTCCCAAGTTAGTGCGGTTGTATCTTCAGCTTTTCTTTCCCTCCGGACAATCCGCAAAGTCTCCCGGTTCTTTTCCCCTTCTGCCCTCAAACTTATACTCCTGGCGATGGTGATGTCCCGCTTGGACTACGGCAATGCCCTTTATTGTGGCATGCCGGCGTACCTCGTGAGGCGTCTCCAGTTGGTCCAGAACCAGGCGGCCCGCCTGGTTTTTAACTTAGCTAAATCACATCATGTCACGCCCCTTCTGAATCCTTACATTGGCTCCCCATACAGCAACGTGCCCTGTTTAAGCTGGGCTGCATCATCTTTAATGTCCGGTCCGGTTCTGCCCCTGCATTCATCGGTTCTGCAATTCACGCTTACACCCCGTCTAGAGAATTGCGCTCAGCCACCCAACAACTTCTCGTAGTCCCCCGCTTTAAACGAAAAAAATGGGGAGGATCCAAGTTTTCCACTTTGGCTCCTGCCTTTTGGAACTCTCTCCCGATCCACTTGAGATCCTGCCCTCAGTACTCCCTTTTCCGCAAAGCCCTTAAAACTTTTCTTTTTACTCAGGCCTTCCCTTCTTAACTGCCCACTTGGCTCCCTAGTCTTTCTGTTCCTTGGGTTTTGTAGTACTGCATAGCGCCATGAAACCGCTGGGTGTACGTGCGCTCTAGAAATACTTTTAAACTCAAACTCAAACTCAAAACTTGGTCAAAAGCCAATGATGGAGGTGTTTTGTCATGATTTGAAGATAGGGTTCTAGTGATGGTGATAAGATTAATAAGAAGTGAGTCCTAACCAGTTGTTTTTTTATTTCCTCAACCTCCTGTTCCAGCTGCAGTAAACTCAAATTCTGTGATTTAATTCATTTTAGGTTAGTTTTCTTAATTCCTTCTGGAACTTGGTAAATATCTGGGTGCCCGAGTTTAAAAAAACATAGTCTTGACATATGACAGCCACTCAATTTTGCTACAGTTTTTCTAGGACAAAGCAATCCATTAAGATCTGGTGGTTCAATGTGAGTTTAGGGTTAAGCCAAGTTTTTATCCAGCAAACGAAAGTAGCCAAACTCACTATATCGGTCACATATCCCATCCCTACTTCCTGGTGGATAGCAAATGTTGGAGTGGATTGGGGGATGGATAGAAGGGAGCAAAAACATTTGTTTCCTGCAATCTGGACCTCTACCGGTTGTTTGTATCCCCAAATAGCTGCGCCGTAAGTGAGAATAGACAGGGATTTCGAGCGATAGATGGCGAGAATAGTCTTACAGGGCTTGGCCCTCAATTGTTGTGCAAAGCTTAGTAGTCCTGATAACGATCTCAGCACAGCATATTTTTGGGCTTTAAGCTTGGGGGCGCAAGAGCATCTGTCTTCAAACAGGATACCGAATTATGTGAAAACTTTTACTGTAGTGAGCTCTGCCCCGTTACAGTAAAACGTTTTAGTTGTATTCTTATGTTGTCGCATGGTCAAGGGATGGGATTTTGAGATATTTGCCAACAAATCCAGGGAATTTATAAAGGTCCCAAATGTTTCCAAGAGACCTAAAGGTGTTTGAGGTAGGAACACAGCGTCATCTGCGTATAGGAGGACAGGAATGGTTCTGTTTCCTACACGCATTATAAGAATACATATATCACAAAAACGAATTTCACTTGCCTGAGAACATGTTTCTTTTCTATTAACAGATCTTATATGTTACAGGTGGAAAATGTCACTTGCACACTAAGTATTTCTTTTTGGCATGTAGTGCTGTAGATTTAGATGTTTTTATAGTGGTGCTATGTTGTGTTGTGTTTGGCTGAGGTAGTAGCTATAATAAAAAGGCTCTATAAAGGGCATTGACTTTGCATCAACATATGAAATGTAGGAATAATTGATAACTCCAGTCAAAAAAGGCAGCAAGTAGGTGTATATATTTGTGGATGATGGGTTGATTGAGTGGAAGATGAAAAAGGTGAACATTAAGAAAGGCAGCAGATGTTGAAACTATTCACTGGCTTGTAAAAGAAGTGGGTGTTTTGATTTTCAGGCCATTATAGACTGTGAGTCGGATTCCGTAGTGGGAGCCTGAGAAACTGTCACTGCATCTAAGGAGGGAAGCAATTGTATAAATTACATACACTGTGTGGTTGAAAAGGCACAATAAAGGACGTAAGTGTGCAAATTATGCACTGCTATTCACAGGAAGTCTTGCCAGATTTTCTTACTCTTAGTAGGAACGCCATTGACAAGAATAACAACATTTTCATTCTATACATTTTCTACACTAATTGTCCGTGTTTTAAGTAAATCAAGATTGTATTGAATGTCTTCTGTAGAGCTAGTGCTCTTGGTATGTAGTTGTGAACTGTACTGAGCGGAGAATTGATTGAAAGCACTTCTCAGGACACATAGTGAAGAGAAATGTATATTGAAAGTTGAATTCAATTTGTGAACCCAGCTGTCTGTAATGTAGATCGATGGTACTAATCGATACAAATATTGATGAATGCTATTTTGTACAGTTAACAGAATCTGAGGACAGAGTACAATTGTCTCTGACTTAAATAAAGCAAAGCTGAAAACAATGGTGTCCTTAATGTAGAAGGAAAACTGAATTGAAGTTGTGAACCCAGCTGTCTGCAGGTTAGATTGAAGGCAGTTGTTGACACAAGGATCGATGAATGCTATTTAGTCACAGATAACAGAATCTGAGGAGACAGTATAATTGTCTCTGCCTTAAGGAAAGCAAGGCTGAATACAATGCTGTCCTTAATGTAGAAGGAAAGCTGAATTGAAGTTGTGAATCCGGCTGTCCGCAGTGTACATTTAATGGTGGACTGTATTATCTGTAATCACGATTGAAATGAAAGATAGAACATGTATGGAATGCATTGTCAAAATATGTATGATTCTGGGACATAATAGTTCAAATTGGGAACTGTGTTGTCTGTAATGTATACTGCCATTCAGTGTTCCTTTGGACTTGCAAGACAAATTTTGTTATTGTACTAAACCTATAACAGATATACAACAAGTTCATGAAATTTAAGAATAATTGATAACCCTAACCAAGTAAGGCAGCAAGTGTGCACATTTTTAACTGCGTTCGGCCGGGGTAGTAGCTACATCAAAAAGGCTTGATAAAGGGCCTTGAGTTTGAATCAGAATATGAAATTGAAGAATAGTTGATAACCACAGCGAAGAAAGGCAGCAAGTAAGTTTGTGTATGTGTTGATGATGTGTTGATTGAGTGGAAGATGAATAAGGTGAAAAATAAGAAAGGCTGAAGACGTGCAAGCTACCAATTTGCTTGTAAGGGAAGTGGGTGTTTGGTTTTCCAGTCCATTACACAGACAGGGCGTCGGATTCCCTAGTGGGAGCCTGAGAAATGGCTACCACATATAAGGAGGCAAGCTAGTGCACAAAGTACACACACTGTGCAGTAGAAAGGACGCAAGAAAGGACGCAAGTGTGAAAATTACCCACTGCCATTATGGGTAGTAGTTACGAAGAAGTGTTAATGAAGGGCCTGCACTTTGAATTTCATTTTCAAGAAGAATAAATGATAACCCTAGCGAAGAAAGGCAGCAAGTGTGGAAACTTCTACAACAAAAATGCTTAATAAAGGGCCTTGACTTTGAATCAGAATATGAAATTAAAGAATAATTGATAACCCCAGCCAAGAAAGGCAGCAAGTGTGCACATTTCCTACTGTCTTTGGATGGGGTCGTTCTCCCAACAAAAAAGCTTGATAAATATGTAGTGAGTGATGTTGAGGAGAGTGATGCTCCTTTTTTTTTTGATGAGGTTGATAGAGTATTTGACGTAACAGAAATGTTCATTGCAATAAATGCATAGAAATTTAAGTTTACCAAAATTAAGATCAATATGTGAGTATGGACTGCTTGCCGAAGATGCTGTTGCAAAATAATTTACAACAAGGGGTGGTGATGGACAGAGTCTCTGAATTAAGCAGAAATCTCTCACCCAGTCAAGAGATCAGGGCTAGATCCAACACCGTTTTTTAGCTCACTGCATCATCCCAGTTTCAGAACCTGGCTGTATGCAAATTAGTCTGTTCCTGTCCCAGTGCATGATGGGAACAGGGCAAACCAAACTACAAAGCCAATTCTTACACTGGAAAGGAAACAAGCTACCGGGGACCGGTTTCTGGCATTTCAGCCTCTTCGGCCCGGCTTGCTTGAATCCTGATGGTGCAGTGAGCAAGGGACTCATGTCTGAGCATACCCTTCCACGCTTAGGGTGGACAAAATAATTTACAACAAGGGGTGGAGATGGACAGAGTCTCTGAATTAAGCAGAAATCTCTCACCCAGTCAAGAGATCAGGGCTAGATCCAACACCGTTTTTTAGCTCACTGCATCATCCCAGTTTCAGAACCTGGCTGTATGCAAATTAGTCTGTTCCTGTCCCAGTGCATGATGGGAACAGGGCAAACCAAACTACAAAGCCAATTCTTACACTGGAAAGGAAACAAGCTACCGGGGACCGGTTTCTGGCATTTCAGCCTCTTCGGCCCGGCTTGCTTGAATCCTGATGGTGCAGTGAGCAAGGGACTCATGTCTGAGCATACCCTTCCACGCTTAGGGTGGACAAAATAATTTACAACAAGGGGTGGTGATGGACAGAGTCTCTGAATTAAGCAGAAATCTCTCACCCAGTCAAGAGATCACGGCTAGATCCAACACCGTTTTTTAGCTCACTGCATCATCCCAGTTTCAGAACCTGGCTGTATGCAAATTAGTCTGTTCCTGTCCCAGTGCATGATGGGAACAGGGCAAACCAAACTACAAAGCCAATTCTTACACTGGAAAGGAAACAAGCTACCGGGGACCGGTTTCTGGCATTTCAGCCTCTTCGGCCCGGCTTGCTTGAATCCTGATGGTGCAGTGAGCAAGGGACTCATGTCTGAGCATACCCTTCCACGCTTAGGGTGGACAAAATAATTTACAACAAGGGGTGGTGATGGACAGAGTCTCTGAATTAAGCAGAAATCTCTCACCCAGTCAAGAGATCAGGGCTAGATCCAACACCGTTTTTTAGCTCACTGCATCATCCCAGTTTCAGAACCTGGCTGTATGCAAATTAGTCTGTTCCTGTCCCAGTGCATGATGGGAACAGGGCAAACCAAACTACAAAGCCAATTCTTACACTGGAAAGGAAACAAGCTACCGGGGACCGGTTTCTGGCATTTCAGCCTCTTCGGCCCGGCTTGCTTGAATCCTGATGGTGCAGTGAGCAAGGGACTCATGTCTGAGCATACCCTTCCACGCTTAGGGTGGACAAAATAATTTACAACAAGGGGTGGTGATGGACAGAGTCTCTGAATTAAGCAGAAATCTCTCACCCAGTCAAGAGATCAGGGCTAGATCCAACACCGTTTTTTAGCTCACTGCATCATCCCAGTTTCAGAACCTGGCTGTATGCAAATTAGTCTGTTCCTGTCCCAGTGCATGATGGGAACAGGGCAAACCAAACTACAAAGCCAATTCTTACACTGGAAAGGAAAAGGAAGATGCTGTTGCAGCAGTTGATGTGCTTGATGCAGCAGCAAGTGATTGTCCTGCAATATCTGTGTTGCAGTTCAAGCGAAGTTGTTGGGGTGCTAGTTTTTACATGTCGCACCATAGTTGGTGTGCCAAAGGAATATTTTTTTGAATGGATCATCCCTTGAAAGAGTTGTTTGCTAAATTTTACATATTAGTTTTGCAGTATTATCCTTCTTCTGGGGTAGTAGAAATGAGAAAAAGGTTCGATAAAGGGTCTTGACGTTCAATCAGAATTTGAAATTGAGGAATAATTGATAATCCCAGCCAAGAAAAAAAGCAAGTGTGCATCTAAACAGCAACAAAGTTCTGTGGAGTGTGTGATGATGTGTGGTCCAAGCAGCAAGGATTGGTAGCAAAATCTTTAAAATCAGGTTTTCTAATAAATATTGGTTGTCCATTCACAGAAGTATATTTTCAAAAAATATGAGGTATTTTTTTCTAAATAAGTCTTATCATTCAGTATGGTCACATGGTGACGATTTGTGGTGCACTGAGTTAGTAATACCTTTGGCGCTGAGCTTGAACGTACCCTGTGATGATGTGTGGTCGGGGTGAGGTACAGTACTTGAAGTAATGTCTTTTGTTGATTGAATTCTGCATCAATTCCATTTAAAAGGGACAGTATGTCTCACTGTGACATAAAAGTGTTCACTCTTGTTTGTGATGATTTATGGTGCGCTGAGTAAGTAGTATCTTTGGCGATGAGCTTGTATGTTCCCTGTGCAGTGTAGATTGAAGGCAGTTGTTAACAGACATAGACAAATGGTTGTTGTCACTTATTTAAACAAAATGTGAAACACAAATAGTATAATTTTGTCTGCATTAAATAAATGAAGGGTGAACTTCCTAGTGTTGAAAGTTTAAGAAAATCTGAGGATATTGTGCAATTGTCTGTGTTTTAAGTAAATCAAGATAGTATTGAATGTTTTCTGTAGTGCTGGCGCTCTTGGTATCTACTTGTGAACACTACTGAGCGCAGAATTGATTGAAGGCACTTCTCAGCACACATAGTGAGGAGAAATTTACATGGAAAACTAAATTGAAGTTGTGAACACTGCTGTCTGTAATGTAGATTGAAGGTACTAATCGACACAAACATTGATGTATGCTATTTTGTAGAGTTAACAGAATTTGAGGACAGAGTACAATTGTCTCTGCCTTAAGGAAAGCAAAGCTGAAAACAATGCTGTCCTTAATGCTATTGGACCTGTCAGCAGCGTTCGATACGATATCACACAACATTCTGCTCAGCCGTTTGGACGAGGTGGGGCTTGAGGGTATGGCGCTAGCCTGGATGAGGAGCTTTTTATCGGATCATACACAGTGCGTTAGTATGGGCTCTTTCCAATCCGCATCTGTAGAGCTTACAAAGGGGGTGCCACAGGGCTCATGCTTGAGCCCTACACTCTTTAACATCTACGTGGGCCCCCTGGCCAACCTCATGAGATCATACGGATTCATCCCAGTGTCATATGCCGATGACACTCAGCTCCTCCTCCCTTTTAAGTCACTTAGCTCGGTGGTGAAACAGTCCTTTTCAGAAGGCATGAAGGCGGTCTCGCAATGAATGACCTCAAATTTCCTACAATGCAATGTAGGAAAGACGGAGGTAATGCTCTTTGGGAATGCCACACTGCTGTGGACGCCGGACTGGTGGCCCATAGAACTAGGCCCCGTCCCCAGCCCAAAGCAGGTGGTGAAAAACCTGGGTGTTCGGATAGACCAAGGTCTCTCTCTAAAAGAACACGTAATCCAAACAGCTGGGTCCTGTTTCCAAATAATAGGGCTACTCCGAAGAGTGTTTCCCTTTCTACCAGATACAACCAGGAAAACCCTTGTTCAGGGTTTGGTGCTCAGCGCCTGGATTATTGCAACGGACTATTGATTTCAGCAAATGATAGCCTACTTAGTAGGCTCCAGGTGGTATAAAATACGGCCGCAAGGTTAGTTCTAAATGCTCCACCTAGATCTCCATCATGCACTTTGCTGGAAAAACTCCATTGGTTGCTGATCGGCCAACGGATCAAATTCAAGACCTGCTGTGTTGACCATAAGGGCATACACGGCCTGGGCTCTGCGTATCTGGCAGATAAGTTTGCCCCTTACAACCCAGTACGTACCCTCCGTTCCAGTAATCAGTCCCTTCTATAAATTCCCATCGTCAGAAGGGCAAGACAGGGTGGAAAGGCACTTTCCTATCTTGGACCATGCCTCTGGAATAAACTTCCCGAGTCCCTCAGGCATTGTACAGACCATTTGGGTTTTTAGGAAACTGTTAAAGACCTTTCTGTTCCAATTTTAGCACCTTCCCTTCCTCTTTTGTCCTTCACTCTTGGTCTGTCTTTTGCAAGGGCGCAGAGATACTCCTTCGAGAGTCGATTCTAGCGCGGTACAAACCAATAAATAAATAAATAAATGTAGAAGGAAAACTGAATTGAAGTTGTGAACCCAGCAGTCTGCAGTGTAGTTTGAAGGCAGTTGTTGACACAAGGATCGATGAATGCTATTTTGTCACAGTTAACAGAATCTGAGTACAGAGTACAATTGTCTCTGCCTTAAGTAATGCAAGGCTGGATTCAATGCTGTCCTTAATGTAGAAGGAAAGCTGAATTTCTTTTTGAGAACTAACTTTACTGTTCAAAAAAAGAACTATATTTGTATGATAGCATGTAAAACTTTCCGTTTTTTTTTTTCTGCACCAGTAGTAGCTACAACAAAAAGGTTCAATAAAGGGCTTGCATTTTGAATATAGATATGAAATAGAAGAATATAGTTGTTAACCGTAGCCAACAAAGGTAGAAAGTAGGTGTGTGTATGTGTAGATGATATGTTGATTGAGTAGAAGATGAATAATGTAAAAAAATTAAGAAAGGCTGAAAGTGTGCAAATTACCCACTGCCATTCACGAGTAGTAGTTACCAAGAAGGCTCAATAAAGTGCCTGTACTTTGAATTTGTATTGCAAGAAGGATAATTGATAACCCCAGCCAAGAAAGTCAGCAAGTGTGCAAATGTCCCACTGCCTTCGGCTGGGGTAGTAGCTACAACAAAAAGGCTCAAAAAAGGACCTTGACTTTGAATCATAATATGAAATTCAAGAATAATTGATAACCCCAGCCAAGAAAGGCAGCAAGAGTGGAAATTTCTTACTGCCTTTGGCTGGGGTAGTTGTTACAACAAAAAGGCTTGATAAAGGGCATGCACTTTGAATATGAATATGAAATAGAATAGTTGATAACCATAGCCAAGAAAGGCAGCAAGTAGGTGTGTGTATAAATGTCTAATGACTAATGTTGAAGACAGCGATGCTCCTGTCTTTTGTTTTTGATGAGGTTGATAAACTGTTACACGTAACACAAAAGTTCATTGCAATAGATGCATAGAAATGTAAGTTTACCAAATTGAAGATCAATATGTGAGTATGGACTGTTTGCTTAAGATGCTGTTGAGGTAGTTAATGTGCTTGATGCAGCAGCAAGTGGGTTGTTCTGCAATCTCTGGGTTGCAGAGAAGCAAAGTTGTTGGGGTGCAAGTTGTTTAAGTGTTGCACTATATTTGCTGTGCCAAAGGAGGATTTTTTGGATCGATCACACCTTGAAAGAGTTGTTTGGTAAATTTAACAGGTTACTAATGGTTGGTGTGTTTCAGTTAGTATGTGTCTGGACTTTGCTCAAATCTTTAATGCACACATTAGAGCGTTCATAATATAGAAACACTTTGTAGTTAGTGACGTCCAATTCTATTTTGTGAAGAACGGTTGAATTCTCCTTCCGCCTTTAGAATTAGTGGGAGGGTAGCATTTTAAAGTGTTTGACAGGTTACCCTACATGTGTTCATGCAGCTAAAGAAAACGTAACATTGTTATGCATGGGCACCCTTTCACAGAAAACGTAGCATTCAGGATTGTAAAAGCTTGACATAGGAGTGACTGATGAGTTTATATATGTCAGTGACAAAAGAAAAACAAGTACGATTGTTTTACATTACAGATCTACAGACCTGAAAGTCTATGCATGTAAATCTATGAAATCGTTTTTGAAGGTATGGAGGAAAGCAGTGAAAGGGTGCTTAGAAGCAACACTGTCCAGCATAAAAAGTGCATAAGTATGTTTTTAAGAAACATATGATCACATGCAAGATATCTAATTAGATATTTGCACACTCCTGCAGTCTAGTCTTGTGTCCAAATTATCTTAAAAAGTAATGTTGAGACACACTTTTTTCACCAGTTACGATTTGCACAATCCTTTTAGAGTTGGACCAGAGTTCCTCTAACATTCCTACTTAATTTTCTTTTTGAAATTAAGCAATTATTTTGTTTACCTGTTGAAATATACATTTAAATCTTCCTCTTTGAAGGTCAAAAAGCAACACCGCTCCTCTACACAATATTGTTCAATGGTAGTCTAAAAAGTAGTGGTAATTCCACTGTCACCAAGGTAGATATCTGACAATAGAATGAATGATATTTTTACACCACTATTTCATAGTCCTAATGCAAAAGGTATGTTTAGACCCAACAAAATGAATACATATATAGGCAGTAACAGGTAAGTATGATTTACATTTGCTTTTATGGATTGAAGGTGGAGTCATCTCCTGCATTCGAAACATTGGGCCTGTTGAGAAAAAAGTGAAATGTAAGGTGTAATTAATATTGCATGGTTTAAAGGTGAATAGATTGTTCAAATAAAAACTTTATATGTAATTGCATGGTAAACATAGTTCGAGGGTCAGAATATGCGGTTTCAGAAGGAGCATATCGGCACACAAAGTAGTTTTGTTCAGTGCCAGTAACTACTATGGAAGTTTGTGCTTTTTAAACCCAAAAATATTTTTGGGTTTTGCTAAAGTTTGTTATAATGGTGAGGGCCCAGCAGCTTCCACAGCAATAACGTTTTACAAACACGATGCCAAAACAAGTCACACAATGACAAAACTAAAAAGCTGACCATCAATTTCAGACCTACTGCCTTTTCCAATGCTTGTTTAATTTTGTTTTCCATAATCTTTTTGAAACTAGTTACAGAGATTTTCCATAATGACTATTTTTGAGAAATTGTAGTAAATGATTCTGCAAAAAAATGGTAACTGAAAATTTATAGTAGTTTAGCAAAATGTTTTTTTTCCTGCTTTCTCTTTTTTATAAACATTTTAGTTTGAAAGCAAAGAATCATCAATCTTGCTTTTAAGCTTCTGCAATTATTTGCATCAAATCGCAGAGCATTCTGTGAGCAGTACACATAGCCTCATAGTGGTAAACTTTGCAAATCTGTGTACACTTTTTTTACTAGAAAAACTGTCAGTAGTGTAGTCTCAGCTTACAACATTTATTTTGAACACACATAATAATAATGAGTTTGCATCAATGTTGTAGAAGTTGGAAGGTCATTAACATATGGACACAAATATTACCTCAGCAGCAGACAGTTCCCATTCCTGCTCCAGAACGTTTTATTGAAAATTGGCAGCTGAAGGATTTGTGCTGCACGGGCTGGGACTACTTGTTCCAAGGACAAAGTAAATGTGAATTTTTGATAGCCCTGGCCCCAATAAATATATCATGGTGATCATTGTGAGGTGCAAGATTCCAGATAAGTATACATGAGTCAGACGTGTTTCAGAGATATATGCTTTTGTATACTGCAGCCGCTGACAGTAGTGCAGTGAGAGCTTACAACATTTACTTAGAGTGTGCAGCCGAATAATAAAGGCATTCAATTAATGAAGCATAAATACAGGTTTGAAAAGCATTAACATATGGGCAAACATATTACCTTAACTGCAGACAGTGCCCTTCCCTGACCCATTATGTGGTACTGCTAACTGGTAGCCAAAGGGTTTGTGCTGCTGGGAGTTGGGCCTACTTGTTCCAAGGATATAATACACATGAAAACTTGTTGCCATTGATCCCAAACAGTATGTCCTGTGCGTCGGGCTATAGGAATTCCACATCCCTGACGGTGCATAGCCAGCTTTCGAACATAGTGGAGGCAACTCAGAAAAGATCCTTACCATAAAGTTTTCTGTATAAATTGTTGAAACATTTTGGTTGTAGACAGCACAATACTTTTCAACAGACTGTAAATGTAATAAACATGTATATAAGCGCATCATAATAGCAATGCTAACCATTGGAAAGTTAATTTGCAAATTATTGTAGATGTTGCAAGTGTTTTGAAATCAAAGCGATGGGACTGTGGCAACTATTCAAAACAACAATAATTGTTCATATTAGGATTGGGGTTGAAAACCAATCATAGGTTTCATAGCAACTGTGTTAGGACCATAGTCGTGGTGAGACAAAATGATATGCAAATAGCTATATGCTTTCGACGGGCACTATAGATTCCTTTGGTAGACCTTCATAAATGTTATCCTTGAAAACCCTCTTTTAAAGAAGTAAACTATTAAGATGAGTAACTGTCGTTGGTCATAGTCGTGACACTTTAATTGTTGTAGGAAAACCCTTTACAGAGATACAAATGGTTATGTTTAATAGTTTGCTTTTTTTAATTTCATAAAGAGAAATTATATTGGCAATTTTATATTTGTGCAATATATTAAAGACATAAGGAACATTTTTTGTAGGAAAAGTTACCTTCAATTTAATAAAAACTCTTGCTAGGTCTGAATTTTGTTACTCCGTGAATCATGACCGATTGTCTTTGTTAAAGGTATGGAAGTTATAGAAAATATTATAGAAATATGATTTTTAGTATGGCGAGTTTACATTTTACGGTACGGATGTCTACATTAGATACATTACAAAAGTATTTAAAAAGATTACCCTTTAAATTATTTGATAAAAAAATTTAGATAGTTTAAACTATTACAACCAGTTATATTTTCCAAGAATAACATTGAAAACGGACTAATTAATGTTGAAAAACTTGCACTTACCAGAAGTATCCAATGACAGCCAGTATTTGTTGGACTAAGAAGAATGTCCATTTTCTCAAAAGGTACCTGTAGAGTTAAAAAGCAATCATTAATAGCTTTACTTTACAACCCAATTATATTCGTTTCGACATAAGTATTCGAAAAAGTGAATATTAATGAATATATTTTCATAATAAACAATCTTCCCTTGAAAAAGTTTTAAAAACATCTTATATTTGTCATAGTCTTCTAAACGTTACTCGATTCTACTCTTAAACATTAATTCAAATAGAGGTCTGAGGGGGAGGGGATCATGGCGGCCATGCACTAGCTGCAGTCGCGAGCTCTCGCCGATAGTAGCTGACATAGCGTAATTTACTTCTGTGCCCTGTGCTCTGCAGAGCCGTTCAGATTGCGTCCGGGGGGACTTCTGGGGAGTTCGACGGACTCCGGCTTTTTTTGGGTCCTTGCTTTGTGGTTTCGATCGGTGCTCCACTTCGCCTCCCGCCGAGGGCCATGCCGGCATTGGAGAGCTGGGAGCTGAGCGCTGGGAGGAGACTGGGCAGAGGCGGCAGTGTGCCTCGGCTGGAGCCGCCACGCCGCAGGCAGACTTGGCTGCTCACGGTGGAGCAGCGGGGAGCTGTTCGTCCACGCTACTCTCATGCCAAAATCAGAGCGTGCTGCATTGGAGCCCCACATGAATGTGGTAAGGGGCAGAGGGGGCAAAAACAAAAAAGTCGCCAGTAACTGTGAACAGATCCCCAATCATCATTCTATTGAGGCAAATAAAACTAGTGGAAAGAAGTGTGAGGTAAATAGATATACACTTCAAAGTCGGAAGGCTTGGGGGAAAGCTGATTGGCATACCACTGATACAAATATTGTCACACACACGCGAACAAAGGAGCGAACACTGCCTTCTAAACTCTTAACTGAAACCTTAATTTCTCCAGATCGGTCTAAATCTGTACCGACGCAGCAGAGAGTAGCAAAAAGAAAAAAAAGTGGGAAAGAAGTAGAGGCCTGTAAATCCCTCTTAAGTGGAAAGAAACAGTCAAGTAAGAAGCTTATTAAAATAAAAGTAACTCCTTCACTCCGCTCATTTTTAAAAATAAAAGAGCAAACACAAGGCGCGCAGATAAAACCTCCCCCTTGTCCGACTGGTCGTATGCTTGACAGCCCGAAAGTAAAAGGAATAATGGCCTCGGGTGCTAATCCAGCTGCAGATGTCGTCCTTAAGCAATCCACCCTAACCACTTTACCAATAAAGAACAGACTTGACCTTTTCTCAAGAGCCGAAGAGGATGGCATATCTCCCCTAGATGACCGTATTACTACTCAGAGCTCGATGCTTGACTTAGAACATGCATTGCCTCCTGCCGCGCCACATATTATCAGTAATGGACCACTTCTAGATGGGTCAGATATTCCAATGCAGGTTCTACTCACAGAAATAAGAGACAGATTCTCAATATCAGAATCTAACAAAATGAAAATTCAAAGTCATTGTGAAACCATGGAGGAAAAAATTAACAACCTTATAGATAGGCCTTTGATAGGGTAAGTTGGCCCTGTGTCTTTGAGGTAATCAAGCGTTTTAACATGCGGGAAGTATTTGAAACAGCCATTAAGAGCTTGCACAGAAATCCCATGGCCCGGGTATTGGTTAACGGTTCTCTCTCCAGGATAGTGCAAATTGGGAGAGGATCTAGGCAAGGCTGCCCACAATCCCCTATCCTTTTTAACCTATACATTGAACCTCTTGCCATCAAATTAGGAGCGTGTAATGGTATAATTCCATTTGTTTGTAACAACTGGGAGTAAAAGATAGGGCTTTACGGGGATGATCTGATGATTTTTACAACCCATATGGAACCAGTAATCCCCATTATTTGGGAAAAGTTAGCCGAATTTGGTAAACCTTCTGGGTATGCAGTAAACCCTTCTAAAACTGAGGTTATGCAGTGGAATACTCTCTCGAATAGTGATCTTATTAAAAACGAGATAAGATACTTGGGGATTGAATTGGTACATAACTTAAATTCAGTGGCAAAAGTAAATTTTGACTCGATAACTTCAAAAGTAAAAAAACAGCTACAGAAGTGGGATTGACTCCCACTTTCCTTTTTGGGGAAATCAAACCTACTGAAGATGTCTATTCTCCCCAAGTACACCTTTATTTTCAATGCAATTCCGCTAGAATTTAAACTGAATAGGTTAAGAAAGTTCAAGGCCTTTTTAACAGCTTTATATGGGAAAATAAAAGGCCGAGAATTGCATGGAAGAAATGTAGGGAGAAAAAGGAAAATGGCAGTATAGCAAGCCCAGATCTTCTATGTTATTTAAGAGCGTTTCATTTAAAAATATTCAGCAGCTATTAAGGAGCTCAAACCTTATCTTTCCAATATTCCAAGCTCTGACATTCGGCCCACCTGATATATCAAACCATTTCCTCTATAAGTTCAGAGATCCTAAAGTTTTCAAAAAAATTAGATTAAAGACACTCAAAAGTGCCTGCATTAGATGGCACCATATCAGGAAGACACTCCAGATTCCATAGTACAGACATCATGCCCCAATATGGAATTATCCTGGCACCCCAGAGTGCCTACAAGATTTTCTCACAATCCCGATAAGAGAACATGGAATATGGGAATGGGGCCAACTACTGGAAGGCTCTCAATTAATATCCAGGCAAGATTTCCCAAAAATTATATAAAAAAAAAAAATAGGTCTGAGAGGGTCATATAACGCAGCAATAACTATTACAACCATGTACGCATCATTTTAAAGAACACAGGCTTGGGAGTGACATGTGACGCAGTAATAAACATTAAAACTAATGGGAGAATTAGGAGGGGGCAAATACGATGAACCAGAAAGCATATATTCCACAAAAAGAAAGCAAAACAGAGCTGGGAGGGCCACGTGACGGATTAAAAAAAATAATACTATTATGAATGCACAATTTATATGAATACAGGCTAAAGCACGTGACAGTTCAAAAATACGAAAGCGACATTTATGCACGGAGAATTTTTAAAAATAGAGGTCTGCATGACATCGTTGTCGTAAATTGACAACGATTAGGTTAGCATTCGCTGAAGCTAATGCACCTTTCAATGTTATGTTGCCCGTTTTCAGAGGCCATTTTGTATTACTATCCACCATTTTGTATGCCGTCCATTGCCTCGTGCTTGCCATGTGCTTTGTCCTACCTCTCTGATTACTTGCTCACGTATTCTGCTTAGCAACAAGTTATTTTTAGCTTTCTATCCAATATGCTCATGCTCTATCGAGCCACATCTGTTTCTGATAAACCATTGTTGAGATGTGTTTACTCCAAACTGATTAAATCGTCAGCTCCTTCCACTTTTTGAATGTGCTTCGAAAATACCCTTATATGTACATGAATTGGTCTTCTGTTTGTGCCGCCTATTTTACGAACCCCTGTGTGGGTATAAAAGGACCATGTGCCTTCCTACCTGAGGGTGGATCTGGACTCTAAACTCAGCTGGAGAAACCACATAGAAAAGACCTGCCAGAAAGCAGCAGCCAAACTGGCTGCATTATACCCACTCCTGAAGACCAAGTCGATGCCCATGCAGAGCAAGATGCGAGCAATCACCGCAATAATTCGACCAACTATGACATACACTTCACCAGTTTGGAGTGGTGCCGCCTGCAGCTTCGGAAAGACCTACAGAGACTACAGAGCAAGGCCCTACGATGAGGTGCTCCTATGATCACACGAACAGCAGACCTCCACAGAGACCTAGGCATTGAGATGTTGGAAGAAAATTTCCTCAAACTCATCAGGGCATTCTACAAAAGATTAGATCAAAAAGAAAACCCACTGATCAGGAAACTCGCAGACATCTCTACAAACCCATTTGACCGCTACCCGCGACCTATCAAAGCGCTAACCTTGTGAAACTGAAACAGCAACGCAGCATCCAAAAACTCATCAGTGCCTGAAGGCAAACGCCCGGCAGGCAACCAAAACCCTTTCACTGTCTGACGGCATAATCGCCTCGGCAGGCACCCAAAACTCAACACTATCAGAAGGTACTAGATAGACAAAGACGAGACTCTTTGAGGAAACATGCTGACAACTCTGAAAAAGTCAATTGACCACTACCCGCGGCCTATCACTGAACTGACCCTGTGATACAACCTCAACTGTGACAAAGCGTCACTCATCAATAAGACAGCCTAAACAGCGACTAAAACATTCCAAACGAATGTGGAGTATTGAGGCTACTGCCTCGGTATCCAAAAACTCACCACTGCCAGAAGGAATCTGACAGACTAAAACAAGACAGTAGAGTTCAGTGTGCTACTTCATGCATTGCCAAAGGGTATTGTCAGAATGTAGTTCCACCCCATGGGGTCTTAATAAACTTTGTCTTTTCTATTCCAGTTTCCGAGCCAACTTCTATTTTAAGATTCATAGGTTTTAGCGGCATGACTAGGCCTTGCTGAAAGTGGATACAACATCGTGACGCAGAAAGAAACATTTATAGTATGTGCATACAATTTAAAACCATTGAGGGGTAGGAAAGCCATATGATGGAGAAAAAAATAGCATCATGCATATACAATTTACAACGGAGGCTGATGTTTTGACGGCTTCTCTTACCTTGGCTTCTGTTGTGTTTTGTCGTGTCTTGAAAGGCTGCGGTTTTGCTCAGTCTGGGGTGTTTTGGGTGCGGGCGCCGCCGCCTCCGCACCTATGGTATTGTGGCTGGGCGGCAGCAGCAGTTACACCACGTCGAGTGTCAGGAGTCCTCCTCCACTCGAGCAATCAGTTCGTAGTAAAATCGATGATGACACTCTGTTTGTCACCGCAGCGCAGGCAAGCAAAAGAGAGCGTGCTCACGTCAGTGCCCGCATTATATGGGAACCGCGGGGGCTGACCAAACCAAGCCCAGGGCCTTCATTGGTAGAATTTTCGCGGTGTATAAGAATGATGGTCTTGGGAGACATCCCATTAGCTAATGTATTAGTTTCCAGGCTTAGTGATAGCAAGCATGCTAGCTGGTGGCATGTGGGGAGTGTGGGCGGGCGTGCACCACGCATGTGCAAGTGTGAGTATGTGCACTAACAATTAACAACAGAGAGAGATGGGGGCGGTGTTATAATGTCCGCAGAGGCAGGCCCAGAATCGGATCTGCAATGAGTGACCACTTCTAATCATTCTCCTTAGCGCACCCTGAGCTCTGATTTGTTACTGAGAGGGCGATTGCACCATACTTTGTACTGCTAATCATACTCAGCGCGTACCCGCGCATATGGTACGAATATGCTTTGACGTTACGCGTTGCATTAAAGCTTCTGTGTGACGTCATGTACGGCGTTCTATACGCGAAAGGTGGCAATGTTTCTACTTGGTTTAAAACATTTATTTATGTATTTAATGTACATACTAAGGTCAGACATTTGGGATGACTATGAATTTTTTTAATACTTTTAACAATCATATATTACTTTTAAAAACAATTACACAAATCGCGGTAGAACATCATGCAGACTCGTATCGAAAGAGCTGCACAAGCACATCATAAGCGTATGCAAAGCCATGTGACTTTAAAAGCAGAGATTTGATTGGTTCGTAACTTTACCTATTGCGACTGTTGAAAGTTCCGTCCCATTACAATTATTCGACTTTGACTTTCTAAGAAGAAGCATTTCTTCTGAGAATCTTCTCAAATATAAGGAAGATCACAATAATAAGAGCAATGGACTCATATTCCAGCAGTTCTTCAGAGGGAGATTTCATTCCTGAAGAACCTCCAAAGCAGTTCTAATTTGGAAGTTTTTTACTTTTCCGGAAGGTCATAAAAAAGGTTAATGCTCCAAAAGTAACCTGTAAAATTTGCCAAACAACTCTTTCAAGGGGTGATCCATGTAAAAAATACTCCTTTGGCACAGCACATATCGTGTGAAACGTGAAGAAATTGCAACCCAACAACTTTGCTCAAGCTGCAAGGCGCAAGTTGCATGAGAACCCACCTGCTGCTACACCAAGCACATCATCTGCTGCAGCAGCATTTTCAGCAAGCAGTCCACACCCACAAATTGATTTTGACTTTGCTAAAGTTAAAATTCTATGCATTTATTGCGATAAACTTTTGTGTTATGAGGAACAGTCTATGGACATGATAAAACGCAGGATGCAGGATCATTGGTGTCCTCGACATTAGTTTTTTTTTCCATTCTTTTGTTCCGCTTGGAATTTGTTAAGAAAAGACACAAAAAAATACAAAACTAAAAAAACAAAAAAACAGTTCTTTTTAGAACCATCTTCACTGGTCAAAGAAAGAACTATATTTCTATGTTAGTATGTAAAAGTTTGTCAGAATGAATGAATGAATATATGACTAGTGTATTGGGAATGTGAAAGTGCAGAACTATAAGGAAGTGCTACAGCATAAATCTATAAGGTGTTTACCTATAGTATACTGTAGTATGTCCGAAGCACTTAAATGTAACATATGTATATAAATATGTTACAAGTCTATGCTTCAATTTGCGCTGCTGGTGAAACTGCCTGTGTGGATTTGTATGTGTTAGGGGCGGAATTACAATCCCCTTGTGCCTCTTTTACACAGCTGTTGCGTCACTTTTGTGACATAGCGGTGGTGCAAAAGATGTGCCATGGTGTGTGCTATTAACAATGTGATGCATCTGGAGGGTGCATTACAATGTAAAGCCCTGCACCAGAAGAGGCTTTCCTGTGCAGAAGGGGGTGCAGCAACGCCTCCTAAAAGTGACTGAGTGAAATGTATTACATTTCATCAGTCACTTTCAAGCTTATGCTGCGTCAAAACCTTGCACATGCTTGAAGCAGGTGTAAGGATTGATACAGCATTGTGAGCATAGGGCCCCAAGAGCATTGCTGGAGCTGTGTTATACTTGCAACCGAAGTCAAGCAATAATTAATCCAAAAATTACTTTGCAATATAGTTTTGTTATTATTTTATAATAAGAACATGAAATATAATCTAAAAAGTAAAATAAATATAAATATTTATATTAAAAATATAAGAAAATAGTATAAAAAGAAAGACATAATAATTAATACATTTATTTATCATTTACAAAACCTTTAAAATTCACTGAAAAAACCATAGGTTTCACACACGTTATAGTTAGGAATTAGCATTTAAAAAACCTTGCAAATTCATTAAAAAAACCATAGGTTTCACACACGTTATAGTTAGGAGTTAGCATTTAAAAAAACATGCAAATTCATTGAAAAAACCATAGGTTTCACACATGTTATAGTTAGCTGAACATTTCTCTCATACAAAACCTTTGAAATTCCTCCGTTATAGTTAGCTCAGCTAACTATAACTTGCGCGCCCGTAATGCACTGCTGATTACGTTGCATATTACATCACTCATGACATGGTCAGTAACATTACTCATGACATCACTGATGACATCTCAAATGACATCCCTGATGACATCACTGATGACATCATCCTTGTGGCAGACCTCCTCTCACCATAATATAAACTTTGATACACACGATCAAAAATAGAAACTAACATTTTCCCAAAAATGGGGATACCAATTCCAGTTAGAACAACCTATTCAGTAATTCCAAAATCTACATACACATGCACTCATTCACCAACAGTTCTATATAGTCAGTCATACATGTACCTACTCATCATATGTACTCGTACACTTATACATCCTATTATACACCGACACTCATCTATAGAGTTACTCACACACATAGTCACACATGCAAATAAACTATCAAACATCCATTTACTTGCATATACAGCTATACACCCACCACTACACTAACTTCTACAGAATCGTACACAGACTTACTCTCTTAAACAATCACTTATAGAAACACATACTTATTTATACAGGAACTCTTACAATTTCTCGCTCTCACATATAGTCACTTATATACATCAATACTCACATATACTAGTTTAAAACATATGTAGTTACTCATAAAGATACTATTGAGACAGTCATTCACTCACTAACACACCCATACACACACTCATACACCCATACAGTCCTTCACACATGCTGTCTTCAAAACACATACAAATAGTGAGTCAGTCATTCATGCATCTGTGCGCTAAGTAATACTGCCCACCGAACCACAGACACTCATGCAAAATAGCATTCCTCGATCTTTGTGTCAACTACTGCCTTCAATCTACACTGCGTACAACAGGGTTCTCAACTTCAATTCAGCTTTACATCAACACTATGGACAGAATTTAATCCAGCCTTGCTTTATTTAAGGCAGACACAATTGTACTGTGTCCTCAGATTCTGTGACAAAATAGCATGCTTTGATCTTTGTATCGACTACTGCCTTAAATCTACACTGCGTACAACAGGGTTCACAACTTGCATTCAGCTTTTCATCTACACTACGGCCAGCATTCAAGATATCCTTGGTTTATGTTAGGCAAAGATTATTTTCTTAAAGGATGCCACAAAAAACATTCCTCAATGACTGTAGTGAGTTCTGTTTTCAAATGTACACTGCGATCAAAAGAGTTTACCGCTTGATATCAGTGTCGCATAAGCACTACAGACAGCATTAAATTCAGCCTTGATTTACATAAAGCAGAGAAAAAATAGTGCTGTTGCACTGCTACTATGTGAAAGCACCTTCAATAGCTGCATCATGTGAAATATGATGACAAACAATGTACAAGTTTGCGCCAAAATGTACCTCCACCACCAGCAATTCGAAGTACCTCTGGGGTATCACCCTCAACATCACCACCAGACATAGGTCCCCAATTTGTGAAAGTTACAATGCACTACGTAAAGAGGAATCATGTAATTTGTTATGAGGAGCAATCAGTACACCTAGTTTTCACAGCAATTGATAACCATCGATGCTAGTTTCCCCCCCCCCCCTCAAAGTTCATATACTCCAGTGAATGATTTCAGTGCAGCCTGTTCAGACCACGCATCATCGCAGGGTGAGCACACGATAAACACCAGACGTACCACTAACCTTGTTAAGGCAAAATTCAATAGTCAAAACACATTTTTACCAGTGCGGTCTGTCTGAACCACGCATCATCGCAGGCTCCACACAAACCGCCCCTACGTCAGTTCACCACAACTCATGAACTCTTTACAGTAGAATCTTCTGTGTATTATTTCACATACAATACTCCTACTTTTGTACAACAGAAGTCATAAACAGTTTATGATTAAATATCTGTATATGATCTCATGATTACTATTCTACTTCTTACCAACAACAACGTAATAAAATGGAGTCGAGCACACGTGCACGTACCTACTTCAACTTTCTATCTGTGTCCGTGTATTTATTGTGTTTATAAAATGCTGCTCCTCCGCCCTACCTGCAACATTCTATTTGGAATAACTTTTGCATTGGTTGATGAATCTTCTTTACATTTTCCAAACTTTGGGCCAGCTCGGTCCCGCTCCTTCCCCGAAGGTTTGGAGGTGATTGGTGAAGCGGGGGCCGAGAATTGTGTTTCCCCATGCAATTTCCCATAGGAACTTTACCAAGGCTACAACCCGAACGGATGAGCGGAATTACAGCAAATTTGGCAGAGAGGTAGTCCTCAGTTCGGACTTGTGCCTTTTGCTTATCTGGTGTCAATCTGTTCAGTAGTTTCTTTGAAAATTATGGTTAAAGTCATTTATATATATCTATGGGCACGGTGGATCCGCGGATTGTGTGAGGATTGGCCTCGTCGGAGAAGCGCATCGTCCCGATCGCGCGCTCAATTCTAATTGATTGTCAAGCGGTTGTAAACATTCGAAACCAGGATATGTATATGTATTAGGTAGCGATAGTTAGGACCTAGTTTCCATAGGAGAATCGCAACATTCTATTCCCAATAACTTAGGCACCGATTGAGGAATCTTCGCAAAATTTTCTAAAGGCGTGGCCCGCTTCAGTCTGCTCCTATCTTAAAGGTTTCGGGGTGGTACGTCAAGGGGGAGTCGAGAAAAAAGGTGGGTCCCAAAACATGATTCCCCCATGCAATTTCCTATAGGAAACTTTAGACACGGCTACAGCCCGAACTGCTAAGCGGAATTACACCAAATTTGGCAAAAATGTAGCCATTGGTTCAGAAAGATCCCTTTTTGTTAAATGGTGTAAATCCGTACAGCAGTTGCTGAGAAAATCAAAATTGAAAACTTTTCGATATCCATGGCAACGGAGGATCTGGCACCCTCCTGATCACGAGCTGCATGCTGATTGGCTTCACTCCAAAGCAGGAAATGTTGGCAGCCATCTAGTGCCTAGATAGAACCGAGGCACAATAAATCAGTCAAACAAACATGAAAAAAGAGAAAAAGGGGCAGTGTAGAAACACCCTGACCCCCTGGGCCTGCTTAAAGGGTCCCACAAGGACCCCCAGGGCCCAAAAAATAATATATACATTGTTTTAAATCGGCACAATCCGCAGGTCCGGCCAAAAAAAAAAAGTAATGGGGGGGCACCCCCAGAGCTTTTAAAAAATATGCGCAGGGGGCTCACAGCCTCCCAGCCCGGGGACAGCCACCCCGAGGCTTCCAAAATAAATAGGTGGGGGGCTCAAAGGCCCCCCAAGCCCCGGTGACCGCCACCCCTGGGCCTTCTAAAATACGTGGACGGGGGCTCAAATGACCCCCCAATCCCCGGGGATTGCCAGCCCCAGGGCTTTAAGAAAATATTTGTGGGGGATCATGACCCCCCCGCAGCCCCAGGGACCACCACCCCCGTGGCTTCTTTTTTTAAAATAACCTTTGTGGGGGCTTGAGCCCCCCCTCATGCCCCAGGGACCGCCACCTCCCCGGGGTTCTAAATAATAAAATTGGGGTGTCGGTGATGGACCCCCCCAGTCCTGGGACCACCACCTCCACCGGGCTTTGTTAATGTTTGGAGGGGGGCCACATGGCCCCCCTCCTGGAGACCTGTCATGGCCCTGGGGACCACCACCCCCAGGCCCAGCTCCTGCAGTATCCTTGCGTGCCCACCCCGGGACACTGCAGTTTGCTATGGCAGGGCAGGAGCCTAGCGCCTCCTGCCCTGCCAAAGCAAACTCTGCTTTGGTATTTGGAAGAGAGAGAAGTAAATATGCTCTCTCTTCCAAATACCAAAGCAGATTGCTCTTCAACATGGGGAGCTGTATCTTAGCAGCTCCCCGTGTGGAAAAGCAATGCCAGCTCCCGGCGGGACTGTGGGGGGATTGGGAACCCCCCCCGGTCTCCAACGAAGAGCGTCAGCCCCAGGGGATGGGGTTCCCGGGGCCATAAGTGGCCCAGGTGGGGGGGGCCATACACGGCCCCCTCCAAAACTTTAAAGAAAGTTTAAAAAGTGGCCATGACCGGGGGGATGGGGGTCCCCGGGCTGATTATGGCCTTTTGTAATAAAAAAAAGGGGTCAGGTCCTGAGGGATGGGGTCCCAAGGGCCAATAACAAAATAAAAGAAGGGCGGCCACACAGCCCCCCTTTAAAAAAAAAGACTGGCATCATGCCGGAGGCCCCGCCCCCTCCCTGTAGCACTCTGCAAATGCACCCCCTGGCACGTATGCAGATGAGGAAATAATTCCCCTTGAATACTGGGGGTCCCTGGGGGCAACTAGCCCACCAGGAACATCCAGTATGCGCCATGGCAGAGCGGTGTTCAGAGGCCATACCCCTTTTTACACCTCTCTGCAACGCAGCTCTGTGCACTTAATGGAGGTACCTGGTGGGCTAGTTGCACCCCAGGGACCCTCAGGATTCAGGGAGACTTAATCCCCCAACTTAAAATGTGCCACGGGTTGTGTTTGCACAGTAGTGAAGGGAGGGGGCGGCCCTGAGGTGACACGTGTGCAAACACGCCCTGTGGCATGTTTTGAGTTGGGGAATTAATTCATCTTCAATCCTGAGGTCCCCTGGGGGCCAACTAGGTCATAAGGTACCTCCAGTAAGCACCACCAACCTGCATTGCACAGTGTTGTAAAAAGGGGCATGGCCTCTGAACACCTCTCTGCAACCTGCGTAGCGTAGCGTAGTGCAGCAGTAATTTTTTGCTAGCTCACGGTCCTCAACGTCAAGTTGGCGACCGCGAGCAAGCCAAATGACATCCTCGCGAGACTTTTTCCTTGTTTGCAATCAGAAATATCAAGTTGTGGATCGCGAGCATGGAAAATAAATCTCCCGGCGAGATTCTCAACGCGGGGAGATCAGGTTTCTCATTGCGAGTGGTCGCGCATGCTCACGACCGCTCGTGATGAGAAATTACCAGTGGAAGGGATGTCAATATATTATATATGATGGACTGTGATAAGATTGTACAATAGTTGCCTTGCATATGTCCCCCCTAATGGTTTATGGGTTGTGTAGTCTTTTGTTTAATGATTATTGTGTCATGTTTTCTTTGAACTGCTTTGCAAATAAAGTGAGGAAAGATATGCATAATCCTTGCCTCTGTCCTGCCATAGAATTCATTAAACTTTATTCTATCTGATTTAGAAACATAGATCACAGAAGTGTACATAAAAACTATAAATCCTCTTTCCTAATACAATACAGTGAGAATTAATTAAAACCAGTAGGTAAAAACGGGTGTTACAAAGCCCTGTTCAGAGCAACTTCAGGTTAACATAATCGTAAAGTTCAATGTTTTGCGAGATCAATCTCATGTACTTTGTGCAAAATACGCAATAAGGGGTCCAAGTAAGATGTACCGCTCCAATACCTGACCAGTCTACACTATATAAAACTGCAGAAAAAATAAAAATAAAAAGTGTTTTGCACACTTGTGTCATTGGGCTATATGTGGGCTACATCTGGGTGATATTTGTGCTACATTTGGGCTCTTTTTTCTCTGGTGGCCATCTTGGGATCATCAGATGTGTCACACATTTGCCATAAATTCAGAATATCAGCACTCTAGTTGTTCATTAGGTCACTGTAGTAAAGCTACTGCTCACCAGGGAGTTAACTGGAAGTCTACTGCTGGTATTGAAAGTGATTGTTTCAGTCTGCATGTCAGAATTTTCTAATGAAATAGAAGATGATTTGAAATCTCACTTAAAACATACCCTAAATTGTCTTTCTGCACCCAAGAGAGGAGTAAGGCCCTTTTGGACAGGACTTTGGTAGGGCCGTAACTTGAAATTTTAGCAAAAAGAGATACCAAAAAAGTCCTATTCTTTGTTTAGAAAAATCACATCATATACCTTCAGTGATTTGGGTTATTTATTTACCCATTATTATTTCTTTCATATTTTTTATATATAGGAAATACAAAAAGATTCCCTCCTCTTCTTTGGAGAATCATACATGGACTTTTAAACAAACATTAAACATTTTACACAAACATGAAAATAATCACAAAATGATCACATAAAACATACAATATGTCAGTGGGCCATTCAACATTGACATTACACTGATAAACAAATAATGTGTACTGATCCTTGCCTATGCCAACACCTATTTAAGCATATGTACTCAACCGTCAGTATTGACTAATTTAGAAAAATGTTATTTAACATCAAAAAATTGACTCAGCCGACGCGTTTGAAGCCTCATTGTCTCCTTTACGGGCTTTCATCAGGGCTTCTTAATTCAAGAAGTTTAGACATATCTACAATAAAAACATAACAAATCAATACAATTGTCTCCCTTATGAGCCGCGGGCCGTGGAGGGAGTTACGGTGGGGCAGGAAGGCGGGGAGGGGGGTGCTAACAACCGGCACATGGATAATTGCAGGTAAGTAAACAATTTAATTAATAAAACGAATTTCGTAGCGCCCCTTGCATCGTATTTTGCGATGCAGTGCGCGCTACGAAATTCGTTTTATTAATTAAATTGTTTACTTACCTGCAATTATCCATGTGCCGGTTTTTATCACCCCCTACCCTGCCCCTCCCCCTCCCCGCCTTCCTGCCCCACCGTAACTCCCTCCACGGCCCGCGGCTGTCCCTTATCCTTTTCAACCGCAATTCGCTACCTAATCAGGCTATTCGTACCTTTCACTGGTAAATCGACCACTCAATCACTTCATCTCAGCAAGACCAACTCAGAGCAGCAAGATGACCCCTACAAAGACAAATCCATCATCTAACTTTACTTAAAATTCACCAACTAGCGAGCAACCTGCACGGGAGTTGTCATGACCCTGCATCACATACCTTGTACCTTGGTATTAAAGCCTCTCTTTATGGTTTCAAGTACCCGTCCGTATCAATGCGACTTATTACTTTCCTGAAAGGAACCAAACGAAAAAGCCACTCAATTTATAGATTGAGCTTATGCCAAAATTACTTATTGGTCCATTATTACTGTTGGTTACCTTCATAGAATAATATGCCAGCCTTTATTTCTTTTCACTCAAGGGGCAGGGACACCCACTTCTCCCTCCGCTAGTGCTTCTCACTTGCCTACAATAAAAAGAATGAAGTCCTTAGTGTTTACCGTTAAGGAGGTCAGCCATGGGGGCTACTCATTGGCACTATCATGCTTGCACTGCTACCTCCGTTTTTTTCTTTACCTCACAGCGTGGAGTATCTCAATTTACGAACGGGTCTCCTCTTTACTTGCCGGGTGCCATCACCGTCTCCTCGCAATTCCGAGAACTCTCGGAAGTCACTTTTTTAATTACTTCCTGTTGGTTGCACATTGCGCGCTGCACGCTTAGCCTCATGGGACTTGTGGTTCATGTGGCGATTGAGCCTCCATGTAAGCTCGAAAATTATTTCTTAGCTTCTACCCCTGCTTTCGGAATGTGCCACCTGCTTAAAGCTTTCATGGAGGCCCGTTTACTTTCCAGAAACGCATGTTTTAACCATGACTATAGTCCTGCTTCTTACATTCATCTGTGTTATTGCAATTTCACAATTTATAACAACATGCCCACAGCATACACGGCTTCCTTTATTAATTGTTTGCCCAAACACTACGGGATTGATCCTTAGCGTTTTTGCATGTTGCTGCTCTGGAAGTTCTCACTAACATCAGTCGGTTTACAAATTACTAGAGGTAATTTTTCAGAGGTCTAGTGTCTCATTTCCAGTCCAGCACATTTACCCATTGACAAATTATTGGTACATTAGACATCGTTACATATCTTTGATCACTGTAAGACACGTTATATTCAGATATCACATTTTAGACAATTCTGACATTTCATTCAAGCCTGTCAGCACACTATTATATTTCATTATTAGATATGCTTCCTTGGCTAAAAGTTTGACTTCCACATCCCTCATCGTACTAGAGCTCTTCAAGCCTACTAGCACTGTCCATTTGAAATCTCTTTCAGAGTGTCCCTCCTTCAGATAATGTTCTACCATCAGGGCTGTACTAACTTTCTTCTCAATTCTTGACCTGTGCTGCGTTATCCGTTGGTTTATCATTTGATTTGTTTTTCCTATGTATATCTTATTACACGGGCAAATCACTGCATAAACAACATTCCTTGTCTTACAGTTAGTGAATGCTGTATGTTTCCATTTCACTCCCTGGTGTACAAACTCAGTCCCTTCCATTGTGGACTCACACGCTATGCAATTTCCACATTTGTGGTGGCCCTCCACTGGCTTCATCCCAATTTGGGTTCTCAAATATTTTTTTATTTCTTTTGAGAAGACGTAAGCCCTCACCAGTTCTTGCCCTATACTTTTGTTCTTCTTCATTGCAAAAAGCGGTTTTGGAAATTGCACTTCCTGGTTTTCCAATAGATGCCAATTACGTAAGATGATCTGTTTAAATGTATCAGTGTCAGGGCTAAACGTGGAAACGCACACAAGCCTATCCAACTTTGGTTTTTGTTTCTTTTGGAGCAACGCCTCCCTTGGCGTGCACCATGCACACTTCTTGGCGTGTTTGAGCATTTTTCCAGGATACCATCTCTTTAGCATCTGGTCACAGAAGTTCCCCGCATAAACTTCGAAATCATCTTTTGAAGAACAATTTCTTCGAATGCGTAGTAGTTGTCCTTATGGGAGATTTTGTTTTAGGCACTTGGGGTGTGCGCTCTTGAACTGTAGTATTGTATTTGTATCCGTGTCTTTGCGATGTAGTGCTACTGAGAGAGTTCCTCCACTTGGAATTACATCCACATCTAGAAAGGTCAATTTTGATTTGCTCTTGACATAGCTGAATTTGATATCTTGGTGCCTTGATCCCAGCCATCCAAAGAATTGATCTAAATCTTCACTTGAGCTGGACCAGAGGCACCAGATATCGTCAATATATCTCAGCCACTGACTAATCCTACTCAGGAATGGGTTGTTGTCAAATATGAATCTCTCTTCGAATTGTGCCATGAAGAGGACCACCATCTCCGGGGCAAAAGGACATCCCATGGCGGTCCCCTTCATCTGGAGATAAAAGGAATTCCCAAATTTAAAGTAATTCTTTTTAAGGGCCACCGCTGCTAAACTCAAGATGAATTCAGTACTAACTCTATGCGGCCTTGTCCTTTTTTCCAGGTACAGTTCAATGACCTCTAGTGCTTCTTCCTGTGGTATCTGGGTGTACAACGATATGACGTCGAAAGACACCATCCATTGTTCTTGCTCATTAAATTGTACACCCTCCACTTTTCCAATGAAATCGGTTGTATTCCTTAAGTACGAGCGTACCTCAGAGAGAAAAGGCTTGAGAAAAATGTCCAGGTATTTGGACAATGGCTCCAGCACGGAGACACACCCCGAGACTATTGGACGGCCTGGGGGATCATTAAGCCTTTTATGTATTTTCGGGAGAAAATAAAGCACAGGGACCCTGGGGAACCGCTTTGTCAGATAATAAAATTTATTAGGACCCAGCATCCCAGCTTCTAACCCTTCTGTCAGGATCCCTGATACTTGTTCTTGTATGGCTCTAGTAGGGTCCTCATTTATTTTCCTATAGCATTCCTCATTCTCAACCTGAGATGCTCCCTCTTTCAAGTGCATTTCATTAGGCCAAATGACAAGAGCTCCCCCTTTGTTTGCCTGTTTTATTACTACCGTTCCATCATTTTTCAAGTCATTAATTGCCTTCTGTTGTTCAAAGGATATGATTTTTTTTAAAACTTGCTATGTTTCTCTAGCTGTACCAAAGAGGACATAACCGCTTGTTCATATGCCAATACAGCTTTTGGCACTCTGCTCACCGGGGGAACAAACTTAGATTTGTTTGCTAGCCCCGTGGTTTCTAAGTTCCCTTTATACTCCTTATCCTGAAAAAATGCTTTTAGGCGGATTTTTCTGCAAAATTCCAGGGTTTCTAATTTTGGTTTAGTGTAATCAGTGGCTCTATTTGGAACAAATTTGAGGCCTAGCTCTAGTACGGATTCTTCACTTTTAGTTAAAGTTTTTGATGACAGATTGACAATAGAGCTTTCTTTCACGATTTGTAAAACTGCCTCCGTGTTCGCATCTCCCACGGCTGCTGTTTGAATCTTACTTTGCTTTTCGCCTGTCCTTTCTCTAAAAAAGACCCCTGTCTTTCTTTGTTTAGAAAAAATATGAAAGAAATAATAATGGGTAAATAAATAACCCAAATCACTGAAGGTATATGATGTGATTTTTCTAAACAAAGAATAGGACTTTTTTGGTAATCTCTTTTTCCTAAAATTTCAAGTTACGGCCCATCTTCTCTGCCAGCAGCCACGTTGCCTTCAGCCACTCCACGGACTACACTGGACCGACCACAGCTGCATCCACTTTACCTTCAAGAAGACCACATCCCACCACTGCCCACAACAGATCCCCCGTTGATGCTGGAACAAAATCACTGCAGACCAGCTAACCACATCACTGAGCCAGAACCCACCCATCACCACCACTGACACCGACGACGCAGTCCGCAACCTCGCACAGTGGATAGTCTACTGCGCTGACGCCCTTGCACCACTGAAGAACCCTCCAGGCAAGCCCGGCAACAGGAAAACAACATGGTTCACCGACGATCTAAAAATTCAAAGAAATCTTGCAGATCGTTCAAGAAAACCTGCTGCCGCGAACAAACAACAGAAAACATGACAGCCCTCAAGAACGCCACCAGCAAACACCACCAGTTGATCCGCACCACCAAAAAGACATCCTTCAAAGAACGGCTGGACTCCAACAAGACCTCTGCAACTCCCTCGCCACGTTCTTCCACTGCAAGATCGCTGACATCCACAACAGCTTCGGCACCCAGGCTCCACCCCCAGCCACCGAACCAACGCCCCCTACAACCACCCTCAGCACTTGGACTCCCATCAGCACCGAAGACACCGCACAATCCACTCCGGCTCTCCTTCCGACCCATGCCCTCACCACATCTTCAACAAAGCTGACACCATCATCGTGCCCCACCTACGGAACATCACAAACAACTCCCTCGTGTCCGCCACCGTCCCAGAGAGCTGGAAGCATGCAGAGATCAACGCCCTTCTGAAGAAACCCACAGCGGACCCCAAAGACCTCAAAAACGTCTGCCCCATCTCTCTTCTTCCCTTCCCGGCGAAAGTGATCGAGAAGAACGTCAATAAGCAGCTGACCGCATTCCTCGAAGCCAATGGGTCCCTCGACCCATCCCAGTCCGGATTTCGAGCCAACCACAGCACCGAGACTGCCCTCATCGCAGCCACCGACGACATCAGGACCCTACTCGACAACGGAGAAACCACCGCCCTCATTCGCACCCTAATAACCCGCCTCCACAACGCCGGGATCCAAGGCAAATCCCTGGACTGGATCACCTCTTTCATCTCCGACAGAACCCAGCGAGTCCTCCTCCCTCCCTTCCGCTCTGTGGCCACCGAGATCATCTGCGGCGGACCCCAAGGCTCATCGCTCAGCCCAACCCTCTTCAATATCTACATGAGCCCCGTCACCATCATCGCACGCAAAAACAACCTCAACATCATCTCATACACCGACGACACCCAGCTGATACTCTCCCTCATCAAAGACCCAGTCACTGCCAAACTCAACCTCCAGGAAGGAATGAAAAACGTCGCGGAATGGATGAAACTCAGCCATCTGAAACTGAACAAAGCGCTCCACGACATAGGCCCCGAATACCTCAACAACTGCTTCACATTCTACACTCCAACACGCAAACTCCGCTCCGCCAGCCTCGCCCTCGCCATCATCCCAGGGATCCACAGAACCACCGCCGGAGGAAGATCATTCTCCTACCTGTCGGCCAAGACGTGAAACTCTGTCCCCGCCCACCTACGTTTGACCCAGGACCACCTCACATTCAGGAAACACCTCAAGACCTGGCTCTTCGAGCAGTAACAGCACCCCCCCTCCCAGCGCCTTGAGACCCTCACGGGTGAGTAGAGCGCTTTACAAGTGTACTGATTGATTGATTGATTTATATTTTTCATATATATCTATGTCAAGGTGTATTGAAGAATGAGTGGATTTACACAAGTGCCTGAATAGATTATTTAGTAGGTGCGTGACTGACTGTGTAAGTGAGTGATTGAAAGTGTGTTACTGAATGGATGGGTTAGTGACTAAACTGTGTTAAAGTCTGTATCAGTCTCTCAGTTGGTGTGTAAGCGGCTGCATGGGTTGGTGAGTAGCTACATGAGTGTCCATATAGGTTATTGATTTATTGTCTGAGTATCTGTATGGGTGCCTGAGTGTCTGGGTAGGTGGGTAGGAGTATGTGTGACTCTGTGCATAGATGTCTGAGTGGGTGATTCACTAGTTGTATGGATTCAAAAGTGCATCTGTAAAGGGCTGTATGGATAAGTTAGTGAGTGTATGGGTGTGTTGGTGAATGAATGAATGTCTCAGTGGAATATCTGTATGTTTTAAGGCACTATGTATGTCAGTGTTGGAGTATATAAATAAGTATACATTAGAGTAAGCTATTTGAAGAGTGGGTGTATAAGTGACTGTCTGCTTGTATCAGTCACTGTATAAGACGCTAAGTATAAGTTAGTATCTGCATAAGTAAGTGAAGTGGTGTGTGTGTATATATAACTCAGTTGGTGTATATAACTGTATACATAAGTAAATGTGCATGTAATTCATTCTTTGAATGACAGACTAGGTATGTGAGTAACTCAATGGATGAGTGGTAGACTGTGACTGTATGTATAGGTGTATGAGTACATATTATAGTATTGTATTAATGAGTAACTGTATGTATAAGACACTGCATGTGTGTTATAACTGGCGAATATCTCTGGTTTTATATGAGTCAAATGTCCAACTAACTATAACGTCCCTTAAACTGATGGTTTTTTCAGTGAATTTCTATGGTTTTTTAAATGCTAATTCCTAACTATAACGTCTGTAAAACCTATGTTTTTTCAGTGAATTTCAAAGGTTTTTTAAATGTTCATTTCAAATTTTAGTGTATATGAATTTTTTTTATATTTTGTAACTCTATTATCCTTTTTTTAAACTTTAGAAATTATGTAATCTTTTATATCTTCCTCAAAAAATATGTATATTATTTTACTATTTTTTTGAGAAAACTACAGTCCCGTACCGGTAGTCTACCAAGCTTGATCAGCATACGAATCCTATCCACCACATTTAAATGATGCGTATTTAGTTTCCGCCAGGTTTGTCGCACCGTGTCCCGCATAACAAGATATACGTATGAGTTTGTGCCAGCTGCTACTGTGGTATGCGCACTACAATGCGGCGCGCTACATCATATGGGTTGACGCCCGCTGCGTGTTGTGAATGCGACAAATGCATGCTGCTACACCCTGTGTTACGTCATAGACGTACAGTGTCACGCCGCATACGCCATTCCCTAATTTTTATTTGTCTCAAAACTATATCTAAATAACTTTAAAGTGTATATGAGAGCAAGCAATAATTAAAAATATTTTAAACATTTATATATTTCTAATTGTAATAAACTTACATTATAGTAAATATATTTTCTCAAAATCACATTGAGTGTGGTCTCATTGCGCACTGAGTGCGCTATTGCCATGTGACCATAAAAAAAACCATTTAATTAGTTCATAACATTTCTCATTGTAACAGTTCGGAAACACCACCCTTTTTAGTCAATATCTGTACTGCATTTCAAGAGACGCACCACATCTGCTTAGAGAGCTTTTTTCTAAACTTTTTGCCATATACACACATCTTAGACTACACACAACATGCAACCATCATCTTCATCAATATTCATGGTCTGTAAAGTAGCCTTCCACCTGTGATAGCCATACACCTAAAAATTACATAACCAAAATGTTCTCCAATACCAGAGGTAACATGGTTGCATACGCTGTCCACAGCACAACGTAATATACTACAGCCTAGAGACAGTATCATGCATAGATAATGAAAACACGGACACAGATAGATAGTGGAAGTGAGTACGCGCATGTGCGCTCAACTTCTTTTTATTACCAGGGTCACATATCCAGTGACATCTGTGCTGGATGCGTGTGGGGTGAGTGTAAACAATCCCTCAGGGAATGGTTGCTGCTAGCATCAACTACAACAGTAATCATCGGATCACACAGATTCAATATTAACACAATTGATAATTTGTGCTGCATTAAGGTAGGGACAGTTGCTGTGTAATAATACAAAAATAATTTTATCGTAAAAGAACCACAACTTGTGGTATACTGAGACACAATCAATAGATCTGAAATAATACACAAAAAGATGGTATCATAATTGCTCCAACAGTTGTAGTGCACTCACATAGCCGCATCAAAAGCATTCAGCATGTGCACAACCAGCGATGATGCGTGCTGCAGGCGGGCCGTACTAGAAGCAATATATGTTGCCATCAACACTGCATCATCTGCAATAGCGACTCAATCTGAATTGTGAACACTGCTGTCTGCAGTGTAGGCCCAGAGAGCAGACAGCAAGCACCCACAGCTACGTAAGGTGACTTGACCTGCCCAGTTTGTCATAAGCGAAGCAACATAAAAGCATGTGCGGAGCCTGCAATAATATGTATGCATGGTGCAGACAGTACGCCCTGGAGCAATGTCTTTTCCTACAGGACTACCTCATCTACAATAGCAACTCGATCTCAATTGTGAACACTGCTGTCTGCAAAGTAGGCCAGAGAGAGCGGTCAGCAAGGGCCCACAGCCACGTGGCAGTGACTTGAGCTCTACAGTTTGCAATACAGGAAGGAAAAAAACCATGTGCAGAGCCTGCAATGATGCGTATGAGTGGTGCAGTCAGAGCACACTAGAGCAATTTCTTTTCCTACAGAACTGCGTCATCTACAATACCGATTCAATGTCAAATGTGAACACTGAAGTCTGCAGTATAGGCCAGAGAGAGTGTTCAGCAAGGGCCCACAGCCACATGGCAATGACTTGAGCTGCCCAGTTTGTCATACGCAAAGCAAAAGAAAAGTGTGTGCGGATCCTGCAATGATGCGTATGCATGGTGCGGACAGAGCTCACTGGAGCAATGTCTTTTCCTACAGGACTGCATCTTCTACAATACCGACTCGATCTCAAATGTGAACACTGCTGTCTGCAGTGTTGGCCAGGGAGACCGTTCAGCAAGGGCCCACTGCCATGTGGCATTGACTTCAGCTTGACTTGATCAGATTCTCTCGACCAGGATGATTGATGTGGCCTTGCCTCGTCCAGTTTTATGGTCAGACCATTTTTTAATTGATTTTTGTATTTCTTCTTTTGCCACAACTGGTTCTAGAGTGCTCAAAGATGTGAATCGGTTGGGGCGACCATTTCATCAAGTTACTGCGGAAATGTTGTCCGATGCTCTCCGTCACCATCCTTGTCGGCTAACGGGCAATCTGGAGGAAAAACTTGATTCGGTCCAGAAGTGGCTGATAGCCAGATTCGATGAGCTAGCCCCGGGTAAGCCAGTTAAATCTGCCCCCAGATACGTCTCGGCCCCTTGGTTCACTCCTTTTCTTGGGAAAATGCGCCAAGATTGTAAGAAAGCAGAAAGAGTGTGGCAGCGTAGGTATGATCCGGGTGACAAATCTAAATATCGGGATGCGATCAGGCTCTATCACAAGCATATCTTTGACGGAAAAAAAGTTAATTTGGAGCGTAGAATTGATGAGGCAGCAAATATGAGTAAAGAACTCTTTAGGATAGTAAAGGAGTTCATCTCCCCTTCCTTGAGCTTGTCCTCCCATTCTCATACCGAAGTTTGGATTAGCCAGCTTGGGGATTTTTTCATAAACAAAATCAAGTCCATCCAGGATTCTTTCCCTGATGCGGGCCTCTTTGTAACTGTTAGTCAACTGACCACCCTTCCCTCGCCATTAGATGAGAAGGGTCCAGTTCTCTCGGTCTTTCCTCCTCTGCTCGCTCTTACCTCTCTTGACCTTTTGTCCCGGCTTCAATCTGGCTCACCATTGGATCCTTGCCCAGCGAAATGTCTGGGATAAATAGCGCCTGCAATCAACATCTTTCTTAATCCGCTGCTCAATCTGTCCCTGACTACGGGTGAGGTTCCTTTGGCTTGGAAACATGCTCTGATCCTGCCGTTGCTCAAAAAGCCTACTTTGGATCCTCTTGTTCATGCTAACTATAGGCCGATCTCCCTCCTCCCTGCTCTGGCAAAGGTGATTGAGAAACATGTACAGCTCTCTATTTCCAACTTTATTGAGAGCAATAACATCTTACATGATTCTCAATCGGGCTTCCGTGCTAATTTTAGCACGGAGACAGCTCTTCTTGAGATCACCGATGCCATCAGAGAGACTCTCGATCTTGGAGGTAAGGCTATTCTGGTTATGCTGGACTTGTCGGCGGCGTACGACACCGTCCCTCACGACGGTCTCCTTTCTAGACTCTGGGAGATCGGTTTCCGTGGGATGATGTGGAACTGGTTTAAGTCTTTTTTGACAGGCCGGCGACAAGGGGTCTGGGCACCTCCGTTCTCCGCTGAAATGCCGTCGCTAGAGGTGGGGGTTCCTCAGGGGTCTCTACTGAGCCCCACCCTTTTCAATATCTACATGGCCCCTCTGGCGGTGGTAGCGGAGTCCTTCGGTGCCCGGATCATATCCTATGCTGATGACACCCAGCTCCTTTTTACATTTAAGAAGGTAGAGGCTTTTGATGGCGGTCTGATCAGGGAATGCCTGGGTGCGGTTTTTGATTGGTTTCGGCGGCACAGTCTGAAATGCAACTCCGATAAGTCGGAGTTGCTTTTTTTCGGATCTCCGCCTGATCCCAGTTGGAAGACTTGGTGGCCCCAGGACATGTTTCCTCCGGATGTGGCCTCTGCGAAAGCCAAAAACCTTGGTGTGTTGTGTGATGACGGCCTTTCTTTCAGGCCCCAAATCATCGGGTTGTCTGGGAAATGTTTTGGCATTTTGAAAATGCTACGGTAGTTTCTTCCGTTGCTGTCTCTGCAACACAAAAAAATCATTGTGCAGTCTCTAATTGGCTCGCGATTGGATTATGCGAATGCACTCTATCTCGGGCTGCCTAAATATCTGTTGGCCCGTCTGCAAATTGTGCAGAATTCGGCGGCACGAGCCATTTTTGGTCTTCCTCATAGGGCAAAAGCCTCGGAATTGCTTAAGAGACTGCACTGGTTGTCCATTTCTAAAAGAATCACCTTCAAGGTTTTGACCTTGGCTTTTAAGGCCCTTCATTCGATCGGCCCTAAATATATTGGGAAGTGCTTTTCCTTTTATGTGCCGAGGAGGATTCTACGGTCGGCCTTGTTGGCCAAAGCCGTTGTTCCCCCTGTCAAACTTGCCCGGATCGGAGGGCGCTCCTTCCGATATTTGGCCCGAGATGCTGGAATGAGCTACCTGTCTCCATAAGGAAAGCAAACAGTCTCCTTTCCTTTAGAAAGGAGCTGAAGACCTGGCTCCTCTCGGTATGATTTCTTTCGGCCTTCGCGAGCAGCTGTGCTGGGTTTTCTTCCTGAGTCATCTTTGCCAAAGCGCCGGGACACCCCTCGGGGTAGCCGTGCGCTATAAAAGAGACATAAACATAACATAACATAACATAGCTTCACAGTTTTCAATGTGTGAAGCCTCAAAGACCGTGTGCAGAGCCTGCAATAATGCGTATGAGTGGTGCAGACAGAGTGCACTACAGCAATGTCTCTTTTTACAGGACTGCGTCATCTACAATAGCAAGTCGATGGGAATTGTGAACACTACTGTCTGCATTGTTAATTGAAGGCAGTACTCACACACACAACCATGAACACTTTTTCTCACTGCCTCTACACAAAATACAACAACATAAATTGTCATGTATTCCTATAGGTTCTGAATCAATCCCCCTATTCCTGACCCTATTCTGGTTAAACTAACTATCAAGTTAACTAACAGTCAGCCCATGAGGCAAGAAAAGCCCCCATGATGCAGATACCGTTATCTGACGCAGTCACACTACGGCACAGGAACGTGTTATCTGATTAGGTCATAACGCTTGAGATCTAATTAGACAAGCGACATTCCTCCAGCCCCTGATAAGGCATACGACGTTCTCATAACAAATCAAACCTATGACAACCTGGAAAATCCGTGCGGCCATTGTTTTGATTTCACAGAGAACTTTAGTAAAGAATGTGCTAACGAGCAAGTCGTATGACATCTTTATTGACGTATCTATGTCCATCCTTACGTCAATCTCGGCACCTTTAAGGTATAAATATTGCCGATCTTGCCCTATGCAAACACACGCGTGGTGACGAGACGGAGCAGCCACACTTGCCGAAGCCGAGAGCAGGAGCAGACCCCGCTGGCAGCAGCCCCGCCTTCCTGACGCGCTGAGAGATGCGCTGCTATCTCAAGCCAAGAGACCCAGCACCGGCGCTTCTGGGCAGCCCTCGCAGGCAGCCTGGAATATCGAGAGCAGAGAAAGAGATACCATTCCTCATTCATCCTAAATTCCAGGTACAGAACTGAATAACCCCTCACAGAGAATTCTTTAGTTATTCACTTGGCAAAAACAAACTTAACTTAAACTGTAACTTTCTATTCCCGCCCACGCATTAGACTTAGGTCAGGTACACGGGGTAGGCGTATTTAGAAACACCAGTTGAGTACGTTTAGTCAAATGTATATGTGTATGTAAATATATTTTAATCATTTTAAACATCATATGGCTCAGAAACCATATCAATGTTTTTACAGTATTATTTTATACTATTGCTTTTAATGTATGCACTTTACTTAACTATAAGTATTGCAATAATATCGATCCATTTCTCTTGTACGAGAAAAGAGACTGATCAATAAATAACACCTTTTTATTGAACACGCCCGTCTCTTCCTTTTCTCTACAATCTGATGAGACTAAGAATGCACGTACTGACTGAGTAAAATAATTGCCTTGTGCTCACACGACTCTCGAGATTGACTCTTGATTAGGGGAGAGCAAAGTTGTCATGTTCTATGGTTGTCAGAAACTAAATCCCTTCTTGTCTAATCAGGGAAGTTAATTCCTCCTTGAACATTCAAGAAAGTTTCTAGCGAACTCTGAGCTACGCTGGCAAACCCAAAACTTAAGTCTAGTATCGACAGTAGTAGACCTAGTTAACGTCTGGTCTAGGCCTTTACTGCTGTAGGTATTATTCCAATGCGCAGAGCCTATTGGGAAAATAGGAACTACACTACATGGCGCCCAACGCGTTTGGAAAGGGCGATAAAACTAACGTAAGACATTTAGAGTAACTCAGTCGTGCTTTCTCACTCAGACCCCTTTTCCCAAATACTCCAAAGACGTCTGGAGTGGGTGAAAGGTAATATCCTCCAAAACCTCGCAGGAGGGAACTCCTATGTAAGGTTCTTGGTTTAGTCAACGTTGAAGGATACACTGTTCCAAAATATTGTGCATCTAATCTTTATTCCATTGAGAAACCTGATCTGCAAATAAACAAAATAACCTTTCTAACAGTAAAATGTCAGAAAGTGATGAAGAAAGAGAGGCAGTTAGATTAGCAACTGAAATCGCAGATGCTGATGCTACCATGCAAGCAGCAGACGCGGATATAATACTCATTCCGGTCATCAAAAGAAAATCTATAACTCTAAAACTTATAGAAAATGGACTGACACCTAGAGGTGGCACAGTCATATTCGTAATTGAGGCACACGAATATCGGCAGACAGAGGTATACTGTTCATGGATACATTTTCCAGCAGCAAATGCTGTAACAAAGTACTTCCACTATTACAAAATAGAGGAACCTCCTAATGAGTACACTCCTTTCGAGGAGGTGGAAGTACCACTCAAATTCCAAGAGCATTTGCTCTTATTTGATGGCGCCCTAAAACATAACAATCACATTACAAGGCTCGGTCCTTTAGGTAGACCAGGAGCAACGTGGCCGGTCTTGGCCGGATACACACCACACCCAGACATCGAAGGAATGTCTACAGGAGAGCTGTTAATACAGCTAAAACAATTACTAAAAATTCATAGACAATTAGTTCAGTATGTAATGCGGACTTCAACAATTCAGCCAGCGATTAAACTTCCACAGCTGACCCCTCACCAGGGGAACACAAATAAAATTACACCACAGAACATCCAATCCTGCCTAGGTAAAGTTCCGGCTAAACGGGAACAGATACCATTCTGGTTGGCACAGAAAATCACCCAAATAGAGGCGGTGTTTCCTGACACCACCTCGATAGAAAAACACAGGATTCTGACTATATGTCTCCCAATGGGAATCGCACCACACATAGAGGACTGTGACACTTGGGGTACAGTCTTTGCTTACATCTACACAAAAACGCACGGTGTTCCATCCATTTCGGTGATACCAGATGTGCTAAAACAAATTCAAGATGAATACGGTCCAGAACCAGCTTTAACTCTTGGTATGAAATTACTGAAAGACTTCAAGCAGGTCTCGGCTATATTATTAGCCAACATAAAAGGTGAAGCAGCAAACGTAGCAATCCGCCAGAGGTTAAAAGAGACAGATATAGCAGACCAACCAGCTGAAATTGCCAGAATCATAGAAAAATCCTATGAGGAACTAGGTAGAGATAGTTTAGGTGGAATACCAGTAAAACCGCAACTGACTGAAAGTCCAGAAAAAATATTTTTTAATAATAATTCACCAAAAAAGAACTGGGATGGAAACAAACAATCCAATCCAAAAGAAAAGAAATTCCAGTCCCGAGGAAGGTCTCCTAGGCGAAGGGAGAAATCTCCAAACCGAAGACAGAGGTCACCGCAGAGTGACCCCTCTGGGAATAGATATAACCTTAGAAATAGGGATAATATTAAAAAACCTGATAGATATCAAGACATTGATACACGTCCCTCTCAATCTTTTCAGAATTCCTCGCAGAAATCGGAAAGAAGAGGACGATCAGAACAAAGAGAAGAGCACGCCAAGTCCAAAGACAAGGAACCTGCTCAACTAAAAAAGAAATTACAATTTCCAAAAAAGAAGGTAGCCAGTATCAAGGTAGTTAAAAATGCCGAGAATACTGAGGACACAACTGAAAAACTGAGAATGGGCTCAGACAATGCTAGACAGCGCAGCAGAGGTGAGCATAGCTCGCAAAGTCCTTATGAATCATCTGGAGACAGTGGACACGAATGAATACCTTCAAGTGGAAACTGCAGACACCAGAGTTAGCAAGCCCCACAAGATATACGAGATAACATTACGTATAGAGGGAGATAAGACTAGGAAAATAAGGGGACTATTTTGGGATAACCTCTCCAAGGGCTATGATATCCTTCTAGCTGAAAAAGACTGGCCACCAGAGTTTGTCAGGGAGTGCCCTCATGGCGAAGAAGTAATTATGCCTGCCTTCTCGAATCAAATCCCGATTCATAAAAAATACACACTTGCTAGAAAGTGGGCAGTGGCCTTAGCACCTGCTTTATATAAAAATCATGTAGGATGGGATGAGGATTCTCCTCCTCACAAAATCCAGTTAAAATCACAACCTACTGCACAAAGGCAGTACCCAATTAAGCAAGAAGCTAAAAAACAAGTAAATGAAATACTAGATCAGCTAGAATACCAGGGGGAGATTGAAACTTGCACCTCACAAATGAACAACCCTTTGTTTCCGGTCTCCAAACCAGACAATTCATATCGTCTAGTTTTGGATTACCGACACCTTAACACATGTTGCAAAACCTTTGCAGTGCAAAACTCACACAGTGCTGCACTAATGAATAACATAGTGCGCAAAAAATACAAAACAACCTTGGACATCTCCAATGGATTCTTTTGTCAAAACATAGCACCAGAGAGCAGATATTTAACTGCATTCTCAGTAAATGGCACTCAAAAACAATTCTGTAGGTTAGCCCAGGGGTACAAGAACAGCCCGGGGGTATTCTCAGCGAGAGTAACAGAATTACTACAGCTATATGATAATGAAGCATTATCTTATGTCGATGACATTTACTTAACAGATGATGACTTGGATACTCACTTGAAAAGAGTGAACACCATAATACTTGGGTTCGCAGCAGAGGGTTACAAATTCAACTTTAAAAAGTCCAGAATTGCCCATCTGACAGTCCTATTCTTAGGATATGAGTTATCAAGTGAAGGTAAAAGCCTGGCAGACAATTTCCTAGAGAAATGTGCCGTAATCCAAGCTCCAAAAACACTAAAAAACCTACAGTCAATTCTAGGCTTCCTAAATTTCGGAAGAACATACATTGCAAATTACGCAGAAAGGGTCAAACCCCTTTATGATCTAATTAAACCAGACTTTAAAAGATCCAATTGGACTCAAACACACACAGAAATTTTGAGATCCTTACAAACAGACATGCTAATTAAAACAAAATTAGAAACACGTGATAACACACGCAATCTTGTGATTCGAGTCATCCCAGGGAGATGCGGATTCACATACCTGACCTCTAATGAGGGAGAAAAGGTACCAATTGCATTCAAATCACACTTGTATACAGAAGCTGAACAGAAATTCAGTAATACAGAAAAAATCATTCGTGCAGTTCAAACCGCAATAGCTAGAGAAAAAGACATAGCTGACGGTAGACATATCACAGTCAGAACAGCAGAATCAGCCTTTGAGGCACTAACAACACCGTGTAATTTACCAACAACAACATTGAATCCGGAATGGATACAATGGGTGAATTCAATCACAACGGACAAAGTATACTACTACTTTGATCCAGAACTAGAAGAATTAAAAAATCTAAAATATGAAAAGACGTATCCTCTGCCAATCGACATTCTGCCTCTACGACATTACGCCTGTGTAATCTATACAGACGGACATGCTCAACCCTCCGTTTGGGGAGAACATGCATACAACCCCACATGTGAGATTACAAAAGAAGTGTGGCGCGGAGGTAAACTGAGACCTCTATTAACAAAATCGCACTCAGTAGAAACTAATTCAGAACAACAAACTGAAATAATAGCTTTGAAAATGGCGCTAGATAATGCGGATCGCGAATTCCCGACACTTATAGTGTCAGATTCATATTACTGCGTCAAAGCATATAACAAGGATTTACAGACATGGATTCAGAACGGTTACAAAGATGACACAGATGCACCAATAAAGCAGAAACTGCTCTGGGAACAAATAGCTCTTTTACAAAAAGAACTACCAAAGACTCACGTGACTTACTCACTGAGTCATCAGCGTGATGGCGTTCACGTTGTAGGGAATTCATTGGCTGAAACAGCCGCAGCGGCAGCCACTATACCGGCTCCCGTAGATCGAAAAAAGCGTACATTAAAATACATTGACGGTGAAACAATGCTGGCGGTGAAAACGTCATCAAAAGGCGACTGCTCAGCGTTACCGATCAACTATCCACTCAATTATACATACATAATCGATGCAAACTCCGTCCCTTTTGCTCGAATCCCTGGAGTGGGGGATAGAGTGATTCCAAACATGGACAGGAGAAGCTTGTTAATCGCAGACGCACATATGGGCGAGGGTCTCAGACACCTCAAACTGAAAGATTCTCTGGAAGAATTACAATCACGGTACTGGTGGCCAGGCATGAGCCTGCATTACACCATGTTTGTAAAAAACTGCCCAAACTGCAACAGAGATCACAGTGGGGAGAGAAACAGTTTAATACATCGTCGTATCAAGGCAGATAATATCACCAGTAAAAAGCAGGGCTTGCGATTAACATATACAGGCTAGTTTCCACTTATAATGTCGATCCTCAGCACTCGGCTGACGTCCGGACTGTTATACAAAGATTTGCGAGTCTAAATGGCATATACGCTAAGAGCATGTTACGTTTGACCATTGTTTTCACTCAAGCCCACCAGCCTGGGGGGAAACATGGCCGAATGAGCACAGTCCAGCGGGAATCTTCTCACTTCCTTCCTGAGGGTACGGGATGGTGTAAAGAAAAAACCAAGGCAGAAAGCAATCTATAATGGAAAGGATATTAGGTTCGGGAGCTGGGTGGGTCAAACATCTAATAAGTGTCCAACGTAGTCTAAATAACTTGCCAAGAAATTCTCTGAAGGGATTCAGTCCGTACGAATTATTATTTGGAACTAGAATGATAATCTCTGACCTTGATAGTCAGACTTCAGTGGTTAAAGAAAAAAGCTTTGATGTCAAAGACCGTTTGGCTATTTTGCAGGACTTAAACAAAACAAGAAAATACCTGAGCAACATACAGTTGAAACAACAGCCAACAAACACTGAAGAACCACCACCTGTCCCAGCAAGACCTGTCTGGATTCCAAAAGTCGGGGATCTAGTCAGGGAGAAGATCGCGGTAAAGAAGGAATTTGGGCCTTCTTACAGAAAAGCAGTTCCTGTCTTGTCTGTCAACGGGACAAGATCAGTTGTACTACCGCCACTTGCTGGTAAAAAGGAGAACCGAGTTGTATCCATCGACCTGGTAAAACCACAACATGTGGCCGATAACAAACAGTAGGCCAAGTGGACTCCCAATAAGTAGCAGAACACCAAGGTTTGCTACCAGTACAGAGGTCCTAACAAAGAGGCTCATCACATTCGACACGCCTACAGAAGAACAAGAAGGACTATGCAACAATGCAATAGAACTCAGACCTCTGACAACCCAAATAAAAACATTTAGCAGAGACACACCAATCTACAATGAAGTACCAAATGACAATGCAAGAAACAAAAATCCTGAAGCAATTGGAACAATTGACCGAACTGCATCCGGGTACTTCATCCACTTCGATGATTCCTCTGAAGGCTTCAGTGAATCAAAGACACAGCCATCATCAAAATCCTTTAAAGACAAAGCTAAGGAACTTTTGAACCAACTGAAAGAAACATATCTGATTTCTCCATGGATTGAATTTTGGGTGGGTTTTGGTGCATTTATCCTCATACTTTGGCTCATCATGGTATTTACTTTGGGACGCTTCATTGAGGGAAAATATGCTAAAATGGACACAGCAAGCCAGAACATCAACTTGGTCCTCAAACCACACACATCTTCACACGTCGAGAAAAGAGAACTTTCTTCAGCCAACTTCACAGCCAATCCGATACCTGGTGGGGTAGCATGGGACTACACTGACTATGAAATTTATGGTCCGGTCGAGATCCTGAAATATCCACACCAAATCAAGATCTCCTTGAGTGACTTTGCAAAACCAAACTCATTTGCTGATGAATGGGACTTCGAAAGCATTAACAACATGATGTCTGATCTAGTAATGTCTGCTAAATTTACAAAACATGATTATTTGCAAGGTTCTACAAATTATGATAGTATGTATTGCTATGACCACTATGGTAACCATTTTTTGCATAAATCTGCACAACCTAGAAATGTTTTAAATTATAATCAATGGGAACATTGTGCAACACCTCCAAAAGGGAGCTCAAGAACTGTTTACGACAAATATTCATATTTTTCAGGTTTTAACACAAGTAATGCTGAAACATTTTATTATAAATTGTCAAACAAGACAGGGATGAAAACCATGATAACCAACACAAAATTGATATATTCAGATTCATTCTTTGAAAAAATGAATACTTTTGGATTTGATTATTGGGACAAAAATGTTGATTTGAAAAGTGTTTGGGGTACAAAAGATTGGCAAGTACAGGGTATAGAAGCTTTGTTTAGAGCCTGCATGATCCCAGAACAAATGATATTTTTAAATGACACTGTTCAACAAACCACCTGTCTTGGCTTAGCCAAAATCAAAGATTAAAATAAACCGTCTATTCCAAAGCCAATAATGTTTAGCAATAACTCTGATACAGATGAAGAGATAGACGTAAACCATATATTAAACCAAAACAGAACACATCCTGATTGGAAACAATGGTTGATCTGGCCCACAGATACAAATAACTGTCAAGATAGATTCCTGAATAAAACACAGGGTTTCAAAATGACCAGGCCAGACCCTAGATATCCCCAAAGACATCACCCAGGGATAATAACAACCTACAGTGTGGGCAAATTATGCCTTCAATGGCTACAAACTTCCACACTGCCCGAAATTAAGCAACACCTAACTTTACTTACTGATGGTGCTGACTTGCGTGATTTCATAATGGGACCACGCAAACAGCGTCAAAAGCGTTTCATAGCAGCCTCTGTATATGCAGCATACAATGAGGCCTGGAAGGTTACTCAAATTGAAACAGCAGAGAGAATACGGGAAATTGACCGTATTAATTTGGAAAAATCACTTTCTGTAGTGGACAATGGGTTAATGACTCTGTCCTCCAGAATTTTTTCTTTGGACAGCATTGTGTCGTCAGCAATCGATATATTATCGCAAGACTTACTGTTATTACAACATGGTCAGTCACAATTGCGTTCTATTGTACAGCTTGGCTGGACGTTGCAAAATCTGCGTTCAGGCTATGTGCCTTGGCGTTTAATCAACACAACGTCACTATTCCAAATCTTTAACCTTACTGATAGACAAATCGGTATGGCGCAAAAGGGTGCTGATTATACAATCTTGAGCATTGAAAAACTAGAAAGATTACCAATGACAATGTCAGAACGACCTGTCAGTGAATGGATAATCCACGGAATCATAAATATTCCAATCTCAACCTTCAGGTTTCAATACTGCCAAAAATATATACAGGCTGGCATGTACGAGAAATTGGGAAAGGGGTACCTTAAAACAACTTGGAACCTGCCCTATTCACATGCATGTGTCAGTAATAAAGGACAGAAAGTGTTTCTTAGTGGCAACAATTGTGCTATGTCACTAAGCGGCACGCTTCTGTGTAACGGAATTAGTTTGCATGGAGCCTGTGAAGGGAATTCATACAACCTTTCATGTCACCAGCAAGGCGCACCTGCAACTGAAATAGAACCATTCTTTCAAAGACTCTATAATGGGAGTTACATTCTTATTGTAGACCGCAGATGTTGTAGTCTTATGCCCGGGACTCCTTATCTAGTCACTACGACGGCGAAGGTCAAGTGCTGTGGACGTTCTTTATTCCCCAGCTCCTTTCCAGACAGGGAGGCAAGGGCATGGCCCAGTTTGAAAATTACTTCTATTCGAATAGATACTTTAAGCAGAATGAAAACAGTGCTTCTTCAGACGCCGACAAGGCTCACGTCATCAAAAGAAACGTATGATCTACAAGTCGCAAGGACGACTGCAGAGATACATACATTATTATCAACTAATTCCCCCGTACATTTCGCGGAAATCCTGAGCGAAATCTTAAATATTTCTGATACCACTGGGGTCTCAAAGGTATTTAAGACAGTATTTTCGATGGCATTAACACCATTCAAAGCCATACTGGGTATTTTTCCAGATTTCGTCCATTCGATTTTTGGCGGACTTCCCCTGATCCTGGGACTAATTGCAGGAATCCTATTCTTAGTCCTTATTTTTCGTTATGGCAACCCATGTCACAGATCAAACTCTCGCGACAATGGAAGAAACGATCCTAGCCATTGGATACCGGGACCGGATATCAAAAATCCTGGGACTATCCCGGCTTAGAGACCTGAACATGACTTGGTTTCTATCATTTCGACCAATGTGGCAAAGATGTGTTTTACCTGTATTGAGATGTCTGCTATGCGGAGAAGAATGCGTGTTAGACACCTGTCTGACGCTACAATCGGATGCGCCAGTGGATGCGGATACATTGTTGGTTCCTACCAAGGTTCACGCTTTGTGCTGCCCTCAAAGGCTGCCAATCCTGATGACGGCATTCCTGGAATCTTCACCACTACGATTGAAGAGTAGTGAAGTTCAAGATGAAAGCAGCATTGAACAGGTACGACCTTCTGTCAGCAATGCGATACAGAATGTCAATGCAGACAATCATGCGCACGAATGCATGGTTACCCCTATTTCCGACTTAGTGGAACTTTCCCATGAAGCTGTTGACAGTTTTTTCGAAAGCCTTAATGATATGATGTTCTCTCCGGAACAGAAATAGAGACTTTTGAGCAAGCTCGCACACGGCGTTCCCTGAATTCGGCCTTCAACTTTAAAAATAAAGTCACATGAACAATTCCTCCCACCAGTTCACGGACAACAATTTTTTAGCTGCCCCAAATTATTTTTCACAAAATTTTCGGGACACTTATCTTCTGCTTAAAGTAAGAAACTATTCCTAGAGAACTAAGATTTCTATTTTTAGATACTTTATGAACTTTAGTTGCCCGCTGGGATGTTCACAAGTATTTTATTATGTGATGAAATGGTCTCGAACTTTCTTTCTGTATAGCCATATTAAGAGCCATTTCATGTGTATTTCTCATATACCAAATAAGCAATAATGTCTACAAATGCGTAGCATAGCTTAAGTGCATACAATATATATGACTGCAATTTTTCAGTATATTTAAAAATTTCAAAATGCATTTATGTATTTTGGGGTGGTAAGGTATACACTATACTCTATAGTATGTTGTACTATGTTATACTATGCATAGATTAGTAAATATGACCATAGTTAGCGTGGAGTGGGTGTCATGTATTCCTATAGGTTCTGAATCAATCCCCCTATTCCTGACCCTATTCTGGTTAAACTAACTATCAAGTTAACTAACAGTCAGCCCATGAGGCAAGAAAAGCCCCCATGATGCAGATACCGTTATCTGACGCAGTCACACTACGGCACAGGAACGTGTTATCTGATTAGGTCATAACGCTTGAGATCTAATTAGACAAGCGACATTCCTCCAGCCCCTGATAAGGCATACGACGTTCTCATAACAAATCAAACCTATGACAACCTGGAAAATCCGTGCGGCCATTGTTTTGATTTCACAGAGAACTTTAGTAAAGAATGTGCTAACGAGCAAGTCGTATGACATCTTTATTGACGTATCTATGTCCATCCTTACGTCAATCTCGGCACCTTTAAGGTATAAATATTGCCGATCTTGCCCTATGCAAACACACGCGTGGTGACGAGACGGAGCAGCCACACTTGCCGAAGCCGAGAGCAGGAGCAGACCCCGCTGGCAGCAGCCCCGCCTTCCTGACGCGCTGAGAGACGCGCTGCTATCTCAAGCTGAGAGACCCAGCACCGGCGCTTCTGGGCAGCCCTCGCAGGCAGCCTGGAATATCGAGAGCAGAGAAAGAGATACCATTCCTCATTCATCCTAAATTCCAGGTACAGAACTGAATAACCCCTCACAGAGAATTCTTTAGTTATTCACTTGGCAAAAACAAACTTAACTTAAACTGTAACTTTCTATTCCCGCCCACGCATTAGACTTAGGTCAGGTACACGGGGTAGGCGTATTTAGAAACACCAGTTGAGTACGTTTAGTCAAATGTATATGTGTATGTAAATATATTTTAATCATTTTAAACATCATATGGCTCAGAAACCATATCAATGTTTTTACAGTATTATTTTATACTATTGCTTTTAATGTATGCACTTTACTTAACTATAAGTATTGCAATAATATCGATCCATTTCTCTTGTACGAGAAAAGAGACTGATCAATAAATAACACCTTTTTATTGAACACGCCCGTCTCTTCCTTTTCTCTACAATCTGATGAGACTAAGAATGCACGTACTGACTGAGTAAAATAATTGCCTTGTGCTCACACGACTCTCGAGATTGACTCTTGATTAGGGGAGAGCAAAATTGTCATGTTCTATGGTTGTCAGAAACTAAATCCCTTCTTGTCTAATCAGGGAAGTTAATTCCTCCTTGAACATTCGAGAAAGTTTCTAGCGAACTCTGAGCTACGCTGGCAAACCCAAAACTTAAGTCTAGTATCGACAGTAGTAGACCTAGTTAACGTCTGGTCTAGGCCTTTACTGCTGTAGGTATTATTCCAATGCGCAGAGCCTATTGGGAAAATAGGAACTACACTACAAAATCACAGAAAACTCTACAATAAATAAATCAAAATAATTCGAATAGGGATTTCCTCTGTCCACAGTCTCTGTTCCTTTGGACTTGCAAGATGAATTTGGTCATTTTAGTAAACCTATAACTCGTCTAAAAAAAGGTCTCCAAGCAAGTATTCTATAGCCTCATACCCCACCGTAGCAGGCTATACCGGCTATTAAAAGCCCTGTACAGCGTTAAAGGGTAGAATGTTCTAACAAATAAAACAAAGCCTCAAGGTAGCTCGAGGGTATTGGAATCCCCTCAGGCTCCCTGAAGCCTTTGTTCACAGCCAGAGCAGTGAACAAAGAAACATTAGCATGTTGGAACTCCAGGCTTATACCAGCCATTATAAGCCCTGATCTACTCCATTGTTTTTAATGGACCTCCCAACATTCCAATGTTCTAATAAAACAATATTGTGTATATTTCAATAGACGTTGTAGTTACTTGACTACTGGATTCTGTAATTAAACAATCACCACTCGATCTGAATTATGAACCCTGCTAACCACAGTGTAGACTAGAGGCAGTGGTCATTAACACCTCACAGCCACGTACCGTTGGATTCAAAAGCATGGAGTTGGTTGCACCTGATCAGATGGGGTACACAGAAACCACACAGACTTTAACTTATGACATCCTCAATCATAGAATCAAGACCTTGTTTTACTGTTCGGACTTGCTGTATCGCGATGTACTCCACCCACTAGTGTCAACTAAGCTCAATAATCATGTGCGTAGTTAGCTATGGAGTGTGATGCACCTCAACAGATAAAGTTCTGAAAAAAACAAGCAGCAGGTAACATCGGACATTGTCCATTGTGGGATCAGGACACCGTTCTACTCTTGGGACTAAGAGTTGGTTGCACCTGGTCAAAGGGAGTACCTTCATCTCCACTCTCAGATGCAGTTCTAACATCATCCATTGTGGGATCAAGACACCGTTCCACTGTTGGGACTCAGAGTTGATTGGTCTCCACTCTCAGATGCAGTTCTCCCATCGTCCACTGTGGGATCAAGACACCGTTCCACTGTTGGGACCAAGAGATGGTTGCACCTGATCGGAGTGCGTACACCGAAATCATCACAGACTTTAACTTCTGACATCCTCAATCATAGAATCAAGACCCCGTTTCATTGTTTGGACCTGCTGTACCGCACTGTAGTCCAGCGACTACAGTATACAAAGCCTAATAATCCTGTACAGCAGTTAGCTACGGAAGCACAGACTGTGATGCATCTCAATGGAGGGAGTCCTATGAAAACTAAGTTGCAGATAATATCGGACATCGTCCATTGTGGGATCAAGACACCGTTCCACTGTTGGGACCTAGAGTTGGTTGCACTTGGTCGAAGGGAGTACCTTCATCTCCACTCGCAGATGCAGTTCTAACATCGTCCATTGTGGGATCAAGACACTGTTCCACTGTTGGAACCTACAGCTGGTTGCACCTGATTGGAGGGGGTACACACAAATCATCACAGACTTTAACTTCTGATATCCTCATTCATATAATTAGGACCCCGTTTCACTGTTCAGGCCTGCTGTACCGCGGTGTAGTGCAGCGACTGCAGTCAACCAGGCCCAATAATCATATGCAACATTTAACTACGGAATCACAGAGTCTGATGCACCTCAACAGAGGGAGCTCTGTGAAAAGCAAGCACCAGGTAATATCGGACATCGTCCATTGTGGGATCAAGACACCGTTCCATGGTTGGGACGTAGAGTTGGTTATACCTGGTCGAAAGGAGTATCTCTATCTCCACTCTCAGATACAGTTCTAACATTGCCCACTATGGTATCAAAACACCGTTCCACTGTTGGTACCTGTCGGACTACTGTGTTAGTAGTATACAGAGCACTCCACTGTGCTGGGCCTCAGGCTGGGTGCTGTGTGCCTGTGTTGCGGTAGCCAGCGTTAATCTCATGCGCCTTCCGAGTTCGCATACCTTGGCCCAGGAGCTTCCACCAGCATGTCGTGGGCCCTCCTTCACATACAGAGGGGTCAAAAGGTGAACTGTGGGGCATATATGCGTCGCAGCTTCTATAACAGTTTCTAGATACCAGCATGCTGAAAACATCTTTCCTGCAGCCACCTTTGCTAACAGCGTAAGCCTTGTGGTGGTGTAAGCTGCGCAGACCTGGCAGACACGTTCACCAATCCGGAAGAGAACCACACCCATAGAAACGTGCCTCTTCTTCATACCCCTATGCTAGCCTTGCGTATGCAGAACCAGCCCACTTCCCTAAACATTTGGGGGGGGGAGGCCCGTATGTGCTGCCATTCTATAATCTTCTCCACTGACTGTACTATCATGGATGTGTCCACTGTCCACTTCACTCAATAGACCAACATTATATGTTGGCATGTACATGTCTGTGCTCTGCATACTCAACTCTGTCCGGCACATCCCCTCAAGACTTTGCATTATATACTTGTATTATCGATCATTACTTGCCACCTTCGCACATAATTTGCTCCCATCCCCCCCCGCTTTCTGCATTGTGAGGCAGAGGTGCCATGCCATGTTTGCTTTGTGTACATGGCCAGCCACGTTTCCCAAAGTATGTAGTGTTGTGTCTGCTAAGTGTACATGTTTTTTGTCATATTGAATGTGATTATATAAGGTAGCGCATTTATTCACGAGCAGTGGTTTCTACCATTTACAGATCGTTGTCTTAAAGAGCATACAGAAGTTTTTCTCACAGGTGAACAGTGCGACCACAATGGCACTCATTCATTACTATCCAAGAATGTCCAACTACACTGCACTTCTCAGCTTACAGCCCCAAATCTTGCGTCCTTTCTTAAAAGGACACCAACTCCCACAATCAGACCAACATTCACACAGCTTTCTAACAGCAGTTATCTGCATCTCAATAACATGCACTCCTACGGAATGTGAGCTGTCATACAGCATGTCCTTACTGTTTCAAAGAGAGGTAACTTCCTGTGGTAATGTCTATTCCCACCTACACAAAGTAACTCCCAAACTTCAACTTGGCCTTCAATTCCTAGTTTGTAGATTTCATGAAACAAACCAAACTAAAAGAGCTTTTGTTCAGAACAAAAGTCTCCCTCAGTTCTCCAAAAATTTTTTAGCGACTGCAGATACCACAGGCCTCATTTATGAGAAATGACGCATCGCTGCGTGAAAGCAGCGATGCTTCACTTCTCAGTGCGCACTCCTTGTGACATACCTGATGTGTCATATTTATTGTATGACGCATCATGTCGCAAGGAGTTACAGATACATCAGTATTTCTGACGTATCTGTAAGCGCAAAAGTGACGCATTGCTGGAGTGTGTCACAAAAGTGATGCAACTCCAGCAATGCAAGCCCCATGTGAAAGGGCCTGCGTCAGTCTTACGCCTGCTGTGAGGCAGGCGCAAGATTTTGACGCAACGGTGTCCTAGAAGTGACGCAGTGAAATATCATAGATTTCACTGCGTCACTTCTACGAAGCCTTTTGCGGGGTAACGCCCCCCCTGCATACATTATACCTGACGCAGGTATAATGTAGCGCAGGAGTTTACAAAGTGACGCATCTGCTTAGATGCGTCACTTTGTAAATAGTGCGCAACAGGAGGCATGCTTTACGCCGCCAATGCATCACAAAAAGTGACGCATCGGAAGCGCAAAACTGATGCAAGGCCTCATAATTGAGGCCCCACAAACCTTAAGTAAAGAACACTCCCTTTTAAGTATGAACCGCCAATTACACTTTGTGAATTTTTAGACAATTTTCAACACATGTCACACTCAAGGTCTGGCACACTTTATTAACACGGTCTGCTACGGCCTTCTAACATGGTTTCAAACTGTTCTTCTTTTAATACCAGACTACATTCATGCGATTATCTCTGGAATAACAGGAACAGTGCCCATAATTCTCGCTCTCTTTGCGGCCATCCTACTACTAATTCTACTTCTAAAAATGGCTACGCTTTCTGTGGTAACAACTATGTTGGACAGAATATGCCTCTAAGCCAAGCTACATCAATACTGTAAAAAACGGAAAAACAATTTGGCTACCTTTTTCTATCTATTATCGGAGGCAGCTCCAACATAACATTTAACTACACTTAGGCAATATGCGTACAACCATTATTTGATTGCAAAACTTGCCCATTTGACTGGCAAATGGATCTATGCCTCGCCAACATCCCAACGATCGCACCCGATATCCAGCAGGTAATGCATTATCTTGAAAACCATGAACGTGTTTGTTCTGGCAGTGGAGAAATGGCAAATGCAATGCAAAAAGGTATCGTAGTGAATGGAATTTCTGTGCAGCCGTGAAAGATCTACTGCAAGGTTCAACCTTTCACAACATCGCAGACTGCCTCCCTATTCAAAATGCCGTGTAATGTGGATATGTACGAAATAACCGAGGCACAAAGAGAAAACAGATGTGGTATGGTTGACAACCAGCACTATACCACTGCATGATTGATCTGATGAGTGCCTGCCACACCCCATACGCTTTATTGGGCACACAATGACATTCTTCATTGCTACAGTGCAAACTGGAATGTTATGACACACGCAGTGAGTTTGTTACACAATAGGTAACCTTGTTTAAAATCTGGAACGTAGCTCCATACGCAGAAAATTTATTGTATGATACAACCACTGTATTTTGCTCTGTTGTTTCAGGTTTTTCCCTCTCACAAAAGGCTGTAAGCGTGCCGAACCGTAAGTAGACACTCTGGCACACAGTAGAGCCAGGGTTGGATGTGCCTTAGCGTGCGCACACCGCCCGACTAACCTCACTTGGTCCTGACGAAAACCTACAAATATTGAAATAGGTTGAAACATGTTGACCACTTTTTTCACTTGAAGTCTGATACTTACTGATCATAACTACGCCAGTGAAAGTATCCACCTTGTTTTTTAATCGTGTCACATGGCTCAAGAATAAAAATTTGTTAGGGAGTACATGTAGAACACCTTTTTAAATCACGTATCACTAATCACACACAGACACAAAAAAAACATCTCCGCTGCAGTTGCAGGTGTCGAAGCACACCTGAGTGGCACTCGGTCGCTCAGGGGACCCCGATGATGAAGCATGTCACTAACCAGATTGGTGAGTGAGGGGTTTCTTAAAAAAAGAAGTAATTTGTACTTAAAGCGTGCGTCCTTTTTCTTTCCACTCCTGAAAATAAGGGACACTCCTCCTTTTGTTTCTTTGAAAGTTTTCTCAGATCCGCCATCACTTGCAGGGCATCCCGTCTCTCCTTCAGTACTTGTTCTATGCTGGGGACAGTCTGTAATTGTCGTGGTGATTCCATGGCTCCGCCATCACTTGCAGGGCATCCCGTCTCTCCTTCAGTACTTGTTCTATGCTGAGGACAGCCTGTAATTGTCTTGGTGATTCCATGGCTCACAGTCTATTTCTTCTGAAACGGCCCCTTCCGGCTCCTGTGTTCGATTCTGTGTTGCTGCGTGTCTGGCTTCCCGAGATGTGATGGCCCATGGTTTCAAGCCAGTCCCATGCATCTTCTGCTTTGTTGAAGAAGGGCGTGGACACATCTACTACCACACGCAGATGGGACGGAAATATGTGGGAGTATTTCATGTTCAGGTCCTGCATTCGCCTCTTGACTGTGAGGAACGTGCTCCACTGTCTGCACACCCAGAGCATAGCTCAGAAAGAAAAGGATCTGAGAGTTGTCCACTTTGATCGTTTCCATTTTTCTGGTTTCGTGGAGTATTACATCCCTGTCTTTGAAATTTAAGAGTCGGATCAGGAAGCGCCTGGTGGAGGTCAGCGTGATGGCATCCTTTGTGCCCATTCTGCCGTGAAGAAAGTGGAGAGCATGCCTACTGGCATTAGGTACTGCAACCAGGTCTCGGTGTATGATACTGCATCTCCCCCTCCCGTGCCACTCTGCGCTCCAGGAAGTTCAGCCTGGATGTGAGATCCCTTATTTCCTCAGTCATTGCTTCAGCTTTTGGGGTGAAACTTATCGACATCTGCTGCTAATTTGTGACCCTCCCAGCAAGTATTCCATAGTCTGTATGCAGGAGCATAATCAATCAATCAATCATAGCATTTGTGTAGCGCACTACTCACCCGGAAGGGTCTCAAGGTGCTTGGGGGAAGGGGTCTGCTATTGCTCGAACAGCCAGGTCTTGAGTTGTCTCCTGAAGGCGAGATGGTCCTGGGTCAGCCGAAGGTGGGTGGGGAGGGAGTTCCATGTCTTGGCCGCCAGGTAGGAGAAGGATCTTCCTCCGGCGGTGGCTCTTCGGATGCGTGGTACGGCGGCGAGGGCGAGGATTGTCGAGCGTAGCTGGCGGTTGGGCGTGTAGAAGGTCAGGCAGTCGTTGAGGTACTTGGGGCCCAGGTCGTGGAGGGACTTGTGTGCATGGGTGAGGAGTCTGAACTTGATTCTCTTGCTGACGGGGAGTCAGTGCAGGTCCCTCAGGTGGCCGGAGATATGGCTACGTCAGGGGATGTCCAGGATGAGTCGGGCGGAGGCTTTCTGGATGCGTTGGAGTCTTTTCTGTAGCTTGGCTGTGGTTCCGGCGTAGAGGGTGTTTCCGTAGTCCAGTCGGCTTGTGATGAGTGCCTGGGTGACCGTCTTCCTAGTTTTGGTCGGGATCCATCGGAAGATCTTGCGGAGCATGCTTAGGGTGTTGAAGCATGATGAGGAGACGGCGTTGATTAGTCTGGTCATCGAGAGGGAGGAGTCCAGGATGAAGCCCAGGTTGCGTGCATGGTCTGTTGGCTTGGGAGTGATGCCCAGGGCGGGGGGCCACCAGGAGTCATCCCAGGCGGAGGGCGATGGTCCCAGGATGAGGACTTCCGTCTTGTCTGAGTTCAGTTTCAGGCGGCTGTTCTTCATCCACTCGGCGACGTCTTTCATCCCTTCGTGTAGGCTAGTTCTGGCGGTGGCGGCGTCTCTGGTGAGGGAGAGGATCAGTTGGATGTCGTCGGCGTAGGAGATGATGTTGAGGTTGTGTTGGCGTACGATGGCTGCAAGGGGTCTCATGTAGACGTTGAAGAGGGTGGGGCTGAGTGATGATCCTTGCGCCGCAGATGACTTGGGTGGCCTCGGATCGAAACGGGGGGAGGCGGCCTCTCTGTGTTCTTCCGGCGAGGAACGAGATGATCCATTCCGGTGCCTTCACTTGTACACCTGTGTTGCTGAGGCGTTGGACTAGGGTGCGGTGGCAGACAGTGTCGAACGCTGCGGAGAGGTCCAGGAGGATGAGGGCCGCTGTTTCCCCGTTGTCGAGCAGGGTTCTGATGTCATCGGTGGCTGCGATGAGGGCGGTCTCGGTGCTGTGGTTGGCTCGGAAACCGGACTGCGAGGGGTCGAGGGATCCGTTCGTCTCGAGGAAGGCGGCAAGCTGTCTGTTGACGGTCTTCTCAATGACTTTGGCAGGAAAAGGGAGGAGCGAGATGGGGCGGAAGTTCTTGAGGTCGATGGGGTCCGCTGTTGGTTTCTTCAGTAGGGCGCTGAGCTAGGCATGCTTCCAGCTCTCCAGGAAGGTGGCGGTGTTGAAGGAGATGTTGATGATGTCCCGGAGTTGAGGTGCGATGAATGAGTCGGCCTTGTTGAAGACGTGGTGGGTGCAGGGGTCGGTTGGAGATCCGGAGTGGATGGTGTTCATCGTGCGGGCTGTGTCTTCGGTGGTCACTGTGGTCCATGTGCGGAGGGTGGCGGTGGGGGGCGTTGGTTCGACGGTTGGGTGCGTGGATGGTGCGTCGAAGCTGTTGTGGATGTCAGCGATCTTGCGGTGGAAGAACGAGGCGAGAGAGTCGCAGAGGTCTTGTGAAGGAGTGATGTTGTTGTTGCCGGTGCTGGGGTTGGAGAACTCCTTGACGATGCTGAAGAGTTCCTTGCTGTGCTGTCGTGGGCGTTGTTGTCCAGTCGTTCCTTCAGTGATTTCTTCTAGGTGGTGCGGATGAGCTGGTGGTGCTTGCGGGTGGCTTGTTTGAGGGTGGTCATGTTGTCTGTGGTCTGGTCGAGGAGCCAGGCTTTCTCAAAGGTTTGGCAGTTCTTCTTGGAGTCCTTGAGTTTGTCGGTGAACCAGGTGGCTTTCTTGCTTCTGGGTCTGCTGGGAGGGTTCTTCAGTGGCGCGAGGTCATCTGCGCAGGCGGTCAGCAACTCTGTAAAGTTGCGGGCTGCTTCGTTGGGGTGAGTTGTGCTGGCGGGCGGGTTCTGGCTGAGGGAGGTGGTGAGCTGCTCGGCGGTGATATTGCTCCAGCTCCTGTGAGGAACCTGTTGCTGGTGGTGGTGGGTCGTTGTTCTTCTGAAGATGAAGTGGACGCAGCTGTGGTCGGTCCAGTGAAGTCCGGTGGAGTGGCTGAAGGTGATGTGCTTGCTGGATGAGAAGACGGGATCAAGCGTGTGGCCGGCGTAGTGGGTGGGGGTGTTGACCAGTTGCTTGAGACCAAGGTTTGTGAGGTTGTCCAGCAGGGCGGCGGTGTTGTGGTCCTTGTTGTTCTCCAGGTGGAAGTTGAGGTCCCGTAGGAGGATGTAGTCAGCGGAGTGGAGGGCGTGTGGGCTGTTGAAGTCCGTGATGTCTACGCTGAATTGTGTGCGTGGTCCCGGGGGTCTGTAGATGAGGGTGCCTCTGAGGGTCGTCTTTGGGTCGGTGTGTATCTGGAAGTGGAGGTGCTCGGCGGCGGAGAAGGTGTCGTTGGAGTCGGTCGTGATGCGGATGATGTTCTTGTGTACGATGGCGATGCCTCCTCCAGTCTGGTTGACGCGGTCCCTCCGGGTGATCTTGTATCCGTCCGGGATGGCGATGGCGATGTCGGGCGCTGAGGAGGCGTTCATCCAGGTTTCCGTGAGGAAGGCGACTTCTGGTGATGTGGTGTTGTGCAGGTTCCAGAGTTCGACGGCGTGTCTTTGGAGGGAGCGGGTGTTCAGCAGGATGCACTTCAGGTGGTTGCTGCGGGTGCCCTGCTTGGCGGGTGCGGTGCAGGTCCGGATGCTCTGTCCATCACCACCCCCTTTTGTACCGCTTTGGCCGCCATAAGTGTGGCAGGGTATGCTCAGACGTGAGTCCCTTGCTCACTTTGCCACTGGATTCAAGCAAGCCGGGCTGAAGACGGCTGGAATGCCAGAAACCGGTCCTCAGAAGCTTGTTTCCGGTCCAGGGAAGGCATGGCTTGGCAGTTCGGGCTGGACTGTTCTCATGAGGCACAGGGTCAGACTGATTTGCATATGGCCATGTCTGAACTGGGGTGGCAGAGTGGGCTAAAGAACGGTGATGGATTAAACCCAGATCTTTTGACTGGGTGTGAGTGTTTGATTGGTTCAGATGCTCTGTCCATCACCACCCCCTTTTGTACCGCTTTGGCCGCCATAAGTGTGGCAGGGTATGCTCAGACGTGAGTCCCTTGCTCACTTTGCCACTGGATTCAAGCAAGCCGGGCTGAAGACGGCTGGAATGCCAGAAACCGGTCCTCGGAAGCTTGTTTCCGGTCCAGGGAAGGCATGGCATGGCAGTTCGGGCTGGACTGTTCTCATGAGGCACAGGGTCAGACTGATTTGCATATGGCCATGTCTGAACTGGGGTGGCAGAGTGGGCTAAAGAACGGTGATGGATTAAACCCAGATCTTTTGACTGGGTGTGAGTGTTTGATTGGTTCAGATGCTCTGTCCATCACCACCCCCTTTTGTACCGCTTTGGCCGCCATAAGTGTGGCAGGGTATGCTCAGACGTGAGTCCCTTGCTCACTTTGCCACTGGATTCAAGCAAGCCGGGCTGAAGACGGCTGGAATGCCAGAAACCGGTCCTCGGAAGCTTGTTTCCGGTCCAGGGAAGGCATGGCTTGGCAGTTCGGGCTGGACTGTTCTCATGAGGCACAGGGTCAGACTGATTTGCATATGGCCATGTCTGAACTGGGGTGGCAGAGTGGGCTAAAGAACGGTGATGGATTAAACCCAGATCTTTTGACTGGGTGTGAGTGTTTGATTGGTTCAGATGCTCTGTCCATCACCACCCCCTTTTGTACCGCTTTGGCCGCCATAAGTGTGGCAGGGTATGCTCAGACGTGAGTCCCTTGCTCACTTTGCCACTGGATTCAAGCAAGCCGGGCTGAAGACGGCTGGAATGCCAGAAACCAGTCCTCGGAAGCTTGTTTCCGGTCCAGGGAAGGCATGGCTTGGCAGTTCGGGCTGGACTGTTCTCATGAGGCGCAGGGTCAGACTGATTTGCATATGGCCATGTCTGAACTGGGGTGGCAGAGTGGGCTAAAGAATGGTGATGGATTAAACCCAGATCTTTTGACTGGGTGTGAGCGTTTGATTGGTTCAGATGCTCTGTCCATCACCACCCCCTTTTGTACCCCTTTGGCCGCCATAAGTGTGGCAGGGTATGCTCAGACGTGAGTCCCTTGCTCACTTTGCCACTGGATTCAAGCATGCCGGGCTGAAGACGGCTGGAATGCCAGAAACCGGTCCTCGGAAGCTTGTTTCCGGTCCAGGGAAGGCATTGCTTGGCAGTTGGGGCTGGACTGTTCTCATGAGGCACAGGGTCAGACTGATTTGCATATGGCCATGTCTGAACTGGGGTGGCAGAGTGGGCTAAAGAACGGTGATGGATTAAACCCAGATCTTTTGACTGGGTGTGAGTGTTTGATTGGTTCAGATGCTCTGTCCATCACCACCCCCTTTTGTACCGCTTTGGCCGCCATAAGTGTGGCAGGGTATGCTCAGACGTGAGTCCCTTGCTCACTTTGCCACTGGATTCAAGCAAGCCGGGCTGAAGACGGCTGGAATGCCAGAAACCGGTCCTCGGAAGCTTGTTTCCGGTCCAGGGAAGGCATGGCTTGGCAGTTGGGGCTGGACTGTTCTCATGAGGCACAGGGTCAGACTGATTTGCATATGGCCATGTCTGAACTGGGGTGGCAGAGTGGGCTAAAGAACGGTGATGGATTAAACCCAGATCTTTTGACTGGGTGTGAGTGTTTGATTGGTTCAGATGCTCCGTCCATCACCACCCCCTTTTGTACCGCTTTGGCCGCCATAAGTGTGGCAGGGTATGCTCAGACGTGAGTCCCTTGCTCACTTTGCCACTGGATTCAAGCAAGCCGGGCTGAAGACGGCTGGAATGCCAGAAACCGGTCCTCGGAAGCTTGTTTCCGGTTCAGGGAAGGCATGGCTTGGCAGTTCGGGCTGGACTGTTCTCATGAGGCACAGGGTCAGACTGATTTGCATATGGCCATGTCTGAACTGGGGTGGCAGAGTGGGCTAAAGAACGGTGATGGATTAAACCCAGATCTTTTGACTGGGTGTGAGTGTTTGATTGGTTCAGATGCTCTGTCCATCACCACCCCCTTTTGTACCGCGGTGCAGGTCCGGAGGCAGGTGAATTTGCAGGCTTGGCAGGTGAAGGGTCCTTGGGTGCATTTCGGGGTGGCTTGGTAGCAGGCGGGGGTTCGGCCGGCGTTGAGTGCGTTGAGGGTGGCGGCGTCGTAGGTCCGTCGTGTGGGCAGGCATCTTCGGGGGGCAGGGGTCCTGGCGCTGGGCGCGGTCCAGGTGCGGAAGGGCGCAGATGGGCTTACCTTTGGCGTGCCTTCGGCGCACAATCGACGCGGCCGCTGTGCGTACGCATGCCCTCTGCCATAAATGGAGAGTTAGGGGGGCGGGGCGAGGGAGGAGCAGCTGGGAGGCGGGAGCGGGGTGGCGAGTGAGGGGGGAGCGGTGTGGTGATGCTGGAGGGAGCAGGGGGGCCGCGTGGGAGCAGCGGCAGGGAGCGGGGTGGGGCAGCGGCAAGGGAACAACTGGCGCACAGGGGGAAGAAAGCGACGAAACAAAAAAATGTATAAAGTACCGCAAAACTCAGGCGAAAACAGGCGGAGGGGCAGGGGAGCAATATCAGGACAGCACAGGCGGCAGGGACTTAGACAACAGCGAGGAAGCAACAGAAAAAGCAACAGAATACTTAGCCCACATAGCGGGCGGCAGGCACAGAGGAACGGGCAAGGGCAGGGGTCCAACCCACACAGGGGCAGGGACACAGGGGGCGGCAGCAGGAGAGGACCGGGCACACTCGGGGTGAGCCACGCGGCAGGAGGAGCGACCGGGTCCGACCAGGTCAGATCAGGTCACAGCTCCTAGCCCCGTGAGCCTCCCCTAAGTACTCTTGTGGGAGGGAGGAGCAGCTGGGAGGCGGGAGCGGGGTGGCGAGTGAGGGGGGGAGCGGTGTGGTGATGCTGGAGGGAGCGGGGCAGCGGGGGAGCAGCGGCAGGGAGCGGGGTGGGGCAGCGGCAAGGGAACAACTGGCGCACAGGGGGCAGAAAGCGACGAAACACAAAAAATTACAAAATACGGCAAAACTCAGGCGAAAACAGGCGGAGGGGCAGGGGAGCAATATCAGGGCAGCAGAGGCGGCCGGGACTTAGACAACAGCGAGGAAGCAACAGAAAAAGCAACAGAATACTTAGCCCACGTAGCGGGCGGCAGGCACAGAGGAACGGGCAAGGGCAGGGGTCCAACCCACACAGGGGCAGGGACACAGGCAGCAGCAGCAGCAGGAGAGGACCGGGCACACTCTGGTGGGCCACGCGGCGGGAGGAGCGACCGGGTCCGACCAGGTCAGATCAGGTCACAGCTCCTAGCCCCGTGAGCCTACCCTAAGTACTCTTGTGGGAGGGAGGAGCAGCTGGGAGGCGCGAGCGGGGTGGTGAGTGAGGGGGGAGCGGTGTGGTGATGCTGGAGGGAGCGGGGGGGCCGCGGGGGAGCAGCGGCAAGGAGTGGGGTGGGGCAGCGGCAAGGGAGCAACAGGCGCACAGGGGGCAGAAAGCGACGAAACACAAAAATTTACAAAATACGGCAAAACTCAGGCGAAAACAGGCGGAGGGGCAGGGGAGCAATATCAGGGCAGCACAGGTGGCAGGGACTTAGACAACAGAGAGGAAGCAACAAAAAAAGCAACAGAATACTTAGCCAATGTAGCGGGCGGCAGGCACAGAAGAACGGGCAAGGGCAGGGGTCCAACCCACACAGGGGCCGGGACACAGGCGGCGGCAGCAGCCGGAGAGGACCGGGCACACTCGGGGTGGGCCACGTGGCGGGAGGAGCGACCGGGTCCGACCAGGTCAGATCAGGTCCTAAGAGTCAGCTTGGGCCATAAAGTCCTAAGTGACTTTATCTTTATGGCCTTTAAGAGACGCATGGGTTTGCAACAATATTTCGCCGATTTGTGTCACTGCTTGAAGCGCAGAGTCTATTTTTTACTTCAAAGTGGAAGTTCTGGAGGCTCCTGACGCTTTGGGTTCTTGGTCCGACTGTGTTGGGCCTAGTGCTGGCTGTGTGGCTGTTGCGCCCATGCCTGCGCGCTGCCTGGCCATCTTGTTTAGGTAATTTAGCTGTCGTGTTTAGAGGTGGGGTGATTTGTAGCGCCTCTCAGTTCTTGCTAGTGATTCAAAGAGGCTCCCCACATGCGGCCCATTAAGTGTTCAAGCACCAGTTCTTGGATTGGTGCCTGAGACTGGGGCCTCTGCGGTCTGTTCGCAGGGTGCGGGCGTTCTCAGCACCTGTCCAATCTCTAATGGCTCACTGCCGTTCACTAATGGCACCTCTATGAATGTTTTCGCGCCTCTCCGCACCAGCAGTCTCTTCCATGTGGTGTAAGTCACCGCGCTGGTTTGCCTGCACTGTGTTTCACGCCTTACTGATTTTATCCCGGAGTACCTGCTAGTCCATTCCAGGATTTTTGCAGTCTGTGTTCAACGGGGTCTCCCGCTTGTGATCCTAGGCCCTGCTTGAGTCTCAATTGTGCCAGTGCGTGGAGTCTGTGATTTGTTACATTCTTTGGGCTGCAGGCCTTCTTTACCCACCTCGATAGTCCTGCGTGTGCACTGTGCTAGCTCACAAGTCCTCTGCTACGGGCTCCCCTTGGGCTGCATTGGCGGCTGTTCGTGCCTCCGTGGGCCACGTGATGCAGAGTGTCACCTTTCTGGTACCGCTTTAAGCCCTGATGGGGAGCGGCCCTAGAGGCGGACTGCGGTATCCCCTACTGCTCCAGTTCACGGCCAGAGTCAGCTTGGGCCAGGTATGGGGCTCCCAGACTACGTCAATGGGTAGTTGGTGGCTGCAGCGTACGCTTGGCCTTTGGGAGAGGGGTCCAGTCTCTTCCCTCTAGCTTACATGACTGACCACAGCCCCCTCGTGGGTCTTGTCTGGGCATCTCATGCAGTGGCACCGAATTCAGCCCGGGTCTGTTGCGCTACCCAGGGCCGCCCTGCATTCAGATTCTTGCACGTGTCGCTGCTTACTTGGGTCAGCATTGCTCTGATTCACCTCAGTCACTGCTCCAGAGTCTTCAGGACGTTCCTTACTGTGGTGTGTCACCCCGCCTCCACAGTCCATGATGCTGCATGATCGCGGTGAAGAGGGTCTCGCATCAGCAGGTCACCTCTGTACTACAGCACACTTTCGGCCCTCCCCTGCTTCACCACTGCTGTGTGGATGGCTCCCTCTCGGTCGGAGGGTCGTCCAGTGCCTCCAAACTTGCTGTGCCTGCTCACACTGATGACTAGGTCTCAGCAGGTTGGCGTTGGCGTTCCAATGGCATTGTTTTTTACAGGTTCATTGATAAATTATCGGGCCACGACACAGCACCTCTTTAGAGTGCATCCGCCATCTTGGCTGGCTAGCAATGTCGCTGTCTGTAAAGTTTGATGATCAGTTACCAGCATAAAAAGGCTTTCTGTACAGGAATACATGGAAATGTTCACAAGCCCATACCACAGCGAAGCTTTTTTTTTCAGGTTCTGAGTAAGCACGTTCTGTTTGGGACAGACTTCTACTTGCGTATGCTACAATATGCCTTCAAGCATTTGTGTGTCCACTGTGCTGTGCAAGGGTAGCACCTAAACAAACTAAGCTAGCTTTAACAACAACTTTGTTATGAGGCTTTGGATTGAAGTATGATGTTTCATCAATTTTGTGAATGGCTTGTTTGATTTTTTTTAACTTTTCTCCTATTCATGTGACCAATGAAAGGAAACATTCTTTTTTGTCAAGTCTCTTAATGGAACACTTACAGTTTGCAAAGGCTTGTATTTATCTGTAAAAAACACTCGCCATGCCAAGAAATGAACGCTGCATAGAAACATCTTTTGGGGCTCAAGATTTGACAGCACTTGTACTTTAGCAGGATCAGGTGTCATACCCCCATCAGAAAAGATGTGGTTAAATTATTTTAGCTTTGTCTTATGGAACTCACACTTCTAAGCATTCAACGTCAAACTGGCATCAGCAAGTAAACAACATATTTGTGTCAGAGCTTTGTCATGCTCCTGTTGTGTAGCTCCGAAAACCAATATGTCATTACTGTAATTCAACACATTCATAACAGGCAGTATTAAACGATGAATGGCGTTTTGAAAGAGTTCTACAGCTGATGATGTGACTGCTGTTTTCTTGCATTCCAACTGATGATAACCTTTATTTAAATAGAGGTCAGAGAAAACCTTTGAACCATTTAATTGTGTTATCGAGTCAGCAATGTGTGGACTTGGATGTCGCTCTTCTTCAGCTGCTTTGTTTGCCTGACACATGGTAATGCATATGCTTACAGTTCCTTCACTGTCTTTTTTGGGCAAAACCACAGTGGGAGAACCCCATGGCATTAGAACCAGTAGAACACTTAATGATATCATGCTTGAGTAACGATTCAAGTTCTTTTTCAAAAGCTTATTGTAAATGAAAAGCAATTTGCCTATTTCTGTGAGTGACAGGACAGGCCTTTTCATTAAGTTGAAACGTTATTTTCATAATCTTATGCTTTCCCACACCATGAAACAAAGAAGGGAAATGACTTAGTATTTCATGTTGAGCATTCTTGTTTTAATTCATGGAAATCCGCCCCATATCAGCAGCTGTACTGAATTTAAGTAAATAGGCAGTACCTTGAAGCACATGGATGGGTGCTTGCACCTTCATTTTATTCTGTTTCGTTGTTGCTAAAAAATGTACCTTGACTTATTAATGACCTCAATACAGCCCATGGATATACTTTATAGTTTTTGATGGCTAAAGTTGTGGTAACAGGGGCAATTCATTTTATTTCTCCTCAGGCGTAATGTTTATCGATGCATAACTATCGATAATGACAGGTATTGAACACCCATTTACTTTCAGTGTAATCTTTGGGCAATGTTTGAATGACGTTTGTGCTTTGGCATGTGGACTTTTGTTTGACTGACATTTCTCTTCACATGAGACCAGTCAAACATTTCTGAGGTAAACATCGGCGTGGCACGGCTATCTTTCTCACTTTCAATTGATATGTATACAGAAGAATTGTTTGCTAATAATTTAGATTATGATTAACTTCATTCAGTGTTGATTCGAGTCAACTGATGTCACCTCGAGGCCTTGTTGGTATTTGTTGAACATTGCTTCTGGGACGTTTGGGCAACTATTTTGTCTTCGCGCCGTGACAAACTTGCTTTTAACTTCTCTTTGCAAACCATTACAAAATGGTTCCCCTTCCCAGAGCCTTTGCATATTTGTCCAATGATGGGACATTTATCTTTGTGTGGAATAAAAATCCACACCTGAAACCCTACTTTGTTTTACAGCTAGAAGTCACTTCATTCTTCATGTTTTAACTTATCACACTCATGACAGATTTGTTTTGAGGGACCTCCAATCTCCTTGTCAGCAGCTTGCCTATCAGCGCTCTCGTGAGCTCTAGCAGCCGTTAACACCCGCACCAGACTGAGAGTTTATCTCAGCATTCGTCCTCTGAATGGATCTGATAAGCATCCATCTATAACTCTGAGAAGCCTAGCTTCTTCATCATTAAATTAATTGAACGTACAGTGTTTGATGAGTCTCTCCACAAATTAATCATTGGTTTCACCAACTTTCTGGCACTCTTGGTTGAAAATGTATCATTCTTAATCAACATTTGGCATTGGATTAAACTTGAGATTCAAAGATTCTTTAATCTGACGGTATGTAACATCTTAATCAGTTCACAGCATTTTTTTTATGACTTCTTTTACACCATCACCAGCAAGACTTTTAAGCTACTTAATGAACCTTTTGTTATCAGTCTCTTCAAGTGCATCAATGAAATCATCAAATGTCTCTATCCAAACAATCCATCTATGGCAATATTTTGCTTTTTGGCGGTATCGAAAGGTGGTGGTGGTTTCTGGAACACAGCAGCATTTTAGACCAGTGTGAACCTTAATACCACTACTTGTGGATCACTGTGAAATGGTTCATGCAAACCCTCTGTGAGATCTTGCAACGTGCTGGCCTCTGGATCACCTTTAATGATACATGGAAACATGACCTTCTTCTTTGTATCCTCTGGAAAACAAACTTTCATTGTTTTGAATACCTTTTCGGCTCTCACTCTTTCAGGGCTTACAGCGTCATTCTGAACGCCGCTTTTGGTATGTATGGGTCTGTAAGCACAACCCTGGGCACTTCTCCTTGAGCCACTTCACCAAGTGCAGTGGTACGATGACTCTCTTTACTGGGTTCAATAAGTCAATCATTCCTTCTTTTCTAATCATCAATTTGGTCTTTATGTCACCTCATTACATGTGCACCAGCACTATCTGTATTACAGCATCTGCAGCTATTTCTTTAATATCAAAGTGCTCCAGGGTGCACAAAGCTGGCGTATTTGCAAATTTTGCCCCCAGGGCACTCTCTGTAATGCAATTCAAGGTGTTCAACGTATTGGGAAAAGCCTTCTAAACAGCACGATCAAGCAAATAGAAGTACAACTTAAATCGGTGGGGAGAAAAACTCAAAAGAAAAACTGAATATTGGTAAGAGTACTCAACGAAAACTAATTTAAAAAAACTTGAGTTAGTTGTGAAGATGTGAGAAAGCATTAGGGATCCATCACATTGAAAGTAGGCCTAACTAGAACATCTAAAGGAGTCAACATTTTGAAAATGAAGGATGACCACTCTTCTGAAAGGAACACGAAATTCAGGAAACTTCCACAGAACTTCTTTTGCACAAGGATAGTAAATAATATTTTAAAATCAGTGAAGCAAATGTGGAGAGGACCTGGAGTACACCAACAAGAATTTGTAGATAAAATAGTAGATAAGGCTTTCACTCTAGAAAATAATGTTGTTTATTCTCATGCTCAACAAAATTAAAACTTTAGAAAGTTTAGTGCCATGTCTAAAAAAGGTGCGATTTCTAAGGAATCTCAATTAACGAATCGCTATTACCTATGCATGTAGGAATCATAAAACAATGTACGATTCCTACACATTCCTTAATTACGACTGGTAAATTAAGAGTCGCAATTAAGGAATTGCTTCTCATTCATTCCTACGGGCCTAGAGACCCATAGGAATGAATGGGAATTGCATGTGCAAGGGTGCCAATAGGAGAACCTGTTGCACCCCTGAAATTTCAATGTATCCACATGTTGAGCACACACATGCCCATTTTTCAAAGAAATCGCAAAATTTCAACTTGTGATTGGCTGTAATTTGCAATTCCTATTTGAGAAATCGCAAAATGTTACCGGCTAATGCAATGTATTTAGGAATTGCAATTTGCAATTCCTTAATGCAATCACAATTTAATTAATCGCAAATTTTGCAATTCCTTAAATTGCGATTTTTGCATTTGGGATGAGGCATTACAAATGCAAAAATACCGGTTGCAAAGGGGCAAATTCTGCGATTATGTCCATTTGCAACCGGATTTTTCCTTGATGCATGTGGCCCTAAGTCCATAATTTGCAGCATTGTCATGTAGATCCTATAAAACTACAGAGGATCTGAGTGTTTAGACAATATTTACTGTAGGATTGGTGACAGACAGATTCTAGACACCCCCACCCGGTGTGTTAGCCTATATACCAGCTAGCTCACAGAGCCACTGTAAACAACTCTTACCAAGGAGAGAATAGTTCTAGGCAACTATTGAACATGGCAACCCTAATCCCTCAAGATCGTGGAAATAGTGCAATACTTTTCGCTCAGTCACTCGTGCTCACTTTGTCTCAGAGACATACACAGAATAAACGGTGGGGACGTTTTTCAATAAGCATTTATTGAACCAGCATCATTCTAGTGTAAAATAGGTGTGCTGAAACAGCCACTGGGCAGTAACAGATATAAATGATTATAAGCACTAACAGAGTAAAATGATGGTAGATTTCTACCATCGTGCGAAAACAATGAATACAGGCAAGTATATACAATACATGAAGTAAAATGCGTACTCCTACGATGCGACCCTATTTAGTTGTACCTTAGTGTACCTAGCATGTATGTAGGTGTAAAGCCAAGAACCCCTCTAGGATAAAGTCAACCACATTACCTGAAGTAACAGAGAGTGGCATCCCGCCTTGTTCTCGAGATGGACACCCTGCAAGGAATGTCAGACCACTGCGGGCTGGCGGGTCTGGGTGCAGGGACCTCAGCTTCTCGCGTCAGTGTGTCGGCATGGAAGTCCTTTTCTCCTCTGACTACCTCAGCGAGATATGGTGTCTATATACCCAAAACGGTACCCTCAGGTTGTTCTAACTTTCTGTGTCATGTCGGACTTAGGATGGCGAAGCAATGACCCTTGTACATAGTTATTATGCAGGAAATGGTAGTCCTGCTGAGTTTCCAAGAATCCTCATGGATAATGGATGAGGCTAGTTTTCACGGACAACCACAAGTCCTATATGCAGTACCGTAACTAGGTAAAAGTTTAGTCCCAAGAACCGTTTGTAGTGTAATGGTAGGGGAGAATATAGGTGAAAGGTGAAGGTGCCACCTGAGCCTATATTGGAGTACCTACATGAAACATAACAGCATGTTTGATGGGAAGTGGGAACACACCTCCAGGAGTGATGACTATTTTGATGAAGAAAGCTGCTTTCAAACAAATAGTTTATTTTTTGCTTTTTATACAGATGGCAGATTAAAATTTATTGTGATGTCCTCCTGCTCCAGTGTATGAGTAACAGTGCAGTATTTACTATAACATAAGGCAAGAGCCAAATTACATGTTTAGGGTGTTCCTAAGAAAGTTTTTTAGTGCATCTTTAAAATAGAAAATATGAATTTTGCAAACCCTAGATCCCTGTAGATCTAGGAAATTATTTAATCTAAAATGATTTTCTTTGGCTTGCCTATCTAAAGAGACATAAGCCAGTGATATATATGTTTTGTGGAAAAGTTCACCTCTGCATTTAGAAGTTTTGAATAGAGCACTTTCTCATGGCACTTTGTCAAAACTTACCAATATTCCAGAAGACATTCAAGTAATACATTTTAGACCGGAAAGTCAACCTGAAGTAAATGAAGTGGCACTTGGACAAAATATTGAGTTGCAATTATCAGGATACAAAAATATCAGAAAACAACATTGTGATACAAAAATATTGTGATGCACAAACGTCATTGTCAAGAATATCGATTTTTTAGGTAAGTAATATCACTGTCAAGAATATCGCTGTTCTTAATATCATTTTCACTAATGCAGTTGCAAAGAACATTGTTTTTTAATTACCTTAATGTGTTTTAGTTCATATATTAATTGTATGTGTATCATTGTTTGTATAATTGTTAATTATAATTATAATGTATTTGTAATTTCAAGTGATTTATCATCTTTATTGAATTACTAATAGTAATTTATAGTGTTGCATCAGGTTGCTAAGTTTGTTGGGGTAAGGGGTGGGATGTTAATTAAGTAATAATTAACTAACACTTAATTATTAATGTATTATTAATTGGTTAATTGATTATTCATTATGTAAATTGAATAGTAATTATGTTTTTTTTATATATTAGGTGTAGGCTGCTGGGTTATAGGGGTGAATGTGGGAAGGTAATTAAGTAATAACTATTTAACAATAAAATATTTATTCAGAATGTATTATTTAATTGATTATAAATTATGCAGATTGTGTGATATTTGTATTTTAGTTATATATTAGGTGTAGGTTGCTGGGTTTTTAGGGGCTTAGGGTAGTAAGCTAATTAAATAATAATTAGTTAATTAATTAATTATGGATTTATTTTCAAATATTCAACTGATTATTCATTATGTAAATTGTGCAATACCTTTATATATGAGTTTTATTTTAGTTGTGGGTAATGGGTTGGTAGGGATATATAGACTGAACTTCATTAAGTAATACTTAATTATCAATTATGTATGTATTATTCATTGTTTAATTGATAATTAATTAGGTACATTATGCAATATTGATTTCATTTTAGTTATATATTAGTTGCGTGTTGCTAGGTTTGTTGGGATATAAGGTGGGATGTAATTTAAGCAATAATTAACAAATCACTGTTATTTGTTAATTGATTAGCTTATTGATTATCAATGATGTAAATTGTGTTATACTTATCTTTTTCGCCATATTTTTAGTGTGGGTTGCTAGGTTTGTGGGGTTATTGTGTTGAAGTTAATTAAGTAATAACTAAATAAAAAATGTGATAAATATTACACAATTTAATAATAATGACAATTGTTTAATTGCTTTTTTTGTTTTTTTAAATATATTTGTCTTGGGTTAAGTAATAATGTTCATATTAAGAGTTTTATATTTATTCTAAAACAATAGGGTTATTCAAATATGTAAGTACTTTCCCTACTGTTGCACAGACTGGAGTGGGAAGAGTAAATGTAACCCCTCTAAAGTCCAACGCTTTTCCTACTTCTGCACAGACTGGAGTGGGAATATTAGTATTACCCCACTGAAGCCCAACACTTTCCCTATTACTTCATAGACTGGATTGAGAATAGGAAATCTTACCCCTCTGAAGTCCAAAGTTGTCCCTACTGGAGTGGGAATACTAAATTTAATAGGGGTGGGTCAATAACTCCGAAAAAATCTGTGAACTGACGCAAAGTAGAGTTTTTTCTCTTGAGCGGCACGCCAAAGTTAAGTTGGCGAACACTCATGAGAAAAAAAATTGCATACTAAACCACCTCCCAACGAGGTCTCTCAACGCGGGCTATCGCAACAGGTAGCGACCGCTCACATTGAGAAATCTGCTTCTCGCATTGAGGAAACTATGGCTTGAGTAGAATGTCTCGAGCAGTAGAGAGCACCAGTGCCCTCTGGTGTGACCCATAGTGCCATTTCCGCTGATTTTAAACTCCAATCACTAAAAATCAGTGCGAGCAGTGCGACTTAACAGTCTCTGCTGCTAGCTGAACTCCACGGAGAGCGGTATGGTTTTTCTAGCAATTCGCAGAGTTCCATGGAGTAAAACTCTGCAAACTTCACACAGGCATAACATTTAATCCCTCTGAAGGACAACACTTTCTCTACTGTGGCACAGTCTGGAGTGGGAATAGTAGATGTAACCCCTTCTAAGTCCCACACATTCCCTACTGTTGTTCAGACTGGAGTGGGAATAGCAAATATTACCCCTCGGAAGTCCAAAGCTTTGCTTACTGCTGCAAAGACTGGAGTGAGAATATTAAATCATACCCCTCCAAAGTACAGCGTTTTTCCTACAGGTGCTTAGACTGGAGTGGAAATAGGAAATAGGAAATCTTATTACTCTGAAGTCCAACGATTTCCCTACTACCATCTAAACGGTGGTGTACTGTCAGTACGCCCCTGATGGCAGCCCTCTGGAGGGGGGAAAGAGCGTCCTATGGACCTCCCAAATATTCTCTTGCAGGCAGGTAAATCATTGATCTCTATTCCTCTTCAAAAGTGCAGACAGGTTGCCACATGCACTGTGAAAACACAGAGCGGCGTAAAGCAGCTGCTCTGTTTTTCACAGGAATGCACTGCCCCCCGGAGGAGTGCAAGTTCACAGATGCCCTGGGGGCAGCGCATTTATGGTAATAGGGTGCATTTTCACTGTTTGCATCTAACACACCTTTTTAAAGGTGGGCACAGTGCAAACAATGAAATTGCACATATGCCATAATACAGCCCTTGGTAGGCATTTCTGCCAAATGTGTGCTAGGACTCTGTTTGTACAGATATCTTTCCTTCGCTGGTTGATGACCAATACCTAGCCTGAGCCACTTTTTTGCACTACCAGTGACATTATTTTTCATACTTCAGCATGCTAACTAGCGTTAGATCTTCTCCCACTGGAAGGGATCTACCATCAGCCTGTTTGCCATAGTGCATGAGGTCTATGATATGTAGTTACTTAGATGTGTGTCACTTGTTTGTACAAGGTGGTTTTTAATGTTTGATATGCTTAATGCAGTGCTACCGGCAACTTGCACCTTCACTACTAGTGGCAAGCCTTGGTTTGTTACGCATGTCACGTCATACGCAAATTGTTTATCGCAGTCTGTAGGATGTAAATTGCTTTTTTACTGTTTATCTTTCTGTTTCATGTTGGTCTATAAAAACTTTATGAAGGCATTCTTATATACCCTTCATATTCCATTTTTACAAAAATATATTAAGTGATAGGAACCTTTTAGAAGTACATAATTACAGATTCCAACCACTGTGTAGATTAGGAAGCATTGTCCTGATGAATTGCCACAATATCGACATCAACTTATAAAGGCAAGTATCATTTTGACCAACCTATACACTACACTTGTAGCTGAAACAGATCATTATCTCTGTTGACAGCCTTCACAATTTTTAAACAGGCAAGAGGAATCACCTATTAAACTGTTAGGGTACCAGTTAGTCTATTTAAAATGCATTATCACTCCAACCAAGCTACACTAGCAACCCCACACTTCAGATACAGCAAAAACAAAATATCTCCAGCAACGAGCCCCATTGTGGGTGCCCATCAGCCATTGCAGGGGAGGTCTGAAAAGGAGCATGCCCTATGTTGAAGCATGACACCCTTTGGGTGTGTGAGGGCTCCCGCTCCTGAGCATCAGACTCCCATCTAGCTGACCTGTCACCCCTATATCTCTTCAAAAAGAACTGCAAACTCCTTTGTCATGATGCTTGACCCATTGAGGAGCACGTAAGCTGGACCTATATGCTCTCATGGCCCCCCTGTTTTGTATATTACTGTAGCGCAAGGGCATAGAGTACTGGAGTGGCCTTCCCCACCAAGGGCTCCTAAGAGGCTGATAATTGTCAGACTGCTTAATCTGAGAGATCAGGACCACATTCTACAGGAAGCACATGCAAAAGGTCGCCGGCAGATTGACGACCACCAGCTCAACATCTTCCTGAACTACACTGTGGCTGTCCAGTGTCAAATGTAAATGTTTATAAAAGTAAAACAACATATGAGGGGACTGAATCTGAAGTACGCTCTACTTTTCCCCAGAGAATTGCTCTTTGTGGAGGAGGGGGATCTTTCTTCTTTGCTTCATTAGCAAACGTTACCTTTTAGTAAACAGAGCCTCTTCTAAATAAAAGTGTCCCTCTAAAAAAATCTCTGCATCAAGAGGGCTGTCCCCCAATATAAATACCGGCTAGGCTAAGCCTCTTTTACATATATCTTTCTCCCAACATTCATATCATGTTCTGGTAGGCCGATTCTCTAGAACATTGCATACCTCCATAATAAACTTACATAACGAAAATATGTGTCCTTTAATTTGTTTAAACAACTGTACACAAATTTCAGTTACGGTACACAGCACAAATTTAATGATGATGCACCGCTGTTTAGGGCTTATTCATGAATATGAAACAATTACTTTATGGTTCTGTGGTTCTCACATTATTTTATGTGTATTTTTCAGGGCACTAACAATTTGAACTGAGGAAGATAAAGGTCTGCTGTGGAAATTATTTACTTATATTTTCAATAGAAATGAGAATTAGAAACAAATTTTACAGTAAGTTTTAAACTTTGTTATGTTTTAAATGCTACCACAATACAATACGAAACGTGTAAAAAAGAAGACAAAGTTTGAAGTTTAAGAGTGGCTGAAAAGCTAAAAATATGATAATGAAATAGTGTTTCCATATCATCTTTAATTATCAAAACATGTTTGTTATAAAAGGAATAATCCATTCCAGGAAGAAAGACAACAGCATTCAGCAGATCAAGTAAGAGGGAACTTTATTTTTACCAGTCTTCGCCAATACGGCCCGTAACAGAATGCCATCAAACTGTCAACTCCCCACACATAACTTCCCCGCTCTCCATTCAAATCACAACACCCACGCGGGACTCTCAGCTTACATTAATACAGCACGCGAGAACAACACGCGACACTCACGCTTTCAAACCACAACATAACAAGGTATTGTTTGTAGATGACGCACGTGTGGTCACGCGCGTCATTTGCAAACAATAACATACAACAATGTTTTATTGAAATTCTTCATTTTCTGTGCTAATTTTTCAGTTATTACTAAGTACTCATCAATATTTAACATTGTAGATCAGCTTCACACTGCTGTCACAGGAAGTAAAACACTAGAGATGCTCATAGATACATCTTTGTAGGCAGGCACATTAATATAAATATGCGTATGCACATTCACATACAAAACTGCAGACACACTCTTACATTTATTAACACATACATAGAGAAATTCATACAAGCAGTACTAGAACTATACATACCCACACATATGTGCCTAAGTGAAAACAAATATGTAATTGTAAAACATAGACACATATCGAAACAGCCACAATTTGCGCACACATATATAATTACACACAAACCTCCACACACTCTCTCATCATATTCACCCAATGCACAACCATGCACTGTCACATACACTCAAACATGCACATTCTCACACATCCACAGACATCCCCTCACACTCACACATATCCATTCACAACTGGAACCACACACACATACCTTCAGGCACGCAGTTAGACACATGCACTCACACCCCACAAATTTACTCAGAAACAAATATACACAACCATACTCGCTGTCTCACACACACACACATGCACACATGCACAATGACCCACACATGCATACCCTTACATACTCAGTCAGATATGTACACACACCTCACTCACTCATATACACACATACATGCTCTGTTACACACTCAACCAAACATGCACATACTCACACACGGACAAACTTCACTTTGCACTAACATCCACACATGCACAATTGGACTAAAAAGACATACCTTCACACACTCAGTCGAACACATTCACACTTGCACACACAATTGGACCCACACACACACATACCCTCACACACTGTGAGTCTCATACACTCACGCCCCCACACACTCTCTCAAACACATATCCAGGCATACAAATACTCGCATGTCAACAGACATCCCCGTGTACTCACACATACACACACACTCCTGCAACTAGACCCCCACACAGACACATATCCCCTCTGTCAGACACATACAATTACACCCCAAACACACACTCACTCATCCACATACACACATCCACAACCACACACTCTGTCACACACACACCCAGACATCTACATATGCACCTAAGGACAGACTTCCCTTTGCATTTATACTTACACATGTACAACTGGACCAACACAAACTTACTGTCACACACTCAATCAAACATACACACACACATCTAGACATGCACATACTCACATATTGACAGACATCCCATCACACTCAAATAGACACCACTAGACCCACACACATATCCCCTCACACATTGCCTGGATACATACACTCACTCCCTCAGAGTTATTCTGGACCCACACACACGCACACACACACATACATACCCAACACATGCTCAGGCAGACACACACACTTACCCTACACATACTCATTCATGTACACACATATACATTCCCATGCTCTTTCACACATGCACAGACATGCACTTCTCATATGTCAACAGATATCCCCTTGCACTCACACACACACACCCACACAAACCTGTGAATCTGGACCCACACACCCTCACATACTTAGTCAGACACATACACTTATAACACAACACACTCACTCACTTATTCATTTACACACATACACACCCACATTCTCTGCCACACACATACCTAGACAAACACATATTCACATGTTGACAGACAACCCATCACACTCACACCCACACATGCACAACTGGACTAACAAACATATACAATCGCACACTCACTCAGACACATGCACTCCCTCCCCTAACAGCTGACTCAGATACACACACACACAACCACATACCTTGTCACACACACACATTCATACATTCACATACTCACATGTCAACAGACATCCTACAGCTCTCAAACATACACACAACTGAAATCAGACTCATATACCCTCGCTCACTCAGTCAGATGTATACACTCAAACCCGCCACTCACTCACTCACTCACTCACTCACTCACTCACTCACTCAGAGATATATATATGCATGTACAATCACAGAGTCTCACACACACATCCAGACATGCATGTACTCACATGTGCGGAGATCCCTTCATACTCGCTCACATGCATATGCACAACTAGACCCACACACACATATCTTGACACACTCAGCTATACATAGACATTCACAACCGCTCCACACTTACTCACTCATATTGATACACAAACACATACTCTTTCACACTCACACCCAGACTCGCACATACTCACATGATGTCAGACATCTCCACACACTGACACATACACACACACAATCACCACTTAACCCACACACACATACCCTTGCACAACGATACACATACTCACATGTCCACTGTCAAGCCCTCACCTTCTCACACATACATTTGCAACTGTACCCAACACACACATAACTTGACACACTCAGTCATTCATATACACTAACACCCCCTACAAACTGAATTACTCATATACACAACCACATACTCTGTTACCCACACACCCAAACTTGCACATACTCGCATGCCTACAGACATCTCCATGCACTCTCACACATACACACATCTGAACCCTACACACGTACCCTCTCACACTCAGACACCCACATACTCAGGCATTCCTTCACTCTCACCGACACACACACACAACTACACTCACACACATAGTTCTTGACAAACTTGTTGAGGCATATATACTGATATCCCCTACACACCCGCATAATCACTCTTGTATACACGTACACAACCACAGCCTCTTCATGTATACACAGGCTCACGTGTACTAACACAACCACAGACACCATCACTCAATTTCACACACTCACATGCTCAACTGGACACACACACACATACTCTCGCACACACAGTCATAAGCACTCACCTCTGCCCCCACACTCAATCACCCATATACACACAACCACACACTATGTTACACACTCACCCAAACATGGATGTTGACAAACTAGCATATAACCTGGAATGTTTCTATTTTTTAACACAATATAGGTGGATCTAAAAATAATCTTTCACACATTTAAAAATTTTAAACATGTAAAAGTTCTTGAACATTTTACATGTTTTTACTTTATATTTATTGCTTTCAATAACTGGGGTGGAAAAAGACAGGAGCACATAACTTGAATGCAGCAAAATAACACCAGAGCTTTCTCAAAAGATGGCACTGTTCTGTAATGCTCACAGTCTTATTGTAGATGGAAAACTATGTGGCCATCTTCTCAAACTGCGGAAGTTGAGGTGGTATTGCTTGGGTGAGGTTAATAGGTACCATGTCTTCAGGAGTCATGAGTGGTACAGAGGATGAAGTGGATGCCTGCTCAGCACTTCTTTGCAATTCTATTCTTGTGAGCTGCCAAGGATGGATGGTCCACAGATGCTTGATCTTACCCGACATCCCGTTAGAGTCTTCCATTAATGTACCTCTGGATAGTTTTTTGTGGCATAGAGAGCACTCCAATATTTGAGCCACTACATTATTCTCTTCAGTGGTATTGAGAGAAAGTCCCAGACAATGAAAATATGTTCTGGAGGAGCTCATCAGTAAAAACACAGAATTTTTTTTGTTATACTTAACTGAGCTAACTATAAAGTCATACACTGCTTACGACTAACCCTGTGCGGGCAACTTCGCTACGCCCACGAAGTGGGCGTAGTGTCGCCTACTTCGCCCTTTGCAAACTCCCACTCCTTGGGCGTAGCGCAGTTGCCCGCCACCCGCCTCCCTCCCGCCCTCCCGAACATAGCTAAATTTAATTAAATGGGCCCATATAATAAATAAAATACACTTACCTTGTCCGCGGCATCCCGGGTCTCCCTCTGCTCGTTCACGGCACGAACTTCTAACCAATGCGCATGCGCGGGCGACCGCGCATGCGCATTTCTCGCGCTTATACACAAAAGTGCCTTTGATGTAGGGGTGACTTCAAATAAGTTCTCTAAAGTGCACAAGAATCCCTTTCAAACAGGCTATCTGTGGGGGTAATCAACCCTTTGTGTGATGCCAAAACACAGACTATTCAGCTGTAAGTGTGAGCCACCAATCCCCCTTCCTGCCCAGTATGCAGATGGAAACCGATGAGTCCTCTGTCACTCCCAGCCCTTCCTGTGTTTGAGGCTGTCTAGAGGGAATGCACAGAGTGTAGCCGTCAGCCATCCCAGACATGGATTGGAGACAGTCTGCAGACACACAGAGCAAAGTTAAGAGCAGATAAATGTTCACTTTCTAAAAGTGCCATTTCTAAAATGGTAATGTCAAATCCAACTTTACCACTAAAGAAGATTTATCATCACCATTACAAAGATATGAACCAAGATGTCGCTACTCCTTTCTGATTAGGAATTACAGATTAAATAGTGTTTTATGGAATCCCCAATGTTAGTCTATGAGAGGAATAGGCTACACAGCAGTGAAAAACAAATGTAGCTGTTTATCACTGTCAGGACATGTAAAACGTAAAAGTACATATCCTGCCTTTTAGTTACACAGCACCGTGCCCTTATTGTCACTCTCGATTACCTCAGGGGTCACCTATGTGTAATAAAAGGGGAGGTTAAGGCTTGGCAAGTGGTTTTAAATGCCAAGTTAAGGGGACAGTAAACTTCACACAAAGTGCCTTCAATGACAGGTCTGAGACAGGTTTGAAAGGCTGTGTGGCACAATCAGTGCTGCAGGTCCACTAGTAGCATTTAGATTGCGTGCCCTGACCATAAATGGTATACCATTTTACAAGGGACTTATAAGTAAACTAAATTGGTCAATCAGGTATATACAAGTGTCAATATGTATTAGGGGAGAAGCACATTTACTTTAGCACTGGTTAGCAGTGGTCCTAAAGTCAACAAAAAGAATTCAGCAAAAAGATGAGGAGGAAGGCAAAATATTTGGAGTAACCCTGAAAAAAGGGCCATTTCTGACAATGTATTTACAACACATGGTTAAATATGTATAGGTAAGAATAAATATATATACATGAACTTAAGATTAGCTACGTATAGAGAGATAAAGAGCATCAGAGAAAGGGGCTGTTCTGACAAAAACAATCACCTCTCCCTATTAAGAATAGTCTACAGTGGTAGGATGAAGTATTATCTATAAATTTGTCAGATAACATGTCTGATGGAGTATGTGAATTGATTCGCTTCTATGGCAGTATATCTTGTGTAATTCCAGCCAATGAGTTTGAACACTTGAAAATAACAAAACGTTAAAATCAATGCGTACAATCATGGGGTATTATACAGAATTTTTTTTTACACAATCCATAAAAAGTCCATACTCTGAATAGTATAACAAACGAACAACCAGATCGACATCATAGAAATGAGATTACCGTATAGCATGTCTTTATGATGAAATTGTTAACTGAAAGATATGTAAATACCAATAGCCCACAACAAGGGTTTGTTTAATTTTAATTTGATAATTCTGTGATTTACACAAACAGAATGAAATTTTCCGAACTCAAAGTCTAATAATAGAGTCTTTCCTTTATATTATTTTAGTGACGCGTCCTTCATGACGCATGATTTCCTTTAAAAGACTTGACGAAAAAAACAGTTGTGGACATGTGACCATGACATTCGTGTGTCGTCGAAACACATTTTGTTCTTCTGCTGTAATAAATACCTGTAGCTTGGAATGTGGAGTGGCTCTTAACTTTCCCCGAAGGGGTGGATTATTTTCATTGGCATATTTAGGTGGCAGCGTCCGCCAGCTAGTCCTGACCCACTTGGATTGGCACCCACTTAACCACTTACTGACATTTGGATTTTCATCAGAGTACACCTGCCGGCAAGCATCATGAACCGAAAGGAGCGGTGTCCCCCCATAGTAGGCATATCACGCGCGATTCGCCCCACAAACTTTGTCCCCCCTCTCCCACCAAAAAAGGCACCATACCAGTGTGTGGTCTTCACTGCGTAGTCTTTATTAATTCTCATAAAGCCATCTTTATTTGTTGATGCACTGTCAACATTCGACCAACTTTTATTACCAAAACAACACACATTGAAAAACATTGTGTTAAGCGATATTCATTTGAACCACAGGTTACAGTATTTACAATTCAGGATCTCCAGAGCCCTCGGGAGGCGGGTTGTACCAGCAGGCCACAACCCACCTCCATTGCTTCCATTTGAGGTAATTACCCGTCGTCTACCCCCTAGACGCGGCCACCAGGGCACTGCTTTGCGCCTTTTACTGCGCACCAGCTCTCACAAAGTTGCTTCCTCCAAACACAGGCATCTCGGGTAGGGCCAGAGAGTCAAGGACCACCAGCAGGTTTAGGCCAGTCCTCGCCAACAGGAGTCCCCGCCATTTTCCTTGCCCGGGATCCCGCCAGTTCTACCTTTAAACACAGGGATGGATGGGTGGGCAACTTGCTTCTGGCTGCTACCCGCTGGACTCCGGAGGCGAGAGAACAAAGAGGGCTTCTCCCTCGTGTCCCGGGCTCCTATCACTTGCCCGAGAGGGGAGGGGTTGTGCCGCCTGCGTAACCTAAATGACGCTCTACCAGCCTGCCCTGCCTCCTCATATTCCCTTGTGACCCCTCCCATTCCCCTTAAACAGTGGTACACTGTACCAGCCTCTCTCTAGCTCCACGCCCGAATTCCACTAAAGGCCCCCCTCCCCTAGGCGCGGGGCGGCCTCTCATGACCGTAAGGTACAGAGGCACTAAAGTGGGTTAGGAGCCACACACTGTTGTGCCGGTTCTCTGCTAAATCCTCCTGTGAGAGAATCACATACCAGGGGAAGACTGGTCATAAAAGGTACAAACAGCTGTGGTAACGGTGTCACAAGGGTACGCCGAGGCATTGAAGCCTCTGAGCGAAAACCAAGTGCGAATTGTGTTTTGCAGCAGCATATAAAATGCAGAAGAGTTAAAAGGCCGGGAGTCCTCAGCAACTTTGATTTTCAAAAATAATATAAATGCAACAAACAACACATCGGAAACTTTGCAGTGCAAGCAGGGTCCAACCAACATCAAACAAAAGGGAAATGTATTGGAAAGACTTCAATGCAAAGAAGTGAGTAAGTGGTGGGAAGCCACTTCTTCACAAAACCATTTGGAAGTAAATCGCACCCTGAGAGGATTGCGTACATTCATCATACCAACGCTAGCCAGCCCAAAGCCTCAGCTAGTGAAAAATGGGTAGAGAACACAAATGCCTGTTCAAAGAGAATGCTAGAAATCCTCATTAAGAATGCATGGGATAAACACAAGGAACTCATGCTCCAAATCCAGAGTATAATGGAAGATTTTAAGAAAGAAGAAGACCAAGAGGAAACCAAAACGCTACTAAAACATTAGATGATAAAATCAAAGCCCATGAGAAGGTAGAGATTGCAAGAAAACAACGAAAATGTAAATGTGATGGATGAGACTATACAAATGGTCACATATTAACCTTTTCAAGGAAATTCAACAAGGAGAGAAGTGAACTGGCAAAATATAGGGCACTGGGAGTAATGGACAATGGGAGATGGGAGTCGGGACGAGACTTACGCTCAGACCCTAGACAGAACATTCTCGAACCCCACTGAAGCGATGCCTTTTTCTGAGGAATTCTGCCTCCTACAAAGTAACAACAAACACTCCCTCAGAGGGAAACCAAAAGGAAGAGGGCAAGAGGCAAAATAAAAGAAGATGACAACGGAGAAAAAAACTGCAGCAACAGTATCGAAACACGCGGACAGGGTCTAAAGAAACAATAATGGCAGGCAGACACTACAGTACCAACAACTAATGGTACTAAATCTTTCTGATAGAGTACTTTTGGAAAGTGAAGAACTTGTTCTAAAATTGTGGTTATCATTTTGTTCTGATATGCCACTTTATCATGCCCAAAGGTGGCCCAGTGGTGCTCGGTCACTACTCGCTGGGCTGTACAGGAGCGTCCCCGGGAGTAGTGACCGAGCACCGCTGGGACGCCTGATTCACTTCATGGTTTCCTCCTCTCTGAGCGACTATCAATCATACGGCCAAAATTGCAGTCTAACTTAACAACAGATTATTTCACTAAAATATCCAAGCCAAGTAATCTGGTCTGGATCGAGGGAATAACTTTGAAGGGACACGTCGGATTTCATTCCGATTTAAGTACTATTGTTCCGCTCTCACATGCCTGCAGCCTACGTGCCCTACGCTCTGCTGTACTGGCCCTCCATGTAGGGAAACATATGGTGCCCTTTTTCACCACAGTCCTGAGGAAGAACCCCACATAAGGAATTCAAGAAAACCTACATCAATACGGGGGTCGAAACATTGACACTTTGTACTTTGCCAGCATCACCAACAGTGATTAGTCCACTGTGTTTTTCGTCTAAATCATGGCTGCATAATAATTTATGGAGAATGTTATGAAGCAATTAGCTAAAGGTTGAGCCATTGTGTAATGTACATATGACTATATGATTGTCACCATATTTTTTCTTCCCTAAACCCTTTACCTCACTTGAATCACAAAACTTCCCCAACTTCTCTGTCCTCCTGGGTAAATACTGATTTTATAATAGTATTGATCCAAAAACACTTTATGTCCAGTGTGATTAAATAACACTGTTACATCATTCATACAACGTGGTCTTTTTCTATTTTGTTTTATCATTTTCTGTATAATTTGTGGTTTTTATCAAAATAGTATTTACTGGGACCACCTTCTATTGTACGGCTCAATATTTTATGCAGGGAATGAATAGTGACAAAGAGTTACATTCACTCGAATGGACTTGGATAAGGCTCTTTCGACTCTGATTTGAGGAACTGATTTTAATGTAATGCATAGGATTAGCATTTTAGTTTTGTAAGAGACTGTTCTGACATTCATTGGTTAATATATAGCTGTTGGCTAAGTCAATTTATTGTTAACTTCTGATAATTACTGTGAGATATTTTGAACTAAAAATGATGTCCAACTGGTCATATTTTCCATATTTTTGTTTAAGTATAGGATCACAATGACAAGACTGACAGGAACTCGAGATTAGCCACCTATAGAGAGTTAAAGAGTACCTGTGAAAGTGGCTGTTCTGTGCAACAAAAACCTCTCCTTATTGAGAATAGTCTACACTGGTAGGATTAAGTATCATTTATAAAATTGTCCAATGACGTCTGATGCAGTATTTGAATTGATTAGATACTATAGCAGTATGTCTGGTGTCAAGTGGCCTGGGGAGTGACCTAGGGGCCAGATGTACGACCATTTTGCATGCGCAAAATTGGTCCAAAGTGATTTGCGCATGCAAAAATGGCCTTACGCTATGTACGATATGCACTTGTATTTCCAAAATTAGTGTTGCGAGTGAACAGCGAGTCTCAGAAAAAGCAAACGCTATTAGCGTCTCCCAAATTGCGAGTCGCAAATATCGACTGGCAAAATCAAATGTACGGAGTACACGTAAATTGTGACTATGTGCAAAACAGGCCATTTGCGCATACAATTTACCACAAACCTGAAGCAGGTGGCTACCAGTCCCAAACTATAAAAACATGCCCAGAATGCACCAGAACCTTTCAAAAATGGCTGCCCTGCATGTGATAGCGATGAGGATGCGGATACTTGCTGCTCTACAGAGGAGGAGGAGACAGGTGAGGACTTTCAGTATCAGGCTGACATTGTTTGAGAAGACTGAGGAAGAGATATATGAACAGATCAGGCTGAGTAGCAAGTTCATCCTAGACCTCATAGACACCCTGGAGTCACATTTGGAAAACAGAACACAGCGTAGCAATGCAATCCCAACACATCTGCAGATGTTGTGATCCCTCCACCTATTGGCCACTGGCAGCTACCAAGATGAAATTGTAGTGGCTGGAGGTGTGTCACAGAGTACGCTTTTGCGTTTCTTCTGCAATTTCATATATGCCCTGCTACACTACATACATCAACACAACTATCTGCCAAGGAATGATGAGGAACTTGAAAAATACCAAATTGCAATTCTATAGAAGAGCAAGATTCCCACAGGTCATAGGGTGCATACATGGGACCCATGAGCCCATGTGTCCACCATCACACATCAAATATATAAGCCGTAATAGGAAACGCACCCATTCATTCAACATCCAAGTTGTCTGAGATGCAAACTATATCATCACAGACATTGTAGACAAATTCCCAGGATGCACACATGACTCATACATCTTCAGACCCAGTGGCATAGATCAGAAATTAGAAAGAGGTGATTTTGATGAAGGATACCTACTAGGTCATGAATCCCCACAATGAGCTGTATTTGCACATAAATGCCTGTCTACATGTTGTCTCAACCTCTTACATTTCCTCGCAGGTGACAGTGCGTATGCCCTGCATTCATGGATCCTTACACCGTAGCTATCTCCCTCCAATGCACATGAAAAGCGATATAACAGGGCAAATAGATGCACCAGGTCAGTCATCGAGCGCACATTTAGCATACTAAAATAAAGATTCAGGTGTTTACACAAGAGTAGCGGTGCCTTGCAGTATATGCCGGAGACAGTCTGAAAAATTGTGGCAAGCTGTGCAATACTCCACAACATTGCATGCAGGTGTGGCCTGCCCATGCAGTTGTCAGATACAGACTCAGGGGATGATGAGGCTGGACCCCCAGCCCACCAACCAAGTGAGGGAAGCGAAGCAGCAGAGGGGAGAATGCCCAGGGACCAGATAACCAGACATTACTTATCAAGGTACGTCATTATCATTCACAAATATGCACAAGAAACTACACAAGAGAGAGCCAAACTGTGTATTGATATATGCCTTTAATTCAAGGTAATATTGACTGACTCTATAGGACAACCTGTCCATTTCATTTAACTTTTACTACAAAAATTATGAATGCAAAATGGTAACTTCATCACAACAAAAAGTGAAAAGACCATTACAAAAAAGAAAATTATCTTTTGCCCTTCTGTTCTGCATATGTGGATCTGGCACTTTAGAGAATAGAGTGCCTATTGCTGCTTCTCCCCTGGGTTGGAGCATCAGCAGTGGAAACACTGCTGTGGCTGGACACTTCACTGTCAGCAGTGTCTGTTCCTCCTCCTATTGCCACCATGCTAGTTTGCATAGCCTCAACAGCAACTGTGATCTGTTGTAGGCCCCTTGCTACATCGCCACTGTAGTTGACCATTTCAACATGCAGCGCTAGGGTGTGTTTGCTGTACAGGATTGTTGCAGTTGTCATAGATTACATGTCATGTGACCTGCTGCGCTCCATCCTCCTGCTATGTGCTCTGTCCTCTTTAAGCTTTGCGCACAGCTGCACTATTGCATCAGTCATGGCATCAAATATTCACTCCAAACAGGCCTGATTCTCAGACAGTTGTTTTGTGATTCTGTCAAATACCCTGCTCAGCTTCATATTCATCAGCCTCATTTGCTTCTGTTGCAGGTGCTGAATTTTAAGCATTGATTCCTCCAGGCCACCAAAAGGATATGGAGTAACTGTCATGTTGTTTGGCAGGAGAGGGTCTACAGTAGTGGAGCAGCCTTCCGGATCACTGGGTCAAATGTGGTACTCTGCCCCTTGTGCCCAGAGTGCAACGTGTGGTTGACTGCTGCTGTGGAGCTGTTGTATCAAGCAGTTGTGTACTCCCCAATGACAATGAACTACCGAGATAATCCAGCCCTTGGTCTATCTGGCCCTGCTCGCGCTCTGAAATAGGCATATTTTAGAAGCACCAGTTGAGCATTTTAGCCTGTGTTATTTATGTATGTATTTTATATGGCTTAGAAACTATACAATGCTCTTACAGTAATATTTCATATTACTGTTTACGCTGTACGCATTATACTTTGCATTTTGCCTAACGATTGTAGCAGTTCACTTCTCTTGCATGAGAAAGAAGACTGTTCAATAAACCTTTTATTGAAAACACCAGTCTCACTATTTCTCTGCAACTCTGTAGAACCTAAGCATGCATGATGGACTTAGTGAAATACTTATCTATTTTCTCCACGACTCTGAGAGATATATTCTTATTCTTGGGAAACAAAGTTGTTATATTTATGCGGTTGTCGGAAACTAATCCCTTCTTGTGTGTTCGAGAAAGTTTCTAGTGACCTCTGAGTTAGCTGGCACACACACAATTAAGTTCAGTATATTCGATAGAGACCTATTGACTTAAGTCCTACGTCAAATCTACAGGATATGTTATTCCAATGCAGAGAGCCTATTGGGAATATAGTAACTACACTACATGGCGTCCAACGTTTGGTAAGGCACTAATTTAACACTAAATACTAAAGTAACTCAGTTGTGCTTTTCTCAGAGACCTCTTTTTCCATAAATACTCCAATAGACGTCTGGAGTGGGTAAAGGGATAATATCCGCCATAGCTGAGTAGGACGAAAATCCTATGTAATAGTTTTTGGTTTGCTCAACGTTGAAGGATACAGTGTTCCAAAATATTGTGCACCTTATCTTTGTTTCCTTGAAATTTGCTCTGCAAACTATCAGTCAACAAAAATGTCCCTCAATAATAATACAGAGGCCGGTGGAGCTACAGGCGACAATGCTGTACAAGCTGCAAACTTTACAGGTCTCCAAGAGACTGACGAGGATGCCATAAGCATTCCGATAACTTTAAGGAAAGCCATCACTATAAAACTCATACGAAATGGCCTATCAGCTAGAGGTGGCAGGGTGGGTTGTGTGATAGAGGCACGTGAATATCACCAGACAGAGGTATTCTATTCATGGATAGTCTTACCTGAAGCATATCCAAGAACACAAGTGTTTCACTTCTACAAAGAAGATGAACCACCAACAGAATACATCCCTTTCGAGGACATTGAAATTCCAGAAACATACCAAGAGCATGCGCTCTGGTTTAAAGGTGCCCTAAAACATATAACCAGGCTTGGTCCACTAGGTAGACCAGGAGCAACATGGCTTGCTTTAGCCAACTACAGACCTGACCCTGACATTGAAGCAATGTCAGACAAAGAATTACTAAGTAATATACAAAGATTAGTAGAATTACACAGTTAAAGGTCTTTACTAAAAACACTCCTACTCCTATTAAGAAGAAGTGGGAGAATAGTAAACAAACTTCTAAAGAGAAGTGTTCTCAATCCCAAGGACGGTCTCCTCAAAAGGAGCCCTCTGAAAGGAGGTATAACCTCAGGAATAGGGATAATTTGAGAAAACCTTATAGATATCAAGACACTGATACACCTTCCTTTCGTACCTTTCAGACTTCGTCACATAAATCCAAAAGAAGAGGACGGTCAGAACACAAGGAAAAACGTGTGAAGTCCACAGACGATCAACACGTTCAGAAAAAAAGAAAACTCAATCCACCAAAAAGAAAGTAGCAGGTCTAAATATCAAACATGCCGAAGATCTTAAGGACACAACTCAAGTACGGGGAATTTGCTCAGACAATGTGGGGCAGTGCAGCAGAAGTCACCATAGCTCGCAAGAATTTGAAGAATCATCTGGAGACAGTGGACTTGAATGAGTTCATTCAAGTTGAAACTGCAGATACCAGGGTTAGTTGTCCACATAAGTTATATGAAATAACAGCGAGGATGGAGGGGGACATATCAAGAAAAGTGAGAGCACTCTTTTGGGAGTGGCTTTCTAAGGGTTATGACATTCTTCTAGATGAAAAAGACTGGCCACGCAATTTGTAGGGAGTGCCCACATGGCGAAGACATCATTATACCAGCTTTCTCCAACCACATTCCAATTCATTTAAAATATACCTCATTCAGGAAATGAGCAGGAGCCCAAGCTCCTGTATTATACAAAAATCATGTAGGATGGGATGAGGACTCGCCTCGCCATAAACTCCAACTAAAAAAATCAACCAACTGCACAAAGGCAGTACCCAGTTAAGCAAGAAGACAAAAAAACAGGTCAGGGAGATAATAGATCAACTTGAATACCAAGGGGTGATTGAAACATGCACCTCGTCAATGAACAATCCTTTGTTTCCTGTCTCCAAACCAGACAATGCATATCGTCTAGGTTTGGATTACAGACATTTAAACTCTTGTTGCAAAACTTTTGCAGTACAAAATGCACACAGTGCAGCATTAATGAATAACATTGTGGGTAAAAAGTATAAAACCACATTAGATATTTCTATCATTTTTTTCTGTCAAAAAATAGCACCAGAAAAGTAAGTATTTGACCGCTTTCTCAATTATGCGGACACAGCATAACTCCTGTCTTCTCCCTAAGGAATTCAAGAATAGTACGGGGTTATTTTCAGCGAGAGTAACAGAGTTACTACTAACGTATGATGACAAAGTATTGTCATATGTAGATGACATCTATCTAACTTACGATGACTTGCATAGGCACTTGAACAGGGTGAACATCATTATACTTGGATTCGCCTCAGAAGGGTGCAAATTCAATTTCAAGAAATCGAGAATTGCCCATTTATACGTCCTTTTCCTAGGATGTGAATTATCAAGTGAAGGCAAAAGCCTGGCAGCACATTTTTTAGAGAAATGTGTGCTGCTCCAACCTCCAAAAATGCTGATACACTTACAGTTGATTCTAGGTTTCCTACATTTCGGAAGAACATACATTCTAAACTACGCAGAAAGGGTTAAACCTCTCTACGAACTAATCAAACCTGATTTCAAAACAGTTAATTGGACTAAAAAACACACAGAAATTGTGCGTTCATTGCAAACAGACATGTTAGCAACAAAACATTTGCAAACACGCTTAAACGTACGCAACTTAGTGAACCAAATCATTCCAGGACAATGCAGATTCACATACTTAACTTTTAACGAAGGTGAAAAAGTACCAATAGCATACAAATCACACTTGTACACACAAGCTGAAATGAAATTTACTTTTACAGAAAAAATTCTGACATCGGTTCAAACTGCAGTAGCAAAAGAGAGAGCCCTCTCACAGGGTAAGCGAATTATGGTTGTTACTCCTTTACTTGCCTTAGAGGCAGTGACAAAAGCAATCATTCCAAATGCTAAAGTTTTACATCCAAGATGGATACAATGGGTTAATTATCTTGCTGCAACAGACGTTGAATACGTTTTTGACCCATATTTGAAGACACAAGCATGTCTACAATACAAACAAGAATGTCCTCTGCCTACTGAAATACTGCCTCTAGAGAAGCATGGATGCATAATTTATACTGACGGATAAGCTCAACCCGCTACGGAGGATAAACAAGCTTATAGTGATGCGTGCGTGGTGTTGAAGGTCGCTGGTACAATGGAAAATTCTGACCAATGGTCACTAAAACTCTATCTCTAGGAGATTGTACAGCTCAGCGAGCTGAACTACAAGCATTCAAGATGGCACTTGAAAATATAGATCACGAATTCCCCACACTCATAGTGTGCGATTCGTATTATTGTGTTCAATCTTACAATGAATACTTGCAGAACTGGATTCAAAACGGTTACAAAGATGCAAAAGGTGGCACAATGAAGCATAAACTGCTTTGGGAACAAGTAGTTCAGTTACGACAAGGACTACAAAATGCTCAAGTGATACATACGCTGAGTCATCAACGTGATGGCGTTCACGCTGCAGGGAATTCATTGGCTGATGAAGCTGCGAAGGCAGCTGTGTAAACAGCTTCGGTAGCGGCAAACACTTGTTCAAAATCTAAAATAGACTGTGAAATAATGCTAGCTGTCAATGCCACAAGCAAAGGCAGCAGTGCAGCGTTAACTAATAAGTTTAAACTCAAATACTCATATATAATTGATGCAAACTCAGTTCCTTTTGCTCAAATTCCTGGAGTGGGGGATAGAGTAATTCCAAACAGGAAACGTTGAGTAGCTTTGATACACAAAGCACATTTGGAGAGGGTCTGATACATCAAGGGATCTCTAAGTCTATACTAGAATTGAAAGAGATGTACTGGTGGCCAGGGATGAGTGCTCACATTCACATATTTGCAATTAACTGCCATGACTGCAACAGAGATCGCAGCGGAGAACACTACCAGATACCTGACTACAGTGTAGCCAGCCCAGTACAGACACCATTGTTAGACAGCATTAGACTTTCTATACGCAGACGTCCCTACGGACAAATGCGGTCCCACAAATATTAGGATAAGATTCATTTGGATGTGGCCTCAACTCTCAGCTGACGCTCGAACTGTTATAAAAGATTTGCGAGTCTTTATCGGCACATACGCAGTTGGCACGCTACATTCTGACCACGGTGCTGAGTTTAGCTCTCGAGCTTACAAGGAGGCCAAGGCCAAATTGGGCATTGCATTGTGGTACACTAGTCCATTCCATCCTGAGGGAAATTCGGTAGTCGAGAGAAACAGCCGGGACATAAAGCAATCTATAACAGTTAGGGTATAAGGCTCGGGTGACTGGTGGGTCAAACATCTAATAAGTGTCCAACATCGTCTTAAAAAATCTGCCAAGAATTTCTCTAGGGGGTATCACTCCATATGAAGTCCTTTTTGGGACCAGAATGTTAATTTCAAATCTTGATTGTCAGACTTCAGTAGTAGACCAAAAACCCTTTGATATCAAAGACCGTTTGGCTGTTTTACAGAACTTAAATGAAATAAGAACGAAATAAAGTAACGTGTTCCTGAAGCCAACAACCACTGAAGAGAAACCGACCGTCCCAGCAAGGCCTCTCTGGATTTCAAAGACTGGGGATCTAGTCAGAGAAAAGATCGAGTACAAGAAGGAATTTGGGCCTTTTTACAGACAACCAGTACCTGTCCTAGCAATCCACGGATCAAGAATAGTATTACTGCCCCCCCTTGCTGGTAAAAAGGAGAACAGGTTTGTGTCCATCGACCTGGTCAAACCACATCATGTGGCCGATCATAAGTAGTAGGCCAAGTGCACTCCGACAATATAGCATACGCCCTAATCTGGCTACTATCCAAGAGGTTCAAACTGAGAGACTCATCACCTTTGAGGAATATGCAGTGCGAAAAGAAGGACAATGCAACAAAGCTATGGAACTTGTACATCTTGAGACCCAAAAACCAGTTTGTCAAGAAACACCTCTCTACAATGAAGGAACAAGTGATCAAGTGGTTTCAGCGATTTCATCAAATCCTGATGCAATCCCAACAATTGACAGAACTGCCTCTGGCTATTTCATTAACTTTGATATGTTTTCCGAGGAACCCAGCGAACCTGAAATGACACCAGCAAAAAGAACTTTGAAAGAACAAGCAACAGACCTTTTTCATCACCAGGAAAAGACTTATCTGGTTTCACCATGGATTGATCTTTGGATTGTGTTGGGTGTGCTTTTTCTTCTAGAGAAAAAAGGGTTGGATGATTGGGTAATAGTTTGCGCTGGGTGGTGAGAAAGAAGTCCCTATGTATACAGTCAAGCAAGCTCTAAGGATAAGGAGATGGCCATCCACCATCAATCAAAAACCCGTATTGAAAAATCAATACCGTTTATACAACAAATTCACAACATATCCTGAGCTAGAACACAAAAAATAAGTACAGTCATGTACAGCAATTTTAAAGTTCTTTGTTTCTCCCTTTATTCACAAATGTATAGTCTTCCAAGACACAGTCTAGCCGCCAACACGTGTTTTGTCTGTTGCGGTTCTTGCCACAGACTTCTTCAGGGCTAGAATATCACAAGGTATACAATACAGCCATATTTACAGCAAGCAGGTAATTAAGCTTTAGAAACATGGAAACTAATTCTATACAGAGAGTGAGTATCTTAAGGTGACTGAAAAATATCGAGTTGGATAAGCCAACCGTCATGGATTATAATTCGAGAAAGAGGGGAAGAGAGGAAAGAGAAAAATATATAATGAAGAAAGGTAATAGAAACTGTAATATTAAAAAAAGAAAAAAGTTACCACAACAGTAGTACCGAAAAAAAAGATTTTGTTTGACACAGATAGTGATAAAAAGAGCGAGCACTTGGTGCTCAGATGTATGAGACCCAATGACCTAATATGTATTTAAAATACTGGGATCAAAAAGACCTTAAACCCGCACACCCAAAGTGTGTTGGTCATGAATCCAAGAGAACTCACCTATAGCTAGGCTACCATAATACTAACTTCTTGAGTATGTTGACAATTAATTGGAGTCACTCTTCTTTCCGATTTAAACTATAAATAACCACAAAGCAAATTTGATCAGCTATTTTGGTCATAGAGTTACTAATGACCTTACAAACAAACGGAAAGGTATATGTCCTTCATTAAATCCCAAAACTTACATAGTGTTCGAGTTTAGACTCCAAAAATGAACTTCTCAATTTCTTCACTGGATTCCAATATCATGGAATTACATAAAATGACCTATTGGCAAAAATAGACGTAAATAGTTTAAGGATAATAACCTCAAGATGACCTCAACGAAAAAATCTGTGGAAATGAGCATCAAAGAAACATATATACCCGTCGTCCATTCATTCCGTTGGTTAGATAATTAACTAAACCGAAAAGCACAACCCTTTAAATCAATCGTGTAAGGTAAGATTCTTATGACAAGTACCAAACATACGGCAATAAACATTTCCCGTCCTCACCTTAAGAGACCATCTCATACCACTGCCAAATATCTATACTAGCGTAAAAAACAACAGTCAATAAAGCTTCTAAGAGTCTAGACTCACCTCTACCCGAGTACGGACCAACAGCGTATGCACGAGAAACCGGCATTGTAGATTCGCCGCCATGTTGGTGAAGTCTTTTAAATAGGGTCTTAGTTAGTCATCAAAGAAGGACAACCCATTTAAAATGCATCATAGTGGTTCATAATCAGTGTCGATAGTGTGTAAACCAAGCAATCTCAAAGCAGAACCCAGAGACATAAGTCCAAAAGTGTTAGTCATAAATCTAAAGTGAAACTAGGTATTCGAGTTATATCGACAGTGCGCATAAAGGGGATATGTTATAATTTGCCGTATTTCTCAGATCATAATTAGTTTCCGCTCATGATTTATCGGGACCTAATTTATCACATCGATAACGGGTACACAAAAGCGCCATGTTGTAATGTGTCAATTAAGAGAAACACAGTCTTTCTATCTTGAATTTGAAAAAAGGGATTATAACCCAAGTGTTGTTAATAAAGGAAATTGTAAAGTGAATAGTCTAGAAGAAACGGATATATCGAAAGACAGTAGTTCCAGGACGCAGTAGTCAAAGCACTGTAATGAGTTCCAAAACATGTCATAGTAAATACTATCACTGTATCATAATTAGAAGATAACAGTGAAAATTTGTCATGAGTAAATAAGACATTATTAATAATTCACTAGCTTATACAATGGTCATCAAGTAGGTCGAATAATATAAACAATCATAGCTATATGTCCTAAGGTGAACAAACAGATTATTTAAAATGTACAGAAGGGGTCACAGGGACGATACAAACTGATCCTTGATAGATATGAGTCAGGCAAATTGAACAAATACAGTGTTTAAACATTTTGTCAATATTTCAGAATAGAATTAAAAACGAGACAGGTGGAGACCATGATATATTACATACAGACATTTCTTGTTGTGTCAATAGTTCATCATAAAGCACAAAGTGTCTCAAATCAGCAACCAAGAAAATATTGTAGTTCATTATCAAAGTTTAAACCTCTGTCAGCTGCATGCACTCTCAAAATCCAACGCGCCTCTAACTGGCGTAATTTTAATTCACGGTTGCCTCCTCTCACATCTAAAGGCATGGTTTCGACCCCGTGAAAAGAAAGTGTTAGTTGTTCAGATTGTAAGTCACAGTTAAGTGCATGGAGTATCAAGGGGTACCTGTTGTCTCTATTCTTAAGAGCCCTAATATGTTAACCCATACAGTCCCTCAATCTCCTGATGGTGCTGCCTATGTACACTCTATTGCACTTGCATGATACAGCATATACTACATATGTGGTATTGCAATCAATGTGTGTCTTGATGACTAATGTCTTAGATCCATTAAAGCTGAATTGTAGCGTACCATCCATGGAGAATCTACACATATTACAGTTACCACATCGAAAAGACCCTTTATTGAGTGATTCTAGCCATGTTGGAGTGGGATCTTTCAATCTGGGATAGCTGGGACTGATCATATTTTTGATCGTCATGCCCCTACGGTAAGTAATTGATGGACGAGAATTAATATATTGTCGTAGGGTGGAATCAGAGCTTAGCATGAACCAGTATTTTTTCAGGATTTGATACATTTTTGAGGACCACGGATTATAGTTTGTAATTAGTCTCACTGGATTTACAAGTGTATGTCCTTTGACTTTTTTGGATTGTAGAGTATCTTTCCTGGCCATTCTTAAGACCGTCTTTTTGGCTCTATTGAACAAATCGCAGCCATATCCCCTTGACAGAAACCTGTTTTCAATATCTGTCACAAAAGTCATGAAATCACTGTCCTCGCTACAATTGCGGCGTGATCTATAGATTTCACCAAAAGGGATGGCATTGATCTGTGATTTGGGATGTGCACTGTTACTATGCAACACCGAATTGCAAGATGTCTTTTTTCTAAACAGTTTACTGCAGATTCTCCCATTTTCAACAAATAGTGAAAGGTCTAAAAATGTACTCTTATCACAACTGTAATTGACTTTAAATGTCATATTGTAAGTATTTTGATGCATGTACGCAAAAAATGTTAGTAATTCCTTTTCGCCAACTGTCCAGATAAAAAGTAAGTCGTCAATGTATCTCCCATAGTAATTATTATAAGATTGCCAACGAGCCCCGCCCGGGCCCCAGATGTGCACCGCCTCCACCCACCCCATAAAGAGACAGGCAAAGGACGGCGCAAATCTGGAACCCATCGCGACCCCGCACGTTTGTCTATACCATTGTTTATTGAACAGAAACACATTGTGCTCCAGATTCAATTTGGACATTGTCAATATCATTTCTGTATGGTCAAGTAATTCAACCGGTTTACTATGTAAAAAGTATGTCAGAGCCTGTAAGCCAAGGTCATGATTGATATTAGTGTACAAAGAGCACACATCCATGGTTACAAGTATCATATCCGGCTCCCAGTTGAAATCAATAAAAATATTGAGGACATGTCCGGTGTCCCATATATTAGAAGGCAAATTCAAGACATATGGTTGTAGAAAAATGTCCATGAACTCAGCCAATTTCTCGGCCGGGCCCCCTATGCCCGATACTAAGGGCCTACTGGGGGGGTAAGAGGATACTTATGAACCTTAGGTAAGGTGTATAAGCATGGAAATCTCGGACGGTGTACAGTTAGGTATCTATATTCATTCTCAGTCAAAAGGGTCTCCAAATGCCATTGTTTTAGGTGGTCATTGATTTTAGAAATAATGGAAAAAATGGGATTGTGTGGTAATTTAGCATACCAAGCTGTGTTGTCTAGTTTACTTAAAATCTCTTCCTCATATTTGGCTTTATCCATCATCACAACATTCCCTCCCTTGTCCGCCTCACGCGAGACACGAGTGTCCTGTTGTCTATCTACACCGCTACAGTATGTTCTTAAATAGTTAAACCGGCCGCGGGTTTGTTTCATTTGGAGCCTCAGCAGGAGAGGTGGTATTCGCTCCTCACTCATTCATCACTCCTTGTTTGTCCGATGCAGCCCTGAGCTCTCTCCCCTCTGCCGAGTGGGGGAAAATAGTCATCACCTGTCTGAGGGAAGCTGGTGAGCTTATATAAAAAAAAAAATTAAAAAAAATTGTGTATCTTGCAACAGTAGCTGCTCAGCCTCAGCATTAGCCCTACAGTCTTTTTACTTGCAAGGCACTATCTGCCAGGATAAACGGGGTGAAATAAGCCTGCACTGAACACCTAGAATTGAATTAAATTGAATCAATTGGACTGAACCGAAGAGAGTGGATGGTCTGACAGTCTGATAAATCAGGATACAAACAAGTATTGCGGCTGAGGGGACTAGGGGAAATCCAATACTTTCCCAAGCAGCCTGCAATGAGAGTTGGGTTAGAAAAATATAAAAATTTATTTGGACAATTGAAGCAGCAGCCAAAGCATAGATTGAAATTAAAAACCCAATTCACAAACAAATATAAACAGTCTACCTTCAGCCCTACTAGGTATCAATTGGCGAAAGCAGTAATTCAACTCGAGTTTGGAGGCCATTGCATCACAAATGTGATAAACTGCATATACAATTTACCTCGTGAGTACAAAGCACAACTAAGATCCTGGTTCCTTGTCCAAGCGAAGCTGCATAAGGGAGTGCGAGGTGCGCAGAAAGTGATAAAGAGCAAGGTTCAAGGAGAAGCGGTTACCACAGTCTCTTCGCTTAGTAGCCCATCGCTCTGTATTGAAAGCTTTGGACCAGGCAAAACATTTAACAGAAGATTAGCTATGGAAGACCTGGTTCATGGAGCTGGAGCTGGAGTATCAGTTTTATTGTCAGTGTCGAGTCTGCAGAAGGAGCCAATAAAGCACAGTGAGATCAACCTGGAAAAAATACTAGAGAATAAGCTGGAGCTATCAAGGGATTCAAGCAACTCAACGATACCCTCTAGGAGTATAGAGGGGGATGCTTATACACCTGAATTTGAAATCGAAAATGCTGTTGACTCCTCTAAATTGATGGATAAAAACACAGATAAACGACCAGAGACAAAGGGACCAGAAACTCGGGGAGCCAAGGCAAAGGAAACTAAAAATAAATTACGAGAAGAAGGGAAAGGGAGAGAGAAAGATAAAGATAAATATAAATCAAAACGGAAAGGTTTAGAAAAATAAAAAGACCAAGATAAAGACAGAGACAAAGACAAAAGCAAGGATAAAGATATGGAAATAAAAAATGAAAAAATCCTAGAAAGAAATAAAAAATGCCTTGGTGAAAAAGAAAAAGTTCAACGAAAAGATAAAGAGAAGGAGAAATGCATCGAAGCCATTGATGATGTGGAGTTAATGGCAAAAAAAGCCAAGCGACTTCAAACTATTAAGAATCTGAAAGCAAACGCTAAAGCTACCGAACAAGCCAATACACTACAGCCTAGTATATCCAGTATCTTCAGCCCTATATCCAAGGAAGGGGTGAAAAAAGTTTCAAAACATCTAGCATCGGATGAATTATCTAAGAATGAGGAGAATAGGATGATACATTCGGAACCAGACCTTGAAACATCAACAAAGTCTCTTTTAAAGCAATCTGGTTATAATGAGACTCCCAGTTCCTTACGCAATCCATCTATTGCGAAATTGAGACAATCTGAAGCGGAAAATCCATCTGAGGGATCGGATTCATATATATATGAGACTGGTCTATCTACAACAAGTGAGATTAGCGATGATAAAATCAATTTAGCTCGAGGTTCAACCCCGAAGGTACAGACTCCCTAGACGCCAAGAAATCCAGCGCTTCAGATCAAGGTAATACCCCGCGGGGGAAACAATTCGAGAAAAGGAGAACAAGGAACCAATGGCTTAATAAGTCAAACTTTGAAGAAAGTTCAGACCAAGGAAGCATCACTGGGCAAGTCAGCAAAAGTAGGAATAAATCCAATAACTCTGATGAAGCTTTACCGGCTCAGCACAGGGAAGAGGAATCAAATGGGAGCGACAACCAACGACAACATGGATCGGCTGTAAGAAAAGGGAAACTGGTCGAGCCTTCCTTAAAAGATATCCTGACGACTATCAGAGACTTCCATAAGGATATAAATAAAGATAGTGAAAGGAATCAGGCCGCTATTCAGAAGTTAGAAGGGGTGGTCAACAAAGTAGGTAGTACTTGCACCGAGATATCGGAAAGGATGGCATCTCTAGAAACTCGTACTGAGTATTTAGAGAAAGATGTTGCCTGCCTCCAAAAGCAAGAAAAATCTCAAGAAGGGATCATTAGAGACTTAAGGCTAGATGTAGGTAATTCGTATTTACCGATTCATAAATACCGAATTTTACCGATTCGGTATTTATGAATCGGTAAATATGCAGAGGGGAGATGTAGGTATTACTAGAAATTTAAATAACGAATCCTTAATATTCGGTATTTACCGATTCAGTAAATACCGATTCGGTATTTCCTATTGATTCCTATGGGCTGTGAAGCCCATAGGAATCAATGGGAAATACCGATTCGGTAATTACCGAATCGGTAAATACCGATTCCTGCCAGGGTGCAGGGGGTGTCACTTTGACACCCTCTAGCACCCCAAATACAGGCATGTGTGCCATGTGGCACACAGACATGCCCTAAGGGCATGTCTGTCTGTCACATGGCATAGGTGTGCATGCACACATGTGAAAGCACACCTGGATTCGGTATTTTACCACCCAATTGAATTGGGTGGTAAAATACCGAATCTGTATGGCCTTTGGGACTCTGAAGAGTCTCACCTACATTTGGATTTACCGAATCGGTAAAATTACAGATTCGGTATTTTACAGAATCGGTAAATTTACCGATTCGGTAAATTTATCGATTCTGTAAAATAAATGCCCCTACATGCCAATTCTTGATTACCGGTCGGTAACGGCCGAAATCAACCGTTACCGACCGGTATTTTGGCTCCTACATCTGGCCCAAAATGTTCAAGGTTGAAGACCAGGAGAATCGCTCCAGAAGAAACAACCTTCGTTTTCTTGGCATTCCGGAAACCGTGGAGAGGAATGATCCTGGGGGATATATAAGTAACCTTCTGAAAACAACTTTCCCGGAATTTGAATCCTGGGAAATGGATAAAGAAATCCAGCGGGCCCATCGCTTTCCCCTTACACAACGTAAACAAGCTGAGAACTCCACCAAATACCCAAGGGCAATGTTAGTGTACTTTGGTAATTTTCTGTTACGGGAAGCCATTTACGATTTAGCGCGGCCTACCAGTAAGCGGGAACATAATGGACTCTTCTTTTTTGTAGGACCAGACTATGCACATCCAACAGTTGAAAGAAGATGGAGAATGCGGCAGCTTTTCACCCCTTTTGAAAAAGCTGGTGCTACTGTGTACTTACAAAACCCTTCCCGTCTGAAAGTAATTTTCAAAGGTACTACGCGTTTTTTCAACAGTGAAATTCAAGCGGAAGGCTACTTGCAAGAAATATCGAACACTGCAAGGAAGGATAACTGATAAACATTATAAACAAAAATTTAATTGTATTGGGGACAAATTAATTGCCTGAGATCCAAAATTATTTACTGTTATGGTATAGGCTTAAGCTTTTATTTCTCTGGTTTTGTTTTTTTTTATTTTTTTTTTTCTCTTTTCCTCTTGGGCTCTTGTGCTCTCTCTTCGGTTTCTAATGGCAGGGCCAGAGGCTCTGAGAGCGAACGATGGTGTACGGACCACACAGACGCCCACACCTGGATCCGGCTGGACCCAGGATGCCTCAATGGGTGGTTGGGGGGGGGGGTTGGAGGGACTGGGTGCTGGAAGGGGGCAGGGGGGGAGAGTTGGGTTGGTGCTGGGGGGGTGCAAATATAAAAAAGAGAATTCATGATACTATTGTAATTATAATCGGGCTGATATTTAAAGCTGTAACAAGGTATGTAGTCAAACGTGTCTTTACTATACTAAGTGGAAGGTTGAATAGAAGGAAGGATCTAAGACAGAAGTATGGCAAAGCTTAGGATCTGCTCTATGATTACAGGGGGTCTAAACGATTGGAAAAAAAAGGGAAGACTAGAGGAATTTGTTAAATTTACACGTACGGATATCATGTGTATACAGGAGACCCATCTGCCACGGGGGAAAAGGCATTGGCTAAACCTAAAGGGATTCGAAACTCTTTCTTGTTCCTCCCAAACGTCTACTATCAGGGGGGTCGCTATCATTGGCAAGGTGGGTCTGGGGGGAGCTAAACGATCCAAGGCTGACACCATGGGGCGGTGGGCATTATGCGAAATGAATCTAGGCATCACTATTTTCTGCATTTACGGGGCTAACAGCGACGACCCTGATACCTTCGACCGCATTGAGAAGGAGCTAGCAAGCTGGCCAGCACCCATAGTGGTTTGTGGGGATTTTAATATCTCTGCAGATTTTGAAGGGGGAACCCGATATACCGGGCGTAAACCCCGGGTGTATCGGGCAGTACGCTCAATGATGGATTCACGCGGCTTGAGGGATGTCTGGGGTAGTATTGAATCAGGGAACTCAGGTTCTACATATTTTTCGCATCCTTTTAAGAAATATTCCAAGCTAGATTATTTTATGATTTCCACCACAGAGATTAGCACAGTAGTAATTAGTAAATTACCTATGATAATATCAGACCATAATCCACTGTTATTAACAATAGCTCTTAACAGACAAGCTAAACCAATGAGACCATGGACTTTTGATAAGAAGCTCTTAACCGATAGTACCTATATAGCGTATATGAAGAATTGGTCACAGGCCTTTTTTGATGCAAATAGATATAGCGTATCGCGAAACTCTGTTTTTGGACAGTTATAAAGCTGCCCTAAGGGGAGAAACCAGTAGCTCTACCTCTCGCAATTGGAAACGACTCAACTCAGAAAGAGAGCAATTAATGAATAAATTTACAGTAGCGGAGGAACAGCACAGGAAAGATATATCTGAGGGAAGGCAGGACACCAAAAGCTTAGAAAGAGTGAGTACTATTAAAGCTGAGATACAAAAACAACTAGCTAAAAAAGCTGCTGCTGAATATCAAGCACAAAGAAGGAATATGTATGAGACGGGGAACAAGCTGGAAAAGCATTGGCACTACGTATTAGACAGGCGACCTCGAAAAATATTATTACACGTATAGCAGAGCAGGGTAGGACCTACGAGGTGCCAAAGGACATTATAAACGTTTTCAAAAGATACTATCAAACATTGCATCAGGAAGATGTGGTTACTGAGGTACCAATGAGTGAATGGACAGGATTGGGGACCAAAGTGGCTCAGGGTGACAGAGAAATTTTAGAACAATCCATTACTATGGATGAACTCTCGGAGGCCATACACAAATTAGCAACAGGGAAGGCTGCGGGCCCCGATGGTCTACCAATCGAGCTCTATAAACGCTTGTTTGAAGTAACATCTATACTTCTGTTAGACCTTGTCAACGGGATTATAAATACAGGTTTAATCCCTGAGTCATGGATGAACACCAATAGAGTGGTGTTCCATAAAAAGGGCAAGCCCACGGAAAATCCGGGTTCATATAGACCCATATCTTTAATAAACGCGGACAATAAATTATATGCTAAGATCTTGGCAACCCGCTTGGGACGGATCATTGGGGCCCAGGTCTCTCCCTGGCAGCATGGTTTCATTCCTGGTAGGGGGACCACCGATCATATCAGACGAGCTATCACGCTGTATGATATCCATGCTGCTGGGGGGGAGGAGTTGCAATGATCCTCCTAGACGCGGAGAAAGCTTTTGATCGCGTCAGATGGGAATTTCCGTGGAGCGTGCTCGCTGAAAGGGGGTTTGGACTGAGGTTTATGAAGGCTATTCAGGCTATGTATGTCACCCCAGTTGCGAAAATTCAAATGATGGGTGAGAGTTCGGATAAGATCTTCATTACGAGGGGGACAAGGCAGGGATGTCCATGCTCACCCATTTTATTCGCATTATATATTGATCCTCTAATACGTCAAATAATTAACAACACAGCAATCAAACCGGTAGTCACGAAGGGATTTCAAACAAAAATCTTGGCATACGCTGATGATCTAGCTGTTATTACTACTGATCCCGAAGCGACTATGCGAGAGGTGGGGGGCACTACGAGCAAATTTGGTGGACAATCAGGTTATCGTTTAAATGTGGGTAAGACGCAGGTGCTCTGCTCCAAGAACATAAATAAGTCAGACTCCTGATTTGTTGATTCCGTGGTTTACTTGGGGATAACGATCAACGCACAGCCGGAGTTGATAATTAGAGACAACTTTATTCCTCTTATGAAATCGATGAGGGAGAATCTGAAAAGAATGGATACACTACAACATTCAACAATAGGTCGGGCCAATGTTTTCAAAATGACTATGGGGCATATTATCAAGGGGGTTTATCTCCGCTTTTTTGGCTTTAAAAGCCAAGTAAGCGGAGATAAAATTATCTCCCTATTACCAAGCTGTCGCTAACACCAGTTAGCGACAGCTAATAGGAGATAGCGACCATCTTGGGCCCCGCTTTGCATGTCAGTGATATTTATCACTAATGACATGCAAAGTGGGCGTGCCAAGATGTTAGCGACTGGAAACAGTCGCTAACATCGCTATCTCCTATTACCAACTTTTGGAGATATTCGCGCTAAGCGCAAATATCTCCAAAAGCTAACACCTGCCCTGAGCAGTTCTTAGCCATGTTATCCAATGGGAGGTGGATAACATGGCTAAGAGCATTTGCTCGATAATGCATGAATATCGCTGACTTTTCAGCGATATTCATGCATTGCGGCCGTTTTTTATAGCATTTGCGATAAACCTTGCTAATAGCAAGGTTTATCTGCGATAAAAATCGCCGATTTGTGCCGATAATATTTGTCTCTAAACAAGTTAGAGACAAAAATTATCTCTATTGGTTGGTAATATGCCCCTATGTTCCCCAAGGTGTTATATACATTCTGGTCGATCCCCTTTAAAACAGAGGGGAAAATTATCAAAGAAATCTAATCCATCTTTACAAATTTCTTGTGGCAATATGGAAAGGTTAGAAGATCCATGAAATATATGTCTCTGCCCCAGGAAAGGGAGGGCTTGGGATTGCCAAACCTCAGATACTATCATTGGTCATGTCTTCTTACACAAATGGCTATATTATTCGATCCAGCGGGAAGCAGCACAAACTCCCCGAGTAGACAAGATGTGATCCCATCTATCTTTGAATTGCTACTTGACAGCGAGGCTACTGGGGTATTATTAAGGAGCACACAAGGATGAGATCAGGGGTCACTGATCTCACTTTTTTTGAATTTATACTATAACGCCGTGGGACACTTGACGTTACTTGTGTGGCACCTAAAAACTTTACAAACTTTTTGAACACCATAATATTTGCTGTGCATCTGATCAATTACATTTCTTAGTATTATTAAGGAGAACAGAAAGAAGATATTATAGTAAGTCGAGACTTAAGACACTTGAAGGGATTTGGGGAGTCTGGGTAGCAGTTCAGAAAGCACTGGCAATCTCTAAATATAATCACCACACCCCACTTTGGAACTCGTGCCTCTTTTCTAACCTAAGTAATGATGGGTCTTGGATACACTGGGCGCGACAGGGTATCCTGACACTGGGGCAAGTTATGGTCAGGGATGAGTGTAGAACTCTGGAAGAACTAAGACAAAGGCACTCCCTCCAGGGTATACAAGATTATAAATATGCTCAGGTGGTCAGTACAATCAGATCAATAAGGCCCCGTATCATCTTAAGGGAGAGGTGTAAGATATTGGATTATCTGAAGGGGGGTGAACATAGAATTAATGGTGTGTATAGACTGTTTTCGGAGGAATCCCAGGACGATATGGGCAAAACTGAGGCAGCCTGGGCTTCAAAACTGGAGGATCCGGACATTGACCCGGACAGAGCCCTCGTAATGGATAGAAGATTCCTACGCTCCTCCAATTTAAGAGCTCAGCAATTCAAAACATTATTTAATCTCTATTATACTCCCTCTAAACTTTTTGATTGGGGTAAGAGGGAGAACAGCAACTGCCCTAGATGCTGCAAAGGTCCAGCTGATATTAGCCATATGTTTTATCAGTGCGAGAAACTTGAATCAATCAAAAAAGAGATTGAATTATTCTGGTCAGGGCTGCTGGATGCTCAGATAACCTTGTCTCCGACACTCATGATTATAGGATGTAAAGCAAATTGAAATTAAATATCGAGACTGAAGCTTTAATTTTTATCTCTACAGCTGTACTTAGAATTTTAATTTCAGCAGCTTGGAAAGATACTGAGGCCCCAAGCTTCCAATTGTGGTTGTCCAGACTATTGGGAATACATAATGTGGAGGCGTCTTTGTATGAACTCAAGGGTAAAAAATTAAGAGAATTGGGGATGAAGACCTGGGCACCAGTGGCTGCTTGGCGTGCTAGTAGATTGTAGTAAACTCATTGATTCTCAGGCTTATGGCTACGACAATGCTCTCATCTGCTATATTCTCTTATCATCTTTTTTCTGTTCGTGGTAGCCGGCATAATGTGTACAATACCCATATCAATATTCATATTAACAACATTAATTACTTCATGACTTACAAGAATTAATTCAATCAGATACTAAGCTATGTAATTCGACAACCGACCTCTACATTACCTCTTATTGTTAATTTTAGAGGTTTGTTTATATTGTATTAGTGTTTCCTTCATTGAAATCATGCATATTGTTTTTTCTAATTATGCCACATGGATTCTCAATAAAAAAAAAAAAGTGATAACTTAGGTCCCGATAAATCATGAGCGGAAATTAATTATGATCTGAGAAATACGGCAAATTATAACATTTCCCCTTTACGCGCACTGTCTATATAACTCGAATACCTAGGTTCACTTTAGATTTATGACTAACACTTTTGGACTTATGTCTCTGGGTTCTGCTTTGAGATTGCTTGGTTTACACAATATGGCGCTATCGACACTGATTATGAACCACTATGATGCATTTTGAATGGGTTGTTCTTCTTTGATGACTAACTAAGACCCTATTTAGAAGACTTCACCAACATGGCGGCGATGCTACACGCCTGTTTCTCGTGCATACGCTGTTGGTCCGTACTCGGGTAGAGGTGAGTCTAGACTCCTAGAAGCTTTATTGACTGTTGTTTTTTACACTAGTATAGATATTTGGCAATGATATGAGATGGTCTCTTAAGGTGGGGACGGGAAATGTTTATTGCCGTGTGTTTGGTAGTTGTCATAAGAATTCTACCTTACACGATTGATTTAAAGGGTTGTGCTTTTCGGTTTAGTTAATTATCTAACCAACGGAATGAATGGACGACGGGTATATATGTTGCTTTGATGCTCATTTCCACAGATTTTTTCGTTGAGGTCATCTTGAGGTTATTATCCTTACACTATTTACGTCTATTTTTGCCAATAGGTCATTTTATGTAATTCCATGATATTGGAATCCAGTGAAGAAATTGAGAAGTTCATTTTTGGAGTCTACACTCGAACACTATGTAAGTTTTGGGATTTAATGAAGGACATATACCTTTCCGTTTGTTTGTAAGGTCATTAGTAACTCTATGGCCAAAATAGCTAATCAAATTTGCTTTGTGGTTATTTATAGTTTAAATCGGAAAGAAGAGTGACTCCAATTAAATGTCAACATACTTAAGAAGTTAGTAGTATGGTAGCCTAGCTATAGGTGAGTACTCTTGGATTCATGACCAACACACTTTGGGTGTGCGGGTTTAAGGTCTTTTTGATCCCTGTATTTTAAATACATATTAGGTAATTGGGTCTCATACATCTGAGCACCTCGTGCTCGCTCTGTTTATCACTATCTGTGTCACACAAAATCTTTTTTTTCGGCACTACGGTTGTGGTAGCATTTTTCTTTTTTTAATATTTCAGTTTCTATGACCTTTCTTCGTTATATATTTCTCTCTTTCCTCTCTTTCCCTCTTTCTCAAATTATAATCGATGACGGTTGGCTTTTCCAACTCGATATTTTTCAGTCACCTTAAGATACTCACTCTCTGTATAGAATTAGTTTCCATGTTTCTAAAGCTTAATTCCCTGCTTGCTGTAAATATGGCTATATTCTTAGACAATTCTTGATACAAGTAGGTGCTTGTATACCTTGTGATATTCTAGCCCTGAAGAAGTCTGTGGCGAGAACCACAACAGACGAAACACGTGTTGGTGGCTAGACTGTATCTTGGAAGACTACACATTTGTGAATAAAAGAAGAAACAAAGAACTTTAAAATTGCTGTACATGACTGTACTTATTTTTTGTGTTCTAGCTCAGGATATGTTGTGAATTTGCTTTTTCTTCTACTTTGGTTGACTCTGGTAATAACTTGTGAATGCTGATTAATGGAAGATATGTAAAAAAGGACAGAGCAAGTAAGGACATCAACGTACAACTCAAGCCACACAAATAATCTCATCGTGAACAAAGAGACTTGTCATCAGTGAACATCACAGCCGTTCCTATACCAGGGCGTATAGCTTGGGACAGAACTGATTATGACATTTTTGGCCCGGCAGAGCTGTTGAAGATTCCACACCAATTCTAGTACCTTTTCTTTTGATTGAGACTTCAATACTGTTAATAATATAATATCAGTTCAGTTCAGAAAAACTTTATTTCGGTCAGTGTGACCTAAAAAATTGCAACTCCTAAAATCAAATATAGCATACACAGAAGGAAACAAGTGAGAATATGGAACATATAAGATACACAGTACACCTAAATATATAATCTGGCTACCTTCATACATGATAAAAAATGTCAATTTAAGGTGTTGTAGCTAGGCGATGAATGCAGTTCATATCGGAAAGTGCATAGTACAGTAAATAAATAAATAATTTAATTAAAAACAAAGGATATTCATTAAAATGAGCTGGGTCCGTAGAACATCTAGACTTAGTCATGGGCAACAAAATACTAGATTATTAAAAGTACATTGAATTCCTATTGCAAGACCTAAACCTCCTTGGATGATTTTAATAACGCCCTTCTACATAGAAAACAAAAATCCGGCAACTGAGTACACAATCAGGATGCTAAGATCAGACTTCAGTATCCGGAATACCTCAAGATAGTGGTGGCTACCAATATTCCTACAAATCTGAATCAACCAGCGTTTCCTTGCCTTATAGTAGCCAGAACAGCTAAAAAAACATGTAACACTGATTCTTCAGGAAAGTCACATGCAGGACACTGTAACCTTTGGTGGTTGCTCCACTTAGCCGTGAAGCATCGAAGCGGAAGAACCCCAAACCTGCATTGTAAAAAGAACTTTCTTGCCTCAACCCGTTTAATGAGATCTAATATTGGCTCAAAGCGGGCATTATCCTTAACTTCTAAAAAAGCTAGAGATAATTTGCCCGGTTTGGGGCAAGAATAAAGTCCAGCTCCTCTGCAATAGTAAGGCCTAAGTAAGTAAAGGATGAAACTCTTTCAATGGGCTTCCCATTTAGTGAAGGGTTTGGACGAGAACCTTTGGTACTGTTAAAAACCATAAATTTGGTTTTCTGCAGGTTTTTTTCTTACCTCTTTCCTTGCAGAACAACTCAAATTTGGATCACTGAAATATTATCGACGGTCACATTATCGACTAGCAATAATATCGTTGAATAATTATCGACTACAAAAATATCGACTTTGTATACTTATTACACAAAATACAAAAATATCGACTACAAAATATCGAGTACTTTGAATATCGAGTACATAAATATCGTCTTATTAAATATCGACTACTAATATATCGTTGTTCATGAAATTACACCTACCACTACCAAAATATCGACTACTAAAATATAGAGTACAAAAATATCGTTTCTAAACAAATATCGAGTTATTGTTTGTACCCTTTTATGTCTAAAATAACATATTACTCGTCTATAAAAGTCATTGCTCTATACAAAAAACATTTTACATATAATACCTGTTACTTTTATAACATTACTATTTTTCATCATTTCCTATACATTATATAAAATCGTTATATCATTAGAAAAAGAATCTTTACATGTAACTAAAATTTTCATAACATTTTTATACTTACACATCTATTTTATTTAACAACTAACCTGCTTTAATGCGGAAACCACCACATACCACCATTCTCACATCAACAAACACACCAATTAACTTAAAAAAAAATCAAACTAGCCTATACAATTCTTCCTTTCATCCTACAACCAATCAAATCAAAGCACACAAAATACACATACTATAAAAGGGATAAATCCATTCTACCATTTGCTGCTGCTAACTCTATGGAAAGAAGATGCCAACAGTATGAAGATTTTGTTCCTGAACAAACATCTTTAAAGATCCAGCTCACTAGCTAATCATTCAAGTAAGTTACATTGCATTATTTAAAAATCTAAATTAGTAGTCTACTTTTTTACTTATATCTCCTAACTCTTCCACTTATGTAATTTTTATCTCCTCCTACTTTTCTGATAGAAACTACTACAAACAAAATCCTAATACCTGCTCCTATTTCTTCCCCTGCAAGTAAGTATATATTAATGCTCTGTTCTACAACAACAGCTGTTTTTAAACACTATTTCACTAGATTCAGACTTTACTTAAAATATTTTATTCACAGATATTCAGCGATTTTCCGATTTCAACACTACAAATTTATAGAACTACACTAATTAAACATGTAAGTTTTTTGTTTTTTTTATTAAACAACCAAAATGTAAAATGCTAGTTTCTAAACAACATATCTTGCATATTACATCTTCCCTACAGATCCAATATAAACATCCAACATCAACTATACCAAAAGACAAGACTACCCTTGTTAAAAATGTAAGTATACATCAATTAGTCTAAAACTTCAAAAAAAACAAGAACTATGTTCTTAACACCATGTTATGTATTTTATATTTCCTCTACAGATATTGTGAATACATCATACATCTATTCTACCTACAGCAAAGAAAAGTACATATTTAGAAGTTAGTATACTTTTAAATATTTCCAATTTCCCAACGGTTAAACTTTTTTTTTATAATATGTGACATGTATTTATTCTATCTTCTCTACAGATCTAAACTTGACTACCTTCATGTACTCCACCAAATACTACAACTCAACTATTTAAACAAGTAAGTATATGTAATGTTCACATCAAATGTAGTACTAAGCAAATTAAAAAACTGCTTTCTCCTAGGAAAAACGTGTGTTATGTATAAACATTAACTTAGCATTTCTATATTTTCATACCAACAGTAAATAAAGATATACATACAAGAAAGTCCTTCAAAATACAGTTCTGCATTTGTGATTACTACTTTTAGTAAACATAAGTATAAATTCAACATTAATTATGTTTGCACCACTAAGTGAAATATATGTTATTTGATTTTGTTTCTTTCTACTCTTTCCTAGAACAAGTAAAACAACATGACAGAAGGTGCAGAATTTGTAATGTCAGAGAAAAATAAATTACTGTTATGTTATATGGGTTATGTTTATAGTCAGGAAAGACAAAGTGGTAGAAAAGTTTTCTGGAAATGTACAAAATATTACTCAAACAAATGTTATGGAAGGGCTACTACAGAGGAAACTAATGTGCTATTTACCAGGGAACACAATCATCCCCCCAATGTCACAGAAATTGAAATAAGAGATGCTTTAGAAAGTATAAAGACTGCTAGCACACAAAGTGATAGACCAACAACACGAATCCTTAAAGAGGAACTGTTAAAAGTCCCAGCCCATGCTTCAGGTCAACTACCCTCTATTGACTCACTAAAACGCACAATTGCATACACTAAAAGACGCACTTCCACAACCCCACCCAACCCTACTACTTTTGAGGAAATTATTATTTCACCAGAAATGTCCATCACACACAATAAAGACAAATGTATCCTTTTTGACAATGAAAGCAGTACAAACAGAATCATAATGTTTGCAACTGCAAATAATTTAAGAAAAATCCAACAGTGTCCCCAATGGATGATGGATGGCACATTTAAACCATGCCCAAAACCTTTTTATCAACTATATTCCATCCACGGGTTATACCATAACTATAACATCCCTTTCATTTACTGTTTGCTACCAAACAAACAGCAAAACACTTACACAGAAATATTAAATGTTCTCAAAAATGAAATCAATAATAATTTTCCAGAAAAAATAATTATTGATTTTGAATTAGCTATGATTAATAGCATTTTGAAAATATTTCCCCACACAGCAATACAGGGTTGTTACTATCATTTCAATCAGAGCATATGGAGACATCTCCAAAAATCTACTTTAAGTATTTTGTACTCAACAGATAGCACCTTTGCCTATCAAATTAAAAAATTGATAGCACTGGCCTACGTTCCTGTTACCGATGTAGCGGAACACTATAATTTATTGATTGACAGCACATATTACAAGAGAAATGAAGAGAAACTAACCCCATTACTGGATTATTTCGAAGATACTTGGGTGGGAAGGTTGCACAGATCTGGACATCGACGCCAACCCAAATTCCAAATCCCTTGGTGGAATGTCTATCTTAGTACTTTAAACCAAGAGGCAAAAACAGTGTAGAAAGGTGGCATAATGCTTTCCAAGCTACCACAAGCAGAACCAGACCCACATTCCATAACCTACTACAAGCTTTGATAAAAGAACAAAGCTATCAAGAACTAAGAATGGAACAATCATTGACCCAAATTGGTCCAAAACTAAGTAAACGAACTAAACAAATGTTCCGACTACTGCAAAGTCAAGTCACACTATACCCTACAACTAGAGGATTAGAATATCTGTCAATAATAGCTAAAACCCTACTATAAAAAAGTCTACAAAATATACTAATATCTTCTTACAATAATGGTACATATAACAATCATAAACATTTCAAAGCAATTATAAATAATACATATTTGTTTTACAAACTTATCAAAAATGTGAACATTATTTCAGAACAAATATGCAATATTTATAATTACATCACACATACACATTACATAAAGATCTACATTTCCCACCCAATAAATAGAAATATAAAATTACTTACAATTGTTGTAGATGACAGAGACGTAATGAAGCAAAATACAATCCATACAATCCATTACAAAGTAAGAGAAATCCAATATGGGAAACCATTAAAAACCCGAAAATAATGTTAAAATAAAATAAACGCTCCAGGAAATCCCGAAAACAGTAGTGTGGACACTTTATGATTTAAAGTGATATACACACAACTTAAAAAAAAACGTTGACGCATACCAATGTAGCAATCCAATACGAAACCCTCAAAAAAACCGAAAAAATTTAAAATGATTAAAATCCGCTACTGGCAAACACGAAAAATAGGAGATACACGTAAAAATATAACCATAATAAATAGAAATATAAAATTACTTACAATTGTTGTAGATGACAGAGACGTAATGAAGCAAAATACAATCCATACAATCCATTACAAAGTAAGAGAAATCCAATATGGGAAACCATTAAAAACCCGAAAATAATGTTAAAATAAAATAAACGCTCCAGGAAATCCCGAAAACAGTAGTGTGGACACTTTATGATTTAAAGTGATATACACACAACTTAAAAAAAAACGTTGACGCATACCAATGTAGCAATCCAATACGAAACCCTCAAAAAAACCGAAAAAATTTAAAATGATTAAAATCCGCTACTGGCAAACACGAAAAATAGGAGATACACGTAAAAATATAACCATAATAAGTTATACATTAGTATCTCAGAAAAAAAACACGCTTCCTTCCATGTAATTTTCATGCGAGGAACCGGAACCTGTAAAAAAACATACATAACGAAACCCACCCACAAATAGCACTTAAAATTTGTAAATACACTCACAATTAACATTAACCATGTAAGAAGACATTTCCTAACAATTCAAATAACACTAGAACTAAAACATACACGACGCATCTATAACGACGACATTACACCTAAACGCTACATAAACAATTCATACATACACTCAAAAACACAACACAGTTCGAATATACCCTCAAACATTACCACTCAGTCATAAATAGTATATAAAATGTACCTTACCTCTCTCCACACGAAGCAACACCCAACCGCGAGCTTCTCCAGTCCTGAATGAAGCTCAATAACCTTACGCGGTAAAAAAGTAGTCCCCTTAACCCAATTTTGAGAAGGTATCATAGAAAATACAATGTTATAGTCAAAAAATATAATACATACACATTGTTATTGAAACAAATTAATACAGTAGACTCATTATAATTTAAACAGTTTAAAAAAAAAATTTTTATTTAATAATAATTAATATATAGTAATTAATATATATTAATAATATTAAATAAGTATGTAACACTTGAAATAATATATGTAAAAAAAATATTTTTGTGTACATTTATAGGAAAAAATTTGTGTTTCTTTATAACTAAACATGATTAATTGTTTTGTTAATAATTATTAATAATAAATAATATAACTTATTTATTATTATTAATATAAAATTTATAACCATTTACTATATAAATAATTGCCTTAAATAAAGTATTTTTATTTCTCTAAATGTATGTATTTCTGAAAAGAAAAGATAAATGTTTAAGTGAACTAATTAATAATAATAATAATAAATATATTTGTTATTATTTTTATTAATTAATTATAAATTTGTAATAATAATGTCAAAGTATTATAAAAGTATATAATTGCATAAATAATCTTTTACCAATACCAGATATTATTATTATACATATTATTCCCCTTTACAGTTATAAAGTTGACAACATAATATATTTTTATGTATAATTTAAAAACAACATTGTAAGAAATATGTGTAAAAAAATGTCTTAATTACTATTTCCATATCTTGAGCAAATATAATAATTGTCATGTTACTTTATACAAATGTAAATATTAAAATTAAATATTTAATAATATTAATATATAATATTAACATTATTAAATATAAATGGAAGAAACAGAAAAATAACTGGTATTTTATTTATTTCAATATAAATACTTGTAACAGAAAGTGATTGATAATAAGATTTTGTTTTGACATAAAAAATGTTGTTAAAAATTTTTGTGTCACAAATTAAAACATGTACATAAATGATAATGTGTTATTCTACAAATACAACATTTCCAAAAATGTTAATGTTATGTTTGATAGTGATTGTATTGTATTACACATGAAAAAAATAAAATTGTAATAAAGTTTTGTGAAAACATCCATTTTGCATTGTCTTGTAATATAATAACACACTAAATAAATTTATATCCAAATGTGCTGGACACTGACCAATTAATAATTGCTATTCCTACTCCAGTCAAAGTATTATCAGAGAAGTTGCTGGACACTGACCAATTATTATTTCATATTCCTTCTCAAGTAAAAATAATATTTGGAAAGGTGCTGAAGACTGACCATGTATAAATTAGAATAGCTACTTTAGTATAATGTTATTGTGTAAAAATTGTCAAATATTTATATATATTGTATAAATATTATAAACATAATTTTTTAGTATATTTTTAGCTGAGTAGTTCAAAAAAGTTATTATTAGCATAAAAATAGCAACTATTTGTCACTCAAAAATTTCAAATATTTGTAATATTTAGAACATTTTTTCTCACACTTCATATACCCAAACAGACCCTGAACCCTAAAAATACCCCTTTACCCTAAAACTAAAAAGTGTCCATGAACTCAAAAATATACTCCTATACCCAAGAACTGGAAACTGAGCCTGAACCCTAAAAATACCCCTTTACCCAAAAACTAAAAACTGACCCTGAACCCAAAAAATTCTCCTGTAGCCAAAAACTGAAAACTGACCCTGAACCCTAAAAAATACACCTTTACCCAAAAACTGAAAACTGACCCAGAACCCTAAAAAATACCCCTTTATCCAAAAACCCAAAACTGACCCTGAACCCTAAAAATTCCCCTTTAGCCAAAAACTAAAAACTGACCCTGAACCCAAAAAAGACCCCTTTACCCAAGAACTAAAAACTGACCCTGAACCCAAAAAATACCCCTTTACCCAAGAACTGAAAACTGACCCTGAACCCAAAAATATACCCCTTTACCCAAAAACTGAAAACTGACCCTGAACCCTAAAAATAAACTTTTACCCAAAAACTGAAAACTGACCCTGAACCTTAAATATACCCCTTTACCCACAAACTGAAAACTGACCCTGAACTCTTAAAATACCCCTTTACCCAAAAACTGAAAACTGACCCTGAACCTAAAAATATACCCCTTTACCCACAAACTTAAAACTGACCCTGAAGCGTAAATAAACCCCTTTACCCAAAAACTGAAAACTAACCCTGAACCTTAAATATACCCCTTTACCCACAAACTGAAAACTGACCCTGAACCCTAAAAATACCCCTTTACCCAAAAACTGCAAACTGACCCAGAACCTTAAATATACCCCTTTACCCACAAACAGAAAACTGACCCTGAACCTTACATATACCCCTTTACCCACAAACTGAAAACTGACCCTGAACCCTAAAAATACCCCTTTACCCAAAAACTGCAAACTGACCCAGAACCTTAAATATACCCCTTTACCCACAAACTGAAAACTTACCCTGAACACTAAAAATACCCCTTTACCCAAAAACTGAAAACTGACCCTGAACATTAATTATACCCCTTTCCCCAAAAACTGAAAACTGACCCTGAACCTTACATATACCCGTTTACCCACAAACTGAAAACTGACCCTGAACTCTTAAAATACCCCTTTACCCTAAAACTGAAAACTGAGCCAGAAACAAAAAATACCCCTTTACCTAAAGAGAGAAAACTGACCCTGAACACAAAAATTTCCTCCTGTACCCAAATGTAATTGATAATTTTTAATTAACTATTAATGAATTATTAACTATAAATAATAAGTTAATATATTAGCAAAGTAGCTGTAATTAATTGAATGTAATTATTTATAATATTTATTCCCAAACAAATATTTAATAATAACAAATTATTAAATAAAAAATGTGTATAAATAATAATTGAATTAACTAATTAATATTAATTAATTACTAATTATTTACTAATGATAAATATGTACAAGATTATATGATTTATTTAAAAAAAAATATTTTATCGTTACCAATTAATTGATAATATAAATTTATAAGAAACATATCATAATTAATTATTTATTTTAAATTACTCCCCACCCTTATCCCCTATTAACCCAACATCCCGCTCCTAAACATAAAGTACAATTTATACCAATAACAACGATGAAAATATTTTAGCACATTAACTGTAATTAATTTCATTTAATTATTAATGAATTTTTCCCGAATTATGTAACAAACTATGTAGAAAAGTCAGCCCATATCGCACCCGATGCCCAGGCTGCTGGTGCAGGGCGACTCTTCGTTTCCATCTTGAATAATTACCAAATAAAGAGACGGGCGCTGGAGGCAGGAAAACAAGAACAGAGTTTATTACTCCAGAGGAGAGCATGTCATTTGGGACGCTCGCATAGTGTCTTCGGGAGGTGCTCTAACAAGTTTCTCTGAGGCTTCGTCTTTTATACACAGGTTTATGACACACACACATCCTCCATTACAATCAGGACATTGTAAAGTACAAAGATATTCCAACACGTGGCTACAGTAGGGGCCCTTATCCTCCATACAATAGGAGGGGGCTGTCATGCAGCTGAGTGTGCTGTTGATTCCGTTGGAATGTGTGCTCCTGATCGAATCTCAGGGGGTGGGGTGGTCATGATCAATAGTGGCTCCTTTCAAGAGAGGCGAGTGCATACAGTAGTGGGAAATAAACTGCATCCTCGGGCTAAGGGATGACCAGCGGTCCGTGCAAACAATTAGGTTCAGAGGAAGAGGTCATCAAAGGAGGGGTATTCATGGAGGGACAGGAGGTGTTGGTCAGGCGCGGGGTGCGATTCTCAGAGACAGAGTCATACAGGAGGGGAGGGCTCGTGACTTGTGCATGTGATAGCGGGGGCGGTCAGGGTGCATGGGGGAAGCTTGCAGGGTCAGGGAAGGGGCGCTGGTGATCGATCGCAAACTGGGAGACCATGATACCTAAAATGGCTGTCGTGTACATGTGTGCATGGGTCTATGCTAGCGGGATAACACAGTCAGTGTTTTAGCGATATTCGTTCTGCTTACAACAAGGGTTACAGTGAACACAAATGAACGCCGCTTATGTATATATAATGCCAATTTCAACAGTCGCCGCTTTTAAACATAGCTAGTACATTTGTGTTTACCCCAACTGATGGAGTGTACATATAGTCATGTGGGGCCAATGAAATAACGTTCGTCGAATGCTAGCAAATTGCGTGTAGCCATATGCAGTCGATACAATTGGCGGAATACGGTACATATGAATTTACATTCGCTGCGTTATTCATAGGTCGGCATAACACGTAGTCGAGGGCAATCAGGAAAAATGTTCCGACATATTGTAGACTCAGGTTCTGACTTTCTTTTCAATGACATCAACATATAGTAAAAAGTGCTATATGAGACCTTTGGACTTAAGTGACCAAAAACATTTTGAAAGCAACAAGAATTGAGAGAGAAAGTTCAGGGAGGGGGTCTTAGTGAAAATGTCTTTTTCAACGACAAACCACTACTGGTAGACTCTGTTAGTCCGTTTTTCTTTTCGTTGGCGCTTTTGAGCACCGGCGGTGGAGCTATAAGTCCAGCTCGGAATCATCCTTACGCGTTGCAGGGTGCGATCAGTCCTCTGCTGTTAGATCACAGTCCTGTTTCCTAACTCATTTTCTTAGGGGTGCCTCGTGCTGGGCACCTGCGTGTCTTTCTTTTTCCGTGGCAAAATCCCAGTCCATAGTCAAAGTTTATATGAAAGAGTTTGTTCAATAATCGAGGGAAGAGAGGGCGGAGTGGGGCCAGATCTTTGAACATACCAAGGGACCAAGGGAGCAAAGGACAACGAGCAGGCGAGCCCAACAGTCGGACTCAAAAGGGGACGGGGGACTTCAGGCACGAGTGGGTCAGCGAGTCGAGGGCTTCAAGGCAGCCCTTCATTCCTCCATCTGCTGAGTTTGAACGTTATGCCTCGTCTCGCGTCTCATTGCTCTGCGGCTCCACCTTTGGTTGTGGTCACACGTGTTCCATGATCTGTGGCCAGGCTGTGCGTCACGTCCAGCTCCTCTCCTCCGGTAATTGGATCTTTGAATGGGTAGAAAACAAGTTTTAGAAAAACTGGCAGGAGAAGACATTTATACATCTCAATTCCGTCCCCAATCCTATGTAGGTGGGGAATAAGTTCATCGGTCACAGTCAGAAGTCGTCATTTATGGAGTCTGTAGGAGTGCATTGCTTATGGAATTCATAACTCTGTTCGGTGCTCATTCGTGACGTACGTGGAGAGAAATTGGACCTTTATACACAGTGTATTATATAAATCTCAAAATCGAGTCCTTATGTAGAGACTCGCCCTTCCCTTTAACCCAAGTATCGACACTCTTACATTTCCCTTCGGGGTCGGCTAACCCTTGTAAGTGGGGCGTTATCGTCATGAAGAAGGGGAAGGGGGTGGACGTAAAACATGCTCTTTTTGGGGAGTGAACGTTAATCAAAGTCATCAATTTCGCTTTCGAGGGTAGATGACATGAAGCTGGGGTTAATCGGGGGAAAGGGGACGTTTTGGACAGGGAGCCGGGGTCAATCGGGAGAAGTGGGGTATTCTGGACATCCACATTTAAGTGCAGGGGGGTGGGACAATCGGGGCATTGGGGATCGTATTCCTACCGAGCTGGAGAAACAGAAGGCCATTGACGTTATAGTTCCCTTAGAAAAAACCAGATTAGGGGACATCCGTCGTCATACCTGTCCTTTCCTTTATTACCAACTCGGGTTTTATCGTTTTGCAGAAAGGAGAGGTAGTAATATGGCAAGTCACAATTGTTTTGGTTTTGGTCAATTTTGCTGAACACCTTTGCGTTCAAGGAAAATCCAATAATGTTTTTGTGCCGGAGAGGCACAACGTCATTATACACGAATAGAGGAAACGGGGCTTTTGGAAAGAGAGGGAGAGAGAGAGAGAGAGAGAGAGAGAGAGAGAGAGAGAGAGAGAGAGAGAGAGAGAGAGAGAGAGAGAGAGAGAGAGAGAGAGAGAGAGAGAGAGAGAGAGAGAGAGAGAGAGAGAGAGAGAGAGAGAGAGAGAGAGAGAGAGAGAGAGAGAGAGAGAGAGAGAGAGAGAGAGAGAGAGAGAGACCGCACCCTAAATGGTCCATCCGGTACACGTATGACATGGGGAGAGGAAGAGAGAGGGTGAGAGAGAGAGAGAGAGAGACGTGTATAATAATGGACCGTTCAGTGCGCGCACAACACAGAACAACAGGGGTTAAGTAACACGGAAACACAGGCAGAGGGATGACGTAGATTCATGCATCACGTACACACAAACTCAGACGGGGAGACAATACATGTATTATATACAAAAATCCAAGACAAAACATAAAACAGATATTGGCCAAAATTATCCCTTTCTGCATGCTGCGCGTTTTTAGCATCCTAAGCTCTTTTTACCTTTTTCTTCTCTTTTAACCGTCGGTTGCCCTTACTGGTGGCTTTTGATTGTACACACTTACGCCTTGGGCAATTGGTCATGAACTAACCTGGTCGGGCTAATGCTCACGGTGGTTTATTCGAGTCATTTTTAGCAAATGCGTTTCCAGGCTGGGACAACCGATGGTGTCAATTGGAGAACAATGGGGCAGCTTGAAGCTACATGTCTAGGAGGGTGCGAAGAAGGATGCAGTAGATTTTAAATGTACCTCACCTCAAAATATTCCCTAACCTTCCCCATTCAATTAATTGTGGGGTGCTTATTCATTAGCGCACGTCATTTTAGTTGTACTATTCGGGGTGCCAAGCGAAGTTATATTTTGTGGTTTTCCCTTCAGGCTGCCCTCCCAGGCGCTAAGTTCAGGGAGAGAAAATAGTCATGGTTTGCTAGTTGCGGTTAGGTACCATAATCAAACCCTTTTTCTCGTCTCTTCGTCCGTTAGATCACCGTTTTCATACACTGGTCGATATTCCGATGCGACCTGCAGAGAGAGGGAAAAAGAAGGGGCAGGGGCTACATTGATAGACACATTTAGGTGTCGATTCCGATCCGGTAAAAAGCGCTCCGAATTGCAGTTCGGAGCGTTTTTCCCCGTACGAATCGCACCCGTAGGCGTCCCCGTACAATTCAGCAAGTACGATCACAAATTAATGCGTGACTCCGTACGACTCGTAAAAAACCCCGTACAAATCGAAACTCCATACGAATTGCAGTCGGCTGACGCACCACGCAGCGTCCGTACGTAAATAGACCGCGCCTTCCGACCCAGGAAGTACGATCCGTGTCGAACACACACCGTACGGCTCTTTTGCTACGAGAGCTCTAAACTACCATAAACCCACACTCCGGGAAACCCGGCACCCGGTACACGACAAGCAAGACATGAACGCCATCGTCCGTGTCATCCCTATCCTGTACGCCCACCACCTCATATATAGAAACCGACGACGGCGCAGCAGGTGAGTACAACGAACTCCAACATACCTGTACGTGTTGCCACACGGGCACATCTCCATTGCACGACTGTCATGTCTGGGTACGTTGCACCACACACTCCCGCACATCACTAGTGTCATACGGATAGAGGCCGCACCCATGTCATTGACCACGGGGTACGTTACGTCACCGCACAACAACATTGTAATACGGGGACGGGCCCACCTACGTCATCGACCACGTGGTACGGAACGTCACCGCACATCACTAGTGTAATACAGAGAGGTACCGCACCTATGTCATCGACTTCGGGGTACGGTACGTCACCGCACAACACCAGTGTAATACGGAGACGTACCGCACCTACGTCATCGACTTCGGGGTACGGTACGTCACCGCACTCCACCAGTGTTATACGTGCCGCATGTACGTCATCGAGCTCGATGTACGTCATCCAGCTCTGGGTACGGTATGTCACCGCACAACACCAGTGTAATACGGAGACGTACCGCACCTACGTCATCGACTTCGGGGTACGGAACGTCACCGCACAACACCAGTGTAATACGGAGACGTACCGCACCTACGTCATCGACTTCGGGGTACGGAACGTCATCGCACAACACCAGTGTAATACGGAGACGTACCGCACCTACGTCATCGACTTCGGGGTACGGTACGTCACCGCACTCCACCACTGTTATACGTGCCGCATGTACGTCATCGAGCTCGATGTACGTCATCCAGCTCGGGGTACGGTACGTCACCGCACAACACCAGTGTAATACGGAGACGTACCGCACCTACGTCATCGACTTCGGGGTACGGAACGTCACCGCACAACACCAGTGTAATACGGAGACGTACCGCACCTACGTCATCGACTTCGGGGTACGGAACGTCACCGCACAACACCAGTGTAATACGGAGACGTACCGCACCTACGTCATCGACTTCGGGGTACGGTACGTCACCGCACTCCACCACTGTTATACGTGCCGCATGTACGTCATCGAGCTCGATGTACGTCATCCAGCTCGGGGTACGGTACGTCACCGCACAACACCAGTGTAATACGGAGACGTACCGCACCTACGTCATCGACTTCGGGGTACGGAACGTCACCGCACAACACCAGTGTAATACGGAGACGTACCGCACCTACGTCATCGACTTCGGGGTACGGTACGTCACCGCACTCCACCACTGTTATACGTGCCGCATGTACGTCATCGAGCTCGATGTACGTCATCCAGCTCGGGGTACGGTACGTCACCGCACAACACCAGTGTAATACGGAGATGTACCGCACCTACGTCATCGACTTCAGGGTACGGTACGTCACCGCACTCCACCACTGTTATACGTGCCGCATGTACGTCATCGAGCTCGATGTACGTCATCCAGCTCACCGCACAACACCAGTGCAATAGACGTGTGGGACATACGTCTGCTAAGTAATTGTATGTGTAAGTATGAGAGTGTGTGTCTGAGACCCCCCCCCTGGCCACCTGTGCCCAGCATCAGAGTGTATCTATGGCTAAACCCCCCCCCCCACTGCCCACCACTGCCCAGCATCAGAGTCCCCACCACTGCCCAGCATCAGAGTGCCCAGCATCAGAGTCCCCACCACTGCCCACCACTGCCCAGCATCAGAGTGCCCCGCATCAGAGTGCCCACCACTGCCCACCACTGCCCAGCATCAGAGTCCCCACCACTGCCCAGCATCAGAGTGCCCAGCATCAGAGTCCCCACCACTGCCCACCACTGCCCAGCATCAGAGTGCCCAGCATCAGAGTCCCCACCACTGCCCACCACTGCCCAGCATCAGAGTGCCCACCACTGCCCAGCATCAGAGTGCCCAGCATCAGAGTCCCCACCACTGCCCAGCATCAGAGTGCCCAGCATCAGAGTGCCCACCACTGCCCAGCATCAGAGTGCCCAGCATCAGAGTGCCCAGCATCAGAGTGCCCACCACTGCCCAGCATCAGAGTGCCCAGCATCAGAGTGCCCAGCATCAGAGTGCCCACCACTGCCCAGCATCAGAGTGCCCAGCATCAGAGTGCCCACCACTGCCCAGCATCAGAGTGCCCAACATCAGAGTGCCCACCACTGCCCAGCATCAGAGTGCCCAGCATCAGAGTGCCCAGCATCAGAGTGCCCACCACTGCCCAGCATCAGAGTGCCCAGCATCAGAGTGCCCACCACTGCCCAGCATCAGAGTGCCCCGCATCAGAGTGCCCACCACTGCCCAGCATCAGAGTGCCCAGCATCAGAGTGCCCAGCATCAGAGTGCCCACCACTGCCCAGCATCAGAGTGCCCAGCATCAGAGTGCCCACCACTGCCCAGCATCAGAGTGCCCAGCATCAGAGTCCCCACCACTGCCCACCACTGCCCAGCATCAGAGTGCCCACCACTGCCCAGCATCAGAGTGCCCAGCATCAGAGTCCCCACCACTGCCCAGCATCAGAGTGCCCCGCATCAGAGTGCCCACCACTGCCCAGCATCAGAGTGCCCAGCATCAGAGTGCCCACCACTGCCCAGCATTAGAGTGCCCAGCATCAGAGTGCCCAGCATCAGAGTGCCCACCACTGCCCAGCATCAGAGTGCCCACCACTGCCCAGCATCAGAGTGCCCAGCATCAGAGTGCCCACCACTGCCCAGCATCAGAGTGCCCCGCATCAGAGTGCCCACCACTGCCCAGCATCAGAGTGCCCAGCATCAGAGTCCCCACCACTGCCCACCACTGCCCAGCATCAGAGTGCCCACCACTGCCCAGCATCAGAGTGCCCCGCATCAGAGTGCCCACCACTGCCCAGCATCAGAGTGCCCAGCATCAGAGTCCCCACCACTGCCCACCACTGCCCAGCATCAGAGTGCCCACCACTGCCCAGCATCAGAGTGCCCAGCATCAGAGTCCCCACCACTGCCCACCACTGCCCAGCATCAGAGTGCCCAGCATCAGAGTGCCCACCACTGCCCAGCATCAGAGTGCCCAGCATCAGAGTGCCCACCACTGCCCAGCTCGTACATCATAAACATACCATTGTCAACCTCATTACCCTCAGGAGATAGACACATTTTAGTAGACCTAAATGTGAACATCACACCAGCTCCCAGGCACCCAGCAGTCACAGACATCCTCACACAAACTACAAATCTGAAAAGCAAAAATTAGCTTTATTCAGCGGAATCACAAAAGAAAAGCAAATGAGAGTCCTCGCTCATTAAAGGCCAATGGCCAGTCCAATAGAGTCTCTGCAATAGTTTGTGCCTCCATGGGTGTCATCTCACCCAAACCTGCCTGCACATGGCGTTTAATCAGCTGTGCTGACTACGGGGGCACCATCTGTGGAATCCTCCGGCACCGCATGGACAGGAGAGGGAAGGACAGGTGGAGTGGGTGCAGGTGTAGTGGATTCATCCACACTGGTTGGGGCATCGCCGAAAGTAGATTCAAAAACCTGGCTGCACACCTCAGCCAGGGCGGAAAAACTACCACCTGAACCCGGGGACACATTGGGGGTGGAGGTACAGGGCTGTGAGTCAGTCCTACTGGGTGTGTGGATGCGTGTGTGAGGTGTCTCCCCTCTCCCTGTGGGTGTGCCTACTTGCCCTTGAGACTGTGTGCGTGGAGCTTTGAGCTTCTTATGCTGTGTGTGTGCGCTGGGTGTGTCTGACCTGTGGCGTGTGCGTGTATGCTGTGTAGGTATGTGAGAGGCAGAGGTGGATGGGTCTGAAGGAGGGGGGGGGACAGATGCTGCTGGGTGTAGAGAGGTGCCGTCAGTGTTGATTCAATGGCAGCCACACTCCGACGCAGATCAGACATGGCTGATGACATGCCCTCCATGAACGACACCACCTGTGTCATCAGTTGTGTATGTCCATGGAGGACAGACAGCATGGATGCCTGACCTACTGCAATCTGCCGGAGTAGGTCCACTGTCTCAGCACTGAGGGCAGCAGGGGACACAGGGGCAGGGGCTGCGGTGCCGGGAACAAAGGAGACACGGGGGCTAGCACGGACCCTAGGCACACCAAGGAGTGGGAGGTTGGAGATGGGACTGGAGGAGGGGAGGGCAGCCAAAGATGTATGAGTGACCATTGCTGCATATTCCCCCCCCTCCTGAGAGTCTGTCTCGGATTCGTCGGCATGGTACGATGTGTCAGTCACATGTCGTCCGGCCTGCAGACATTCCTCCCACTCTGTGCCACTGCCTCCCTCTGACACCTCCCAGCAGGTGGCACTGTCGGTGTGTCCTTCCGCCTGGTCCGCGCCTCTGTCTCCTCCAGATTCAGATGATGATGCTGTGAGCAAGGAGAAGAATGAAAACATATCAGTCACCTGTACACATCAGACATATCAGCTGCAAATCATATGGCCTCTTTCCTCAACATGGCATGCATCATGAGTCACATGACACATAACTCTTCATAATGACAATTCTACTTGTGGAGAAATGTCAGAGACACAAAGCTCAATGTAAGGTAGGAGACAAGGTATAGGCAAGGAAAATACTTGTATGAGAGACACAATCATGATCCACTGCCTCACAACAGGATAGCTGATGATGCATAACAGTTCATTAGCCAACCCTGCCACCCAAATCAAGACCTGGTCATGTTTGATTCGCTTTGACTCTGTGCCACATTAGAAAAGTCCTGGGCAAACTGCCATGTGATGCCATCCTGGGACCTGAAACAAGTCTTCCATCACCTCACACTGCCATCACCGCTTTGTACATCCAAAGTCACATTGTGTGGCAAACCATCAATACTATGTACAAAGAACATGCCACAGATGTTGAGAATATGCACACACACACTGCCTAGTGTGAGTATGCAGAAGTCCAAAATATAGCACATGTACATTGTGCACCTGTAGCTAACACAAGATAATTAGAAAGTGTACCATGGACAAAGGCCACTGAGGCTGACTTGTGCACAAAACACTTGTTGAGACTCAAGAACAGTGCCACAATATGAAGAAGGGCAGACATAGTGCACATGTGGTGCTACATTTAAGGTACGAACAGGTGTCACATACCCCCCTACAACATGATGATGTGCAAAGGAAGATGCAATCTGAGACACTGCACCATAGGAGTACATGTCAAAAACAAGCATTAGCCAAAGCAAACCTCTACTGTGGAGTAGGGCAAGGCATGTAAAGAAGCAGCTGCTGACAGAGGGACAATCGAATTCCAATGCATGAACTGCCTGTCTGACCACACCACTCAAACTATGGGAGTGTGACCATGCCTTAGAGCTCTTCAGGTACCATTTCTCACACACATGACTACAAACAGACATGTACCTACCCCCTTCGTGCTGCTGTCCCTCCTGCAACTGCCTATGGAGGTCTGGGAACACCACTTCCAGGACCCGGAGCATGTTGGGGGTGAGTTGGCGGCTGCCGCCATGCCGGCGTGGAGCCTCCAGCTTCAGCTGGACTCGGGCGATGCGGCGGCTCCAGCACCGGATGTCCTGCCACCTCTTCTTAATGTTTCGAAGCCTCCTGCGAGGCCCCCCCTCTCTCCGGACAGCCCTGGCGATGTCCACCCAGATTTCACCCTTCTCATAGGCAGATACCTGTCACAAATGTAAAGTTACAGAACATCAGTATACCTGGTGCATGTTCCCAAGACACCCATATGTGCACAAAATACATGATGACAACAGGGCAACGTATGGCACACACATTAGCATCATTGTCCAGGAGTATGTGGCCTGTGTGCTAACACAACTGCTTAGCATGACATAGAAAATCTACAGATTACATGAGGGCTGTAAAACACTCTTTGAGCATGACACTCACTGAACAAGATATGCCATATCTGGGTGCAATGCAGCACGTGACATGCTGTCACACACCACACTACAACAAATAACTCTCTTCTAACAACACTGTGCACCCTGGCACTCACTCACAACAACATTGCATCTATCCACTATTACTACACAGTGGCTATGATGTCACACACACAACAGGTGCACACTCCAAGGTATTGCACACATCACTCACCTGATCCTCTGGTCTCCCATACAGCTTGCTGAAGTTTGGCAGGAGGGCATCCAGAAGGGCCTTGTTCTCACCATCAGTGAATGCAGGTGCCCTCTCCATGTTCAGCTAATCAGGGCCAGAGGATTCAGAGACAGCAGCTGTGGTTAGCACACCAATGTTGTGCAGGCAAGTGCCCTCCCACAGCCACATGCTGCCTTATATCTGTGCTGCAGAGGGTCTGTGAGTCCAAGGAGTAGTGTGTGATAAACCACCATAATTTGCATCCTATGTTCCATCCAATCACATCACACCTAAGCCCATGACACACATATGCATGGTTTGAAAATAGAGCCAGAGCTGAACAACAACTTTCGCAACATTGTATACTTTTTCCTAACTGAATCTTCCAGGACACCTGTAGGAGTGTAAAAAAACTCTGTATCCATGACAACCTGGTTGCATTTTGAACAGTACACTGTTCCCCTAGTTGTTCCCTATGCATATTTAAAAATCCACACACAAGTACGGTGACATTGCCATTGCCAATGCTACACATTGAATGGTGTAACGATGAGTACACAGGCACGTACCATTGGGGTACGCTCAGCTCGCGTAGAGCCTAAAGGCGATAGGGAAACGATGCGTACACAGGCACGTACCATTGGGGTACGCTCAGCTCGCGTAGAGCCTAAAGGCGATAGGGAAACGATGCGTACACAGGGCCGTACCATTGGGGTACGCTTAGCTCGCGTAGAGCCTAAAGGCGATAGGGAAACGATGCGTACACAGGCACGTACCATTGGGGTACGCTTAGCTCGCGTAGAGCCTAAAGGCGATAGGGAAACGATGCATACACACGCCCGTACCATTGGGGTACGCTCAGCTCACGTAGAGCCTAAAGGCGATAGGGAAACGATGCGTACACAGGCACGTACCATTGGGGTACGCTTAGCTCGCGTAGAGCCTAAAGGCGATAGGGAAACGATGCATACACACGCCCGTACCATTGGGGTACGCTCAGCTCGCGTAGAGCCTAAAGGCGATAGGGAAACGATGCGTACACAGGCACGTACCATTGGGGTACATTGTGTCAGACATGGTCAAGTGAACGATTGTGTAGGCTGCGTCCCTGTCCACCTTCATGTCACCATTGGCAGAGTCACACCAGGAAATCACACAGCAGGGATGTAGTCTACACTCATGTCAACCATGTGGATGCATACATCAGCATGGCACACATACATCAGTATGTGCCAGGTTTGGCAGACATTGAAGAAGCACATGGATTGTGACCCTGTGCCTCAGTTGATGTGTGAATAGCTTGCACAACATGTCATCATTCATGATGCACATGTGCATCACATGCATTCAACAATTTCAACACGATTAACGTCTGCAACATGTAGCGAGGCACATGAACACTCGAATGGGCCACAATTCAGTACAGGGAACTGGCACATGATGACAGGAACATGCCCACTGTCACAGAGGTGTCATAGCCACACAGCATGACCCTGTGTGACCACGTCATGTGTGTGCCATGTGCTACATTGTGCATGCTGTTAGCATATGCCATGAACAGGTCAGTAAAGTATTACTCACCTCAGAATATCCCCACATGTCATCCTGGACATGGCAATTTCCGTAATACCGTACACTTGTGTGTTGGTGTGTAAATCCTCTGGCTCTGCAAGTATCCTTGGCGTTGTGTCTGCCCTGATGAGGTTATCTGAGTAGTCATATGTCACCTCTGCGTCCACACGTCAGGTCCTCTGTTTGTTTCTCAACACCAACGCAGGTCCGGTCTAAGTTAAAGCTTACACATTTTGTACCCTAAATCATTGTACTAACACTTCAGAACATTTACCTTTTATTGTCATACTCAAGACCGTGCCAATAGGGATGTCACTTACAAAGCCTGTGAGGAATGGAAAGGCCTCATGTTGGTGAGTGACCCTCACCGTCTGTGTCTCCACGGTTTTCACGTCAGGCACAACAACAAGAGCTGCTCCAATTGCGGGGACCTGACATATGAATCCAGGTGTGATATGTCCCACAAGCCACTCAGACTCCAGCAGTTGGCACTGCACCACAATAGCTCATGGTTGGGATGTAGGACCAGTGCATGTGTGTGGGTGTGGAGACATGTGAGCCCCTTATTAGTACATCATTCCCCAGGGCAAACTCGTCAGGTAAACAAAAAAAGTCAGAGATGTGTAATTGCATTGACAAATAACCACGATGCAAGTGCAATGCTGCATGGGATTAGGGTGACGGCGACCACACGGCTCCATCAGAATAGCAGCCATCGTAGCCAGCACCACGACCTACGGTCCCAGCCCTGCATGTGACACAGGAGGAGTAAGTGCACTTCCTCATGTCCATGATGTCCCTCACCCCGCCCACTGACTCCGCATCAGCTTCTGGCCCACCGTACCCGTCAGGGGGCAGTTGCGCCTCTGTTGATATGCCCCTGACGCCATCATTAGCTGAGTGACAGACGCAGTCGGTGCATACGTCCCAGAACCGCTGTGACAGACATGATCGGAATGTTCATCCTGGTCCCCGCTGGTTCAGCTCACAACCTCACTGCCAGATCTCCCCCAGGTATCAGCCGTGGCGCCATTCTGGGGTGGTGCTGGCCCCGATACCACACACTGTACGGCTCCGCCGTGGTAACTGTGTGGCAGAACACCGCTCTTAATGCTGCATGGGAATGTAAACCTCAATGAGCTGGCCACACCTCATTACAATTGGCGCAAATGAGTATTGGGAGGGTCAAGAAGACCCACTGGCACGTGAGTGTCAGTCCCAACACCACAGGACAGGTGGACTGGGGGATGCGAGTGTTGTGGACACCTAGCCAGACACAGGTGATGTCTCAACTCAAATGATGTATTTGGATGATTGGGCAACGTTCAGTGTAGTGTTTATGTGGGCGGTTGGAACCATGGCTCTTCATCTCCCTGTTGCTGCGGTGAGGACCAACTTGTCACTCAGGTCCTTCAACTACACTAACGCTACGCTGAGCCTCTGCAGGCCTATCTTGATGAGAGTACTGTATGTATATTTGCAAGCATGTACAGCCACGCAGCATGTTTGTCTGTACATAGGCACGTTGTCAGACCCCCACTGCCCTACCCGGACTGACCATGTTCCCTGTCCTACCACCCCATCCCATGAAGCATCTGCATGCAGCCCTCAAAACCACAGAACTCATTCCCGTTACCTACGCTGTAGAGGGTATCCAAGAGGTACAGGCACTACGCAAAGATGTCATCATCCTCCCTGACTCTGGGAGTGATGTTTAGCTACTTGACATGCATCTTTGCCTGCTACCTACACTCTCTGTGGGATATGTTTGTGTAACAGCTGCCAGTGTATGCGTTGTAGGTACGGCCAAAACGTGGCCACGCCCTTGTCGGATGCCAATCAACAACACTAGTTTTGTTCCGGTGTGGCCTGGATAGCCACCACTCACTGGTCAGATCGATGACACCCAGGGAGGCTAATTAGTCCTAAGCTATGTATGTATTGAAATGTGACACTTTGCTACTGCCTACTGTTCCTTACAGATATTGGTTTACAAAAGGTAAGTAACTAGTCCTTGAAAGTACTGTGCATCTGCTGTAGGAGCATCTATGTTGTGTCCTTGCTGTGATGGCAGGGTGACTAATGTACACACACCATGCCACGTGTGTTAATGACCCGTTCACATGTGTGATGGCATCACAGACCGTCAGTGACAAATGTAATTATCATGCTGTATGATGATGGTCATGTACTTGTCACTGAAAGTACACACCGCGACATGACTAAGGCTGAACAGTGCAAATGATTGCACATGTGGTGTGTGTGTGTATTGCAGTCTGCCCTCTGGGTGTGCAGACAACCTCCTACTGACATTGACATGACGTGTCTCACTGACATGATACATTGTCATGGTCACTAAGACCTTTACATCTGAAGGTTTGTATGCATGTCACATCCATTCCACACACTACAGGTATTTTCCTTCGCCACGGAGGAGTGTGTGGGAGCTGGCATCTGTGTGTATCCCACGCCACACTCCAAATTGTCTACATTATTTGAAGAAGTGTTGCTTGTGCCATGTACATTGTTATAGTCTTAGTCAGACAGTTGTAGACATTTCCTTAAAATTGTGTCTTGCAGGGCACCCCCTCTGGAAAGGCCGTTGCCTGACTTGGAAGCCATGAGGGAGCGCAACTGCATCCGTCGATATCGCTTCGGCCGACAGTTGATCAAGGACCTGACGGGCAGGCTTGAGGCTCACCTACAACCACGCCACAGGTATCCAAGTGCACTGACACCCAAGGTAAAGGTGATGGCAGCCCTCCATTTCTTTGCCACAGGTACCTTCCAATTTACCATAGCTGATGTGGGAGGGATGTCTCAGACCATGTTTAGCCGGGTATTGGGTGATGTTTTGGGAGCAATGTTGCTCCACCTTGATGAATTCATTACATTCCCTACTCCAGAAGAGTTGACAGATGTCAAGGGGGAATTCTATGGCCTGGGCCGTATGCCACATGTAATTGGTGCAATTGATGGTACATATGTTACTCTTGTCCCACCACAGGCTCAGGAGCAAGCGTATCGCAACAGGAAACACTACCACTCGATAAATGCCCTGGTGGTGTGTCTTGCCAACATGATTATCTCACAAGTTTGTGCACGTTATCCAGGATCGTGCCACGATGCTTTCATCATGAGGCGTAGCAGAGTACCACAGATGATGCTGCAGCTGCACAACCACCGGGCATGTCTAGTTGGTGAGTATACACTGTGAGCTCTGTATGTCAGTATGTCACAACTTCATGATCTGCATCATATGATTCACTCTTGTACATGATGTCAAATTGCAGGAGACGCTGGATATCCAAACATGCCGTGGCTAATGACTCCGCTACGCAACCCCAGGACAGCTGCAGACCAGCGTTACAACAATGCTCATGTGAAGACCAGGCAGGTGATCGAACGGACCTTTGGACTCCTGAAGAGCCGCTTCAGGTGCCTGGACAAGACAGGCGGAGCCCTCCAATACAGCCCACGCAAGGTGTGTGACATCTTCACCGTGTGCTGCATGCTACACAACATGGCAGTGGAGAAGGCTGTGCCACTCTACCTGGATCCTGATGAGCTGGAACATCCGCCCGTTGAGGATGAAGGCCTTGGCCAGGATGCCAGTGACGAGGAGGGTGAAGATGATATCCGCGGTCACCTCATCCGCAACTTCTTTTCATGATGGTGAGTCCTTTCATATTTTAAGTAAAAGATGGACTATAGAGTAGCATGGGTAGCATGCTATGTATGCAACAGACTGTAAGCAAGATCACTTGGATGTGTGTTGTGCTGTGTCACATGTTCAGTTGTAATGGTACACACATACGTGCTATGTGTGCACTTGGAATGTACAGGTGTCATACTACATCTGGCTATTCAACAGACATTGACAAAATGACATTATACCGAACTTGACCCCTTGAGTGCCACTCTCATCCACAGCTCGCCCTGCCTGTTGTCCGTTGGGGTACATCGTGGTCATCCTGCTACTGCTCATTATGATTGCAACGTCAGCCACATCAACGGAGCATGCTTGAACATGTGGAGAAGTCAATTTGGGTAAGGACTCATATGAGGCTGTTTAGCGTTGGTATGTGTAGAAATGTGTGGTACATGTTCATGTGCATGTGGTGTCATCTTGCATACATGCTACTCCATTATGTACCTCATGACATGTATGGCCACTCCCATGACAGGATAGTCACCCCTTCTGTCATCTGTTGTACTTTGATACTCTGGTGAATGCATCAATGTGTGTAGACATTGCCACAGCAACATTGCACATACCATGGCATGACATTGTGTCAGAGGTCACAACCACGGACTCTGTGGGGGATTGCAGCCTCACTGTGTGCATTAGAATGTGACTGGATCCTCACCTCCAGCTTGTGGGCCAGTCCAGTGTGATTACCATGAAACCATGTGGTGTTGGTGTTGCCCAGTGTATGTTCCACATCTTAAGACAACTGTCCTGTGAATCAGTTAACATGGATGCATTGCCCCTTGCAGCAGTATATCATGTCACTGTCATGTCGTTACCTCAGTGCAGGTTGAGAATACTGCTACGCCAGCCTTCACAGTGAGTAGCCGTGATGTTTAGATGCACATGATGCCATGTATGTTTAGCATGACAAAGTAAAAAGTGTGAAAGATGCATATGTGAATTTCTGTGTAGCACCAGTGGAGTGTGGTCATTCACATGAATCTCTGGTCACCGGCACCATGACTGTGCTATGGTAGGGTCTGATTATGTAGCTTGGATGTACATCACTTGCACTTAATATTTATTGTACATGCATATCATGTTTAGCATTGTGATGCATACTTGACACACCAAAAGACTGGCTACAGAGTGCCTTCATTGCATGTCGATCATTAGCTTCCTCATCATATGTGATACTAACAGCTGTAGTGGATTTGCTCAAGTTAGCCTACAGGGCCCTTATGGCTAACCAATATCACATACAGACTTTAGAGTTAGCGGTAGTTGGATTTCCATATGTTTCCATTTGTTACTGAGGTCTACCTCATCTGTGCCTGGGAATGTGTTTATACTACATAGATCTTTTTGCATGGGTGCTCACTTGTGAGCGTTACACATGACTCTAATGGATGACAGACTGTCCCAGTTTTTATGTGTCTGTGTCACAGCATCGAATCTGATGTGATGGCATGATTAATCATCATTATTTGTCACCAGACAGTACAATTCACAGGTGTGACTGGTACAGTGTAGCTAATGAGGTTTTTGAAGTGTCTGTGACATGAGAATGTTGTCCTAATGCTTAATTGCCTCTGTTTCAGGTCTCCCTCCCAGCAGTTCCCATCCTCTCCTTCCCTCGCCTGATCACCCTTTTGTGTCTGTTGTTTGTACTCAGACCAATGGGCTATTTGGAGGTGGAACCCTTAGAGCATCACACCAGTCTGATGAAGAAAGGTACGGCCAGTCGTTGACAGCCTTGTAGGTATTCGTAAAGCGGCATTACAGGTGACATCATGATTAGTGTAAATTGGACTTATTGACAATGCACATGTATGATTGTGAAAGCTCCATGGGCTCACAATGTAGATTATCATGTTGTGCATGACGTCTGACTCCTACAGAATATAGTGCCTGCTTGTGGCTCTACACACATGTCCGTCTAATGTGCACATATACTATTTTGAACGTAGTTACCTCATGCTTGTTAGGTGTGTAACTGTATATTGACCACACGCATGGGGTGGGTGAAGGCTAGAATACTATGTTGTGTGTGAGGTACATGTCTTTGTTGGTGCAGTTTTCCTTTGAACATACTAGCTCTTGTATACACCTGCAGACGCTGTGTGTCTTGTGCCCCACTTGACCGTAAGGGCCCTGATCCACTGACTGTGATGTGTGGTGATTACTGTGCCATTTAGTTGTCACTGATCCTGAGTGAGGCAGACACTCCTGCCTTCACATCCACATGTCACTTTGTGCATTGCGGGTGCCCTTGTGTTATGTGTTTGTTTAGCAATTAGTCACACCCCTCCTGCCGTCATGTATTCACTCATTGCTGCAGCTGCATACACAGCCAATATGCAGCGCACACTATCCAGGAACACAGACACCTACAGGATGACCCTCCTTCCATCCATTAATAGAGCATGCTCCGGCCACCCTACACACAGACAACACCAGACATTCACCCTCGTGCTATAAAAATGCTTTGTACTCAGCCATAGCTGCTGCTATGCGTGTGTGTGCAACACATACTGGCACAACTATGCAGATTCACATGACATTGGGTCTACGTACCACCAGGTCATGTGGCGTGTCCAACACACACACACCTTACATAGGCACAATATTGTACAGTGTTAGCTTGTCAACACCACTAGATCAGAAAACTCTTAGCTTACAGTCACGTGCCACAACACAACATGCTCACACCACTTCAACATTGCTGTCACTGTCAGTCAAGTTGGCACATGGGACACACACCATGACCCTGTCTCTTGGGTGTGGTGTGATTTGGCCGTTCCGGGGTTGGCATTTGTCTGATGTGTGTCGTTGTTCTGTATGCGTTGCTCCCATTACAGTAGTATAGTACTTGTAGCTCCATAGGGGTAGGTCACCTAATCAGGTGTGCTTGTGTAGAGTGCTCCAGCCCATTGCCCACAGTCTGTCCTGCCACCGTAATCCTGTGCGGCATTAATCACATACACAGTAATGCATCATGCTGTTGGTAGCTCACATACCTGAGGACACAGTTGTAGGTACTCCCTACATGGACTACTACTTTTGTGACACTGACATGTACTCCTCAAAGTGACTCTCCTGGGCCTGCCTGTGCTAGCAGTATTGGGATTCAATCCCCCCTCCAGCATTGACTGTCCCACACAGGTGTGTCTTACCATCCATGTATGTAGTTTGTGGAAATTTCTGACCAATGTGTGTCCTCACTCAGATTCTGATCCAAGTGTGTGGATGACTGCTGTTTGTTGTATACCTTACATTTATGACATTTGCTGACACATATACATGTATGCTGTTTCAAAGATTACTCACCAAATGCGTATGATGTTTACATTATTTATTGGGTGCTCTAGTGCATGAAACGTGAATAGGTGCTGTACAGAAAGGGGGGGAATCCAAAATTCACTGCTGGAGATGAGATGCCTTACTGTTTCAGTCAACAGAGTCCAGCCCACAGTGCCTGACATCATTGGGCAGACTGGGACCAGCAAGTCCATGTGGGAGAGTCTCATAGGGGATGCTGTTGCACCCAGGGGCTATATGCCAGGTCCAGTGTCCTGGGAGAAGTCCATGGGCCACAGGCCCTCAACGTCTTCGGCGTGGACGACCCACCTTCCTTGGGGGACCCTCATGTGCAGGCATGGACGGTGCATGGGACGCTACGTCAGAGGGTTCCTCCTCCTCCCTCTCCTCCCTCCCTGTGGCTGGTGTTGCACTTTGCCGTGATGTTGCTGGCCTTGTGACACAGGGAGGGGGCTGCATGTTGGCAGCCATCTGACGTAGCACATGGACAATGTCCCTATGCACCATCAAGAGCTGAGCCTGGTGTGCCTCCACCCGTCCATAATTCAGGTCTTGCCTGGCTATTTGCTCTGCCTGCTGTTCTTTGAGCTGGTTGAGGGTCTCCGCAAGCTGGCTTACCTCACTGGTGTCCCGCCGGTATGCCTCAAGGATGTTACCGAGTTCAGCCATACCGGTCCCTGCAGCTGACTGCCCAGATTCTCGCCTCCGCCTTGCGCCACTCCCACCACCCTGACCCACATGAGCACGGCCCGCGCTTGTGGGCACATCCGATCGACGGGCCCCCCGAGTGCTGGGAGGGTGGAGGTTGTCACCAACCTCAGGGGTGCCCGACAAAGGGTGTCCCTCATTTTCAGACTGGCTCTCTTGTGAATCATGGGCAGGCCTCTGACCTGTCTGCTGGGATGTGGTGGGAATAGGTCCGGTGGTTGGCAGAGATGTAGCTGGTATAGTTGCTGCAGGGGTTTGGGATCCAGAGGAGCCAGGTTGGTTGGGGTCATCCACAGTGCGTTGAGGGACGGCGCTGGCGGTGGGGTCTGGGTCCTGCTGAGCCTGGGACTGGGATCCTTGGCCCCCCTGGCTGGGGGGGAGATCCGCACCTTGCCCTGTGTGTGGGAGAGAGAGAGACACTGTTAAGGCTATATCAAGTGACATGTGGTTTGGTTATCCATTATCAGCATCATTGTTCCACAAGCTATACATTGTTGACATTGTACAGTTGTGTATTTAGTGGTAGAAAAAACAATAGTACGATGGGGTATATACATTCTTCCAATCTCTTGACAATGACTGACACAGCCATTGCTGTGTCTTGTGTTGCCGGCACCACACGTGTAAAGCATTTGTAAGTATCACGCAACATCCTGGATATGGTGAAAATTCTTATGTGTGCGTCAAGCATGCACAGAGTTTAGATGCAGCATGTTGATGTAAGAGACAGAGCATCATTATTTAGCATGTCAGCGACTACTTTGGATGTCTTTTGCTGTTCCATGCTGGCCAAACAATGCCAACACCGCTGGACCTGTACACCCACTTGTAGATCATGGCTTTAGAACTTGGCACTTCTCTGAGACGCATCACCTTGTCAATACCCATGTCCATGTTGGTACTTATGTACATCCACAAAGGTAATGAGATGGGGCACAAGCTTTTTTAGAGGGGCACAATGGACTGGAGCTTCTGTTATGTGCATGTAAGAGTTGTATGCATATTCATATGAGTACGTGTTTTGTTGTGGTACATGGCAATTGGGACAGTGTTGCAATACAACGCCTGTCCCCCGGGGATGAGTTTCTGTAAGGGGTGTGTACAACAGGCCATGCTATTACTTTGTTTGCGAATTGCAAGCGTCCATTGTTCATGATTTGGCTGTCCCCTCATGTGGCATGCTGCCATTATGTTGGATTTGTGTTGGTGCACAGGATGTGTGACCTTGTCCTGATGTTTGTGTTGGCAATGAGCACAGGAGGGACTTGTGCTGCCTACACCTGTGCCCATTGTGTACTATAGAGCTTTCTGAGATGTGTGTCCTGACACAGTACAGTGTTGACAGCAAATGGTGGGTGTCTTACAGGCACATAGCAGATGCTTGCTGGTACTTGTGAGACATCCCTTAACATTCAGCTCTATGGAGTTTGTGAGGCCTGTGCAGTGCTTCTGTGCAACTGTGTGTGTGCCCCAGGGATGTGCGTTGAGGTGACCGAGGGACAAAAACTGACTGATGGAGACAGAGGAAGAGGGAGACAGAGGGAGACAGAGGGAGACAGAGGGAGACAGAGGGAGAGGGAGACAGAGGGAGAGGGCGACAGAGGGAGAGGGCGACAGAGGGAGAGGGCGACAGAGGGAGAGGGCGACAGAGGGAGAGGGCGACAGAGGGAGAGGGAGAGGGCGACAGAGGGAGAGGGAGAGGGCGACAGAGGGAGACAGAGGGAGACAGAGGGAGAGGGAGACAGAGGGAGAGGGCGACAGAGGGAGAGGGCGACAGAGGGAGAGGGCGACAGAGGGAGAGGGCGACAGAGGGAGAGGGCGACAGAGGGAGAGGGAGAGGGCGACAGAGGGAGACAGAGACAGAGGGCGAGACAGGGATGGTAGATTGTGCTTGCTCTCTTGCTACACTGCCTTACTTTGTCACAAAATGATGCATCTCTGAAAGGTGTGTCAGCAAAACTGTAAATATTTAGAAGCTGTGGTCTAGTATCTTGTGTGATCTTTACCTATCCCTGTGCATTGGGCATTATGCTTGTGTGTGTCCCTGGGACATATGGCATGAGAGCAGCCTCTTACCCTACACATTGCACCCTATGTGCCTCCCCCTTGCAACTACCACCATTTGGTTGTGTACTGCTTGGAGTCATGGCCACCCACCCCATGCTGCTGGGCACTGTTGTTAGTCTACCCATGTAACTTGTGTTTTTTGTACACTCACCAGACTCAATGGCTCCTTCTATTCCATGTACTCCCACCGCTGGCAGTAGGACCATGACCTTCTCCTCCCAGGGCTGGTATACAGGAGGTCTGCGGGGACCACCGCCTCCAGTGTGGTGTGCATTGGCGTAATCCTGTGCCATCTTTTTCTTCACCATCCTCCGCAGATCGTACCACCTGGACTGGCAATCTTCCCTGGTGCGTCTGATGGGTGCAACAGCATTGACCCGGTCTACAATCCTCTCCCACAGGTGTGTTCTTTCTGCCAGGCTGGTCTGTCTGACCAATGCGCCAAACAGCTGCGGCTCGACTCTGATGACTTCATCAGTAAGTATCTCCATCTCCGGGTTAGTGAATTTTGGATTCTTGGGTGTGGTCATGGTGTGAGGTGTATGTGATTGAGGGTGTGATGGTGTGTATGGATGAGGGTGTGTGTTTGTAATTGTGAAGGAGGTGGTGTTGGTGTAGATGTGATAGGGTGTATGTGTGAAGGTATGTGGCTGCAATTGTTGGTGTGCTCTCTGTTTCCTCGCAAGAATGGGTATGTTGCAAAGGATGATGGGTTGTATGTGTGGTCCCTTTTATTGGTCAAATGGTGGGTGTGGCTTAATTAGAATTGTTGGTGTGGGTGTTATATGGGGTGGGTGTTGGTGTTGTCCTCTGTTTGGCTGCTTGGCTGTGACCAGGACATTGATTGTCAAAGGTGTGTACACAGGAGACATGTTCAGTGTGGTAATGCGACTCGTTAGCAAGGTCCTTGTGGTCGTTTTGGTGTTGGCGTTGTGTGCTTGCGGTACTTGTGCGTGCGTTTGAGTAGTACGGACCGTTGGCGGGTGGGGGTGTTCGCGTAGGCTTGGCCGAGGGGTGTGCGTGTCGTACTTGTGCGTGCGAGTGAGCGGTACGGGCCGTTGGCGGGTGGGGGTGTTCGCGTAGGCTTGGCCGAGGGGTGTGCGTGTCGTACTTGTGCGTGTGAGTGAGCGGTACGGGCCGTTGGCGGGTGGGGGTGTTCGCGTAGGCTTGGCCGAGGGGTGTGCGTGTCGTACTTGTGCGTGCGAGTGAGCGGTACGGGCCGTTGGCGGGTGGGGGTGTTCGTGTAGGCTTGTTGGGGGGGTGTGCGTGTCGTACTTGTGCGTGCGATTGAGCGGTACGGGCCGTTGGCGGGTGGGGGTGTTCGTGTAGGCTTGTTGGGGGGGTGTGCGTGTCGTACTTGTGCGTGCGAGTGAGTAGTACGGACCGTTGGCGGGTGGGGGTGTTCGCGTAGGCTTGGCCGAGGGGTGTGCGTGTCGTACTTGTGCGTGCGAGTGAGCGGTACGGGCCGTTGGCAGGTGGGGGTGTTTGCGTAGGCTTGGCCGAGGGGTGTGCGTATCGTACTTGTGCGTGCGAGTGAGCGGTACAGGCCGTTGGCGGGTGGGGGTGTTCGTGTAGGCTTGTTGGGGGGGTGTGCGTGTCGTACTTGTGCGTGCGAGTGATCGGTACGGGCCGTTGGCGGGTGGGGTTGTTCGTGTAGGCTTGTTGGGGGGGTGTGCGTGTCGTACTTGTGCATGCGAGTGAGTAGTACGGGCAGTTGGCGGGTGGGGGTGTTCGCGTAGGCTTGGCCGAGGGGTGTGCGTGTCGTACTTGTGCGTGCGAGTGAGCGGTACGGGCCGTTGGCGGGTGGGGGTGTTCGCGTAGGCTTGGCCGAGGGGTGTGCGTGTCGTACTTGTGCGTGCGAGTGAGCGGTACGGGCCGTTGGCGGGTGGGGGTGTTCGCGTAGGCTTGGCCGAGGGGTGTGCGTGTCGTACTTGTGCGTGCGTGTGAGCGGTACGGGCCGTTGGTGGGTGGGGGTGTTCGTGTAGGCTTGTTGGGGGGGGTGCGTGTCGTACTTGTGCGTGCGAGTGAGTGGTACGGGCCGTTGGCGGGTGGGGGGTTCGCGTAGGCTTGGCCGAGGGGTTTGCGTGTCGTACTTGTGCGTGCGAGTGAGTGGTACGGGCCGTTGGCGGGTGGGGGGTTCACGTAGGCTTGGCCGAGGGGTGTGCGTGTAGTATGTATTAGTGGAGCTTGCAGTGAGGCGAATGTCCCATACGAATCAATGTTGAAGCGTGAATACTTTGGCCCGTACGTATCTCGCTCAGGCATTTCGTTCCGAATCGGAATAGTGAGTTTGTACGGACTGATTACGAATCGTACGGTGGTCTGCCCGAGGCTTATTCGTACGGGTATACGAATGTCATTCGTACGGATCGTAGCAAATCGTACGGAAATCAACGGTAACGGATCGGAATTCGCAGGTCGGACGGTGGTTTCCCATTCGTACGGAATCGGCTACGAATACGATTCGTACGCAGGATTATTTTACCGGATCGGAATCGACCCCCTAGCGTGCATAAACCCAGAAAGGCTTTTACTTACTGCATACTCGGCCTATCTCCACGGGATGCAGTCCCTGCCAACTGGGCGTTCAAGCCCGGGTGGACCGTTAGTGTGACTCTTTTTATACAGGTAGCACATAAAGTATAGGCTAAACACCAGGATCTTTAGTGGTTGCTTTTTGGCTGTACAAAAAGGAAAAACGCACACAACAAAAACTTGGACCCTTCATTTTTGCAATATTTCTCCGTACTATATATATTTTTTTTTAATCCTTTAAACAGTGGTCATTTATTCGAAATTTACCAATTCACACGTGACAACTATGTTTGCTTTTTCCAAAAATCTTTAATAAGAATGTCGGTGCATAAATATGGGCCTACAACCCCGTGGGCTGGCCACGGAGCAGGCTGGAACTGTAGATGCGGGGATACTTTATTAGTGAAAACTTTAGTGGAGTCAGTGGTCGTTTATTTCATAATAAAAGTGCGAAAAGCGCAATAAATCATGTCGAGACTTCAGTGTGAGCGAGTGTCATAAGTGTTGGGCTTCCAACTTTCAATAATCATGATGTGCGAAACTTAAACAACAATTCATTGTCCGAATGTTCAATCAATACCCATCTGATGTCAATTTACCGTCTGAACACATAATCAGTACCCATCCAATATCAATTCATTGTCCGAACCTATAACCAGTACCCATCCCATATCAATTCATTTCCCGAACTGACAGTACACATCCTGAATCCATTAATTGTCCGAACACGTAATCAGTACACATCCTATATCAATTCATGTGGTTAAGAAAACCTCCATACATATCTCATGACACCAGGGCTGAACAATCGGGGTACAACAAGGAGTTGAAAGTTTCATTTGCATCGGCGCCATTTTGGGTGCAGTCAGGCAGAACCAGGCATAGTCTAAATGTCTACTAACTCGTGGTTGGCCCAGAGCTTCTTTTGGCAGTCCAAAAGTTCTGTTAAAGGGTAAAAGAAGGGATCGGTGGTCTGAACCATCAATCAAAAGGGGAGGGAGGCAACAATGTTCCTACCGGGTCATACTGTGCTTTCACCGGAACTGATCCGAACTGTGGTCTGCAGGATTCTAGTCATTCAAACTGAGGCTGGCGACAGCATGGAAGCGTCGACGTCCTGCGGCTACATTTCCATTGTTTCGTGGGCAATCATGGCAGTCATTCCCCATCGGGGGTATCTGCGGGGGTCGGGGACTCCCGCGGCTCCTCTAGAATCTTCAAGGTTGCGGAGAACTATGGTGGTGGAGTCAACAAGTGACCGGGCCATTCCTTCATGCTGGGCCCGCTCTTGCCAGGTCGATCGCCATTTTGAAAGTTCGGCAGCTACCGGCGATCGTGGGGTCAAATGAGCGGACGGGCTCCACCCTGCCGGGCGAGGCGTTGCAGCATCGCCACAGTGGAAGAACCCTTTTCCGGGCGCCTGGAGCGCTGAGGGTGCAGCTGGGAAGCCTCCACCTGGGGAGGCGGGAGAGGCTTGTACGCACCGCCTCTCCCTCCCAGTGCACCCCACGGCGTCTCGCTTGACATTTGTTATGGCCGGACCAGGCGATGAGGACGAGGGGGGGGGGGGTCGGAGGCATGTGCAAGACATCCCCCCCCCAGTGTTGTTGCGGCCATTACGGAAGAGAAGAGAAATATCCCGTCCGTCTTTGGGCCGGGCCTCTGGTTAATGGCGGCCAGACGCTCCTTGCCATGACTGGGAGAGAGAGAGGGACAACCTGCAACTCTCCAGTGTTACCGCCACCGCGGCCGGATCCCGTCGGCCTCGGCCTCTGGTTGATGGTGGCCGGACAGGGAGAGGGAGGGGAGGGTCGAGGACACGGACATTCCCTCCCCTGCAACTCTCCAGGGTGGTCGTAGCAATCCCCCTGGCCGGGTCCCGTTGGCCTCGGCCTCGGCCTCTCCTCCGGCTACGCCCTACGTGATGATCTCCTGTCGACGGTTGGCAGCAGGACCCGCCCTATATGTGTTGTTTCCGGCTGGGCGTAGCCACAACCCTGTTGCACTTTGGAAGTTTCCAGAATGGGGCGGATGTCTGCTGACTTGTATCTTTCCCAGTTTTGCCGTTATTTGGGCGTGGCAGGCGGTGGGACAGACATGTTTGGGGCAGTGTGGGGCAGTGAAGCCTCGTTGCCTTGTGACCGTTGCAATGTCACGCTTGGTTTCTCTTACTGTTTTCAGGTTTCTTATTACGGACTTTTTCTAACGTTTCTTGTTTCTAGGACAGTCATAGGTTTTATCATTAAGTATTGTTATCGTTTCCTTTGTTCGTTATTTAATAAAAAGTTCATCAGTGGCCTACTGATTTTCGTTTTCCTATTCCTTTCTTTCCAGGTTGTTTCATGCTAAAGTTTCTGTTAACAGGGTATAGTGATCACTTCGTTATTATTTTATATATGTCCTTTTCACTAGGGGTGCTCTCTGGTCGGGCCAGATGACCTTCCTCTAGTAAATGGTCCGGGTGAGACTGGCGTATCAATCAGTGGGGAGTAGATAGGCATGACAGATTACAACAGGGGACAAAGGTCCGCATTACCTACCCTTCACTATTTGCAAAGACTAGACAGAGCATGGCGACTCTGTGCTTGTTTGCAAATAGAGAACACCTCCAAAAAGAACCAATTCCAAACAGTCAATGTTCGGACAATCAATCAATCAATGAGGAATGAAATAGGTACGACGTGTTAAAGGTTTGCGTTACCTACCCTTCACTATCGGCAAAGGGAGAGAGAATATTCCTATTCTTCCCCGTTTGCGGGCAGAGAAGATCCTTAAGAGAACCAACTTCGAACAATTCAATGCTCGATTCAATCAATCAATCAATGGGGAGAAAAATAGGTATGACGGATTACAATGGGGACAAAAGTCTGCATTACCTATCCTTCACTATCTGCAAAGACTAAACAGAGTATGGCGACTCTGTGCTTGTTTGCAAATAGAGAATCTCTCAGAAGCAATCAATAAGTAATACTAGTATTTTCAAACAATCAATCAATCAATTTCGCAATTTGTCGTGTGTCACGACCTTACCCGGACCGGACCATGTGGACAGTTCTTCGCCTTCCTTTTTTCCAGCGCCCGATCGTTCTCTTTTCTCCATGTTTTTTACCGCAGCAGTCCTGTGGGATTCCAGTCAGGACAATAGGTCACTTGAGAGAGGTCCGTTCGGAATCGGTGAAGTTCATTCAATCGGCAGCCGGACGAGGGCCCTCTCAAGGCAGGTATACTCCAATCATTTAGATGTTCACCCCATCGTCTGGACCTCTCTTACCGGACCTTATGTCGCTGATGGGCCCCGCGTTGGGACGCCAATTGTAGAAAAGTCAGCCCATATCGCACACGATACCCAGGCTGCTGGTGCAGGGCGACTCTTCGTTTCCATCTTGAATAATTACCAAATAAAGAGACGGGCGCTGGAGGCAGGAAAACAAGAACAGAGTTTATTACTCCAGAGGAGAGCATGTCATTTGGGACGCTCGCATAGTGTCTTCGGGAGGTGCTCTAACAAGTTTCTCTGAGGCTTCGTCTTTTATACACAGGTTTATGACACACACACATCCTCCATTACAATCAAGACATTGTAAAGTACAAAGATATTCCAACACGTGGCTACAGTAGGGGCCCTTATCCTCCATACAATAGGAGGGGGCTGTCATGCAGCTGAGTGTGCTGTTGATTCCGTTGGAATGTGTGCTCCTGATCGAATCTCAGGGGGTGGGGTGGTCATGATCAATAGTGGCTCCTTTCAAGAGAGGCGAGTGCATACAGTAGTGGGCAATAAACTGCATCCTCGGGCTAAGGGATGACCAGCGGTCCGTGCAAACAATTAGGTTCAGAGGAAGAGGTCATCAAAGGAGGGGTATTCATGGAGGGACAGGAGGTGTTGGTCAGGCGCGGGGTGCGATTCTCAGAGACAGAGTCATACGGGAGGGGAGGGCTCGTGACTTGTGCATGTGATAGCGGGGGCGGTCAGGGTGCATGGGGGAAGCTTGCAGGGTCAGGGAAGGGGCGCTGGTGATCGATCGCAAACTGGGAGACCATGATACCTAAAATGGCTGTCGTGTATGTGTGTGCATGGGTCTATGCTAGCGGGATAACACAGTCAGTGTTTTAGCGATATTCGTTCTGCTTACAACAAGGGGTACAGTGAACACAAATGAACGCTGCTTATGTATATATAATGCCAATTTCAAAAACTATAACAACTTTTATATATATAACAATTACTCTAAATAATGTAATTAACTAATTAATATTAATTATTTACCAATTAATTAGTAATACCAAATTAAAACAAAATTATAATAATTAATTAACTAATAAAGAATATTTATTTTCCAATTAACTAATTCATAATAATTATTTACCAATTAATTACTACTTAAAATTGTATTACCAATTATATTAATTAAATAACTAAATAATATTATTCAATTTCCAATTAACTAATTAATAATAATTAATTACCAATTAATGACTACTTAAAATTTTATTACCAATTATATTAATTAATTAACTAATTAATAATCTTCTATTTCCAATTAACTAATTAATATTAATTAATTACCAATTAATTACTAAAATTATTTTTTCCAATTATATTAAATAATTAACTAATTAATATTATGTATTTTCCAATTAACTAATTAATATTATTTAATTACCAATTAATTACTAATTAAAATTTTATAGAAATTTATATAAATTAATTAAGTAATTATTATTAATTATTTCCCAATTAATTAAATAATAAAAATATTTACAAACATATATACATTTATTATTTATTTTAAATTACTCCCCACCCTTATCCCCTATTAACCCAACATCCCGCTCCTAAACATTAACTACAATTTATATTACTATAAAAAATTATTTATATTTTTTACCTTTTTTCAACATAATATCGATATTTTTTTCTTTCACTATTAGTCGATATTTTGTCATGTCGATATTTTTGAGTCGATATTTTTGTACTCGATATTTTATAATCATTATTGTAATCGATATTTTAAACAACGATATTTTTGTTATCGATATTTTATCATATTCGATATTTTTAACTCGATATTTTGTCCATTCGATATTGTGGAGTCGATATTATGTCTGTGCACCCTCAAATTTATCTAAAACCCTTTGGATCCCTATGGGAGATTTAGATACCAAAAGAGTATCATCGGCAAACATAATTGCTGAAATTTTGCGTGTGGCTAACTTAGGGGCATCAAGGTTTTTGCCTGTTGCCAGGACGTTTATCAGCCCATTGATGTAGAGGCTAAACAACATGGGCGTGAGCACGCATCCCTGACGTACGCCACGTTTGACGGGTATGGGAGCCGTCAGTTTACCATCCCTTCCATATCTTATTTGTGCATAGTTGTTTTCATGCAATCGCTTGAGAAGTTGAATTAGGTACACCGGGACCCTCATCTCTCTAAGAACCAACCATAATTTTTCCCGTGGCAACAGGTCAAATGCCGACCTCAGGTCTACAAAAATTTAATATAAACTACCCCCCTGAAGGCAGATAGTCTTCCAGTACAAGAGCTGGAGTCTTAGTACTTGGTCCAGTGTTGAAAACTTTTCCCTGAACCCTGCCTGGAGGGGGGACAGTACCTGTCCGGTTGCTTCTTAATAGCGGCCTCGGGTGACTGTATGAGGATCTCTGGGACTACTATTAGATCATTGGAGAACTTTAAGGCTGGGGCCCCTGTATCTAAAGTGGGACTGTTGGCCGACATAGCTAAATCTAAATTTGGGGTTATAGATAAGCACCTCTCAGTCCTTTCTATTTCTGTGGCCACAGCTCCCAAGGCTTGCTTCAACATCCTGTCTATGGAAGTGGGTTTAGGATTTGTTTTTGACACGGGTACAGCTTGCTTCTTGTCTACACATGCCCATTTCCCCATTTTACAGATTAAAGAAACAACGAAAATAAAACAGTTAACATTTTGTGATACACGTTATTTGACTCCACTGTGCAATCAGGCTGGAGAGAGTACACACAGAGTTATCCCTTCACACAGACGGCAATAATTAAATATATCTTATAACAACTCGCCAAGTCTCAAGGGTTATCGCACTTGCGGGGGCTCAACAGTACCTTTAGTCCAGAGCTCAGGCGTCAGGGGGGGTGCCCAGCCCAGCCTCTTCCAGCCGCTGACTGGCGCGGACGGGCCCGCCCTTGGCCCGGGCAGCGTCCGGGCAGCGCCTGGGCATGCCCTTGGGCGTCCTGTGCTGCGGGAGTGCCGGGCCGATTGTGAGGGCCTCCGGCGCACTCTGAGAGTGTCACTGCCTCTGCGCCCAGCAGAGTCCTCTGGGTACTGTAGTACCGGTCCTTCTTCTCAGCCGCGCTGGCAGTTGTGGTGGTGAAAGGAGCAGCGGTGGAAACGGTGATGGCGGGAGACTCCCACTGTCTCCCGCAAGGACCCAACCAGGTAGTGTAGTGTAGCTCCTATTTTCCCAATAGGCTCTGCGCATTGGAATAGTACCTACAGCAGTAAAGGCCTAGGCCAGACGTTAACTAGGTCTACTACTGTCGATACTAGACTTAATTTTTGGGTTTGCCAGCTAAGCTCAGAGTTCGCTAGAAACTTTCTCGAATGTTCAAGGAAGGATTAACTCCCCTGATTAGACAAGAAGGGATTTAGTTTCTGACAACCATAGAACATGACAACTTTGCTCTCCCCTAATCAAGAGTCAATCTCGAGAGTCGTGTGAGCACAAGGCAATTATTTTACTCAGTCAGTACGTGCATTCTTAGTCTCATCAGAATGTAGAGAAAAGGAAGAGACGGGCGTGTTCAATAAAAGATGTTATTTATTGATCAGTCTCTTTTCTCGTACAAGAGAAATGGATCGATATTATTGCAATACTTATAGTTAAGTAAAGTGCATACATTAGAAGCAATAGTATAAAATAATACTGTAAAAACATTGATATGGTTTCTGAGCCATATGATGTTTAAAATGATTAAAATATATTTACATACACATATACATTTGACTAAACGTACTCAACTGGTGTTTCTAAATACGCCTACCCCGTGTACCTGACCTAAGTCTAATGCGTGGGCGGGAATAGAAAGTTATAGTTTAAGTTAAGTTTGTTTTTGCCAAGTGAATAACTAAAGAATTCTCTAGGAGGGGTTATTCAGTTCTGTACCTGGAATTTAGGATGAATGAGGAATGGTATCTCTTTCTCTGCTCTCGATATTCCAGGCTGCCTGCGAGGGCTGCCCAGAAGCGCCGGTGCTGGGTCTCTCGGCTTGAGATAGCAGCGCGTCTCTCAGCGCGTCAGGAAGGCGGGGCTGCTGCCTGCGGGGTCTGCTTCTGCTCTCGGCTTCGGCAAGTATGGCTGCTCCGTCTTGTCACCACGCGTGTGTTTGCATAGGGCAAGGTCGGCAATATTTATACCTTAAAGGTGCCGAGATTGACGTAAGGATGGACATAGGTACGTCAATAAAGATGTCATACGACTTGCTCGTTAGCACATTCTTTACTAAAGTTCTCTGTGAAATCAAAACAATGGCCGCACGGATTATCCAGGTTGTCATAGGTTTGATTTGTTATGAGAACGTCGTATGCCTTATCAGGGGCTGGAGGAATGTCGCTTGTCTAATTAGATCTCAAGCGTTATGACCTAATCAGATAACACGTTCCTGTGCCGTAGTGTGACTGCGTCAGATAACGGTATCTGCATCATGGGGGTTTTCTTGCCTCATGGGCTGACTGTTAGTTAACTAGCTAGTAAGTTTAACCAGAATAGGGTCAGGAATAGGGGGATCGAATCAGAACCTATAGAAATACACGACACCCACTCCACGCTAACTATGGTCATATCTACTAATCTATGCATAGTATAACATAGTACAACATACTATAGAGTATAGTGTATACCTTACCACCCCAAAATACATAAATGCATTTCGAAATTTTCAAATATACTGAAAAATTGCAGTCATATATATTGTATGCACTTAAGCTATGAATTAAATGCAAAAGTAAACACGCATTGTTATGCATTATTGCTTGTTGGTATATGAGAAATACACATGAAATGGCTCTTAATATGGCTATACAGAAAAAAAGTCGAAACCATTTCATCACATAAAATCTATTGCGAACATACCAGCGGGCAGCTAAAGTCTATAAAGTCTATAAAGTATCTAAAATAGAAATCTTAGTTCTCTAGGAATAGTCTCTTACTTTAAGCAGAAAATCAGTGTCCCGGGAAAAAATATATAGAAAAATATTTTAGGGGCTTGCTGAAAAAAGTTGCTGTCCGTGAACTGGATTGTAATTGTTCATGTGACTTTATTTTTAAAGTTGAAGGCCGAATTCAGGGAACGCCGTGTGCGAGTTTACTCAAAAGTCTCTATTTCTGTTCCGGAGAGAACATCATATCATTCAGGCTTTCGAAAAAACTGTCAACAGCTTCATGGGAAAGTTCCTCTAAGTCGGAAATAGGGGTAACCATGCATTCATGCGCATGATTGTCTCCATTGACATTCTGATTTGCATTGCTGACAGAAGGTCGTACCTGTTCGATGCTGCTTTCATCTTGAACTTCACTACTCTTCAATCGCAGTGGTGAAGATTCCAGGAATGCCGTCATCAGAATTGGCAGCCTTTGAGGGCAGCACAGTGCGTGAACCTTGGTAGGAACCAACAGTGTATCTGCATCCACCGGCGCATCCGATTGTAGCGTCAGACAGGTGTCTAACACGCATTCTTCTCCGCATAGCAGACACCTTAGTACAGGTAAAACACACCTTTGCCACATTGGTCGAAATGATAGAAACCAAGTCATGTTTAGGTCTCTAAGCCGGGAGAGTCCCAGGATTTTTGATATCCGGTCCCGGTATCCAATGGCTAGGATCGTATCTTCCATTGTCGCGAGAGTTTGATCTGTGACATGGGTTGCCATAACGAAAAATAAGGACTAGGAATAGGATTCCTGCAATTAGTCCCAGGATCAAGGGAAGTCCGCCAAAAATCGAATGGACGAAGTCTGGAAAAATACCCAGTATGGCTTTGAATGGTGTTACTGCCATCGAAAATACTGTCTTAAATACCTTTGAGACCCCAGTGGTATCAGAAATATTTAAGATTTCGCTCAGAATTTCCGCGAAATGTACGGGGGAATTAGTTGATAATAATGTATGTATCTCTGCAGTCGTCCTTGCGACTTGTAGATCATACGTTTCTTTAGATGACGTGAGCCTTGTAGGCGTCTGAAGAAGCACTGTTTTCATTCTGCTTAAAGTGTCTATTCGAATAGAAGTAATTTTCAAACCGGGCCATGCCCTTGCCTCCCTGTCTGGAAAGGAGCTGGGAAACAAAGAACGTCCACAGCACTTGACCTTCGCCGTCGTAGTGACGAGATAAGGAGTCCCGGGCATAAGACTACAGCATCTGCGGTCTACAATAAGAATGTAACTCCCATTATAGAGTCTTTGAAAGAATGGTTCTATTTCAGTTGCAGGTGCGCCTTGCTGGTGACATGAAAGGTTGTATGAATTCCCTTCACAGGCTCCGTGCAAACTAATACCGTTACACAGAAGCGTGCCGCTTAGTGACATAGCACAATTGTTGCCACTAAGAAACACTTTCTGTCCTTTGTTACTGACACATGCATGTGAATAGGGCAGGTTCCATGTTGTTTTAAGGTACCCCTTTCCCAATTTCTCGTACATGCCAGCCTGTATATATTTTTGGCAGTATTGAAACCTGAAGGTTGAGATTGGAATATTTATGATTCCGTGGATTATCCATTCACTGACAGGTCGTTCTGACATTGTCAACGGTAATCTTTCTAGTTTTTCAATGCTCAAGATTGTATAATCAGCACCCTTCTGCGCCATACCGATTTGTCTATCAGTAAGGTTAAAGATTTGGAATAGTGACGTTGTGTTGATTAAACGCCAAGGCACATAGCCTGAACGCAGATTTTGTAACGTCCAGCCAAGCTGTACAATAGAACGCAATTGTGACTGACCATGTTGTAATAACAGTAAGTCTTGCGATAATATATCGATTGCTGAAGACACAATGCTGTCCAATGAAAAAATTCTGGAGGACAGAGTCATTAACCCATTGTCCACTACAGAAAGTGATTTTTCCAAATTAATACGATCAATTTCACGTATTCTCTCTGCTGTTTCAATTTGAGTAACCTTCCAGGCCTCATTGTATGCTGCATATACAGAGGCTGCTATGAAACGCTTTTGACGCTGTTTGCGTGGTCCCATTATGAAATCACGCAAGTCAGCACCATCAGTAAGTAAAGTTAGGTGTTGCTTAATTTCAGGCAGTGTGGAAGACTGTAGCCATTGAAGGCATAATTTGCCCACACTGTAGGTTGTTATTATCCCTGGGTGATGTCTTTGGGGATATCTAGGGTCTGGCCTGGTCATTTTGAAACCCTGTGTTTTATTCAGGAATCTATCTTGACAGTTATTTGTATCTGTGGGCCAGATCAACCATTGTTTCCAATCAGGATGTGTTCTGTTTTGGTTAAGTATATGGTTTATGTCTATTTCTTCATCTGTATCAGAGTTATTGCTAAACATTGTTGGCTTTGGAATAGACGGGTTATTTAAATCTTTGATTTTGGCTAAGCCAAGACAGGTGGTTTGTTGAACAGTGTCATTTAAAAATATCATTTGTTCTGGGATCATGCAGGCTCTAAACAAAGCTTCTATACCCTGTACTTGCCATTCTTTTGTACCCCAAACACTTTTCAAATCAACATTTTTGTCCCAATAATCGAATCCAAAAGTATTCATTTTTTCAAAGAATGAATCAGAATAAATCAATTTTGTGTTGGTTATCATGGTTTTGGTCCCTGTCTTGTTTGACAATTTATAATAAAATGTTTCAGCATTACTAGTGTTAAAACCTTGAAAGTATGAATATTTGTCATAAACGGTTCTAGAGCTCCCTTTTGGAGGTGTAGCACAATGTTCCCATTGATTATAATTTAAAACATTTCTAGGTTGTGCAGACTTATGCAAGAAATGGTTACCATAGTGGTTATAGCAATACATACTGTCATAATTTGTAGAACCTTGCAAATAATCATGTTTTGTAAATTTAGCAGACATTACTAAGTCAGACATCATATTGTTTATACTTTCAAAGTCCCAATCATCAGCAAATGAGTTTGGTTTTGCAAAGTCACTCAAGGAGATCTTGATTTGGTGTGGATATTTCAGGATCTCGACCGGACCATAAATTTCATAGTCAGTGTTGTCCCAGGCTACCCCACCAGATATTGGAATTGCTGTGAAGTTGGCTGAAGAAAGTTCTGAAGAAAGTTCTCTTTTCTCGACGTGTGAAGATGTGTGTGGTTTGAGGACCAAGTTGATGTTCTGACTTGCTGTGTCCATTTTAGCATATTTTCCCTCAATGAAGCGTCCCAAAGTAAATACCATGATGAGCCAAAGTATGAGGATAAATGCACCAAAACCCACCCAAAATTCAATCCATGGAGAAATCAGATATGTTTCTTTTAGTTGTTTCAAAAGTTCCTTTGCTTTGTCTTTAAAGGATTTTGATGATGGCTGTGTCTTTTGTTCGCTGAAACCTTCAGAGGAATCATCGAAGTTGATGAAGTAACCGGATGCAGTTCTGTCAATTGTTCCAATTGGTTCAGGATTTTTGTTTCTCGCATTTTCACTTGGTACTTCTGTATAGATTGGTGTGTCTCTGCTAAATGTCTTTATTTGGGTTTTCAGAGGTCTAAGTTCTATTGCATTGTTGCATAGTCCTTGTTGTTCTTCTGTAGGCGTTTCGAATGTGATGAGCCTCTTTGATAGGACCTCTGTACTGGTAGCAAACCTTGGTGTTCTGCTACTTATTGGGAGTCCACTTGGCCTACTGTTGGTTATCGGCCACATGTTGTGGTTTTACCAGGTCGATGGATACAACTCGGTTCTCCTTTTTTCCAGCAAGTGGCGGTAGTACAACTGATCTTGTCCCGTTGACAGACAATACAGGAACTGCTTTTCTGTAAGAAGGCCCAAATTCCTTCTTTACCGCGATCTTCTCCCTGACTAGATCCCCGACTTTTGGAATCCAGACAGGTCTTGCTGGGACAGGTGGTGATTCTTCAGTGGTCGTTGGCTGTTCTTTCAACTGTATGTTGCTCAGGTCTTTTCTTGTTTTGTTTAAGTCCTGCAAAATAGCCAAACGGTCTTTGACATCAAAGCTTTTTTCTGTTACCACTGAAGTCTGACTATCAAGGTCAGAGATCAACATCCTAGTTCCGAATAATAATTCGTACGGACTGAATCCCTTCAGAGAATTTCTTGGCAAGTTATTTAGACTACGTTGGACACTTATTAGATGTTTGACCCACCCAGCTCCCGAACCTAATATCCTTTCTATTATAGATTGCTTTCTGTCTTGGTTTTTTCTTTACACCATCCCATACCCTCAGGAAGGAAGTGAGAAGATTCCCGCTGGGCTGTGCTCATTTGGCCATTCTTTCCCCCCCCAGGCTGGATTGCCTGAGAAAAGGAAAAAAAAAATGGTCGAACGTAGCATGCTCTTAGCGTATATGCCAATTAGACTCGCAAATCTTGTATAACAGTCCGGACGTCAGCCGAGTGCTGTGGATCTACATTATAAGTGGGAACTAGCCTGTATATGTTAATCGCAAGCCATTCTTTTTAATGGTGATGTTATCTGCCTTGATACGACGAGGTATTAAACTGCTTCTCTCCCCACTGCGATCTCTGTTGCAGTTTGGGCAGTTTTTTACAAACATGGTGTAGTGCAGGCTCATGCCTGGCCACCAGTACCGTGATTGTAATTCTTCCAGAGAATCTTTTAATTTAAGGTGTCTGAGACCCTCGCCCATGTGTGCGTCTGCGATTAACAAGTTTCTCCTGTCCATGTTTGGAATCACTCTATCCCCCACTCCAGGGATTCGAGCAAAAGGAATGGAGTTTGCATCTATGATGTATGTGTAATTGAGTGGATAGTTGATCGGTAACGCCGAGCAGTCGCCTTTTGATGACGTTTTTACTGCCAGCAATGTTTCGCCGTCAATGTATTTTAATGTACGCTTTTTTCGATCTACGGGAGCCGGTTTACTGGCTGCCGCTGCGGCTGTTTCAGCCAATGAATTCCCTACAACGTGAACGCCATCACGCTGATGACTCAGTGAGTGTGTCACGTGAGTCTTTGGTAGTTCTTTTTTCAAAAGAGCTACCTGTTCCCAGAGCAATCTCTGCTTTATTGGTGCATCTGTGTCATCTTTGTAACCGTTCTGAATCCATGTCTGCAAATCCTTGTTATATGCTTTGACGCAGAAATATGAATCTGACACTATAAGTGTCGGGAATTCGCGATCCGCATTATCTAGCGCCATTTTCAAAGCTATTATTTCAGTTTGTAGTTCTGAATTAGTTTCTACTGAGTGTGATTTTGTTAATAGAGGTCTTAGTTTACCTCCGTGCCACACTTCTTTTGTAATCTCACATGTGGGATTGTATGCATGTTCTCCCCAAACGGAGGGTTGAGCATGTCCGTCTGTATAGATTACACAGGCGTAATGTCGTAGAGGCAGAATGTCGATTGGCAGAGGATACGTTTTTTCATATTTTAGATTTTTTAATTCTTCTAGTTCTGGATCAAAGAAGTAATATACTTTGTCCGTTGTGATTGAATTTACCCATTGTAACCATTCTGGATCCAATGTTGTTGTTGGTAAATTACACGGTGTTGTTAATGCCTCAAAGGCTGATTCTGCTGTTCTGACTGTGATATGTCTACCGTCAGCTATGTCTTTTTCTCTAGCTATTGCGGTTTGAACTGCTTGAACAATTTTTCCTTTGTTGCTGAATCTCTGTTCAGCTTTTGTGTACAAGTGTGATCTGAATGCAATTGGTACCTTTTCTCCCTCATTGGAGGTCAGGTATGTGAATCCGCATCTCCCTGGGATGACTTGGATCACAAGGTTGCGTGTATTATCACGGGTTTCTAATTTTGTTTTAATTAGCATGTCTGTTTGTAAGGATCTCAAAATTTCTGTGTGTGTTTGAGTCCAACTGGATCTTTTAAAGTCTGGCTTAATTAGATCATAAAGGGGTTTGACCCTTTCTGCGTAATTTGCAATGTAAGTTCTTCCGAAATTTAGGAAGCCTAGAATTGACTGTAGGTTTTTTAGTGTTTTAGGAGCTTGGATTACGGCACATTTCTCTAGGAAATTGTCTGCCAGGCTTTTGCCTTCACTTGATAACTCATATCCTAAGAATAGGACCGTCAGATGGGCAATTCTGGACTTTTTGAAGTTGAATTTGTAACCCTCTGCAGCGAAACCAAGTATTATGGTGTTCACTCTTTTCAAGTGAGTCTCCAAGTCATCATCTGTTAAGTAAATGTCATCGACATAAGATAATGCTTCATCATCATATTGTTGTAGTAATTCTGTTACTCTCGCTGAGAATACCCCCGGGCTATTCTTGTACCCCTGGGCTAACCGACAGAATTGTTTTTGAGTGCCATTTACTGAGAAAGCTGTTAAATATCTGCTCTCTGGTGCTATGTTTTGACAAAAGAATCCGTTGGAGATGTCCAAGGTAGTTTTGTATTTTTTGCGCACTATGTTATTCATTAGTGCAGCACTGTGTGAATTTTGCACTGCAAAAGTTTTGCAACATGTGTTAAGGTGTCGGTAATCCAAAACTAGACGATATGAATTGTCTGGTTTGGAGACCGGAAACAAAGGATTGTTCATTTGTGAGGTGCAAGTTTCAATCACCCCTTGGTATTCTAGCTGATCTAGTATTTCATTTACTTGTTTTTTAGCTTCTTGCTTAATTGGGTACTGCCTTTGTGCAGTAGGTTGTGATTTTAACTGGACTTTGTGAGGAGGAGAATCCTCATCCCATCCTACATGATTTTTATATAAAGCAGGTGCTAAGGCCACTGCCCACTTTCTAGCAAGTGTATATTTTTTATGAATCGGTATTTGATTCGAGAAGGCAGGCATAATTACTTCTTCGCCATGAGGGCACTCCCTGACAAACTCTGGTGGCCAGTCTTTTTCAGCTAAAAGGATGTCATAACCCTTTGAGAGGTTATCCCAAAATAGTCCCCTTATTTTCCTAGTCTTATCTCCCTCTATACGTAATGTTATCTCGTATATTTTGTGGGGCTTGCTAACTCTGGTATCTGCAGTTTCCACTTGAAGGTATTCATTCGTGTCCACTGTCTCCAGATGATTCATAAGGACTTTGCGAGCTATGCTCACCTCTGCTGCGCTGTCTAGCATTGTCTGAGCCCACTCTCCGTTTTTCAGTTGTGTCCTCAGTATTCTCGGCATTCTTAACTACCTTGATACTGGCTACCTTCTTTTTTGGAAATTGTAATTTCTTTTTCAGTTGAGCAGGTTCCTTGTCTTTGGACTTGGCGTGCTCTTCTGATCGTCCTCTTCTTTCCGATTTCTGCGAGGAATTCTGAAAAGATTGAGAGGGACGTGTATCAATGTCTTGATATCTATCAGGTTTTTTAATATTATCCCTATTTCTAAGGTTATATCTATTCCCAGAGGGTTCACTCTGAGGTGACCTTTGTCTCGGGTTTGGAGATTTCTCTCTTCGCCTAGGAGACCTTCCTCTGGACTGGAATTTCTTTTCTTTAGGATTGGTTTGTTTATTTCCATCCCAGTTCTTTTTTGGTGAATTATTATTAAAAAATATTTTTTCTGGACTTGTAGTCAGTTGCGGTTTTACCGGTATTCCACCTAGACTATCTCTGCCTAGTTCTTCATAGGATTTTTCTATGATTCTGGCAATTTCAGCTGGTTGGTCTGCTATATCTGTCTCTTTTAACCTCTGGCGGATCGCCACGTTTGCTGCTTCACCTTTTATGTTGGCTAGTAATATAGCCGAGACTTGCTTGAAGTCTTTCAGTAATTTCATACCAAGAGTTAAAGCAGGTTCTGGACCGTATTCATCTTGAATTTGCTTTAGCACATCTGGTATTACCGAAATGGATGGAACACCGTGCGTTTTTGTATAGATGGAAGCAAAGACTGTACCCCAAGTGTCACAGTCCTCAATGTGTGGTGCGATTCCCATTGGGAGACATATAGTCAGAATCCTGTGTTTTTCCAGCGGGGTGGTGTCAGGAAACACCGCCTCTATTTGGGTAATTTTCTGTGCCAACCAGAATGGTATTTGTTCCCGTTTAGCTGGAACTTTACCTAGGCAGGATTGGATGTTCTGTGGTGTAATTTTATTTGTGTTCCCCTGGTGAGGGGTCAGCTGTGGAAGTTTAATCGCTGGCTGAATTGTTGAAGTCCGCATTACATACTGAACTAATTGTCTGTGAATTTTTAGTAGTTGTTTTAGCTGTATTAACAGCTCTGCTGCAGGCATTCTTTCGATGTCTGGATGTGGTGTGTATCCGGCTAGGACCGGCCACGTTGCTCCTGGTCTTCCTAAAGGACCGAGCCTTGTAATGTGATTGTTATGTATTAGGGCGCCATCAAATAAGAGCAAATGCTCTTGGAATTTGAGTGGTACTTCCACCTCCTCGAAAGGAGTGTACGTTTCAGGAGGTTCCTCTACTTTGTAATAGTGGAAGTACTTTGTTACAGCATTTGCTGCTGGAAAATGTATCCATGTATAGTATACCTCTGTCTGCCGATATTCGTGTGCCTCAATTACGAATATGACTGTGCCACCTCTAGGTGTCAGTCCATTTTCTATAAGTTTTAAGGTTATAGATCTCCTTTTAATGACCGGAATAAGTATTATATCCGCGTCTGCTGCTTGCATGGTAGCATCAGCATCTGCTATTTCAGTAGCTAATCTAATTGCCTCTCTTTCTCCATCGCTGTCTCCCATTTTACTGACAGGATGGTATTATTTTTGTTTGCAGATCAGGTTTCTTTATGGAAACAGAGATTAGGTGCACAATATTCTGGAACTGTTTTATCCTTCAACGTTGACTAGACCAAGAACCATACATAGGAGTTCCCTCCTGCGAGGTTTTGGAGGATATTATAACCTTTCACCCACTCCAGACGTCTTTGGAGTATTTGGGAAAAGGGGTCTGAGTGAGAAAGCACGACTGAGTTACTCTAAATGTCTTACGTTAGTTTTATCGCCCTTTCCAAACGCGTTGGGCGCCATGTAGTGTAGCTCCTATTTTCCCAATAGGCTCTGCGCATTGGAATAGTACCTACAGCAGTAAAGGCCTAGGCCAGACGTTAACTAGGTCTACTACTGTCGATACTAGACTTAATTTTTGGGTTTGCCAGCTAAGCTCAGAGTTCGCTAGAAACTTTCTCGAATGTTCAAGGAAGGATTAACTCCCCTGATTAGACAAGAAGGGATTTAGTTTCTGACAACCATAGAACATGACAACTTTGCTCTCCCCTAATCAAGAGTCAATCTCGAGAGTCGTGTGAGCACAAGGCAATTATTTTACTCAGTCAGTACGTGCATTCTTAGTCTCATCAGAATGTAGAGAAAAGGAAGAGACGGGCGTGTTCAATAAAAGATGTTATTTATTGATCAGTCTCTTTTCTCGTACAAGAGAAATGGATCGATATTATTGCAATACTTATAGTTAAGTAAAGTGCATACATTAGAAGCAATAGTATAAAATAATACTGTAAAAACATTGATATGGTTTCTGAGCCATATGATGTTTAAAATGATTAAAATATATTTACATACACATATACATTTGACTAAACGTACTCAACTGGTGTTTCTAAATACGCCTACCCCGTGTACCTGACCTAAGTCTAATGCGTGGGCGGGAATAGAAAGTTATAGTTTAAGTTAAGTTTGTTTTTGCCAAGTGAATAACTAAAGAATTCTCTAGGAGGGGTTATTCAGTTCTGTACCTGGAATTTAGGATGAATGAGGAATGGTATCTCTTTCTCTGCTCTCGATATTCCAGGCTGCCTGCGAGGGCTGCCCAGAAGCGCCGGTGCTGGGTCTCTCGGCTTGAGATAGCAGCGCGTCTCTCAGCGCGTCAGGAAGGCGGGGCTGCTGCCTGCGGGGTCTGCTTCTGCTCTCGGCTTCGGCAAGTATGGCTGCTCCGTCTTGTCACCACGCGTGTGTTTGCATAGGGCAAGGTCGGCAATATTTATACCTTAAAGGTGCCGAGATTGACGTAAGGATGGACATAGGTACGTCAATAAAGATGTCATACGACTTGCTCGTTAGCACATTCTTTACTAAAGTTCTCTGTGAAATCAAAACAATGGCCGCACGGATTATCCAGGTTGTCATAGGTTTGATTTGTTATGAGAACGTCGTATGCCTTATCAGGGGCTGGAGGAATGTCGCTTGTCTAATTAGATCTCAAGCGTTATGACCTAATCAGATAACACGTTCCTGTGCCGTAGTGTGACTGCGTCAGATAACGGTATCTGCATCATGGGGGTTTTCTTGCCTCATGGGCTGACTGTTAGTTAACTAGCTAGTAAGTTTAACCAGAATAGGGTCAGGAATAGGGGGATCGAATCAGAACCTATAGAAATACACAACAGTAGATCACGATGGCCGTTCCCCTCATGGCTGGCTCAGGCTCAGCAGCGTCCCTCGCTGCGGGAGGGCCGGGCCGATTTTGAGGGCCACCGGCACCCTCTGAGAGTGTCACTGTTTCTGCGCCCTGCAGAGCCCTCTGGGAACTGTAGTCCCGGTCCTTCTTCTCGGCCGCGCTGGCAGTTGTGGTGGTGAAAGGAGCAGCGGTGGAAATGGTGATGGCGGGAGACTCTCACTGTCTCCCGCAAGGACCCACCCAGGTAGATCACGATGGCCGTTCAGCAATGTCTGCAAAATTTACAAATCATGAATACTTAGAAGGTTCATCAGATTATGAACAAATGTATTGTTATAATCACTATGGTAATCATTTCTTGCACAAATCTGCAAATCCTAGAAATGTACTGATGTATAACCAGTTGGAACATTGTCCTACGCCACCAAAGGGTAGCTCAAAAACATATATTGGAACATTTCCATACTTTTCAGGTTTTAATGTTTCAAATCCAGAATCATTTTACTTTAAAAATGTTAATAAGACAGGAATGAAAAGTATGTTGACAAATACCAAGCAAATTTATTCTGCAGCCTTTTATGCTCAGCTGTCTTCACTCGGTTTTGACTTTTGGAAAGACAACATTGAGACAAAAGCTGTCTGGGGCACAAAAGACTGGCAAGTGCAGGGATTAGTAGCCTTATTTAGAGCCTGCATCATACCAGAGCAAATAATGTTTTTGAATGACACTGTCCAACCGACATCTTGTCTTGGGTTAGCCTAGATAAAAGACGTAAACAAATCGTCCATACCTGCACCTACACAACTTAGTGATAACACTTCAGAGGAGGAGGTTGACATACATACTATTTTGCTTCACAAACGAACAGATCCTGATTGGAAAAGATGGTTAATCTGGCCCATAGACACAAACAACTGTCAAGATAGATTCCTGAATAAGACACAAGGGTTCACATTCACTAGGCCAGATCCAAGATATGTTCAGAGACAGCTTCCAGGAATAGTAACAACATACATTGTAGGGAAACTGTGCCTTGAATGGTTACATAGATCTACACTAAAGGACGTAAAACAACACTTATCTTTACATAAAGATGGCGCAGATCTAAGGGACTTCTTGCAAGTACCTACTAAACCGCATCATAAACGTTTTATATATGCCGGTATCTATGCTGCTTATAATGAAGCATAAAAGATTACGCAAGCAGGGACTGCAGACAGAATATGAGAAATTGATCGTATTAATTTAGAGAAAACTTTCTCTGTAGTTGACAATGGGTTAACGACTCTGTCGTCCAGGATATATTCTTAGGACAGCATAGTATCCTCTGCCACAGACATCATGGAACAGGACTTGGTCATGTTGAAACATGGTCAGTCGCAATTACGTTCTATCACGGAGTTAGGCTGGACGTTATGAAACCTTTGTTCAGGCTATTCAACCTTCATTTTTTCAAAACAAAGTTCTAACTTTGGGATTCTTTTTTTCTATGATTAACTTTTTCTTTTTCCAAATTTGTATTTTTTCATTTTTGGCACAAAGTAATCTGCTTAAAGTAGAACTATTCATAGAGAACTAGAATTCTTTGAAAAACTTCCAGAGACAATATTTGACCTTGTCTTCAGACCAACAGTTATATATAATATGACATGAAATGGTTTTGGCACCTTTTTCTTTTGTATTTATGAGCCATTTCATAAATGTATATATTCGTGATTCATTCAGATAGCATTTACCAATGTCAACTATATGTTTAGAATGAAACATCGCTTTTAAGGCGTACAGCACCAATGCGCTTTTGTGAACAACCAGTACCATTGCATTTTTATGTATTTTGGGTGGGTTTTTAACACATCATGTTTAGATATGTTTAACATGTTTAGAACTTAGTAGAAGTCGTTCATAAGAAAGTGGAGTGGGTGTTTTAGATTCCGAACGGATTTTCACGATTCATGCCCTTATATAGGTACAAGTACAATTCACGTTGCACTTATATAGGCATATAAATCAAGCCCTTATTTAGGCATAGCCTATGCTACCCAAACACAGGCATGGCTACTTCCATCCGTTCACCAGACGTCACAACGATTTCTTGGAAAACCAGCTCAAGCCATTAGGGACTCAGAACTCAGTTACTTTCCAATGAACATCTATTCCCCAGGGCTTTATTCATGACGTTCATATGCCCGACTTTACGTCAAACTATGGCATTCCTAAACACCTTTAAGGTATAAATATACCCTCACTTGCTATGGCAAAGCACGGTGTTTCAGAGCAGTTCGACAACCTACTTGCCCAACGCAGCTCGCTACAGCAAGTGCCGAAGGAAGCCGACTCTCCAGTTGACGCACTGATCAGGAAGCTGCCCTCCTCTGCTGAGAAATACAGCTCCAGTGTTTCCGGCTTCCCTAGTGGGGTGTTGGGAAATCGAGTCCCGGGAAAGAGATACCAGACCTCCATTCTAACAAGGTAGGGAGCTGATAAGAACCTAGAGAAACCTTTGGTAGATTCTTGGCAAAACTAAACCTATGCTAAACAATACTTGCTTCTTCCCTCATACTAGACCTAGGTTAGGTACATTGGGGTAGGCGTATTTTAGAAGCACCAGTTGAGTATTTTACCCTGTGTTATTTATATGTGTATTTTTATATGGCATAGAACCATACATGAGAAAGAAGACTGTTCAATAAATCTTTTATTGAAAACGCCCGTCTCACTATTTCTCTGCAACTCTGTAAAAATGAAGTATGCACGATTGACTGAGTGAAATACTGATTTATTGTTTCCGCGACTCTGAGAGATATTTTCTTATTCTTGGGAAACAACGTTGTCATGTTTATGCAGTTGTCGGAAACTAATCCCTTCCTGTGTATTCGAGAAAGTTTCTAGTGACCTCTGAGTTAGCTGGCACACACACAATTAAGTTTAGTATATTCGATAGAGACCTATTGACCTAAGAACTAAGTCAAATCTATAGGATATGTTATTCCAATGCGCAGAGCCTTTTGGGAATATAGGAACTACACTACACCAGCTCTAGGGTGGCTTCCTCCATGGCCTCTGTTGTGTAGGCTTCCGGGAGGCTGGATGGGCCACCTCCTGTTTGTTGGGCAGCACACAGCCCTTCCGCCACCCTCTCCTTTGATCTGGAATGGAGGTCATACCACCTCTTTTCGATGTCATTGATTCACCTGCCAGCAACACCGAGGGCATTCACACACAGCTGCATGTCACGCTATATTTTGCGTTTGTCAGAATTTGGCAAGGAATGAGAAGTGCGACTGAACAGCTGCTCATGGTTTTTGCAGCACTCCTCAATGATTATGTCAATGTCTTTCTAGAAAATTTAAGTTTGCGCAGCCTCTACTTCCCTTCTTTCTCAGATGTCTGGCTGGTCATCGTGCTGTGTTGTTCTCTCTGAGTATCAGTGTTCTACTGAGCTGCTGCACCTTGCCATGTGCTTGTAATTTTGATTAGGAATCTCCATATGCGCCTCTTCCTTGTTTGGGGTCCTTCAGAACTTCCAGGAAGTGATTTGTTTTCAATTTTTATTCACACTCGCTATTTGCGCATGCAAAATGCATGCTTTCAACCGAGTAAGTTATTTGCTCATGCAAAAGGCATGTTTTCTACCGCGGACACCATCTGCGAGCGTTTAGCGTATCGCAATTTGCGACTCGCAATTTTGCGTTGCGGGTCACTTGCAACTCGCTATTTGGTGTACGGTTGTGTAGGTACATTCAATTTAGCAAGTCGCAATTTGCAAGTCACAATTTGGCTCAAATTGCGACTCACTAAATGTTAAGGTTGTACATTTGCTCCTTTGTGATTGAAATTGGAGGAGCTGGGGCTGCAGAACTGTCAAGCTAGATACTTCCAGGAACAATATGTGACATACTAACTTGTTTGACCTGAAGTGTGCATAGGGAAGTTGCACCCAAACCAGGCAAGAAAATCAGGTTTGTTCATTTCAGGGCTTTTTGTTATGCAAAAAGCAGTGCAGCCTGCCATGTTAAAGGATATACAGGCACATGCGCCAAGCGATTAAGAAATCGCAAAACGTGCGAATCGCTAAAAAAGGGCAACTGCGATCGCAAATAACAGTGTCCCAATGCATTAACCTTATTTTTCGCAAAAATAAGGAATCGCAAAATAATTCTGAGAAAACACTTGCGATTGCTTATTTGCGATTCTCAAATACAGAATCACAAATAAGGAATCGCAATTGAAATGCATAAAAAATCGCAAATAGCGATTTTCATAGAAATCAAAAAATTGCTATCGCAATTTAAGAAGGGACATAACAAGGTGGTAATCATGAGTGCAAATCTGAAACAGCTGAAAAGCAACAGAAACTGATTTAAACACACCCCAATGAGGTCCCAGAAGTCAAAATGGAAGGGCTGTACCTGATGGCGAGGAGGATGAGGCTGCAAGCTGCTCGACAGAGAGGGAGGCGAATCAATGAGCGCATCTTCAGAGTCCGCATAACTTTGCTAGGACAGCAGGAGGACGAGATATATGATAAGTATAGGCTGAATGCCCAAATGATACATGATCTAATCAATGAATTGGACCCCATCCTGCAACGACAGACTCATAGGACCAATGCAATTCCAACGCATGTACAGATTTTATGTTGCCTACATCTACTGGCGTCAGGCAGTTTTCAGGGAGTAACTGCAGTAGCAGGAGGTGTGTCGCAAAGTGCATTGTCACGAATATTCAAAGCGTTCATTGATGCCATGATGGTCCCGATACACTCACACATAGGTTTCCCTACTACAGCCCATGACATTGCTAAGACCAAGCAGGAGTTTTACCAAATTGCAGGCTTCCCCCAAGTACTGGGTTGTATTGATTGCACCCATGTGGCAATATGTACCCCTGCAGCACAGGAATATTTGCATAGGAATAGGAAATGTTATCATTCCTTCAATATTCAGGTTGTGTGTAATGCCAAAAACATCATAACGGACATTGTTTCTCAATTTCCTGGCAGTGCACATGATGCATATATCTTCAGGCAAAGTGGCATTCAGACCCGTCTAGCAAGGGGATATTTTGGAGAGGGACATTTGCTAGGTAAATATGTGCAATACAGCATTCCATTTATTGTACAAATGTTAATGTCAAACAACAACTAACAGCTTTTGATCCCTCACATGTAGGTGACAGCGCATACGCCTTGCGAAATGACCTGATGACACGTTATCTCAATCCTACGACTGCCGGTTTAGATGCCTTCATAAGACCGGAGGAGCAATGAAATACAAGCCTGAACAATGCTGCAAGATAGTGGCAGCATGTGTCATGCTGAACAACATTGCGACAAAGGGAGGTTTGGAAATGGAGCTGTCTGACAGTGACTCGGGGGATGGGAACCAGCAAGTGCAACACCACCCTGCCCTACAAGGATCAGGAGCAGCAGAAGGGCGCAGGCGCAGATTGGAGATTACACAGAATTACTTCTAAGGTGAGTAATGATGACACAAACACAGTACATGAAATGAAAAGTAAGCTTTATGTAAATGAATTGTGACCAGGGAACATAAGCACACTTCCAAAGTGACTAGTGGCACAAGAGTCTTGCCCAAAAACATTTGAAAATTGAAAATAACTATTACATGAAAGTCAGTGATTAGGTCACATCATAACAATGGTTAAATCACCATCTCAGGCAAATATTGTGCATGGGAGCCTAGCGCTTTTTCCCGCGAACACCCAGACGCCTGTCTGCGGCAGCATCTTTCTGCCTTACGTTGGTAGTGGATGGGGTGGCGCTGCGTGTATTGCGTCTCACTGCACTTGCAACTGGCATTGTTGTAATGCTCATGCTTGAGGCACACTCACTACTTTCTTCCTGTGCAGACATGTTGCCTCCACTAGTAGAAGCATTCATCATCGCAACCGCATTTGTAACTTGATCTAGTGCTTTGGCAACATCTCCTCTCCAATGACACATTTGGGTCGGCAGTGTCACAGATCTACGCACCAGCAGTGCTGTTGCTGTGGCCAGCCTATTGTTAGACTTTCCTTGCAGTTTGAGCTGCTGCATGACTTGCCGATGCTGTCTATTGTGCGATGCATGCCCCTCCTGCATGACCTTTGTCAGTTCCTGCACACTACTGGCCAGTACTGCTATGTTGCCTGACATCTTTGCTATTTCCTCCTTGACTAATCGAGTGTTCTTGCCCTGCAGGCGATGTGAACGGAGCATCTGTCCCTCCAAGCCACCCCAGACCAAATTTGTCTGCTCCACCTGCTGTGCTCTGCGTGCTCTGCGTCTTCTCCGTTGCACTCTGCGATTGCCTCTCCGGATCTGTGTTGGTGTAGTTGTGGCGCTAATACTTTGACGAACGCTGACCGCAGGTCCTCCACTGGCCTCATCATCTGACGCCATGGGAACCAGTGTTGGGACAGGTGACCTACGGGCGGTACACGTGACTGTGTAGTTGGCAGAGCTGGTGTGTCCTCAGGTTCTGAAGCCCTGCTGTGCTGCATTTCCAGAACCTCATTATCCCCGGCCTCATCACGTTCTGCATCTGTGAGGTTAAACAGTGCAAAACAGCATTAATGTATGCTTGTGAGGTTATGTCACAGTTGACAATTATTAAATTTCATATTCTTTTGAACATCTACTACACTATTTGAAATCGTTTTTGACATATGTGTGTGTTTGTCATTGTAACTGCTTGCCCTGACTACATCTCCCATGATGCACTTCCCATAGTAATGGAATTGTAGTACATGCTTTACAGTGCGCGCTTACGCTGTGCTGAGCTGATATTCTGACTTCAGTAATTGGGACAATGTAAACATGCATTCCTCTTACCTTCAGACGTGTATGCAGCTCCTGAGGTGTCCAGCTGCGTCACACCAACAACAGCTTCAGGCTGGATGGTTGACTCCACCAAATCCTCCATGGGAGTGTTTCCAGTGTCTGGTGGTGTACCCCCTCCTCTTTTATGTGCCTCCTTCAACCGGTCTGCAATGCGCGCCTTGGCCCGACTGCGCAGATCGTACCATCTCTTTTTTAGTTCTTCAATGGTACGGTGAGTCACCCCAATGGCATTGACTGTTCTGAATCCGGATCCATATCTTCCTTTTCTCCTGCTCAGGTACCTTCAGAGAAGCTTTTCCAAACAGCTTATGATTACTGTGCACTGCTCCCTGAATCAGAGTTTCAATTTCTTTTTCTGAGAATTTAACTTTTCTTTTCCTGGCACATTGGCTGTCCTCTGCTGTTTTTGCAGGTTCCATTTTCTGTTGTGTGCAGGTGTTCTCAATCTCTCTCTCTCTCAGGCTCCTCTGCTCCCAGAGCCAGCTCCCTCCTCCCCCTGAGCCTCTGCACTGAAAATGAGGCTTGGAGTGCACACTTCCTGGTTCTGATGTCATCAACATGCATCAATCTGCGACCCCGGAAATTGCGAAATCGCAATTTGCGTGTTCGTAAACACAAGAAATCGCAATATTTTCTGCGATTTTTACCGATTCCATATTTATACGCAGATTTTGTGATACATCGCGTTTTGCGATTCCTTATTTGCGATTCCTTAAAAATCGCAGATAATGAATCGCAAACTCATTTATTGATGCATGTGCCTGTTTGAGTTCCAAAAAGGTGTCTTAGTCAGAAGGTAAAACTTTGGACTAGGGTGAGGTGGCAATTCTGTATGACCCAAGAAACAACCTTGATGCATTCAAAATCCAGTTTTGTTGCCTTGGAGCTTTTGATACCAAAATCAACAACTCCAGCAGAGGTAGCACAATGACGTATCTAACTTCAAGGGATCCTCACAGTTCACAACCTTGGACCTTGCCTAACTAAAAGATTTTGACTTCCAAACAAAACTGTAAGTCAGAAGGTAACTTGGACGTCCTGCATGGTATTTCCTACCTACAGTCCCTCATGCTAAACCAGAAATTGTTCCTAGTCCGAGTCAACCATGAACAGTGATTAACATTTACTTTTTCTTGGTGCTTTTTGTTCTAAAACTTTAAACATTCTTATTGTCTGTTCCCCTTAACCTATTTGATGATTTTGGTGTCTTTTTACTTGCCACACTTTACTTTGGTGTTCTAAATTGATTCAGGAATTGTACTTTACAATTGTTGGTATTGCTTAGATTTAACAAACATGATGTGGGGATTTCCTGATGCTTGCACAATAGCTACCAGAGGATAAACAAAGATTGTCTCAGGATTTCAGAGGTGATTATTGAGTTGGTACAGAAAACCCCCTGAAAAACTAAAAACCTAGGGGCATATTACCACCAACTAGCGATATTCATCGCTAAATGGGCTTAGCGAGTTTTTTTTTATCGCCAAGCATCGCCGGAAATTATCGGAGAGATAACGTGCTATTAGCAACGTTTATCTCTAAAGCGATAAAATATCCGGCGATAGCGGAGAAATGCGTGAATATCGCTGAGAATACAGCGATATTCACACATTAATGCCAATAGGGTCTTAGCCATAATATCCACCTCCCATTGGATATAATGGCTAAGAACTGGTCTGAGCAGGTGTTAGCTTTGATAATAGGCGATAGCGATGTTAGCGACTACTTTCAGTCGCTAACAGGTTGGGTGCGCCCACTTTGCATGTCATTAGCGATAAATATCGCTGACATGCAAAGCGGGCCCCAAACCGCTCGCTATCACCTACAAGCTGTCGCTAACTGCTGTTAGCGACAGCTTGCTAATAGGGCGATAGAATTATCGCCGCTTAGCGGCAGAAAACGGACGCTAAAATGGAGATAATCTCCTATCGCCCTCCTTAATAATATGCCCCCTATTTTCTTAATGTACCAATCATGAAATCCTTAACTATGCTGTCCCAAAATCCATCTTATTCTTTTATTTTGTTTTATCTTTTTATTCTAATCTAACACCAAAAACAAAAGACAGTAGCAATCATCTTCATCAGCATATGGTTGTAAGTAACATGTTGCATGTATATCAGGACATTTCCCTTCTTATTTATTATATTTCTCAGTTTATCCCTTCCCAATTTGTATGGCTCCATCAAGTTGCTATCTTATTCTGCCCTTATACCTCTTCGGATAGGGAATTGCTGTTGACAGCTAGGCAGAGCATCCCTCTGCTCCCATTCCACAGTCCCCAGATCTTTGTCAAGTTGTGTGGGCAGCCCCATCTCTCGTAGGTTAGTCTCTCCACTTGCATGAACCAATCCATGTCAGTTTCCCTTTCTGTGAACTTTTTAATTTTATTTTTTATTTTTCTGAGTTTTATATAGCCCTGACCTGACCGGTGAGCATCGGAGCGCTTTACAACAATTACAGGACATGTTAAACACAAATACAATGATGCGGACAATCCCGAAGAGAATAGGATAGAGGGCTAGCTGACGTAGAAGCAAGGCAGAGTGCGGAGTTGATAGTTAGCGCTCCAGCAAGTCCTATCGGTCCACTAGGGATCGATCGAGGAAAAAGATTTTGAGCTGGCTTTTGAAGTTCATAAAGGAGGAATTAGTTCTGATGTGGGGAGGAATAGAGTTCCATATTTTGGGTGTGTTTCCTGCAAATGATCTGGCTGCTGTTTTTTGTTTACGAGCTTTCAGTGGAATGAGTAGAAGGGTGTTTGAGCTTCTGAGGTTCCTGTTTTGTCCTGCTTTTTTGAGTTTGCCCGCCAGGTATTCGGGTTTGCCGGTGTGTAGGGCTTTGTGAGTGAGACAAGCTATTCTGAAATTAGCCTGCATTTCCGCTGGGAGCCATTTGAGTTCTCTCAGTGCCGGTCCAATGACCATTCTGGCAGCCGCGTTGAGGGTAGGATTAAGGGGGGCAAGATGTGCTTTTGGAATTCCTGTGAGGGCTGCATTACCGTACTCTAGTCTTGACAGCACCAATGATTGAGTGGCTTGTTTGAGATCTTTGGCTGGGATGAAAGGTTTAATTTTGTTCAAAAACCTTAGGCTGAGGAAGGCGCTCTTGGCTGAGTTTTTTATATGTTTGGTCATGTCCAGTTTTGGGTCTAGCGTGATGCCTAGGGAGTTAACAGAGTCCTCCTAGGTGAGGTTTCCATTGAGCGCATCAATAGTTTTTAGCCAATCTACCATTTGGGGGTTCTCTGCTTTGTTTGAAATGAGGAGTAATTCAGTTTTGTCAGGGTTCAGTTTTAGGTGATTGCTTGTCAACCAGAGTTGAACTTCCAAGAGTATGCCTTTGAGTCTTTGAGTGTCCTTCACAGATGAAATTTCCAAATATATCTGCGTATTGTCTGCATACAGATGGAAGGGAATGTTAGCTTTTTTGAGTAGGGTTGTGTGGGGTTGCATGTAGATGTTGAATTGTTGAGGGGAGAGCACGGACCCTTAAGGAACTCCCCTGTTGACTCGGTGCAGGTCCAATTCAAAGTTGTTGATTTTTATTCTCTGGAAGCGGTTGTGTAGGAAAGAGAAGTACCCGTTGAGGACTATCTCATCAATCCCTGCCCTTTCTTGCAGAGCTTTGATGAGAAGTTTGTGGTCTACCGTATCGAATGCTGCCGATAGGTCGAGGAGAATGAGGAGGCAACATTGATCTGAGTCCAGAGATTTGTGGATGTCGTCGATGATGTTGAGGATCGCGGTTTCTGTGCTGCAGCCTTGCCTGAAGCCAGATTGATGGGAGTCAAGAACGTTGATACTCTCCATGTGTTGCGTTAGTTGTTGTAATACACATTTTTCTAGGATTTTGAAATGAAGAGGGAGGTTGGAGACGGGTCTAAAGTTGTTCAGATCTGACGTATCTAGGCCAGGTTTTTTCAGCAGATGGGTGACTTGACCCACTTTGAGGCAGTCGGGGACGCTTCTGCTATTAAGGGAACTGTTTATAATCTTGCACCAAAGTGGGGCTAGGGGGCATTTCAGTTTTTTGGTCATTTGCGTAGGGAAAGGGTCTAAGACGTGCGCGGAGGGCTTGGAGTTGGCGATCAAGTTGATTATCTCGGCTTCATGAATGGGGTGGAGGAGTAGCCAGGGTTTGGTGTGGGGAGAGAGAGTGCGGTGCCATGAGATCCAGTCATGCAGCTATTGAGAGGGGAGCTATTATGGACCAGAGAGAGCTCTATCTTGGAGATTTTATCATTGAAGAAGTTGGCGAAGTTTTCGCAAAGATCTTTGGATGCCTGCACTGTGGACGTGGCTGGTTTGGATGTTTGTTGTCTGATGATATTAAAGAGCTCCTTGGGTCTATTCTTTGCATTGTCCAGTGCGGAGCGGAAGAACGAGGATTTTTTTTCCTTGACGTGGATGTTGTACTTCTTCCGGACTGATCTGAGTTGATCGCATTGGATATTGGTAGGATTATTCCTCCAGCGTCTTTCAGAGGCTCTTAATACTCTCTTTTCTTCATTTATGTCTGAGTCAAACCAAGATCTGGAAGGGATGGCTCTGCTCTTTTTTTTTCTTCATGGGAGCTAGTTCATCCAGCAGGCCCCCCCATGTTCGAGTTGTAGAGCGAGGTGAGATCTGTTGTAGAGAAATGCTCGTTGCCGCTGGGGAGTAGCATACTTAGCCTCTCTTCCATGTCGTTCAGAGGAATCTTGGTAAGATTTTTAGACCATTTGGGTGGGTCTTGTGTGGGAGGCCGGAATAGCACTTTTTGGTTGATATGGAATAGGATCATGTGGTGGTCCGACCAGTCCACAGGAAGAATGTAGTCGATCGTGATTGCATTTCGGTGAGTGATGATGGCATCCAAGGTAGCTCCTTTGTTGTGAGTTTCCTCTGTACAGTGTTGGAAAATAGGCCCGTACCCAACCCCCACCTGCGTGACACATTGTATTTAGCCACCATAGAGCCCACTGTAACCCATAGTCTTTCTCCCATCGCTTGGTAAGTTTTCCTGAAAATGTTTAGTACATACCATTAAGGAGATGCCTCCACCTCTAAACAGTCTGTATACATGTAACAATCTTTTTCCAGTATTCACGGATCTTGAGGCCGTCCCACCATAGGTGTAGAAATGTACCTTCTTGGCCACAGTTCTTAGGACATACTGCTGAGTCCAGTCTATTCATTTGAACTAGTGTAGTGCATGTGTAGTATGTCCTGTGGAGTAGTTTCAACTGGATCAGCTGAAAGCGGGACCGTATAGCTACCTCTCAGGGAGTTCCTCTTGCCACTCCTTGTCACTTAAGTTCCCTAAAACTACTTCCCATCTAGTATGCAATCTCTCCAGAGTTTCAGAGGAGTTGTTTAATATTTTTTGGTAGGTTAATGAAATTGCTATTACGTTCCAATAATCATCTAGGAGCCTATCGTCTATGGTGGAAGCGGCTAGGAGGTCTTTTTCCCACAGGATGGCTTGTTGCAAAGCGTGTCATATCTGGAGGTATTAGAAGGTCTCTGCGGAGGCCAGCTCGTACTCTTTTTGAAGGTCAGCAAAGGCTCTAATCTTTACCCCACCCATAGATCTTCCACCTTGGAGAGACCGATGAGGTCCCATATATCTAAGTCCGTCTGGGCAACCAGTAACCCTAGGATGCTCGAGTCCCATAGTGGAATAGCCAGGGTGATCTTATCTTTCCACCCCAGCACAACTGACAATGTGTGCCATAGTTTGACCATCGTGGACATTGGGGTATTCACTGGTGTCTCCTTTTTCCCACCATAGAGTGTTCTAAGGTAGCCTCCTGCTCCCATATTATGTCTGCCCTTTCTATCGGCTGGTTCATCTCGAGATACATAAACCCATCAGTTAATCACTATAAGTTGTGCTGCCCAATAGTAGGACTACAACGCTGGAAGCACAATCCCTCCATCATACCTACTTTTGGTCAATTTGTTCAACACTATCCGCAGAGTGCCCCCATCCCAGAGGAGTGCCAGTATCTCTGATTCTGCTGCCTGAAGGTATTTAGGAGGGACCATATATGGTGTGTTTTGCAAACTGTATATGAAGCCTGAAGTGCCCTCTTTTTATATAGGGAGGCTTTGCCTAATAACGAAAGGGGTAGAGTCCTCCAATGTTGTACGTCTTCCTGTAGGTGGTGCAAGTAGGGGTCCTGATTGTGGTCTTAATACACTTTAGGGTCTTTGGTTACATAAATTCTGAGGTATTTAGATCCCACTGTCACCACACGAGCTGTACAGGTTCTAGGAACACTCAGAGTTGCCTCAGAGGATGTATATCAACGATTTATCCCAGTTTATAGTATACCCTGAGAATCTTTGGTACAAGGTGAATATATGAAGCACTCTGTGCAGGGAAGAAAAAGGGCTGGCCAGATACAGGAAAATATCTTCTGGGTAGAGGGAGAGGCTGTCCTCCCACTCCACTGTCCATTTGAGTCCTCTGATAAGCAGGTCACCTTGTATTTGAGGGTGCCTCTCTGTAGGAGGTACTAAGCGGATAGTGCAGAAATACCTCTGGGGGCTGGGTCGTCTCCCCAAACATGGGTAGCCGGTCCACCAAGCTGAATATATAGTCTATGTGAGATAAACTCGTGCGAACCTCGGAGTGGAAGGTATACTCTCGGGCTGTTGGATTGTGTGTTCGCCAGACATCTACTTGGCCAAACACCGACAGAAACGCCGCCAGTGACTTCCCTGGGATATCTCTCTGTCTGGCTGGCCAGCAGTCCATTTCTCCATTCAGGGCCGCATTACAGTCACCTCCAATAAGCAGCTCCCCCTGTGGCAGACTGACTATGTGTGTACCTAGACCAGCGACTGTTGATATAGGTGCACACCTTGGGGGGACGTAGTGAGACACAATATTTAAAAGTGGGCCTTTTCCAGTGCCCCGACAGTGTCACAAAATGTCTGGGAGGGTCATGCATTACTTTCAATATTGTGAATGAAAAGGACTTACGCAATAAGATACCCACACCTCTTGAGTCTCTAGTATAGCCCAAATGAGCTACTAGTTTATAGCCCCATCTATTAAGTGCGCAGTAGGAGGTCCCTTGTATATGAGTTTCCTGCAACAGGGTAATGTCAAGCATCTGCCACTTGAGGTATTGTAGTACCACCCTTCTTTTGATTTTATCTCCTGGATCATTAACATCCAGGAGAGGATTGTGCAGCGAGTGGGGGGGTCTGTCTCTACTTAATTTACAGTGCATCAACAATATCTGAAAATACGGCCAAGGATATATCAATTTCGTGAAAGCTACATTCCCTCTGCCACCCACTCGGGGGTGATCAGCCAATGGGAATTCCAACACGTTCCCCTGGAGCAGTCTGGAAGTGTCTTGTGTTGCAACATTTCGGTGTGTGAGACATGTATTGTGCTTTAGTGTACTTACTAGGCATATACTATTCTTACACATCCTAACACCCCCACTAAAGAAACTACCCTTTGCCTCCCTGCTCCCCTACAGTATGGACTTAGAACTGCCCACCTCAACCATGCAGATTGCCTGTGTACCCTGTCCCTCCTTGCTGAATGATGGCAAGCATGACCCAGTTGGCCTCCCACTGACCAGGGCTCCTTCCCCCATGCATGCACTAAGTTTACCACTTTGTAACAGTTTTTAGTTGAGTTCAGCAGGGTCTTAAAACTTCCCTGCCATTGTCTGTTGAGTCACCTCTGGAGCTACCATTCGCTCCAGTCCGGAAAACTCTCCTCCACTAGTAGTCTCTCAAGTGATCACCAGAGTCTTTGTGATTATCAAGTCTCAACTTTCTGACTATTATGTTGAGCTGATTTTCTAATATGTCTCCGTCTCAGCTTAAATCCGTTCTTATCACAAGAGATTGAAGATTCTATGAGGGCCGGCCACTGCTGGATCCTTTGTCGCCCATCGCTGACTCCCTGTTTCATTGTCTCCCCAAGTGTCGCCATTCCTTCTCACTTTTCTGTCAGTGGGGCTTCTTTCTATTGTTTTCAGGCTTCCTCCAATCACCCAGCCACTCCCAGGTATCCTAATGGAGTCAAAGAACAATGCTTTCCCCTCCACCACCACCCGGAACCTGGCGGTAAACAGCATTGTGTACTTCAGTTCCTAGTCTTGAAGCTGTTTTTTAACTTCCAGGAAGAAGCACCTCACCTTCTGGACTTTATTAGTGAAATCTGGAAGGAAGGTTATCGTGACATTATCATAATTTTATGGAGGGGCTGATCGGGCCATCTGTAATAGCACATCCCTGGCCCTGGAATAAAAGATCCTCGCTAGTATTGTACATGGCGCACCTAGTCGCAGTGGGCCCCCGGGTACTTGATGGGCATGCTCCACTGAGAAATAGTTAGAGAGGCCCTGGGTTGCAGATGTTTTGGAATGAGATCTTTGACAAATAGGTGCATTGCCAGGCCCTGAGCTCTCTCTGGTACACCAAGAATTCGAACATTATTTCTGTAGGTTCAACCTTCATGATCTTCTAGCCTCGTCTCCAGGGCAGCCGTTGTAGTTTGGAGCTTTCCCACATGTGCCTCCAGCTCTTAGGTGGATGGCTGGGGCGTAGATATAGAATCCTCAGTGGCTTTTACACAGTCACCCAGGTTTCGAAGGTCAGCTTGCATCAGTGTTTTAATTTTGAGTTCTTAGCGCACTCCTTGGAGTGCATTCAGAATATCCTGTATTGTGGGACCTCCTTCCTCAGTCACCAGCTTCAGGCACTGGTCATCACCCCCTGCCTTCAGGATGTCTATCTTAGGGTGCACAAATGTATCTAATTTTGTTTAGTGTGTCGACTTTGCACTTTTGAGGCTCGCCATCTGAATGTTCGTTGGGCTGTGGCCACTCCTTTCTCACCGCACCAGTTGGCTTCCATATCTACCTCTAACAGCTGGTCTGGTCACTGCTGCTTACCTTTATCTTATCCCATTGTCCCTTTGCATCAGGGGCTGGTCACCTTGTCTTAGGCTGCCGATAATATGTTTATTTGTTGTGAGATTATTAATGCAGGGTCTCTGATGTAGGGCAACATAGTTGTTGCACACAGCATCACTTCGGTGGTCGTGCCTCTAGTGCCTTGAGCCCTGGATGTATATCATGTCTTTCCAGGCCTGCACAACAAATGTCTTGCTGCCAACCATGCGCCACCTTCTCATAGCAACCGGCTGCAGACTCGAATTACTGGCTGACTGTTTATCTCAGTGCGGACTCTGATGCAGGGTCTTTAATGTCAGACAATGCATTTCACACACCCAGCATTTCAACACTATTCGTGTGTCCACTGCCCTGCACCCAGTTCATTTCTTGCATCTGTCTGGGTCTCAGCAGTCACCACCCCAATGGCAGCACCACACCTCACTCCTCCTCAGGTGGGCGCAGTGATCAACCTTGCCTCAGTGCTGGTTGATCAATTGCCTTGTTTATGACAGGGACCTCCCTCCAGCTCCATTAGGTTGCGACTGCACAATTTTCTCTATCTAGCCGTGTCTCTGTGGCGACTCTTCAACACTCTGTCTCTCTGCCTCTCACTCGCTTGCAGCCAGACCACCAATACAACTGCCATCGGTGTCTCCTCCCGGTCTCTCGTTTCAGCTTTACTTACGTTCCACGGGCAGCACCGCTGACCTGGTTCAGAGCAAATGCTCTACCGTGTTTCCTCCTCTCCGCTCTCTGGTAAGTTTACTCGCAGCACACTGCCTCAGCTATTTTAGGAGCCAGCCCTGCTTTCACAAGGGATCAGGAACAAGCAGTGCCCTGTTCCCTTGCTAGGCCATGCCTCCTTGCTGAGGCATGTTTCGCCCATTCGACAGAAGGGATCAATCGCTGGCCTTCCAACCTCCATCCGATCCATCTACGTGATGTTGGAACCTCCCGAATGTAGCTTGTTGCATTGTAAACTGATGTTTATTACGGATATTCGGGGGATTTGGCGGGTGTTTGTCAGAGCTCACTTAGGGTGCGCCATCTTGGTTGGATGATAGCCACTCCCCCCTTATTTTTAGAGGTTAAGAATTCCCTTCACTAACTGCCATTGCTCTAGGCTATCAATGAGGAGAAAAGTGGGTATGTTGTAATCTTTGCTATTGTATATATAATGGTATACATGAACTATGTGCTCTATGGTCCTGTATCTACCTTATTTAGGGACGAAGGGGATAGCCCTGATTTGCCCATTGCCAGCTGTAGTTAAGTACTTATGTTCAGTAAAAAAACATTGCTAATAATGACAACCTTCTCCCTGTTATCAATATACAAGTAAAACTATGTATTTGCGGGGTGTGAGATTTTGGATTAGGAGCTGAATTGAGTACCGAGTATGGGTACTTAAGACGTAAATAAATACGTTTCTTGTTGGATAAAACACAGCTCAATGAGAATATATGGGCATCGGCCCAGGAGGAATGCAGCACAAAAAAAGCATGATTTTGTCTGGAGAGGTACTAGCTAAGTATAAAGTCAGCATCAAAACAACATTACAGTCAAGAAGCCAATCAGTTAAATTCCTAAATATTTCTACTAAAGAATGTAACTTTAGTAAATAGAGCAAGGTAAAATGTCAAACATTGAATAAGGGGATAAGGAAAGATAATTTGTTTTGTATTAATACTGCCAAAAACACCCATATGAACAATGATGCTGTAGAAGTCAATGTTAGTCCATAGCATTGGCAATGACAGTGATGAGGGCTCTCGTACACTCAAATCAAGAAACTGCCTCACTGAGACTTTAAGTATAGGGGCACGGTCAGTTAAGGTTTAGGCTGGTATCAATTGCTTCCAAGCTTCCTGGCCCCCTCATTGGGGACTGTGGCCACTGCGCCAAGGTTCTGTTGTTATGTAAACCGCATGCGCGCTGTGGCTATTTTCGCGCTGCGCTGCATTTTTCAAAAAGCCGCATTACATGACGAGCTCAGCTCGTCATCAGCGTGCGAGCGGCGCAACTGATGACGAGCTCAGCTCGTCATCAGCGCCCAAGTGGTTAAATGAGTCTTGAAAAATGCATGGTCACCAGAATGGTCTCATGGCTCCGAGTGGGGAACAGAGGTAATACAGGGATGGGATACTATTATCCAGAAGAATATACAGAGACAGCAGTGAAGAGAGTAGGATTGTCTAAATAACCAGGTTTTCAATGCTTTCCTGGATTCTCAATAGCAATATGCTGTTATTTGGAGAGGGAATTCTACAGGTTAGGGGATATAACAAAATAACTGCTTCGTACTCCTGAACTTAGGAATAGACATATAGTTTAAGCAGCCAGATCATAATGAGCACATAGGGGTATATTTATGTAGTAGGGAGGTGATAAAAGAAGGGTGTATGTTATAGAAAGATTTGAAAGTGATACAGCCTACTTTATTTTGTTCTACAGACAGCCAATCGAGATTTTTCATGAGTGGAGTAGTGTGACATCGCTTAGGTTTTTTATAGAGAAGACAAACTGCCTAGTTCTGAATGATTTGGAGCCTTTTAACGCAGCTTTTTTTTGTCCAGCATAGAGGGAGTTGGCATAATCAATCCTTGAGAGAAAGTGATACAGCCTACTTTATTTTGTTCTACAGACAGCCAATGGAGATTTTTCATGAGTGGAGTAGTGTAACATCGCTTAGGTTTTTTATAGAGAAGACAAACTACCTAGTTCTGAATGATTTGGAGCCTTTTAACACAGCATTTTTTTAGTCCAGCATAGAGGGAGTTGGCATAATCACTCCTTGAGATGACAAGAGCAGTACCCACTTGGATGAGGGAATGTCAGCCTACGACAGCCCTTACAGCGTAGGGCCGTCAGAGGAGATTAATCACAGGAGAGACAGAGTAATCTATGCCATTATTAATTCTAAGCTCCACCTGCATATGGATTTGGTGGGCGGACCGCATTCTTTGTGGCAAGTGTGGCCTCTTTACAGCCTGGGTACCCACCAATGAGGACACCACACACAGAGCTTAGTATTACATGTCTTTCCTCTGCTACGTGTAACTTCCTACTCAACATTGTAAACAAGCTGTCAATGCCATTGCACTCTGACATCTACATCACAGCTTTACGATTTATATTGATATTAGTTCAATCAACCTTCTTGGTGCTTTAATTATTCAACCTGATCTGGTTACTGGAAGCTGTCATCTTTACTGTCAGAGATGTTAAAAAACGATGGACAAGCAACAACATTCACTGAGTTTTCAAGTTATTATTTCTTTCACCATCTCAGAAGGCCAATGAATCAAATGCCAAAAGTGAGAAGAGTCTCTAGTAACAGACTTCACAGGATGCTAGGAAATCCCCATATGACACTTGGACACAAAATGGAAAGGTGAAGCATCAAATGGAGCCTTTTGTCAGCATAGATTTTTATCTTTTTCTGATGAACAAAGTCCTTTATCCGAGTTGTATTCTGACTTCCTTCTCCTTTGTTGGACCATTGAGGTAACTTGGTTGTCATTGCTCTACCAAACATCAAAGTCATTGGACTGTCACCTGTGGGCGAGTGAGGTGTTTACCTTTAGACTTGGAAGGTGGAATTCAAAACAGTTCTTAAATTGACCCTATCAAGATTTGCATGCTGTACTGCTTTCTATAGCATAAATCTCAACAAGTCTGTTGGCCTGGCAACACAAAGGTGGACTCTTCTGATGCTTTATATTCAGATGCTCCAGGAAACCTTGAATTCTTGACAGTTGAACGGCGGGCCATTATCAAACTTTAAAATGACCGGAATGCTCCATGTTGCAAAAACGCTGTGGAGTTTCTCAATTACTCACTCATGAGTTGTGAATGAGAGATCCTCTATTAACAAAAAACAGGAGAAGTCATTTATAATTACCTTCAGAAGATGTCCATTATTGAGTGGACCAAAGGAATTGATTGCTATTCTCCGCCATGCATGCTTAGGAAGTTCTGACATAGTAATGTTGATTACAGTTTGTAGAAAGGTAGCTTCATAGATGACAGGCCTTAAGTTCCTTTTCAACTCTCTTATCATATATGGAAATGAAAGTAGATCTCAGAGAGCTCTCTTGTTGGCAACAATACCGCAATGTCATTTGTGAGCTACTTCAATTATATACCATCTCTAACTCTCCGGAATTAAGATTCTCAGTCCTCTCAGTATAACTTCTTCCTGAGCTACAGACAGTTCATCTTTAATCATTTCGTACTTTGGGGATTCACCATCACTGGTGATAGGTCGAGCATGTCAGTTCCACGACTGATGTGCAATTATATCTTGCAACTTCAGCATGTCACTGTCATGGCTCATGGCAGTAATTATCTGGACTAACGATATGGCAGCTAGCGTATTTGATTTTACAGTGAAATTAATGTAGGCTTCAGCCATCTTGGATGGAGTACCTTCACCTTGTATTGTCACTCTGGAAAAGTAGTCAGCAGTGTTTTGATCCTTTCCTGGATGAAAAACAATGGTATATTCATACTCTTGTAATTGTAGTCCCCACCATTTAGTGCAAGGAGCCATCTTGGCTATTGGATTGCCAAAGATATTCAGTAAAGCTTGATGATCAATTATCATCATGAAGGCTTTCTGTACAGGAATACATGGAAATGTTCACAAGCCCACAACTTAGCCAACATTTCTTTCCAGGTTGTGAGTAAGCAAGTTCTGTCTGGACAAACTTCTACTGGCATACGCCATAATTTGCCTTAGAACATGGGGTGTCTGCTGTGCTGTGCCAGGATCGCACCCAACCCAACTGGCCTAGCATCAACAACAATCTCTCTATGAAGCTTTGGATTGAAAAGAGCCATTTCAGCAGCAGTTTCAATGGCTTGTTTGATTTGTTTTAAACTTCTCTCACATTCTTGTGATCAATTAAATGAAACATTTTTCTTTGTTAACTCTCATAAGGGAGTAGTTATAGTAGCAAAGTCTCACATGTATCCTGAAGATTAACTGGCCATGCCAGGAAATTAATTCATCATAGAAACATCTTGTGGGGGATCAGCATTTGACAGGGCTTGCACTTCGGCAGGATCTGGTGCCATACCCCCATCTCCAAAGATATGGCAAATAACTTTAACTTTCTCTAAAGTCAGCCCTGCATCAGTAAGTAAACAACATACTTGGTGAGAGCTTTATCATGTTCCTTTTGTTTTAGTACAAAAATCAATATTTAATCTCTATAATTGTACACAATCACAACCGGCTGCATGACACGTTGAATGACGTCTTAGATACATTCTGCGGGCGATGGCACAAGAAAACTGAGTCTCTTGTATCAAAACACACCAACATACGACATGAGTGTCGCGAGCGCAATCCCCGTTTCCACGCCCCATATGACACATTTGTTTTATTTCAGAGTGAGCATGGTTTATTTGCAAACCACGGGCATAAACAAAGTATTTACCTCCCTCACCTCTCTTCACCTAAATAAACTCTTTCAATGCAGTGAATGAACTATACTTCAAGCACGTAAGAACAATCAATCATGCGCACTCCGAATTAAAAGCAATGGCTCAGAATTCAAAGAAATGGTTCGCGGGCCAATTGCAGCAAATATATTCACGCTAGGTTGTAAATATAACTCTAAGTTGCCGATTCAATTTACTTTTAATTCTGAGCGCGGTGGTTTCATTTCTGTGAAATGTTGGTAAACGCATTGTAATCGATTGCTTATGTATATAAATGACATTGAGGCCTCTTGTTATAAAATTATGTTTGAAAAAAGAATATAAATACTAAAAAGAATATGCCAAATTGATTTGATTTTTACAGACGATTTAGTTTGTTGGGGTGATTTATGAAGGAGTGATTAGTGGTAGAGCTATAAAAATGGCTATTTCCAATTTGCTTTGCAGCAGTACGGGCTTTCCAAGTTGGACGACCCTACCTTTTATTGCTATAATGTGCCTCTGGCAAGAAACTGTTAGACATAACGACCTGGAAAGGAGACAAACAGCGGGAAGGACCCCTTTGTTTACCTCGGTCTCCCCGAGAGCAGGCATGGGGCCCCCTCACCCTCAGGTGCCAAACGGAAGAGGCCGTTGGTACTTCCAGTCTGAACAAGAGACGGCATCAACAGTCAAGTGTATTTTTTCCATGTGAGTGAGCATGTGTCTGTGTGTCTTGTTGAGAGTTTGAGACCCTGCATAATGGGCGCAAAAAGAAATCACCGCGAGCATGCCGTGCTCGCGGAGATTTCTTACCGTTTTGGGGAATTTTGCACAGCGCAACTCCGCAAATACCGCCCACCCCTAATCAGCGGATGTATGACGTTATAACGCATACTTTTACTCCGCAGACCATTACAACGCGACTTTTACTCCGCATACCGTTACAACGCATAGCGCCTTGGGGCGCTGGATAGTGGTAAGTATAATTTACTATTCTAACTCCAGTCCCCGTGGACCCTAGGGAAGGTGTTGGATAGTAAATTATACTTATTCCCTATCCTAGAGCGCCCCCCAGCGCAATGCGTTGTAATGGTATGCGGAGTAATGGTCGCGTTGTAATGGGTCTGCGGAGTAAAAGATCCGTTGTAACGGGTGTATACCTAATCAGCTTGCAGCATGCCACATAAATGTTAACAGATTCCTAAGATGTTTAATAGCTTTGAAAAGGAAGATCAGCTATGATTTGACCTATGAGATGAGTGCAGCTTGTTGCCAAGGCCTTTCTCGCTTTGTTGATGTCTGCCTGTATGGGCATCATTGAAAGCCTTCGCTGTCCGAGGTCCATGTTCGATTGGCAGCCATGTGCAAATCCCAGTCTCATAGTTAGTTTGTGATGTGGGTCTGCTCTTTCTTTACTCATTACCTTTTTACAGCAGTATGTCTTTAGTCGTGTGGGGGAGAAGCTTCCCCTGTGAGTCCTCACAAGTACCGAACTATTGTACAAATGTTTGCAAAGGATGAATGTTTGCATCAACGGAATACTACTATGTTCATAGTTCAAGTAAAAAAGGCAAAAAAAAGTTTAAAGTCCCCACACCCTGCCTTTGGGTGCTGGTCATAATGATATTGTAGGGAGCACTAGCCCATATGTGAATGTTTCAATTCATTGATGGAAAGAGTTTGTGTCTGTATGCCAGCAAATGTTCAGCGATGTGAGGCTGTGCTGAAGTTTCCAGGTTAAACACAAGGAGATGATGGACGGAGCACTGAAACTTTTCAGACACTCACCCCCAGTCACTTGTCTGGGTTGTATCCATCATCGTTCTTTAGCTCACTTTCTGGGTAATACCCCTCATCAGCCAGGCTAGCTTGAATCCAATGGAAAGTGAGAAATGGACCCAAGCAAGGGACCCATGTCTGGGCATACTATGGCAACTTACGGCTGAAACTTTTCAGACACTCACACCCAGTCACAGATCTGGTTTGAATCCATCATCATTCTTTAGCTCACTTAGCCACCCCAGTTCAGACCCAGCAAATATGCAAATCAGTCTTGACCCCATGCTCATGGGAACAGTCCAGACCAAACTGCCAAGCCTGGTCTTCCTGGACTGGAAACAAGCATCCTGGGACCGGTTTCGGGATAACACCCCTCATCAGCCAGGCTAGCTTGAATCCAGTGGCAAAGTGAGCAGGAGACCCACGTCTGGGCATACCCTGCCAACCTACTGCGAACAAAGCAAACACAAGCAGATGATGGATGGAGCCCTAAAACCTTTCTGACACTCACCCCGAGTCACAGATCTGGGAAGAATCCATCATTGTTCTTTAGCTCACTCCGCCACCCCAGTTCAAACCCAGCCATATGCAAATCAGCCTTGACCCTGTGTCTCATGGGAACAGTCCAGACCAACTTGGCTTGACTTGGCAGTTCGGTCTGGACTTTTCCCATGAGGCACAGGGTCAAACCTGATTTGCATATGGACAGGTCTAACTGGGCTGGCATGGTGAGCAAAAGAATGATGGATTTAACCCAGATTTCTTGACTTGGGGTGAATGTTTTGATTTGTTTTCCATTCCGTCCATCAATTGTGTGTCTTTTGCAGTTTCTAGGTCTGCATCCAAGTTCTGGGAACACCTCAAATATTTATTTAGGCCTGTTGAAAGATATTCGCTGGAATTTTGTGCATGGTGGAAAGTCACTGCAGGTATCGTACCACAAGAGGAAAACTGTTTCCCACAGCAGCAGCATCACACCACTGTGAATCCACTTTGATTGTAATACAGTGTTAAACTGCAGGTATTGCAGCTGTCTAGCTGCTGCCTTCTGCTGCCTCTCCTGTGTGTCAACTTACCCATGAGAAATACGGAAACGTGGTGGAGGGTGATGGAAGACCCATCGTCATTTTTGCAATTTAAGTCTGCCCTATGACATTCTGTAGCCTAATTCCTGTTCATGGGATCAGCTGGGGCCCTCGAGGAAGGACCAAAATGAGAACAATGGGCAATACATATGAAACATACAATTACACGAAAGAAACCCCAAAGATCAACAACAATAAATCTACAACTCTAAAAAAGCTGTTACTGCCGAACAGTGACTGTTTTCTGCAGTTAAATCATCTCAGCCGTAATCTTCAAACCATCCGCCCTTTTACAGAAAAGAATAAGAGCACAAAATATAGCATATTTCATCTTCCAATCAAAAGCAAAATCTTTTAACTAGTCATTTTTAAAATCCGAGGACCTCTCTTTTTTATTAATCCGTCTGGTACATCCCAAAGACCCAAAAGACAAACGGCGCCCTGGCATTCTGATAAGGTGTACAATGAATAAACATTAAATTCAACTTGCATCCTTTCTGATACAGGCTCTGTCTCCTGTTTTGATCTAAAATTTGGAAAAGTGTCGTTCTTAGCAATTCCAACACTTAATCTGAATTATACATCCAAAATAGACCATTTAAGTAACTCTTTAACTGAGCATAAACGTTTGAGATTATCCTTCCCTATGACTAATTCTCGTTTTGTTTTCTAAAAGGTCTCTAAAATTATCAACATTTTCAAAGAATGGCGTGAAACTTGGAGAACAAGAGCATATAAAGTGAGCAGCCAACAACCAGTTTGAAACACGCTAATATGAACGGGTACATTTCAATGCGGCCCTCTCAGGACTTCTAAAAAAACACATTTTTTAGGTTCTGGTGCTCTGGAAATGCCAACTGAGAAGAAATAAAGGCTTATAATTATGAAATACAATGTATAGACGGCTAATCGGTCAATTAGCTGAGTCTCTTTGCACGCACCAGCTGTAACCCAATTAACTGAGCAATTAACTCAACAGTTCACTGTTGCACTCAGTAGAATACTAACAATACACCCGAGCCAGCAGCTTTCGGTTTCCTAAGAATACAAAAGCCAATCTTTCTTTAACGCCTTGAAAAACAAATGCAGAGCTCTGTAATCGTGTTTTTCCCAGTGCTCCAATCTTTTAAATGTACAAATGTATGATTGGCAAACTCATGAAGTGCAGCAGTGATATTGGCAGGTATAACGTGAAGAGAAAGTTTTAAAACATTTACAAAACCACTTGAGTAGGACCTAAAAGATAGGACAACAAAACTGGTTTGTAATTTTTATTATAAATATAATTCTAATCCAATATTTCCAAACAGTCTGAATGTCCACAACGAAATAAAACACACAAAAAAATGCAGATGGCCATCATAAAACACAAACGGTGCTCATCAGCACTAGCGGCAACCCCTGCTCAAAACTGAAAGATTAATGAGACAATTTTTAGTATCGATGTATTCATGTTACAGTTGTCTATAACTTTTCAGTTGTTAATGGTGGTGGTGCTATAAAAACACACAAACCTAATGTTGCTGTGGGAACAGAAACAAGCCTAAAAACTATTGAATGATTGCACTTCTCGACATGGAGTCTAAGTAATATGCAAGCATTCTATTGGAAGAGCTACAGGCCTGGGCTGAAACGACCATGCACCTTCCTTTTAATCAGACGGGCTTCGTGGCTAACTCTGCTACTACAACCAATGTGTTAACATTACCAGTCCTGATGGGGAAAGCGACAGTCCAACAAACCCATCTGCACTGTTGCGTTGTAGACTTTAAAGTGGCCTTCGACCGTGTTCCCAGGGGTCTGTTATGGCAGAAATTAAAATCGTGGGACATACCCCAGCCTCTTCTACATGCAATAGTACAACTCCATACAGAAGCATAGATCAGAATCAGGCTGGGTGAAGGCTTCCATGTCTCCAGGAAGATACAAATTGAAACTGGTGTCAAACAAGATTGCGTGTTGGCCCCACTTCTTTTTCATTTGGTTATATCCGACCTATCTCCAGTACTCAACAATGTAAATTGCCATCCTCCTCAATTAGATGAAACCCCCATCAGCAATTTGCTGTACACCGATGACTTGGTGGTGTTAAGCCACACAAAAGTGGGTCTCCAGGGGTTATTGGACAAACTGATTCCCTACACGACAAGAAATTGCTTAGAACTGAACTTGTCAAAAAGCAAAACAATATCTTTTTGGAAGCAAAAGAGGTTAACAGAAAGGTGGTATTTCAATGACACAAAGCTAGAACCAACCTCCAGTTATAAATATTTGGGCATCTTTTTCAACACCAGCTGTACATTCATCAAGCATAAAGAAGCGTTAAAAACCAAAGCCCTGTCGTTAGAAGCTGCTGCCGCAAAACTGTCAAAACAGCTACTTGGCCCGAGCCTAAATCCCATGCTGAAAGTGATGAAGGCTAAGGTAATTGATTCTTTGACGTGTGGGCACGAGATCGCTAAGGGCACAACCAGCACATTAATAAACAAACTAACAACTAAAATCTTTAAACAAGCCTGCCGGTTGTCAAGATCTGCCTCACCAGCCCGGGTTAGACTTGAACTGGGACTACAAGATCACCATGGAGTAGAGGCCGGCACGTTTATAAAACTGTGTCATAGATTGTGCCGTGCTCGTAGCTTTCCCTGAAGGCCCGACTATGGCAGGAAATACAGAAAAACCTGACCAGCCAAATGTATTGGCAACTCCTGGATCGCAGTTTACAGCTATTAGGAGTAAAAGACCTCTGGGAAACAAATCCCACCCACCCGGTGTTAAAGATCGCTATCAGAAAGACTTTTAGACTGTGGTCCTTTCACTAAGACAGGGCAATACTGTCAAAAAGGAAAAACGCCTGGGCTGTAATCTCCAATTTTAAACTGGGTGTTCAGCTGCCCTACCTGTCAAGCACATATGCACTTTATTGGAAACAAAAGTTTTTAGCCCTGAGGATGAGTGACTGGCCCTTTTTAAAGAACCGTCCCGAGTGGCGCCGTCCAGGTAGTAGTATTGAATACAGATTGTGCGGCAATTGAACACATCATCTGTGTATGCCCTGCATTCCTCATGGGCAGATGGTCATTATTGTGGGATCAATGGATCAGGTTGGGAGTTCAATCCTGCCGCGAGGCAATATTGGCTGCTCTAAATCCTGACAATACTAAGTTGAACATTGGGCTCACTAAATTTGTTCACAAAGCGTCAAAACTACTGGCAGCCACAACTGCAACCAAACCCTCCTCATCTTAGCATGGCGGCCGAGTTAAAAGGCTCAACAATCGAATTAAAGACTATAATATCAGAAAACCAGAGTGAGGCCTTTCAGCACAACATTATTAGCTCATAATGATCTCTCTAATTTTTTGTAATTTATATCCCCCCGTTTCTAATAATTATGATTATCATTTTCATTGTACAAATTAGTTGTGTTTTAAATTGTATTTTTTTTTAAACCAATCAATAAAGTTATTACAACTAATGTTGCTGTGAGACAAAACTGATATGTCATGGGTACAGTGACATGCATGTTCCCCACACAGAACTTTCAAGACATTTTTAGTTTTGATATAGCATTTTATTGTTAAAGCCAGACTACCTCCTCCCTTAGTAACAGTTGGCACAACACACGGTATTTTGTTTAATGTTGGAGTTGCAAACTTAGATCGTCAATTTATTCTACAAAATGTTCTTTTCAAGACAAGAATGAAAATCGCAAACCAAAGCAACTCACTGACCAGTCCCTAAGGTGGTAAATTAGTGCTGCCCCCACTCCTGAACTATTTAAGACACCGTTCATTCTTAAACTCTGAATGAGGTTGACCTTAACTTAGCACTCAAAAGGCCTAATTCACAAACTGCACTTTGTAGTACGGTATGTAGTATTAAAGTTGTACTACAAAACTCATAACACATTTTTATTCACAAGCTGCCCTTTTATGTTAATGTACGCTTTTGAGTAAGGTTACCTCTTTTCGGTATTCCCAAGCAGCACTTACGTAGTAAATGACTCTTTTGTGCTTGTGAGCACTTTTGTAGTATCTTTCTACCTCCATTAATTTCTCTGGTAGGGCATTGCAATATCATGGTTGGACATGTGATAAGCTGAATTTACGACAAAAGCTAAAGTTCCTACAAAGTGTAGGGTACAACAAAGGGGCAGTTTGAAAATAAGGAACTGTAGTAAACTTACCCAAATTGTTGAGTTTTTCAGAAATGTAAGTTACCATTGTGCATCAGGTCCCCATTGTTCTCTTTATGTGATGATTCCTCTTATCTTAAATTTAGATTTAAGAATTTGCTGGTAAATGGTCTAATATCTAGATGCTATATTAAGGTGTGGTATCTAAATTTCGTTATCAAAATGTCGTCTAACATGCATATTTCGCCGTCTTGTTTACAAACAATATCCATTTGAAGTTAATAATAGAAAATCTTTCAACGCATTTGAAGTTGCAATAAATGTACTCCGTGTGACACTAATTTAATCAATAAGAATGCTCTATTTCCACGTCTATTTTACAGATACCTTCCCATGCCCAATCCTAGCTCCTAAACTACGGTCTGCATAATATGTATTATGACATACTAGTCCCTTGTCCTCCTAGATTACAAAACATCAGCGCCTGCACCCACTACAGTAGTCTGATGGCAGATTCAGCCTCCTGTTTTGATTACATAGCATGACCAGGGCTGGTTCTAGGATTTGGGATGCCCTGGGCTAAATGGGAATGTGTGAGGCCCCTATAATTTAGATAAGTGGCCCCTTGCAAGGAGACCATTCAGAGACACAGCTGGACGCCTATTGTCCAGTATTTTTGCACCCCCACAGTTTTAACTTTTAGGCCACTAGCATTTCTCATACCTTCAGTCCTATAGGTGTGAGAATTGCTTGTAGGCTAAAAGTTAAAACTGTGGGGGCGCAAAAATGCTGGACAATGGGCTTCCCGCAGTGTCGTTGAATGGTCTCCTTGCAATTGAGGGAGCGTCTCCCTCCCCTAGGCCTCCAGACACCATCCCTGAGAGGCCCGGGGAGGGGGGGCCCCTCCAATGGACCTTAATTGCAATGAGGCACCACCAGTGCGGGCCCCATGCGGGTGGGCTAAGTGCAAGGCCCTGTGCAGCTGCCCACGCTGTCCATGCTTAGCACCGGCCCTCTATAAAAAAAGAGGGAGGAACCCACACTTCATTATATTTCACACCATTCAGTTTTGGATGAAAGGATAAACAAAACTTAATATGTTTATCGTGGCGATTATTTACGCCGTTTTATTCATCAATTTTGTAAAAAAAGCAACTTTTGGTGGATATTATTTATGTCAAGAGAAATACCACTGCTCTTCACGTACTGACCATAAAAGTCGTGATGCCTAATCTTTACAACACAAAACATGAATCAAAATACATGTACAATATGGAGACATATAACTAATAAATAATTTACAAAAAAGTGATAACATTTCAAAAAGAAGGGAAAGATGTCAAAGTATTTTTCAGTAACATCATTGTAAGCATTTAAGCAAACATACACTTAATCACAAAAACAATATTTGACCACAACGCAGCCTTCAACTGAGTCTGCATGAAAACAAAACAACCTCTCGATAGAAATGTTTTTAGGCTTTGAATTCCTAAGTATTTTATCTGTATTTCAAGACTTAGGACTTGATCCTGTTCGCCTACGCGTTTCGAGTTTGGGAGATTTCTTCGCAAACTCTCTTCAGGGCCAAATTAATTCTTTCCCCTGTTCCTTAAACCTCTGGGGACTTGAGGTAAGTTCAGTTCGTCCAAAACACTTAGATGGATTTGTTGAGTCTGTGCGCTTTCTGGATGTGAGGCAAGGAGGGAACCAGGTGTTCGCTGCGATTTTCTGTTTTGAATTATGGGTTTTTAATGTTGTGCCACTCGTGTTTCACATTCAATCATGGAAATCTTTTGAGCCGTCCGGAGTTGTGGATATGGGCAGCTCGCAGTAGCTTCCAAACCGCCTTCGTTTCCGGAAGATCCCGGTGTGTGCCGGTTCCCCTTTTAAACTTCCATCGAATTCTGTGATTCTATCGTTCAATCACATTCCATTATGCAGTCGAAATGTCTGCACGTACCTTCCCCAGCACCGGCCCTCAGCATGACGATGATTCCAACTCCACAATGAACACATAATAATTATCCAAAACCATTACCACAGGTAAGAGAGGTGTGATTGCACAGAACATATGTCCAACACCCGACATAAATAGCAGAAAATGCCGTTTGGCTATCATCAGCTAATGAAGATTTCCATAGGAATCTGCAGCAATGGTCAATCGCAATGAGTATCTGTTGTATACCCTCATCATATGTTTATAATGTCAATCAGCACACAAGGTTGTGCAGTGTGAAAAGCACTATGTCACTTGATTCAGAAATCAGCACCAAAGGCAGACACATTCTGTTGTTAAAGCTGCCTTTCAGCTTCAGAGGAATGCCAGTTATGAGAGCATTCTATGTCATTTATTTCCACTGATTCATTCAGCATTAAGGAACACAATGAATATTTAAAGAATAATTCAATAAAAGAATGAGACACTTTCAGAATGTGGTCTCCTGTCGCCAACTCATATAGCACTTTGTCAACAGTAAAAATAACAAGCATTTACAATGCAATGGTCTCGGCATTATTAAAGGTAGAGCTATTGGCATTGCTCATTATTATTATTTTTTTAAAAATCATAAATAAATGGCAATGTCATTTACATTGCCAATAGCTTAATCGTTAAATAAATGGCATTGTCATTTACAATGCCAATAGCATAATCGCTCGCAAATGCATGACCTATTGCATTTACACCCACACAGAGCCACACACACAAAGCCACTCACACACACATAGAACCACCCACACAGAGCCACCCACAGAGTCATTCACATAGAGCCACCTACACAGAGCCACCCTCACACAGACAGAGCCACCCACACATAGAGCCACCTACAAAAAAAGTTATCCACACATAGAGCCACCTGCAAAAAAAGCTATCCACACAGAGCCTCACACACACACACACACAGAGCTACGCACACACAGAGCCACACACACACAGAGCTACGCACACACAGAGCCACACACACACAGAGCCACACACACACACAGAGCCACACACACACAGAGCCACACACACACACAGAGCCACACAAACACACACAGGAGAGCAAGCACAGCGAGGGGGCAGGAGAGCAAGGACAGCCAAGGGGCAGGAGATCAAGCACAGCGAGGGGGCAGGAGAACCAGAGGGCAGGGGAGCAAGCACAGCCAGGGGGGAGGGGAGCAAGCACAGCCAGGGGGTAGGAGAACAAGCACAGCGAGGGGGCAGGAGAACAAGCACAGCCAGGGGGCAGGGGAGCAAGCACAGCCAGGGGGCAAGGGAGCAAGCACAGGCAGGGGGCAGGGGAGCAAGCACAGGCAGGGGGCAGGGGAGCAAGCACAGCCAGGGGGCAAAGGAGCAAGCACAGCCAGTGGGCAAAGGAGCAAGCACAGCCAGGGGGCAGGGGAGCAATACACACCCAGAGCCACATACACACACCGAGAGCCACACACACCGAGAGCCACACACACACACACACCGAGAGCTACACACACCGAGAGCCACACACACACCCATACACACACACACACCGAGAGCCACACACACACACACCGAGAGCCAAAATTGATTGCCTGAGCACTTACCAGTTATCTCTTTCCTTGCCTGACTGCCCAATCCTAGAATATACATTTTCCACTGCTTTCATTTACTTAGACACTCATCTTTACTTCGTTACAAGCTCGAACGTTTTTGGACTCTATAAATATTCTGCAACAGACGTTTGAGGTGCAATAACCTTAAGCTACGAGCCAATGAGTATTCAGACTTTTAATGCCACAGGCTAATGTGAGCTGATAAAGCAATCTGGAAAGCATTGCAGAAGAACACACTAGAGTTATGTGACAAGGCTAGGCCATGCATGCATTAGTAAGTAAACAATTTCACAGAAAACAGAAGTATGGTTTTAACTTTAAAGGAAAGCAACACACGAGTAATATGTGCACAACCCGCGTGGAGACGTCTGCACCTGTGACATCATGATTTCTGACAGAGGTGTTTCAAAACAGAAAGGCTTGGCAGACTGTAAATAAGGAGTATTTGCTACCAAAATGGCTAGGCAAAGCATACAAGTTGAATGAATTACAACTATTTTACAAAACTTCTGTGGAACAGGACCAGTGTATTTTTTTTATGTGTTTATGGAAGGTTCAGAATCACTGCATACTTGGAGTATTGTGAACATCAGACCTTTGAATAAATACTTCCATCAAGGAAAGTCAAATCCCACGCCATGATCCTGCAAAGAAAACTTTAGTGTTTCTAAAATATGAATGGTGCATGAATTGTCATAACTTATTTCATTGCTTTTATGTTTCTTGCACATTGTTTGGGCATCCAATAAATGGAAATTTAAGTTCTAAACAGAGATGGCCAAAATGATGGCTTTAAAACATCCTCTGGGCATTATTAGGAGCGTGGACAATTTTTGCATCTGATGAGTGTTAATTTAAGCACATAATCCCCTCGAAAGAATAAAGATGATGGCCCACACTTACAAGCACTTTGCGTCAGGTTTGCATTACTTTTTTAATGTAACCCCAATACAAAGTGTAGTAGTGGTATTTTCAATCCAACACAAATCATGATTTGCAGTGGATTGAAACTAAAAGCAACACAAAGCTGCACAATGTGCTGCCTTGTGCTACTTTGAAGCAAGGGGGCGTTCAATGGGCGGTGAATGGGTGTTCCCATGCAACGATCATGGCAGATATGGCGCTGTTCTGCTCTCTCCTGTTTCCATACCTTAGCAACTTTACTTGCTGTGTTGCATGATTTCTTTTTTATTGGATCTGGGCCCATCTATTCTCACAATGATTTGAAGGCAACAGAACAGATAAAGCAGCCGAACTGTAAGGTCGTTTGTTAGATTAGTGGCACAACATTCTGCTGCATTAAAAGCTGTCAAATTATTAGAATGGGGCGCATCTGTGCAGCGAATACCGGAAGGCAGCAAGTGTTTGTTGCACAGCTGGATTGCACTAAAGATTGCACAGCTGGATTACACTAAAGAGTGAAGAGCACAATCCGGAAGATATGGTTAGCAAGGAGAGCTAATGCAATCTCAGTCACAATCAACCAGATCATGGTTACCACCTTAAACACAGCAGCAGTAACACATTGGTCAGAGTAAAATTAGTTTCTGCATTACTCAAAACAGACTGCCTTTCATTCCCGAGATTAATGTACAGCTACATTGAAATAAATGTTATGCAAGCAGCTTTCAGTGAAGAATTCTAATTACCTATTTAAAATGTGAAGCGTGGGCTTTGATAAAAGTCTTGGCACATGTTTAACCACAGAAACCTGCTGACACTGTATTTACAACAGGGAAGCCGCCTTTCCAAAAACGACTTGCAAGTCCAATAGAATTCATCACAAGAGCCACTAAACACGAGAGCGAAACCATAAAATCACTTTGAACAACTAAACACTGCTTTAAATGAGTTAGCCTGGGTGAGTCATGATTTGCTTTTAATACCTAGGCCTCAAAGAGCTTTGGGATGTACTGGAGTCAGAAGGTTCTCGGGTTAACGCAAGGGGAGAAGCATAAGTGACCTTTCCAGTGGTCGACACCCCACCACCTAAGATTATTACATTCTTACACCCCATTTTTGTCGGTTCGACTTTAAGTTAACACCTTGCCCACCCGGAGCACACACTCACCAGCAACATACAAATATTACCCTACTTGTTCAAGAAAATATAGCGGGAACTCGCTGACCACTGCATCCATCAAACAGCCAGTCATATGACTCAGTCTCTTGCGGATTGGGGTTTACAAACACAGTGGAGTTGTTTAACAGAATTTCAGAAGACTGTCAGACACGGCTTGTAAAGAGCCAAACTCAAAAGTAGGCATAAGTCAAGGTGTGGTTCAGCTCACATATTAATAATGTAAATAGTTCTATTCACCCACGGCTATGCATTACGACATACATCATGGGAAATGTTTGATAAAATCACCATCCAAACCAATTACATGCGACTTAAGCCATTAAGATGTCTTGGCAGCCAATTTAGCCTATTTAATTATGTAGAAACTGGATAAGAAAACTTGCATTGGCGATGTCTAATGGTCTGGCCTTGGCAAGCAAGCAACATTTTATTTTGTTTATGCATTTAACTGTATAGCAAACATTGGCACTTCATTTTGCATATTGCATAACATTAAAAAAAACAAGAAAAACGAGTGCAATATGGGGACAGAAGGCACGAAAAACGGCACAATCATGGGCCAGAAGGCATGAAAAACGGCACAATCAGGGAAACGTGTCGCATAAACCAGCTATGGATATAATTATCAACTGATTTCTTTTAATTCAATTATACAGAAAGTTTGACTCATTTTTATTCAAACCAGAGTGCATTGTGGCTTCCGATGCAGTCGATCAAATCCCTGCTCGGGGCATTTAAACTATAGTTAAGGAATCCTTTCTGCTATGCTTGTAAAAAGGTATCACCTGAAAGAGCAGGAGGGTATTACCTATTTAAAATGTGAAGCGGGGTCTAGTTCTGTATTCCAGAGCTGCTTGTATGTGGAACGTATTATTGGAGCTTGGTCTTGCATGGTGGTGTACAAACGGGTGACTAATTTTTTGGGAGAAGCTCGAGTTAATATGTCCTAGAGTGCCAGCAGTACTGGGGGTTCGTCTGGGAAACCCTCCCAGAATGCTCGGCAGGAAGACTTCAACTTATGATATGTAAACAGGTCTCGGAACGTTGTGGGCGAGCCCTCCTCTCCAATCTGTGGATCTCTAAATTTCCCCTCAGGGTATATATCAGCAAATGTACGCAATAGTGTGCTGGCTAGGGATACGTCACCTCCACTCACCGCCAAACAGGGTATCATCGGGTTCTGTTTCATTGGGATGGCCGGCGCATACAGCAACGGGAGTTGCGCTCGTTGCTGCAGTTCCCGCCATACCCATCGCAGTGTGTCAGCCGAATCAACATCCCTAGTGGGTCACGGAGTTTTTTGATAGAGCACCACATTCAAGGACAGCGGTGCTACCGAGTCCAGCTCAACAGCCACATGTGGCTGATAGGGTGTCGGGTATGCCCAGAAATGCAAAAATTTAGCCTGCGCACATAGGGCGTATAGATGTATGTCGGGAGCACCTAACCCTCCTTGTCTCAGTGGTAGGGTCAGCAAGGCCCACGAGATTCTAGTCTGAGTGCCAGTCCACACCAAGGATAGAAGATGAGATCGCAGGCACGTAAAGAAGTGTTTCGTGAGTGGGTTCGGGATGTTGGTAAATAAGTATAGAAATTTGGGCAGTATGATCATTTTTGCCAGTGCAATTTTACCAGTGATAGATAGCGGTAATTTTGACCAGATGGCCACTCTACCCTCAAGCCAATATACGGCCCGCCCAAAATTTAAGGACCAAATGTTTTGGAGATTGTGGCTAATCCATACTCCCAAGTATTTTACTTCGTCGGCCTCCCACCGCAGTGGGAACTCCGAGTGTACTTCCGGTGTATTATCTGTTAGGGGAAATAGTACCGATTTGGTCTAGTTTATGGACACTCCAGATAGTCCTCCAAATTTTACAAATTCTCGTAATAAAGGGTTCAGGTTGTCAGCTGGGTTCAGGACGTAGAGGGTGACATCATCCGCGTAAAGAGAAATCAATAAACTTTGTGAGCTAAATCCAATACCTCTACAAGTGTGGTGTTGTCTTATGCGGGCTGCGAGTGGCTCCATCGCAATAGCGAACAACAGAGGGGATAGGGGACAGCCCTGTCGAGTACCATGAGAGATCTCGAAGGGGCCTGATATTATACCGTTAACTCTAACTCGCGCTGTTGGTTTGGTGTAAAGGAGGCAAATCTGATTAATGAATAAAGTGCTGAAGCCCATACGTTGTAATATGCGAAATAGATAGGGCCACTCAAGGGAGTCAAATGCTTTTGTGGCATCCAGGAACACCGCAGCTGCATGGACAGTGGGGTGGAGGTAATGCAATACTGAGAATATGGTTCTCAGGTTATGGGATGTGGAACGACCAGGTATAAATCCCGATTGGTCAGGCAGGGCCACCATGGGAAGCAAAGGTTGCATTCGATCGGCTATGATTTTTGCAAATATTTTGATGTCAACATTTATGAGGGAAAGAGGCCTGTAAGAATCTAGAGATTGGCTATCTTTGTCTGGTTTCAGCAATGTTATAATCAGGGCTTCTCTCATCGATGCGGGGGAGGATCTCTAGTTCTAATGATTCTGCAAATACCTCATGTAACCTAGGTGCCAATTCCTCCACATATGTTTTATAAAATGCTGTGGTGAGACCGCCTGGGCTTGGCGCCTTATTTAATAGTAACCCCTTAATTACTTTTGCTATGTCTGCAACTGTCACTGGAAGGTCCATATATTTACGGTGTGCATCGCTAAACCACACCAGTGCAATGGAGTCCAGAAAGGCCTCAAGATGTTCCGGAGAAGCAGTGTGTTTAGCTGTGTACAAGTCAGCGTAAAACTTTTCGAATTCGTGTAGAATGTCAGTTTGACCTACAATTATGTTTCCCATGTTGTTGTGGATTGTGTATATGTAGTCAGTTCTGCCGGTTGTACTCAGCATTCTAGCCAGCGTTCGGCTCGGTCTATCTCCCTCTCTATATCTCCGGGCCTCAGCATGTTTGCCTAGAAATTTTAATTCTTGCTGCGCCTCTTCTGTCTAATAACTTCGCTTTCAACTGTGCAGTTGTTTCTGGCGTGGGTTTCTCACAGAATTGCTTCTCTATGTCATGTATTTGGCCCTCAATCGTGCTGATAGTACCTCTGCTTGCTTTAAGGACACCGGCCTACCACGCAATGCATTGACCTCTTAAAGGTGTCCCATAAAACTGACTCAGTGGATACCGATCCTGAATTAGTGTCAAAGTAATCTTTTATGTCCTGTCTGATTTCTTCCTTGAAGGCTTCATCAAGGAGTGCCTGTGGCGGCAAACGCCAGCTAAATGCGTGAGTTGGGGCATCGGGGATGTTTAATTCCAAGAGGCAGGGTGCATGATCTGATAAGGATCGGGCCAATCCACCTACACGGGCAGTCCAGGCGGCCACATCTGGGGAGACCAGCCAGAAATCTATTCTTGACCATGCGGCATGATGACTAGATATGCATGGACCTACACACTCCCTGGGGTGTCTGACTCTCCAAATGTCCGTTAAGGCCCCCTACACTAAGATGTCATGTAAGGCCTGGCTAGCGTGCGGATGTAGAGGTCTAGGCGCCCCCTGTCTGTCCATGGAGTCATCTAGAACGACATTAAAGTCACCTCCCCAGATTATGGTAGCACAGTCCATCCCAGCAATCCGAGCCCAGACTTGCCTAAAAAATTCAGGGTCATCAACATTTGGACCATACACACTCGCTAGAGTCACAAATTTGCCACACAACACTCCATTTGCAACTGCATATCTACCTTCTGGATCAATGTACGTGGTACGTTCCCTCCAGTCCAACCCTTTCCGTAACAGTATAGCCACCCCTCGTGCATAGTTAGAATATATGGCAGAGTAGGTGTGTCCCCATCTAGCATTTTTGAGTTTCACTGAAGGCAGAGAGTTGATATGTGTTTCTTGTATAAAGCAAACATCTATTTCATGCCTCTGTAGATATGCATGCATCATTTTCGCTTTCCTGCCATCATTCAGACCACGGATGTTCCATGTCAGGATTTTAGTAACTCCCATGTGTAATCAACAAACAGAGCGCGTCTGTCTCCAGAGTGTCTCCCCGTGACAGTGTAATGCATGACCATTGTATTGTTGTTATCATACTGACATTTAACCAAACACCCAACTACACCCACCCACCCCCACCCACAACAACCCCCCAATAAGGTTGTGTCTGAATCCCTCCATAAACACGCAATGCGTGAAAAAATTATCAATAGTGGGATCTTTCCCGTGGGGGTGAGGTAACAGAGGCATGCTCCCCTGTTTACACAGGGTGGCCAAGCTTACTATCGGTAAACCCCCCCCCAGAGTTTACACATTCAAACATAGATAGTGGCGTAAAGGCATAAACCGCTTAGGAAAAAAACAGTATTGTGGAAGAAAAGGAGCGGAAGAACATCGCAACCACGGAATAAATTACAATCTCTCGTATCTTATAAACAGCATTATTAGCAGCACAATGAGTGAGAGAATGACATTTTAAACAGTTAGAGCAACACAGCCAGCTCTCACTTGTTCCAGGATAGCAGTCAGTCATTATCACTCAGCTGGTTTACCAGAAGGTCATCTCCGGCTCCTCTTTTCTTCGCAGTTGGTCCACATACATGTTTAGCAAATTTGAGTGCTGATTTTGCGTCCACAAAGAAATGAGACGTGCCACCATGCGACACTTTAAGTTTTGCCGGATAGAGTAAAGAGTACGGAATCTGCGCTTGCAGTAATAGACGTTTGGCCGGAAGGAATTCCCGGCGCGCAGCCTGCACCGCAGGGGTGAAGTCCGGGTAGAACGATATCTTGTTCCCCTTGTGGGTGATAGGGCCCCGTTCTCTGGACAACCTAAGGATGGTGTCTCTATCTTGGTAATTCAGAATTTTAGCAAGAATGGGCCTGGGCGTACCTCCAACTGGCGGTTTGGGACCCAGCGCTCTATGCGCTCTTTCTACCGCAAAGACCTGTGACAACTTAGGGTCGAATAGCTTATGCAGCAGATCAGCCACATAGGTTTCCATCTTTGATATAGCCGTGGTCTCTGGAATATCTATGAGGCGTAGGTTGTTTCTCCTAGAGCGCGCTTCCAGGTCATCATTCTTTGCCCTTATGACCGTGAGGAGTCTGTCCATATGTAAAAGTTGTTCCTTCGTCTCCTGTCTGAATTCGTGGAATTCGGTTTGTCTGTTTTCAAGGCAGTCCAGTCTCGTTTCGTGAGTCGTGACCTGAGATTTTACCAAATCCAGTTGTGACGTCAGGGTGTCCAGTTTGGCGTCGATGCCTTTCAGGCTTGATCTCATTTCCAGCATGAGGGATTTTAAGTCACCACCTTGGTCCTCCATCTCTTCACCATTCCCCGATGCACCCCGGTCCTGTTCAGGTGTTTTCCCTCCTTTTGCGGTTGGGAATGGAATTTTGGACTGCCTGGCATCTGCTCTGCCCATATTTTACTCACAGTGTGTTTCCGTATTCACAGTCCGGGCATCCACAGTTTACAATTGCCAGGTTAGGTCGTGAGGCAATAGCGCACCTCTTCGCTAGTATAGGTTTTCACAGGTAGCTGTGTGTCAATCAGAGGACTGAAGCATTACCGGATTCACCCCAGCACAAGAATCTCAGCGCACAGCAGCCGTCCCTGCGACATGGGCGTTGGCTAATCGCTAACAACAACTTATGCGCACTATCTGCGCCAAAGGTGTCCCTACAGGATCCTCTTAACTCCCTACATGCCACAGTTAATGGTGCCCATACTCAGTCCAGTGTGCAGATGACTGCAAAGTACAAGCTCAAATTAGATGCGAAGGGCGGCAGCTTCCCGCCGCGCCGCGGTCTCCCCCGCAGACAAAATGGCAGCTACGTATGGCGTAATTCAGCAATAGGCTATCCGTTGGAGTGCGCAAAGATGGGGGATATTGCGCGAATCGCTTGGGTCACGAGTTTACTGGATTAGTGCGCTTTTTGCATCAATATTTCAATTGCAACCATGCCCCAGCAAACCACTACGTATCACTCAGTGTCCACTATTGGGCTTGGCATTTCACGTGTGCATCACCCCGAAATCGCCCATAACATACTGAGCGCATTGGAGCATAAAGGCAACGGAAGTCACTGCTTTGGCATGTCCGGGGTACACATGGTGAAGATATGTCACCTCTGAAAATGCTTCTCGCTTACAGGGCTGCAGGGCTCAGGGTAGTACCGCACAACTGCCCCCGGGAGAAACGGCGGCCCGACGTATCTCCCTCGTCTGTGGCCACGGGCTTAGCGTAGGTTATTGGCCCGAACACCAGCACACCTCTGATTCACCGGCACTAACCTTGGGGGGCGAGGATCAGCAGCACATTTCGCATGTATGTTGCTTCCCGCCTGCCCGGTCGCTTCTCACGTCACCAGTATCGGCCTGTGCAGCCCTGGGCTCGATTTCAGTCCAGTGCCCGGTGTCAGGATTCTGCTTCCGGCAGTCTGTAGCAACTTCGTCCGCTCTTCCTGGGAGTTGCTATATCTCACTTTCACCAGTTCCAAGTGTGCCGAAAATTAGCTCGTTTCATGCGCCTATGCCTCCGCCGTTAACCCCGATGTTTGCGTCGCTTGGGGTATAGGCTTGAGAAGGATTTTGTCAGGATTATTAGCTTGGCCGGCGGAGCTCGCTCAGTAAGCGGCCATTTCTCAGCCTTGCAAGCCACGCCCCCCAAAGTGTTCCAATGTTTACCAGCAAGATAGGATAATGAGCAGTGTCTTATCCTGATGCATTACATCTTATGAAACACATGAAGGTCATGTTTAGCTGAATCAAACATAGAGGAAAGAAAGCAATTTCGATTGCAGAAATGCATGAACCAAGTCATGGGAATCTGAAATATAGTGTACATCACCTTTATTATAGCTCTCTGAGTGACTGGATGCAGGTGAAGAGATTTATAATGACCAAAGACAGACGAGTGATGACACAGTTGTAAGATCAGATATGCTCCTGGACCCTGAGGAATCTTTTGATGCAGTATAATTTATTTAGGGAGTCACAAATACATTTAATCCATCCATGAAAGTATGAGATTGTGAACCAAAGATTTCGGGCTGCCGTCGTGAAAGAGAGTAATAATGCAAATGTTAACTCTATCAAGAATCTCTATTTGCTCACTGAACAGCTGGTGTGGTAAAAACACCATATTCATCAGATTATAAAGAATAGTTCTGCGAAGATTCTGAACATAGCTGACGTGAACCAGGCAGTCATAAAATATATCACAACAGGCCAAATGAGCTATTCTGCTCTAAGATCAGTGAACAACCAAAATATCAGATAAACATATCGGGCCGATTCCGATCTCTATCAGTAGGGCACTGAATCGGGTTCGGCATTACCGGATCCGATTCGGAGGCTGAATTTCCATCCGAGTCGTACATGGGTCCGGACGTCGAAGTACGATGCGAACAAGTGCAAAATCTCCGTCCGAATCGTTTCCGGGTCCAAACCGCTCCATACGACTCGGTCACCGGCAAACCGTGGCGCGCAATGGAGACGTTTCACAACCGAGCTAGTACGATGCTCGGTTTGGATAGCCGGATCGAGTCGGAGTGTCTGGCACGCAATAGGTCCCAGAGTTGGACTTCAGGGGTCCGCGTCGGACACCCTGTAAGCCGCAGCCTTATGAATGGGACACAGGGGGAGACCCATGGGTCTCCCCAACACAGGCATGTACGGTGCAAATAGCACCGATGTAGGGGGCGCACTTCTCAGCGACATACCCATTCAGTCAATGAGTGCCCATGTACGCGTTGTACGACCAACTCCCATTGACTTCTATGGGAGTCTGACCAAACCGAGTCCGACAGCATACGGCCGCATCGTACTTGCTCGGTCGGACTGCAGGAGTTCGGATCGGTCGGAAAGCACCCCGGATCCGGCTCGGTCAGAGTGCTTTCCGACCCAGATAAGAATCGGCTCCTAAATGTGAAATAAGTATTGTGTCAAAAATATTGTGACTATCAAATTATCGAGAATATGTGGCATAACAGCTAGGGTGGCCATCCTCAAATATGGGGAACCAGGTTAGAGTCTACTCAAGGACGTGCAACATCCTGTTATTCTGAGAAAATCACTTAATCTCCCGTGCCGAACAAAAATGAATGTGCCCTCATGTAACGTAACTGGTGCTTGTGTAAAGCGCTCGAATACCTAATACCTTCGCGTCAAGAGCGTGCTATATAAAACTCCGTAAAATAAATAAATAAAAAATCATTGTATTTAATATTGTTTACTTTATTAAAGATGTTATATATATTGTTTCTTTATTAATTTAATTATGTTAGTTAATATATTAATTGTTGGTGCTAGCATAATTGTTATTAATTTTTTAATTTTAAAGGTCTAATTTATTCTGTTTTAAAAAATGTATAGTGCAGTAGCAGACTGATGTATTTGTAGCCGAATAGGGTAGAATGTTAATTTGATTTTAATTCATGTATTTTAATCTTAATCAAATTTCTAGGTTTAATTGAATATTTAACAGATTATTAAATATGTAAGTTGTTTAATTGATTAATTGTTGTTTTTATTGTTTAAGTGTAATTTGTTAAATTAAATTTTTACATTTATGATAGTAATTTATATTTTAGTAGCCACTTGTTGGGTTTGTAGGGTGACAGGACAGGAAGTTAATAAAATAATAATGAATGTAATTATATTTAATTTTTTATTTTACAGAGTTTTATATAGCACAAACTTGACCCAAATCAGGTATCAGAGCGCTTTACATAGCACCAGTTGCATTACATAAGGACACATTCATTTTCTTTTTGTTTGTTTATTTTTTGTTAGGCACGGGGAGATTAAGTGATTCGCCCAGAATCACAGGATGTTCACGGTCATTGCCGAGACTCGAACCCAGTTCCCCATATTCTAAGTCGACCGCCCTAGCCGTTAGGCCAACTCCTCCCTATATGTTAAATAATTTCCTGTAATAATTTAAATATTTATTTGATTGCTATTCTTTCAATTGTTTACTTAAATTGTATTTAATTTATTTATGTTCCGTTTGTAAATTATAATTTCTTTTTTATTTGTATACTTTTATTAGAAGTTTATATTTTACTAGTGGGTTGGTGGTTTTGTAGAAAAATAGGGTGGACGTTATTGACATTTCTTTTGATTAATTATTAAACCTAATGAATTGTTGTATTGGTAATTATGTATAATATTTAATTATGTATTAATTATTTAAATGATTTGTTTTATTGTGTTAATTAATTTAGTGTTGTTTTAATTTTAATATTTATTAACACTGTTTTTATTTTTTAATTGTATTTGTTTAATTGTGTTTTATTTTATTTTAAATATTTGTGGTGTTTGTATTTTTTTAGCTTGTAGGGAGGGAAGAAAAATGATTTCATTATTTTTTATTGTGTAAGTTTCTGCTAAATTCATATTTAAAAATGTATTGGTATGTATTTCAATCAATCAATCAATCAATCATGACACTTGTATAGCGCACAACTCACCCGGAAGGGTCTCAAGGCGCTTGAGGGAAAAGGGTCCGCTACTGCTCGAACAGCCAGGTCTTGAGTTGTCTCCTGAAGGCGAGATGGTCCTGGGTCAGCCGAAGGTGGATGGGGAGGGAGTTCCATGTTTTGGCCGCCAGGTAGGAGAAGGATCTGCCTCCGGCGGTGGCTCTTCGGATGCGTGGTACGGCGGCAAGGGCGAGGCTAGTAGACCGTAGCTGGCGGGTGGGCGTGTAGAAGGTCAGGCGGTCGTTGAGGTACTTGGGGCCCAGGTCGTGAAGAGACTTGTGTGCGTGGGTGAGGAGCCGGAACGTGATACTCTTGTTGACGGGGAGCCAGTGCAGGTCTCTCAGGTGGCCGGATATGTGGCTGCGTCGGGGGATGTCCAGGATGAGTCGGGCGGAGGCGTTCTGGATGTGCTGGAGTCTTCTCTGTAGCTTGGCTGTGGTTCCGGCGTAGAGGGTGTTTCCGTAGTCTGTTCATTGATTTCTGGAATATAATTATGAGTTTGAATGGGATATATAATCCTAACGAAGTTCAAGACTATTGAGGCAGATTGTACAGTGAGAATAATAAATGTAACCGCTGCGAAGTCCAACACTCTCTCTACTGTTGTTTAGACTAGAGTGGGAATAGTTAACCTAGCTCCGTCAAAGTGCTCTTGATCAATAAAAACCAGTGCTGCAGCACAAGATGAGTGAGTTCAGGCTTTATTGCCAGCATTTGGTGAAAAACTGTGGATTGTGAAATACCGGCATCCCATTGTTACATATGTATAACTAAATCTGATAAACCTCTTCAAATAAAAAGATTGTGTCTAGGATTTCCCCAAATCAGGATACCATATCAAATGTTTTTATTGTCTTTTAACCCCTTTGCTTCTAGTCCTTTTCCACAACTTTGCTAAGCATTTTTTTGGGCTTTTTGGGGTAGTTTGCACTAAGGCCTCTGTGACTTTTTGTCCACATTAGGTGTCCACCACTAATTTACACCCTTTCCTTCAAACATCATTGGGATTTTAAAAGTACCCAGGGTTTGTGGATTCCCCAGGTGGGGATCCAGAATTTAGCCAAAATACAGCTACATTTTGATATTTGGGTGGACAAAATGGGGAAAAGGTGCTGCAGAAGAAAGCACCTGTTTTTCCCCCTGCAAATGGTATAAACAAAAGGTTTCTGGTGCCGAAATCATCCTCTTCCCAGCTTTCAGAGACAAGCAGACTTTTGTCAGAAAATCTAAAACTTTTACACACTTTTGGCATTTTACTGAGACGTAGCCTTTTTTTGCTACTTTTTGTGTTTTCAACCTCCTTCCAGTTAGTGGTAAAAATATGTGTGAAAGCAATAATGGATCCCTGCAAGCTATACATTTCTGAAAAGTAGATAACATTCTGAATTCAGCAAAGGATCATTTGTGTGGATCCTTCAAGGTTTTTTATTATAGAAATTAATAGTTGAAAATTAGAAAAATTATAAATGAGTTGAAAAAAACTGCCATTTTGTGCCAACGATATCACCTGTAACTTCTTCTAAATATGACAGATTTTTTAAAGCAATATACCGTTACATCCGCTGTAACTTTTGGTTGTGGGGATATATAGGACTTGCATGTTCACCAAGAACCCGAGGAACCCAGAGCCAATAACTGAGCAGCATCATGCAGTGTTTTTTTTGTTTACCGGGTATATAACAATTCCTTTGGTAAAATATAAAGAGTGAAAAATAGGTATCAAAGACACCTATGCATTTCCAAAATGTGTACAAAATATAGGGGCATATTATCAAGGACGGGCGATACATTATCGCCGCTTATATCGGCAGGAAACTGCCGATAAAGTGGCGATAATGGGCTTGATAAAATGCTCTACGAATTCCTATCGAAGCCCATGTTAGATGTGAAGACATCTAACATGGGCTTCGATAGGAATTCATAGAGCATATTATCAAGCCCATTATCGCCGCTTTATCGGCAGTTTCCTGCCGATATAAAAGGCAATAATATATCGCCCGTCCTTAATAATATGCCCCATAGAGTTTAGAAACAGTAACTATTTGCACATCTCCAAAATTGTGGGTACCCATACTAGCATGTGAATTGTAGGCTATTTTTCAAAGTGACTTCTTTTTACACATTGTCATACATTTGGAAGGCAGAAATGCATACAAAGTCAATAGGTGACAACAGTTGCTCTACAGTTCACCCAAGTCTACCGATAAAAATGGTACCTCACTTGTGTGGGTAGGCCTAGTACCCACAACACTTGGAAGACTTTGGGGAACGCTGGGTGGGTGGAATTTTGTGGGTCCATGTAGATTCTAGAACATTCCATCGCAGGAATGTGGGGAAAATGTGTTTTTTACAACGTTTGAGGTTTACATGGGATTTTGGGTAACAGAACCTGGTGAGAGCAACACAAGTCACCCCATCCTGGATTTCCCCTGGGTGTGTAGTTTTCAAAAATGTTTAGGTTTGCTAGGTTTCCCTAGGTCCCGGTAGAGCTAGAATTCAAAATCTACAGCTAGGCACTTCGCAAAAAAGGGTCAGTTTTCACTGTAAAAATGTGGTGTGTCCATGTTGCGTTTTGGGCCATTTCCTGTTGCAGGCACTAGGCCTACTTTCAAGTGAGGTACAGTAGTCATCGGATGACTTTGAGGAATGTGGGGTAGGTGGAATTTTGTGGACCCACGCAGATTCCAGAACTTTCCATCACAGAAATGTGAGGAAAATGTATTTCATTTTACACAGTTTGAAGATTGCAGGTGTCTCCCGAGTAAAATTATACCTCACTTGTATGGGTGGGGCATGGGCCTGTGGCTGGGAAGGGACCAAAACATAAGCATTAATGGTATAGCAGAGCAAATTCTTAGCACAAAATGTTTTTAAAAATACATTTTTACCCGATTCTGCATTGTACACCAACACAAGTGAGGTATCATTTTACTCAGGAGACTGAGGGGAACGCTATGGGGTACAACATTTGTGCCTGCACAGTGATCCCATGCAAAAATATGTGGAAAATTTGATTTTTTTGGCTAAATTTGAGGTTTGCAGGGGATTCCAAGTAGGAAAACGTTGGGGGATCAACGCAAGCCATACCTCACTCTACTCCCCCGGGTGTCTCGCTTTCATAAATGTGGGGAATTTGGTAGGTTTGCCCAGGTGGATGCCGAGCCTGGGGCCAAAAAAAATCTAGTTGCCCCCGTGCAAAACCAGGTCATTTTGTGATAGGTAATTTTGATGTCTCCTCAATATGTTTTGTGCCCTTGCCTGTTGGGGTTATTTGGCCCTCCTGCATGAATGAGGTACCATTTTTATCGGAAGACCTTGTAGAACTGCTCGGTGGTAGAAAACTTTCCCACACAGAAATTTGAATGAAACGTGATTTTAGGTTTGCAGGGAATTCTGGGTAGGAAAATGTTGTCGTATCCATGCAAGCCATACCTCCCTGGAGTCCCTTGGGTGTCTAGTTTTCAGAAATGTGTAGGTTTGGTTTGTTTCCCTAGATGGCAGCCGAGTCTGAGCCAAAAACCCAGGTGATCCACCCTGGAAAAACCAGGTCGTTTTGTGATAGGTCATTTTAATGTCTCCTCAATAAGTTTTGGGCCCTTGCGTGTCGCAGGTACTTGGCCTACCCAAGCGAGTGAGGTACCATTTCTATCGGGAGACCTGGGGGAACTCTGGGTGGTAGGAAATGTTTGTCAGCCCGGTGATCCCACAACTTTCCCACACAGAAATTTGAGAAACATTTGAATATTTCAGCTAAATGTGAGGCTGGCAGGGGATTCTGGGTTGGAAAACTTTATGGGATCCACACAAGTCATACCTTCCTGGACACCCCTCGGTAACTAGTTTTCAGAAATGTGTGGGTTTGGTAGGTTTCCCTAGATGGCCGCTGATCCTTGGGGCCAAAAACCTAGGTGACCCTCCTTGCAAAACCAGGTTCTTTTTGTGATAGGTAATTTTGATGCCTCCACCATAAAGTTGGAGCCCTTGCCTGGCATGTGTACTTGGCCCACCCATATGAGTGAGGTACCATTTTTATTGGAAGACATTGGGGAATGCGGTGTGTAGGTAGAAGTTTGAGGACCCACGCAGGTTCCAGAACTTTCCAACACAGAAATGTGAGGAAAATGTGTATTTATAACTAAGTTTGAGGACTGCAATGGATTCTGGGTAAAAGAGCCTGGCGCGAGGCACACAAGTCACCCCATCCTGTTTCCCCTTTGTTGTGAAAAATTTACAGGTTTGCTAGTTTTCCCTAGGTGCTCGCTGCTCTAAGGCCCAAAATCCACAGGTAAACACATTGCGAAATAAAAGTCAGTGCTGGTCGCGCTAGGGCCCAAAATCCACAGGTAGGCACACTGCTAAAGAAAAGTCAGTATCTAATGGGCTTTCTGTAGTCCTGGAGGTGGGGGGGAGTTGCCCCAATATAACCCCAAGAGCGGCAGAAAGACAGTGGGTATATTATTTGTGGGGTGGTGGCATTAGAATGCCCATTCTGGGCAGCCCCACTCCATGTATAAGAAAACCAGTGTAATTGTTGGTGCCTACTGGGCTCCCTGTTGCCCCCGGGGGGGGGAGATCAAGGGCTACTGCCCCCATCTGCCACCTGGTGGGGCAGAAATATGCTGGTATTTTTTAGGGGGTGGTGGGGGCAATGGCATTTCCATTCTGGGGAGACCCCACCCCTGAATTTTAAAAATAAATATTCCCCACTATACCTATTTGGTTTTCTGACCTCCCCCTGGTGGGGCAGATAAGGAGCTATTGTCCCTATCTGCCTCCTGGGGGAGCTGAAAGACTGAGGAAATTTGTTTAGGAGTGGGGCATTGGCTTGCCCATTCTGGGCAGCCCCCATCCCTATGTATTAAAAAAGTAATAAGTCCAGGTGCCTAGTGGGCTTTTGCTCCTTGGGGGCATTTTTTTTGCGGGGTTGGGGGAATTGGCCTGCCAATTCTGGGCAGCCCTCACCCCATAATTTTGAAAAAACAATATTCGGTCATGCCTGATGGGCTTTCTTGCCCTAGAAGAACAGTTAAGGGCCTATTGCCCCCATATGCCCCCCAGTAAGGGCAGAAAGACTGGAATTATGCTGAGGCGGGTGGGACATTGGCATGCCCTTACCCGTAAATCCAATTTTAAAAAATCCCTGGCTTCTAGCAGCCTTTCTGCCCCGCGGTGTCCAATGGGGGCACCTGCCCCATCTGCCCCTAGAGGGCCAGAAAGACTGGAATTTCACAGTAGGAGGGGCATTGTCATGCCCATCTTGGGCAGCCCACACCACTATAACGATACAATCAGCAACATATACCTGGATCTAGTGGGCCTTCTGCATCCCTGGAGGGGCTGATTGGGGGCTACTGCCACCATCTGACCCCAGGGGGCAGCAAGACTGTATTGCCCAAATTACAAATTAGGGGATCAAAGGCACTTGCCCAAGTGCTGCTCCCCCTCCCTGGTGTCTAGTGGGTCAATCCCTACTTGGAGATCACCCTCCTGGGCGATCCTCAAGCTGGGATCCATGAAGGAGGGGTACCATTGGAGAAGTGAGTTTTTCCCCTTTCCAATGATACCTCTCCTGACTTTCTACGTGCTTAGGCGGCTGAGATAGCCTATTGGCTCATATCAGTTTTGGTTTCTATGAAATTACTTCACCATGACGTGCACACTGATCGTCATTTCACAGATACCAGGGGACAGCCTCGGGAGATGGAAGCTCTCCCCCAGCTCCCGAGGCTGTTGGGGTAAAAAGAAAATCACTCTGGTGCCTGCACCAGAGGGATTTCTGGTGCCATTTGTGAGTAAGGCTGGGAGCCGTCTTGAGCACACAAGCGCCATGGCTCTGGGTGGCACCCAGCCGTCCAGCGCACCGAAGGGGGGAAATCACTTTCAGTTTAATGTTATGTTATTATAGAGGTTTGGACCATCAATTACTGATGAAACACTTGTGTCTCTTAATTTTAGAAATTACTGCTATGATCAAAATTTGTGAAAAACAGCCCCTTTCACCATAATTCCATTGTTGTTGTTGGATGTATGCCCACTTGGGCTTGACATATGACTTATAGAATATTATGATACACATTACTCCACTTGATTTATATGTTGTTGATTTTAATTTATCATTTTTGTTATTATGAAAGTGGAGTATCTAAGGTCATGTTGACATGAGGATATACATATATATATATATATATATTACCTACTGGCGGTCGCCAGTAGGTATATATAGTTAGGATTTTTTCCCTATGGGATTTTTGAAAATTCTATGTCTAATAACTTTGGCGTTTGTGGACGGAATTGGCTGAAATTTTCTGGAAAATGGAACATTTTGTTTCTGAGCAGCCCTTGGAAATTTGGGGGGGTTTCGTCAAGGGGGGGCCGAGAAAAAAGGGGGGTCCCAAAACATGTTTTTAACATTGAGTTTTCCATAGGGCGGTCGGCCTCACTTTTAGCCCGAACGGCTGAATGGATTTCCATGAAACTTGGCAAAATTGTAGGGACTGGTAGCCCGATGTGCCTTTTCTAGGTCTCAATATATGTGCTCCAGTGGATTTTGAGAAATTAACGTTTAAAAAAAGATATATATCTGTAAGCGCGCTCCGGGCAGCGCTCCGATCCGCGGACCTTAAGCGTACCGGAACTTCGCGTAGCTAAGCTGATTGGCTCTCCGGTGTCTGTCAACATTCTAAACAGTCCGGAGCGGCCGCCATCTTGTCTCTCGGTAGGATTGAGAGACAAGAGGAGGCCAAAACAAAGGCGAAAATGACCATAAGGGGGCATACTAGATCCTCCCTGACCCCCTAGGTTTAATGTGGAGGTTTTAAAAGGGCCCCGCGGGGCAAAAAAAACTAAAACATTTTTTAGTTTTTTTTGCGTCGGGAGCGCCCGGTCCGCGAACCGGGAAGCGTTCTGGGCAGCGTACTGCAATGAAAAATGAATGATAGACTTTTCAAATGCTGTATGTTAATTGATTGTTGTTTTTGTTGATAATTTTTAATTTTCTTTATTTTTTAAGCATTTTTTTTTAATGTGATTGTGTTTCATAATTTATTAAACTTTCTAACATTTCATTGTCAGAAATTTCATAATTATCATGGAATATACATTGTAGTCTCTGAGGGTGTAAAATGTCCTCATTTGCAAGGAGGTTATCTACTGCTTGTACACATTGCAGTAGTTCATTGTCCCAAGTTTCATCGAAAAATTCAATGTCAATTTGATCAATTGTATCAATCAATTCTTGGCTGCTCTCTTGCAGGTCCATTTCAAAAGAAACTTGGTTTTCGCCTTCCATTTTGCCTGAAATTTGGATTAAAAAAATATATATTAGTAGAGATAGGGCAATGTTGGGAATAATTTTAGATAGGCATTTTTTATCAGTGAATTTATCTTTGGGCAGTGTATAGTATCAGAGTGGAAGTAGGAATATAAAAAAGTGTATGTGATTTAACGTAAGTAAATTCATAATTATACAAGAGAAGCCTAACTCCATCCATAACTATAACAGAGAAGTCTCTCTAAATCTATAACTACTACAGAGGGATAGTATATATCTATCAGAAAAAGTTTACCATATTAACTTATAGTGCACAATATACTTCAGTTTTAAAAATAAAAACTTACCTTTAGAAAGAAGTTGAAGGAATTAGTGAAAATACTATTGAAATGTACAGCAAGAAGTAGTAGTCAAAATGGCTGTGTTTTCTTCTCTTCCTTTATATATTTTCAGGTATATAACCAATGAAATGTCAGGTAAAAAAAATAGAAAATGAAAGTAACATTTTCATTGGTTGTCAATTCCAACACTTCAGATGTGTTTTGTGAAGTAATTTACCTCAGGGTATTTAGAGAGGTCTACAGGCTAAATGACTAAATGGAATTCCAATCAAATTTGTGAAAATGGTAGGGATTGGTATGTAGTATGAGCTAATCTATATTTGGTGAAATTGTCTCCAGTGGCTTTTCTGTGAACTACTTTCCCACCTTTTTTGATGGTGCGCTTCCCAGAGAGCGACCCGGTACGCGAACCGTTGAGCGCCCCGGTTCGCGAACCTTAAGCGTTCCGGGAGTCCACCATTTTGTGTTTCGGTCGAATTAAGATACAAGATGGAGGGCAAATAATGTTCAGAATGGGTAGAAGGGGGCACGGTAGAGTTATCTTGACCCCCTAGGTTTTCTGAGGGTGGCTGAGGAGGCTTATATGTGCGAAAAAAAAACATTTTTAAAAAAAAATTCGCGAGGTTAGCTCCCGGTTCGCGTACCGGGTAGCGCCCCAGGGAGCGTACTTTGTTGGAAATTAGTGAAAAATGTTAGAGTAAAATAATAATTGTGAGTGATCAGATGTAGGGTAGCTCTGAGAAGAGCTTTTGGGTTTATGGTACATTTAGGTACTTATAAGTAGGTACCAATGCACATTCTTAAATTCAGAGTGAAAACTCTGTTGCCCTCATCTGAGAAGTGAACTCCATCTCCTCTGTAGATATCTTGCATGTAGTAACGCAAGTTATTGTTGTACAGGGAGCCCATTCCATGGTCTCTCATGTAAGCTGAAACAGATTTGTTTACATGCTTCCTCGACTTCTCAATTTGTGGACAAAATTGGTTTGACCACCTCCATTTCTGTCTTTGGCATATATTTGAATAGACCAAGGCAGTCTGAGAAAAAAGTGCCATTAATTGCTCAAAGGTGTCCTTTAAAAGCATTTCCAGACCTACACCAGTCAAAGTGCCCAAGTCATTACCTCCACAGTGCACAATTAACAGGTCAGGTTTGGGCAAATGCATAAAGGTTTTCACCAATGGTATCAATTGGTGACATTTTAATCCTCTGTGGCCAAACCACTTAATTTCCACATCTTGTAAATTGAGGTTAGGTAATTTCCTGTTTTCAACGTACCTTTGAGCCCAGTGAATATAACTATGTCCAACAATCCAGACAGAAAACATGGTGAGAGAAGGTTCTCCTGCAGTCAGATGAAGTGTGGCAATGAAATGGCAGTTGAAAAAATGAGAGTTTAAAATGAAAAAAACTGTGGAGTTTCTGTGTTCATGAAGCAGTAACAGTGATTGGTGGATTTTGATTGCTGAAAACAGAAAGTTAGGGTGCACGGATGTGTTCTTTGAAAGATGTATTTTGAATGGTCAATAAAAAATCATTAAATGAAAGAATGCACTGGATATGCAGGTGCACTGAGAGTTCAGAGTTCAATTGCAACAAAGTTGTGTGAACTTGCAAACACCAGAAGTCTTCCAAGAGGTGGTTGCCATGCAGAAAAGACAGAAAGGGCAGAGGGGGGAAGGGTTTTCATTTGAAAAAAAGTGAGGGAAGAGTTTTGATTGGGTGACATGAGAAATATGTGTGAAGAATTACAGCATTTCTGTGCTTTTGATAGCTGCAGACTCTGGAGTGCATACCTTTTGCTCTGCTGAAGACAAATTGGTGTGTTTCTGAGACTGTTTTCAAACTCAAAGTATTTGCTAAGGTGAGAAAATATTTCTTTAATTTAGATAGAGAATAGTGTGCTTTAAGGAGAAAATTATGAATTATGTGGCGCAAATTGCTTGTAAATATGCTCCCACCTGTGCATGGAAAATTTAGATTTTGAATGTTTGTGTTACATAGCCATGTTAAAAGTGACCCAACCATGCAGGAAAGGCAATCAAAAAACGCTTTTATGTGTCTTAAGGACATTTTAAGTAATTTTCCCATGTGCAGTGTTTTGAAATTATGATTTGAAAATCGTTTTTGAGGTAAAGGAATTGTTTTTAAATTTATGACAAGGACATAATGGTGTATGCTTCTTTATAAGGCAATTGACTGTCCCTGATGTTATTTTTCCCATTTTAATGTAAGACTTTTCTCTGTGGCGCAAATTGCTTGTAAATATGCTCCCACCTGTGCATGGTAAATTTAGATTTTAAATGTTTGTGTTACATAGCCATGTTAAAAGTGACCCAACCATGCTGGAAAGGCAATCAAAAAACGCTTTCATGTGTCTTAAGGACATTTTAAGTCATTTTCCCATGTGCAGTGTTTTGAAATTATGATTTGAAAATCGTTTTTGGGGAAAAGGAATTGTTTTTAAATTTATGACAAGGACATAATGGTGTATGCTTCTTTATAAGGCAATTGACTGTCCCTGATGTTATTTTTCCCATTTTAGTGTAAGACCTTTGTCTGTGGCGCAAATTGCTTGTAAATATGCTCCCACCTGTGCATGGCAAATTTAGATTTTGAATGTTTGTGTTACATAGCCATGTTAAAAGTGATACAAACATGCTGCAAAGGCAATCAAAAAACGCTTTTATGTGTCTTAAGGACATTTTAAGTAATTTTCCCATGTGCAGTGTTTTGAAATTATGATTTGAAAATCGTTTTTGAGGTAAAGGAATGTTGTTAAAATTTATGTGCGCCATATGCCCCCAAATTTCTTTTTCAGGGGTGCAGCAGGGTGTTATTGAGACACCCCTGCAGCTTTGGGAAAATTCCTAATTTGCGATGAGCAAATTGTTAATCGCAAATTGCACCTTCATTTATATGAGCCTCCTAGCCCATGGAAATGAATGGGTAATTTGCAATTAGCAATTTGCTCATCGCAAATTTGGAATGGTAAAGAATCGCTATTTATTCCTTAAAATTCGCTATTTTGGAAATGCAAAATAGTTATATGATACATATGGCGGTTGATGTCTAAGAAGATAAGAAGCTTAGGGATACATTTATGATGACTGGCGCAATGAAGTTGACATCACTTACTTCATTGGTAGAGCTTTACATGTATTATGTCCTCTGTATTCTTCATCAAGCGTAACTTTAATCTGCAATCCTGAGTAGGCCTCACCTTAAACAAACCTCTGGATAGGCCACATCTTATTGTCATCCTGAATTAATCATTTAAAATGCTAGGGACAGATTTATGATAGGTGTATGCCTCTTTTGCGCCACTTAGAAAACACTGTCCATGGGGAAATGACTTAAAATGTCCTTAAGACACATGAATGTGTTTTTTTAAAACGTTTGCAATTTTTTTGGGTCACTTTTAACATGGTTATGTGACTCAAACAGTCAAAATCTAAATTCGCCATGCTCAGGTGGGAGCATATTTACAAGGAATGTGCTCCATGGGGAAAGGTCTTATAATGTAATATGGGAAAAATGACATCAGAGACACTGAAATGCCTTATAGAGAAGCATACACCATTATGTCCTTGTCATAAATTTGCAAACCATTACTTTTCCCCAAAAACGATTTTCAAATCATAATTTCAAAACACTGCACATATGGAAATGACTTAAAATGTCCTTAATTCAAAATTTGCTATTCCTTATTTTGCGATTGCACTGAAGGATTTGCAAATTTTACGATTCCTTAAATGCAATGTATCAAACAAAAAATATGTAAAAAATGATATTAAGGATTTGGAAACTACCACCAACTTCTAGTTTGTGGTAATTTGCGAATTCTTTTCAAAAAGCATTTTTTTCTAAAAAACAAAAGGTCCCATATGACGCCCATACATGTCCTTAGGGCATGTATGTGTGCCATATGCCCCCAAATTTCTTTTTCAGGGGTGCAGCAGGGTGTTCTTGAGATACCCCTGCACGCTTGAAAAAATTCCTATTTTGTGATGAGCTAATTGCTAATCGCAAATTGCAACCTTCATTCCTATGAGCCTCCTAGCCCATGGAAATGAATGGGTAATTTGCAATTAGCAATTTGCTCATTGCAAATTAGGAATGGTAAAGAATTGCTATTTATTCCTTAAAATTTGCTATTTAGGAAATGCAAAATAGTTTGATGGTACATATGGTGGTTCATCTGTAACAAGATAAGAAGCTTAGGGATACATTTATGATGACTGGCGCAATAAAGTGGACATTACTTACTTCATTGGTAGGCCTTTACATGTATTATCTCCTCTGTATTCTTCATCAAGCGTAACTTTAATCTGCAATCCTGAGTAGGCCTCAACTTAAACAAACCTTTGGATAGGCCACACCTTATTGTCATCCTGGATTAATCATTTAAAATGCTAGGGACAGATTTATGATAGGTGTATGCCTCTTTTCTGCCACTGTGCGTCACTTTTATGATGCAGCGGCGGTGGAAAAGATTTGCTATGAGGCGACAACATTACAAATTGATGCATTTAGGCAGATATGTCATGGTGTAAAAAAAACGTACCACATGAAACCGATGCAGCAGTGATGCAAAAGATGCACCATGTCGCAAGACAGGCCTCACTTGGGGCCATATGTATCAAGCTAATTAGCATTCGCAAAGATCAAAATTCTACGAATTTCGGCCTTTGCGAATGTTAATTAGACAAATGGTATGTATCAAACAAGTTTGATGCAAAATAAGGAGTAGCAAAATTTGCTATTCCTTATTTTGCAATTGCACTGAAGGATTTGCACATTTTTTTGAGACTACTTAAATGCAATGTATCAAACAAAAAATATGTAAAAAATGACATTAAGGATTTGTAAACTATTGTGGTAAATTGGTGGTAATTTGTGAATTCTTTTCAAAAAGCTTTTTTTTAAAAAAACAAAAGGTTACATATGACGCCAACACATGCCCTTAGGGCATGTATGTGTGCCATATGCCCCCAAATTTCTTTTTCAGGGGTGCAGCAGGGTGTTCTTGAGACACCCCTGCACCCTTGGAAAAATTCCTAATTTGTGATGAGCAAATTGCTAATCGCAAATTAAACCTTCATTCCTATGAGCCTCCTAGCCCATGGAAATGAATGGGTAACTTGCAATTAGCAATTTGCTCATCGCAAATTAGGAATGGTAAAGAATCGCTATTTATTCCTTAAAATTCGCTATTTAGGAAATGCAAAATATTTTGATGATACATATGGCAGTTCATCTCTAACAAGATAAGAAGCTTAGGGATAGATTTATGATGACTGGCGCATCACCAGGGATGTGCCAGTCATCCTGCGCCGCTGTTCCGCCACCCATGGTGTGCTGCATTTACAATGCGGCGCAGCATGGGGCAAAAACGGCACAGATGCGTGACGCATCTGTGCCGTTAAGGTGGCGCATTGCTGGAGTTGTATCGCAAGTGCGATGCAGCTCCAGCGACGCTCAAGGGTGCACCATCTCCACAATGTTGCGTCAAGACCTATGCCTGCTTAAAGCAGGCGCAGGGTTTTGACGCAGGTTTCTCCTATCTGATTGTAAATGCGGCACACCATGGGTGGCAGAGCAGTGGTGCACGTTAACTGGTGCATGCCTGGGGATGTGCCATTTAACATAAATCTGCCCCTTTACATTTAAGTATGTGCAGGGGACACAGAGTCGGTGAGGCTTATCCAAGGTTAAGAAGAGATGAGTCCTGTTCAGTGAAAAATTAGACATAGGCTTCACCTGCTCAGCATCGCTGGACATGGCTAAATAATAGCTGCAAAATTTTACTCTTGTTAAACAATTTTACTATTATAATCTCTGAGATTTGTCTCTTACTCTGCAACATCTCATTGTTGTTATCTTTCTTAAAGATAAAGACAACCTCAACATGAGCGACAATCTGCAATCAGTTGATTTTGACCTCATCATTGAACTTGTAATTGAAACATCAGTGGATGTTGATCCCTTGGATGATTTAAATCCTGAGGATGAAGAAGAGCGTGATGAGGATGCAGATTTGTCGGAATTATATGAAATAGGATGGGAAGCTGACCTGCTTGAGCCTATGGAAATATAAACATTTATTTTAAAAATTTATAATTAATAAAAAGTAAAAAGGTAAACCGTTTAATTTAAAAATAAAGACACCTTCAAAAGCAGGTTATGTGTAGTGTCTTCAATAAAATATTAAAATATGCTCATAAAATTAGATCAGATTCACATATAAAATAGCATAGGTAACATAAATATAAATGTCATTTCTTTTCTGGTATTTCTGTATTGTAAATTTGCAAGGACTAAAAAATCTTCTATTTAAAATGTCAAGTAGTGTGTTAAGTTTTTGATCACTGTTATTGTTTTACTGTTTGGTAATAATGGTTAATAACATTTTTTATTATATTTTACCACAGATTCAACTGCAGATCATTTCAAGATTTCACCATGCCTACAATAGAAAGACAGAGAAAGGCTGCAAAACGTCAAAGACAGCATAGGTGAAAAAAAATAAGCAGCAGTCCTCTAACAAAAAGATTTGTCAAGTCACGAAGAAAGCACCGGGTAAGAGCACAAAACAATTCATAAGAAATATGTGTAGTAAAAAAAATATTACTACAGAAAATGTTTCAGTCCATAAAACGAGAAGGAAATCAAATGGAAAGGAAAGGCCAATGAAAAATGTTACTGCTAGAGCAAGAGATAACTCTGTGCATGATAGTAGAAGGAAACAACAGTTTAGGGAGATTCGTAAACGAATGTTCCGCAACAGGATAATTGGCAATTTGTTAAAAAATATTAAGAAACGTCAACAGAAACTGGTTTTTTATAAGAGAAAAAAAAAAGTTGAGAAAGTTATTGATCAGGCATTTGAAATTAAACGTAAGTTATATATTTTGATAATCAATAGAATTAGGAAGCTAAACAAGGCAATTTATGATTTCAAAAGAAATAGTAGATGGAAGAGAATAGTTAATCGTAGTAATTTTTGTGAAGTTTTTTCTGGAGAATGGATGCATAGTTCAAGCTGTGAGGCATTTTTTAATGAGGAGAGTTATTTCCAGGATAATGATTTGGTGCATGCAGTTGTCGTGCTTATGAAGTGAAAGATGGTTGTCCAGTTGAAAAAGAAAAACTTGTGACAACAGAGGCAGAAGAGGTGTTAGGTAATGAGGTTTTAGGAAGACGTGCTAAGGGTCCTGTGTACACCTGGAAGTGTAGTAGTATTTGCAGTGTGCGACAGGATTCCATCAATTTGCTTTGTGATTTTGTACGGTCATTTAATAAGAAAAGTTTGAAGCAGAAAATAAGGTTGTTGCAAGAATTAGATCCTTGCAGAGTGAGAGAAGTGACAGGTTTGCATGGTCATTCACTGGCTTGTCTTTCCAGGAGAGTATGCCAGAGTGTTTTTCATCATTTCAGGATGCTAGCAGTGCATCATAATAAAGTGAGGAAATTAGTTAGAATGTTGTATTATGCTAAGAGTCCAGCAATTATGCTTAAAAAATTATGCGCTGCTCTTTTGCATGGTTCTGAAATAGATGTGAAGAATATATGTGAAGAAATTGAGTTTTGTTACTTTGGAAGTAAAGAGGAGAATGTTGAAATTGAGCAAGAAGAAGAGCTAGTACGATGCTCGGTTTGGATAGCCGGATCGAGTCGGAGTGTCTGGCACGCAATAGGTCCCAGAGTTGGACTTCAGGGGTCCGCGTCGGACACCCTGTAAGCCGCAGCCTTATGAATGGGACACAGGGGGAGACCCATGGGTCTCCCCAACACAGGCATGTACGGTGCAAATAGCACCGATGTAGGGGGCGCACTTCTCAGCGACATACCCATTCAGTCAATGAGTGCCCATGTACGCGTTGTACGACCAACTCCCATTGACTTCTATGGGAGTCTGACCAAACCGAGTCCGACAGCATACGGCCGCATCGTACTTGCTCGGTCGGACTGCAGGAGTTCGGATCGGTCGGAAAGCACCCCGGATCCGGCTCGGTCAGAGTGCTTTCCGACCCAGATAAGAATCGGCTCCTAAATGTGAAATAAGTATTGTGTCAAAAATATTGTGACTATCAAATTATCGAGAATATGTGGCATAACAGCTAGGGTGGCCATCCTCAAATATGGGGAACCAGGTTAGAGTCTACTCAAGGACGTGCAACATCCTGTTATTCTGAGAAAATCACTTAATCTCCCGTGCCGAACAAAAATGAATGTGCCCTCATGTAACGTAACTGGTGCTTGTGTAAAGCGCTCGAATACCTAATACCTTCGCGTCAAGAGCGTGCTATATAAAACTCCGTAAAATAAATAAATAAAAAATCATTGTATTTAATATTGTTTACTTTATTAAAGATGTTATATATATTGTTTCTTTATTAATTTATTAATTTAATTATGTTAGTTAATATATTAATTGTTGGTGCTAGCATAATTGTTATTAATTTTTTAATTTTAAAGGTCTAATTTATTCTGTTTTAAAAAATGTATAGTGCAGTAGCAGACTGATGTATTTGTAGCCGAATAGGGTAGAATGTTAATTTGATTTTAATTCATGTATTTTAATCTTAATCAAATTTCTAGGTTTAATTGAATATTTAACAGATTATTAAATATGTAAGTTGTTTAATTGATTAATTGTTGTTTTTATTGTTTAAGTGTAATTTGTTAAATTAAATTTTTACATTTATGATAGTAATTTATATTTTAGTAGCCACTTGTTGGGTTTGTAGGGTGACAGGACAGGAAGTTAATAAAATAATAATGAATGTAATTATATTTAATTTTTTATTTTACAGAGTTTTATATAGCACAAACTTGACCCAAATCAGGTATCAGAGCGCTTTACATAGCACCAGTTGAATTACATAAGGACACATTAATTTTCTTTTTGTTTGTTTATTTTTTGTTAGGCACGGGGAGATTAAGTGATTCGCCCAGAATCACAGGATGTTCACGGTCATTGCCGAGGCTCGAACCCAGTTCCCCATATTCTAAGTCGACCGCCCTAGCCGTTAGGCCAACTCCTCCCTATATGTTAAATAATTTCCTGTAATAATTTAAATATTTATTTGATTGCTATTCTTTCAATTGTTTACTTAAATTGTATTTAATTTATTTATGTTCCGTTTGTAAATTATAATTTCTTTTTTATTTGTATACTTTTATTAGAAGTTTATATTTTACTAGTGGGTTGGTGGTTTTGTAGAAAAATAGGGTGGACGTTATTGACATTTCTTTTGATTAATTATTAAACCTAATGAATTGTTGTATTGGTAATTATGTATAATATTTAATTATGTATTAATTATTTAAATGATTTGTTTTATTGTGTTAATTAATTTAGTGTTGTTTTAATTTTAATATTTATTAACACTGTTTTTATTTTTTAATTGTATTTGTTTAATTGTGTTTTATTTTATTTTAAATATTTGTGGTGTTTGTATTTTTTTAGCTTGTAGGGAGGGAAGAAAAATGATTTCATTATTTTTTATTGTGTAAGTTTCTGCTAAATTCATATTTAAAAATGTATTGGTATGTATTTCAATCAATCAATCAATCAATCATGACACTTGTATAGCGCACAACTCACCCGGAAGGGTCTCAAGGCGCTTGAGGGAAAAGGGTCCGCTACTGCTCGAACAGCCAGGTCTTGAGTTGTCTCCTGAAGGCGAGATGGTCCTGGGTCAGCCGAAGGTGGATGGGGAGGGAGTTCCATGTTTTGGCCGCCAGGTAGGAGAAGGATCTGCCTCCGGCGGTGGCTCTTCGGATGCGTGGTACGGCGGCAAGGGCGAGGCTAGTAGACCGTAGCTGGCGGGTGGGCGTGTAGAAGGTCAGGCGGTCGTTGAGGTACTTGGGGCCCAGGTTGTGAAGAGACTTGTGTGCGTGGGTGAGGAGCCGGAACGTGATACTCTTGTTGACGGGGAGCCAGTGCAGGTCTCTCAGGTGGCCGGATATGTGGCTGCGTCGGGGGATGTCCAGGATGAGTCGGGCGGAGGCGTTCTGGATGTGCTGGAGTCTTCTCTGTAGCTTGGCTGTGGTTCCGGCGTAGAGGGTGTTTCCGTAGTCCGTTCATTGATTTCTGGAATATAATTATGAGTTTGAATGGGATATATAATCCTAACGAAGTTCAAGACTATTGAGGCAGATTGTACAGTGAGAATAATAAATGTAACCGCTGCGAAGTCCAACACTCTCTCTACTGTTGTTTAGACTAGAGTGGGAATAGTTAACCTAGCTCCGTCAAAGTGCTCTTGATCAATAAAAACCAGTGCTGCAGCACAAGATGAGTGAGTTCAGGCTTTATTGCCAGCATTTGGTGAAAAACTGTGGATTGTGAAATACCGGCATCCCATTGTTACATATGTATAACTAAATCTGATAAACCTCTTCAAATAAAAAGATTGTGTCTAGGATTTCCCCAAATCAGGATACCATATCAAATGTTTTTATTGTCTTTTAACCCCTTTGCTTCTAGTCCTTTTCCACAACTTTGCTAAGCATTTTTTTGGGCTTTTTGGGGTAGTTTGCACTAAGGCCTCTGTGACTTTTTGTCCACATTAGGTGTCCACCACTAATTTACACCCTTTCCTTCAAACATCATTGGGATTTTAAAAGTACCCAGGGTTTGTGGATTCCCCAGGTGGGGATCCAGAATTTAGCCAAAATACAGCTACATTTTGATATTTGGGTGGACAAAATGGGGAAAAGGTGCTGCAGAAGAAAGCACCTGTTTTTCCCCCTGCAAATGGTATAAACAAAAGGTTTCTGGTGCCGAAATCATCCTCTTCCCAGCTTTCAGAGACAAGCAGACTTTTGTCAGAAAATCTAAAACTTTTACACACTTTTGGCATTTTACTGAGACGTAGCCTTTTTTTGCTACTTTTTGTGTTTTCAACCTCCTTCCAGTTAGTGGTAAAAATATGTGTGAAAGCAATAATGGATCCCTGCAAGCTATACATTTCTGAAAAGTAGATAACATTCTGAATTCAGCAAAGGATCATTTGTGTGGATCCTTCAAGGTTTTTTATTATAGAAATTAATAGTTGAAAATTAGAAAAATTATAAATGAGTTGAAAAAAACTGCCATTTTGTGCCAACGATATCACCTGTAACTTCTTCTAAATATGACAGATTTTTTAAAGCAATATACCGTTACATCCGCTGTAACTTTTGGTTGTGGGGATATATAGGACTTGCATGTTCACCAAGAACCCGAGGAACCCAGAGCCAATAACTGAGCAGCATCATGCAGTGTTTTTTTTGTTTACCGGGTATATAACAATTCCTTTGGTAAAATATAAAGAGTGAAAAATAGGTATCAAAGACACCTATGCATTTCCAAAATGTGTACAAAATATAGGGGCATATTATCAAGGACGGGCGATACATTATCGCCGCTTATATCGGCAGGAAACTGCCGATAAAGTGGCGATAATGGGCTTGATAAAATGCTCTACGAATTCCTATCGAAGCCCATGTTAGATGTGAAGACATCTAACATGGGCTTCGATAGGAATTCATAGAGCATATTATCAAGCCCATTATCGCCGCTTTATCGGCAGTTTCCTGCCGATATAAAAGGCAATAATATATCGCCCGTCCTTAATAATATGCCCCATAGAGTTTAGAAACAGTAACTATTTGCACATCTCCAAAATTGTGGGTACCCATACTAGCATGTGAATTGTAGGCTATTTTTCAAAGTGACTTCTTTTTACACATTGTCAAACATTTGGAAGGCAGAAATGCATACAAAGTCAATAGGTGACAACAGTTGCTCTACAGTTCACCCAAGTCTACCGATAAAAATGGTACCTCACTTGTGTGGGTAGGCCTAGTACCCACAACACTTGGAAGACTTTGGGGAACGCTGGGTGGGTGGAATTTTGTGGGTCCATGTAGATTCTAGAACATTCCATCGCAGGAATGTGGGGAAAATGTGTTTTTTACAACGTTTGAGGTTTACATGGGATTTTGGGTAACAGAACCTGGTGAGAGCAACACAAGTCACCCCATCCTGGATTTCCCCTGGGTGTGTAGTTTTCAAAAATGTATAGGTTTGCTAGGTTTCCCTAGGTCCCGGTAGAGCTAGAATTCAAAATCTACAGCTAGGCACTTCGCAAAAAAGGGTCAGTTTTCACTGTAAAAATGTGGTGTGTCCATGTTGCGTTTTGGGCCATTTCCTGTTGCAGGCACTAGGCCTACTTTCAAGTGAGGTACAGTAGTCATCGGATGACTTTGAGGAATGTGGGGTAGGTGGAATTTTGTGGACCCACGCAGATTCCAGAACTTTCCATCACAGAAATGTGAGGAAAATGTATTTCATTTTACACAGTTTGAAGATTGCAGGTGTCTCCCGAGTAAAATTATACCTCACTTGTATGGGTGGGGCATGGGCCTGTGGCTGGGAAGGGACCAAAACATAAGCATTAATGGTATAGCAGAGCAAATTCTTAGCACAAAATGTTTTTAAAAATACATTTTTACCCGATTCTGCATTGTACACCAACACAAGTGAGGTATCATTTTACTCAGGAGACTGAGGGGAACGCTATGGGGTACAACATTTGTGCCTGCACAGTGATCCCATGCAAAAATATGTGGAAAATTTGATTTTTTTGGCTAAATTTGAGGTTTGCAGGGGATTCCAAGTAGGAAAACGTTGGGGGATCAACGCAAGCCATACCTCACTCTACTCCCCCGGGTGTCTCGCTTTCATAAATGTGGGGGATTTGGTAGGTTTGCCCAGGTGGATGCCGAGCCTGGGGCCAAAAAAAATCTAGTTGCCCCCGTGCAAAACCAGGTCATTTTGTGATAGGTAATTTTGATGTCTCCTCAATATGTTTTGTGCCCTTGCCTGTTGGGGTTATTTGGCCCACCTGCATGAATGAGGTACCATTTTTATCGGAAGACCTTGTAGAACTGCTCGGTGGTAGAAAACTTTCCCACACAGAAATTTGAATGAAACGTGATTTTAGGTTTGCAGGGAATTCTGGGTAGGAAAATGTTGTCGTATCCATGCAAGCCATACCTCCCTGGAGTCCCTTGGGTGTCTAGTTTTCAGAAATGTGTAGGTTTGGTTTGTTTCCCTAGATGGCAGCCGAGTCTGAGCCAAAAACCCAGGTGATCCACCCTGGAAAAACCAGGTCGTTTTGTGATAGGTCATTTTAATGTCTCCTCAATAAGTTTTGGGCCCTTGCGTGTCGCAGGTACTTGGCCTACCCAAGCGAGTGAGGTACCATTTCTATCGGGAGACCTGGGGGAACTCTGGGTGGTAGGAAATGTTTGTCAGCCCGGTGATCCCACAACTTTCCCACACAGAAATTTGAGAAACATTTGAATATTTCAGCTAAATGTGAGGCTGGCAGGGGATTCTGGGTTGGAAAACTTTATGGGATCCACACAAGTCATACCTTCCTGGACACCCCTCGGTAACTAGTTTTCAGAAATGTGTGGGTTTGGTAGGTTTCCCTAGATGGCCGCTGATCCTTGGGGCCAAAAACCTAGGTGACCCTCCTTGCAAAACCAGGTTCTTTTTGTGATAGGTAATTTTGATGCCTCCACCATAAAGTTGGAGCCCTTGCCTGGCATGTGTACTTGGCCCACCCATATGAGTGAGGTACCATTTTTATTGGAAGACATTGGGTTATGCGGTGTGTAGGTAGAAGTTTGAGGACCCACGCAGGTTCCAGAACTTTCCAACACAGAAATGTGAGGAAAATGTGTATTTATAACTAAGTTTGAGGACTGCAATGGATTCTGGGTAAAAGAGCCTGGCGCGAGGCACACAAGTCACCCCATCCTGTTTCCCCTTTGTTGTGAAAAATTTACAGGTTTGCTAGTTTTCCCTAGGTGCTCGCTGCTCTAAGGCCCAAAATCCACAGGTAAACACATTGCGAAATAAAAGTCAGTGCTGGTCGCGCTAGGGCCCAAAATCCACAGGTAGGCACACTGCTAAAGAAAAGTCAGTATCTAATGGGCTTTCTGTAGTCCTGGAGGTGGGGGGGAGTTGCCCCAATATAACCCCAAGAGCGGCAGAAAGACAGTGGGTATATTATTTGTGGGGTGGTGGCATTAGAATGCCCATTCTGGGCAGCCCCACTCCATGTATAAGAAAACCAGTGTAATTGTTGGTGCCTACTGGGCTCCCTGTTGCCCCCGGGGGGGGGAGATCAAGGGCTACTGCCCCCATCTGCCACCTGGTGGGGCAGAAATATGCTGGTATTTTTTAGGGGGTGGTGGGGGCAATGGCATTTCCATTCTGGGGAGACCCCACCCCTGAATTTTAAAAATAAATATTCCCCACTATACCTATTTGGTTTTCTGACCTCCCCCTGGTGGGGCAGATAAGGAGCTATTGTCCCTATCTGCCTCCTGGGGGAGCTGAAAGACTGAGGAAATTTGTTTAGGAGTGGGGCATTGGCTTGCCCATTCTGGGCAGCCCCCATCCCTATGTATTAAAAAACTAATAAGTACAGGTGCCTAGTGGGCTTTTGCTCCTTGGGGGCATTTTTTTTGCGGGGTTGGGGGAATTGGCCTGCCAATTCTGGGCAGCCCTCACCCCATAATTTTGAAAAAACAATATTCGGTCATGCCTGATGGGCTTTCTTGCCCTAGAAGAACAGTTAAGGGCCTATTGCCCCCATATGCCCCCCAGGGAGGGCAGAAAGACTGGAATTATGCTGAGGCGGGTGGGACATTGGCATGCCCTTACCCGTAAATCCAATTTTAAAAAAACCCTGGCTTCTAGCAGCCTTTCTGCCCCGCGGTGTCCAATGGGGGCACCTGCCCCATCTGCCCCTAGAGGGCCAGAAAGACTGGAATTTCACAGTAGGAGGGGCATTGTCATGCCCATCTTGGGCAGCCCACACCACTATAACGATACAATCAGCAACATATACCTGGATCTAGTGGGCCTTCTGCATCCCTGGAGGGGCTGATTGGGGGCTACTGCCACCATCTGACCCCAGGGGGCAGCAAGACTGTATTGCCCAAATTACAAATTAGGGGATCAAAGGCACTTGCCCAAGTGCTGCTCCCCCTCCCTGGTGTCTAGTGGGTCAATCCCTACTTGGAGATCACCCTCCTGGGCGATCCTCAAGCTGGGATCCATGAAGGAGGGGTACCATTGGAGAAGTGAGTTTTTCCCCTTTCCAATGATACCTCTCCTGACTTTCTACGTGCTTAGGCGGCTGAGATAGCCTATTGGCTCATATCAGTTTTGGTTTCTATGAAATTACTTCACCATGACGTGCACACTGATCGTCATTTCACAGATACCAGGGGACAGCCTCGGGAGATGGAAGCTCTCCCCCAGCTCCCGAGGCTGTTGGGGTAAAAAGAAAATCACTCTGGTGCCTGCACCAGAGGGATTTCTGGTGCCATTTGTGAGTAAGGCTGGGAGCCGTCTTGAGCACACAAGCGCCATGGCTCTGGGTGGCACCCAGCCGTCCAGCGCACCGAAGGGGGGAAATCACTTTCAGTTTAATGTTATGTTATTATAGAGGTTTGGACCATCAATTACTGATGAAACACTTGTGTCTCTTAATTTTAGAAATTACTGCTATGATCAAAATTTGTGAAAAACAGCCCCTTTCACCATAATTCCATTGTTGTTGTTGGATGTATGCCCACTTGGGCTTGACATATGACTTATAGAATATTATGATACACATTACTCCACTTGATTTATATGTTGTTGATTTTAATTTATCATTTTTGTTATTATGAAAGTGGAGTATCTAAGGTCATGTTGACATGAGGATATACATATATATATATATATATATTACCTACTGGCGGTCGCCAGTAGGTATATATAGTTAGGATTTTTTCCCTATGGGATTTTTGAAAATTCTATGTCTAATAACTTTGGCGTTTGTGGACGGAATTGGCTGAAATTTTCTGGAAAATGGAACATTTTGTTTCTGAGCAGCCCTTGGAAATTTGGGGGGGTTTCGTCAAGGGGGGGCCGAGAAAAAAGGGGGGTCCCAAAACGTGTTTTTAACATTGAGTTTTCCATAGGGCGGTTGGCCTCACTTTTAGCCCGAACGGCTGAATGGATTTCCATGAAACTTGGCAAAATTGTAGGGACTGGTAGCCCGATGTGCCTTTTCTAGGTCTCAATATATGTGCTCCAGTGGATTTTGAGAAATTAACGTTTAAAAAAAGATATATATCTGTAAGCGCGCTCCGGGCAGCGCTCCGGTCCGCGGACCTTAAGCGTACCGGAACTTCGCGTAGCTAAGCTGATTGGCTCTCCGGTGTCTGTCAACATTCTAAACAGTCCGGAGCGGCCGCCATCTTGTCTCTCGGTAGGATTGAGAGACAAGAGGAGGCCAAAACAAAGGCGAAAATGACCATAAGGGGGCATACTAGATCCTCCCTGACCCCCTAGGTTTAATGTGGAGGTTTTAAAAGGGCCCCGCGGGGCAAAAAAAACTAAAAAATGTTTTAGTTTTTTTTGCGTGGGGAGCGCCCGGTCCGCGAACCGGGAAGCGTTCTGGGCAGCGTACTGCAATGAAAAATGAATGATAGACTTTTCAAATGCTGTATGTTAATTGATTGTTGTTTTTGTTGATTATTTTTTATTTTCTTTATTTTTTAAGCATTTTTTTTTAATGTGATTGTGTTTCATAATTTATTAAACTTTCTAACATTTCATTGTCAGAAATTTCATAATTATCATGGAATATACATTGTAGTCTCTGAGGGTGTAAAATGTCCTCATTTGCAAGGAGGTTATCTACTGCTTGTACACATTGCAGTAGTTCATTGTCCCAAGTTTCATCGAAAAATTCAATGTCAATTTGATCAATTGTATCAATCAATTCTTGGCTGCTCTCTTGCAGGTCCATTTCAAAAGAAACTTGGTTTTCGCCTTCCATTTTGCCTGAAATTTGGATTAAAAAAATATATATTAGTAGAGATAGGGCAATGTTGGGAATAATTTTAGATAGGCATTTTTTATCAGTGAATTTATCTTTGGGCAGTGTATAGTATCAGAGTGGAAGTAGGAATATAAAAAAGTGTATGTGATTTAACGTAAGTAAATTCATAATTATACAAGAGAAGCCTAACTCCATCCATAACTATAACAGAGAAGTCTCTCTAAATCTATAACTACTACAGAGGGATAGTATATATCTATCAGAAAAAGTTTACCATATTAACTTATAGTGCACAATATACTTCAGTTTTAAAAATAAAAACTTACCTTTAGAAAGAAGTTGAAGGAATTAGTGAAAATACTATTGAAATGTACAGCAAGAAGTAGTAGTCAAAATGGCTGTGTTTTCTTCTCTTCCTTTATATATATTCAGGTATATAACCAATGAAATGTCAGGTAAAAAAAATAGAAAATGAAAGTAACATTTTCATTGGTTGTCAATTCCAACACTTCAGATGTGTTTTGTGAAGTAATTTACCTCAGGGTATTTAGAGAGGTCTACAGGCTAAATGACTAAATGGAATTCCAATCAAATTTGTGAAAATGGTAGGGATTGGTATGTAGTATGAGCTAATCTATATTTGGTGAAATTGTCTCCAGTGGCTTTTCTGTGAACTACTTTCCCACCTTTTTTGATGGTGCGCTTCCCAGAGAGCGACCCGGTACGCGAACCGTTGAGCGCCCCGGTTCGCGAACCTTAAGCGTTCCGGGAGTCCACCATTTTGTGTTTCGGTCGAATTAAGATACAAGATGGAGGGCAAATAATGTTCAGAATGGGTAGAAGGGGGCACGGTAGAGTTATCTTGACCCCCTAGGTTTTCTGAGGGTGGCTGAGGAGGCTTATATGTGCGAAAAAAAAACATTTTTAAAAAAAAATTCGCGAGGTTAGCTCCCGGTTCGCGTACCGGGTAGCGCCCCAGGGAGCGTACTTTGTTGGAAATTAGTGAAAAATGTTAGAGTAATAATAATTGTGAGTGATCAGATGTAGGGTAGCTCTGAGAAGAGCTTTTGGGTTTATGGTACATTTAGGTACTTATAAGTAGGTACCAATGCACATTCTTAAATTCAGAGTGAAAACTCTGTTGCCCTCATCTGAGAAGTGAACTCCATCTCCTCTGTAGATATCTTGCATGTAGTAACGCAAGTTATTGTTGTACAGGGAGCCCATTCCATGGTCTCTCATGTAAGCTGAAACAGATTTGTTTACATGCTTCCTCGACTTCTCAATTTGTGGACAAAATTGGTTTGACCACCTCCATTTCTGTCTTTGGCATATATTTGAATAGACCAAGGCAGTCTGAGAAAAAAGTGCCATTAATTGCTCAAAGGTGTCCTTTAAAAGCATTTCCAGACCTACACCAGTCAAAGTGCCCAAGTCATTACCTCCACAGTGCACAATTAACAGGTCAGGTTTGGGCAAATGCATAAAGGTTTTCACCAATGGTATCAATTGGTGACATTTTAATCCTCTGTGGCCAAACCACTTAATTTCCACATCTTGTAAATTGAGGTTAGGTAATTTCCTGTTTTCAACGTACCTTTGAGCCCAGTGAATATAACTATGTCCAACAGAAAACATGGTGAGAGAAGGTTCTCCTGCAGTCAGATGAAGTGTGGCAATGAAATGGCAGTTGAAAAAATGAGAGTTTAAAATGAAAAAAACTGTGGAGTTTCTGTGTTCATGAAGCAGTAACAGTGATTGGTGGATTTTGATTGCTGAAAACAGAAAGTTAGGGTGCACGGATGTGTTCTTTGAAAGATGTATTTTGAATGGTCAATAAAAAATCATTAAATGAAAGAATGCACTGGATATGCAGGTGCACTGAGAGTTCAGAGTTCAATTGCAACAAAGTTGTGTGAACTTGCAAACACCAGAAGTCTTCCAAGAGGTGGTTGCCATGCAGAAAAGACAGAAAGGGCAGAGGGGGGAAGGGTTTTCATTTGAAAAAAAGTGAGGGAAGAGTTTTGATTGGGTGACATGAGAAATATGTGTGAAGAATTACAGCATTTCTGTGCTTTTGATAGCTGCAGACTCTGGAGTGCATACCTTTTGCTCTGCTGAAGACAAATTGGTGTGTTTCTGAGACTGTTTTCAAACTCAAAGTATTTGCTAAGGTGAGAAAATATTTCTTTAATTTAGATAGAGAATAGTGTGCTTTAAGGAGAAAATTATGAATTATGTGGCGCAAATTGCTTGTAAATATGCTCCCACCTGTGCATGGAAAATTTAGATTTTGAATGTTTGTGTTACATAGCCATGTTAAAAGTGACCCAACCATGCAGGAAAGGCAATCAAAAAACGCTTTTATGTGTCTTAAGGACATTTTAAGTAATTTTCCCATGTGCAGTGTTTTGAAATTATGATTTGAAAATCGTTTTTGGGGAAAAGGAATTGTTTTTAAATTTATGACAAGGACATAATGGTGTATGCTTCTTTATAAGGCAATTGACTGTCCCTGATGTTATTTTTCCCATTTTAGTGTAAGACCTTTGTCTGTGGCGCAAATTGCTTGTAAATATGCTCCCACCTGTGCATGGTAAATTTAGATTTTAAATGTTTGTGTTACATAGCCATGTTAAAAGTGACCCAACCATGCTGGAAAGGCAATCAAAAAACGCTTTCATGTGTCTTAAGGACATTTTAAGTCATTTTCCCATGTGCAGTGTTTTGAAATTATGATTTGAAAATCGTTTTTGGGGAAAAGGAATTGTTTTTAAATTTATGACAAGGACATAATGGTGTATGCTTCTTTATAAGGCAATTGACTGTCCCTGATGTTATTTTTCCCATTTTAGTGTAAGACCTTTGTCTGTGGCGCAAATTGCTTGTAAATATGCTCCCACCTGTGCATGGCAAATTTAGATTTTGAATGTTTGTGTTACATAGCCATGTTAAAAGTGATACAAACATGCTGCAAAGGCAATCAAAAAACGCTTTTATGTGTCTTAAGGACATTTTAAGTAATTTTCCCATGTGCAGTGTTTTGAAATTATGATTTGAAAATCGTTTTTGAGGTAAAGGAATGTTGTTAAAATTTATGTGCGCCATATGCCCCCAAATTTCTTTTTCAGGGGTGCAGCAGGGTGTTATTGAGACACCCCTGCAGCTTTGGAAAAATTCCTAATTTGCGATGAGCAAATTGTTAATCGCAAATTGCACCTTCATTTATATGAGCCTCCTAGCCCATGGAAATGAATGGGTAATTTGCAATTAGCAATTTGCTCATCGCAAATTTGGAATGGTAAAGAATCGCTATTTATTCCTTAAAATTCGCTATTTTGGAAATGCAAAATAGTTATATGATACATATGGCGGTTGATGTCTAAGAAGATAAGAAGCTTAGGGATACATTTATGATGACTGGCGCAATGAAGTTGACATCACTTACTTCATTGGTAGAGCTTTACATGTATTATGTCCTCTGTATTCTTCATCAAGCGTAACTTTAATCTGCAATCCTGAGTAGGCCTCACCTTAAACAAACCTCTGGATAGGCCACATCTTATTGTCATCCTGAATTAATCATTTAAAATGCTAGGGACAGATTTATGATAGGTGTATGCCTCTTTTGCGCCACTTAGAAAACACTGTCCATGGGGAAATGACTTAAAATGTCCTTAAGACACATGAATGTGTTTTTTTAAAACGTTTGCAATTTTTTTGGGTCACTTTTAACATGGTTATGTGACTCAAACAGTAAAAATCTAAATTCGCCATGCTCAGGTGGGAGCATATTTACAAGGAATGTGCTCCATGGGGAAAGGTCTTATAATGTAATATGGGAAAAATGACATCAGAGACACTGAAATGCCTTATAGAGAAGCATACACCATTATGTCCTTGTCATAAATTTGCAAACCATTACTTTTCCCCAAAAACGATTTTCAAATCATAATTTCAAAACACTGCACATATGGAAATGACTTAAAATGTCCTTAATTCAAAATTTGCTATTCCTTATTTTGCGATTGCACTGAAGGATTTGCAAATTTTACGATTCCTTAAATGCAATGTATCAAACAAAAAATATGTAAAAAATGATATTAAGGATTTGGAAACTACCACCAACTTCTAGTTTGTGGTAATTTGCGAATTCTTTTCAAAAAGCATTTTTTTCTAAAAAACAAAAGGTCCCATATGACGCCCATACATGTCCTTAGGGCATGTATGTGTGCCATATGCCCCCAAATTTCTTTTTCAGGGGTGCAGCAGGGTGTTCTTGAGATACCCCTGCACGCTTGAAAAAATTCCTATTTTGTGATGAGCTAATTGCTAATCGCAAATTGCAACCTTCATTCCTATGAGCCTCCTAGCCCATGGAAATGAATGGGTAATTTGCAATTAGCAATTTGCTCATTGCAAATTAGGAATGGTAAAGAATTGCTATTTATTCCTTAAAATTTGCTATTTAGGAAATGCAAAATAGTTTGATGGTACATATGGTGGTTCATCTGTAACAAGATAAGAAGCTTAGGGATACATTTATGATGACTGGCGCAATAAAGTGGACATTACTTACTTCATTGGTAGGCCTTTACATGTATTATCTCCTCTGTATTCTTCATCAAGCGTAACTTTAATCTGCAATCCTGATGTAGGCCTCAACTTAAACAAACCTTTGGATAGGCCACACCTTATTGTCATCCTGGATTAATCATTTAAAATGCTAGGGACAGATTTATGATAGGTGTATGCCTCTTTTCTGCCACTGTGCGTCACTTTTATGATGCAGCGGCGGTGGAAAAGATTTGCTATGAGGCGACAACATTACAAATTGATGCATTTAGGCAGATATGTCATGGTGTAAAAAAAACGTACCACATGAAACCGATGCAGCAGTGATGCAAAAGATGCACCATGTCGCAAGACAGGCCTCACTTGGGGCCATATGTATCAAGCTAATTAGCATTCGCAAAGATCAAAATTCTACGAATTTCGGCCTTTGCGAATGTTAATTAGACAAATGGTATGTATCAAACAAGTTTGATGCAAAATAAGGAGTAGCAAAATTTGCTATTCCTTATTTTGCAATTGCACTGAAGGATTTGCACATTTTTTTGAGACTACTTAAATGCAATGTATCAAACAAAAAATATGTAAAAAATGACATTAAGGATTTGTAAACTATTGTGGTAAATTGGTGGTAATTTGTGAATTCTTTTCAAAAAGCTTTTTTTAAAAAAAACAAAAGGTTACATATGACGCCAACACATGCCCTTAGGGCATGTATGTGTGCCATATGCCCCCAAATTTCTTTTTCAGGGGTGCAGCAGGGTGTTCTTGAGACACCCCTGCACCCTTGGAAAAATTCCTAATTTGTGATGAGCAAATTGCTAATCGCAAATTAAACCTTCATTCCTATGAGCCTCCTAGCCCATGGAAATGAATGGGTAACTTGCAATTAGCAATTTGCTCATCGCAAATTAGGAATGGTAAAGAATCGCTATTTATTCCTTAAAATTCGCTATTTAGGAAATGCAAAATATTTTGATGATACATATGGCAGTTCATCTCTAACAAGATAAGAAGCTTAGGGATAGATTTATGATGACTGGCGCATCACCAGGGATGTGCCAGTCATCCTGCGCCGCTGTTCCGCCACCCATGGTGTGCTGCATTTACAATGCGGCGCAGCATGGGGCAAAAACGGCACAGATGCGTGACGCATCTGTGCCGTTAAGGTGGCGCATTGCTGGAGTTGTATCGCAAGTGCGATGCAGCTCCAGCGACGCTCAAGGGTGCACCTTCTCCACAATGTTGCGTCAAGACCTATGCCTGCTTAAAGCAGGCGCAGGGTTTTGACGCAGGTTTCTCCTATCTGATTGTAAATGCGGCACACCATGGGTGGCAGAGCAGTGGTGCACGTTAACTGGTGCATGCCTGGGGATGTGCCATTTAACATAAATCTGCCCCTTTACATTTAAGTATGTGCAGGGGACACAGAGTCGGTGAGGCTTATCCAAGGTTAAGAAGAGATGAGTCCTGTTCAGTGAAAAATTAGACATAGGCTTCACCTGCTCAGCATCGCTGGACATGGCTAAATAATAGCTGCAAAATTTTACTCTTGTTAAACAATTTTACTATTATAATCTCTGAGATTTGTCTCTTACTCTGCAACATCTCATTGTTGTTATCTTTCTTTAAAGATAAAGACAACCTCAACATGAGCGACAATCTGCAATCAGTTGATTTTGACCTCATCATTGAACTTGTAATTGAAACATCAGTGGATGTTGATCCCTTGGATGATTTAAATCCTGAGGATGAAGAAGAGCGTGATGAGGATGCAGATTTGTCGGAATTATATGAAATAGGATGGGAAGCTGACCTGCTTGAGCCTATGGAAATATAAACATTTATTTTTAAAATTTATAATTAATAAAAAGTAAAAAGGTAAACCGTTTAATTTAAAAATAAAGACACCTTCAAAAGCAGGTTATGTGTAGTGTCTTCAATAAAATATTAAAATATGCTCATAAAATTAGATCAGATTCACATATAAAATAGCATAGGTAACATAAATATAAATGTCATTTCTTTTCTGGTATTTCTGTATTGTAAATTTGCAAGGACTAAAAAATCTTCTATTTAAAATGTCAAGTAGTGTGTTAAGTTTTTGATCACTGTTATTGTTTTACTGTTTGGTAATAATGGTTAATAACATTTTTTATTATATTTTACCCCAGATTCAACTGCAGATCATTTCAAGATTTCACCATGCCTACAATAGAAAGACAGAGAAAGGCTGCAAAACGTCAAAGACAGCAGGTGAAAAAAAATAAGCAGCAGTCCTCTAACAAAAAGATTTGTCAAGTCACGAAGAAAGCACCGGGTAAGAGCACAAAACAATTCATAAGAAATATGTGTAGTAAAAAAAATATTACTACAGAAAATGTTTCAGTCCATAAAACGAGAAGGAAATCAAATGGAAAGGAAAGGCCAATGAAAAATGTTACTGCTAGAGCAAGAGATAACTCTGTGCATGATAGTAGAAGGAAACAACAGTTTAGGGAGATTCGTAAACGAATGTTCCGCAACAGGATAATTGGCAATTTGTTAAAAAATATTAAGAAACGTCAACAGAAACTGGTTTTTTATAAGAGAAAAAAAAAAGTTGAGAAAGTTATTGATCAGGCATTTGAAATTAAACGTAAGTTATATATTTTGATAATCAATAGAATTAGGAAGCTAAACAAGGCAATTTATGATTTCAAAAGAAATAGTAGATGGAAGAGAATAGTTAATCGTAGTAATTTTTGTGAAGTTTTTTCTGGAGAATGGATGCATAGTTCAAGCTGTGAGGCATTTTTTAATGAGGAGAGTTATTTCCAGGATAATGATTTGGTGCATGCAGTTGACATCAGTGGTCGTGCTTATGAAGTGAAAGATGGTTGTCCAGTTGAAAAAGAAAAACTTGTGACAACAGAGGCAGAAGAGGTGTTAGGTAATGAGGTTTTAGGAAGACGTGCTAAGGGTCCTGTGTACACCTGGAAGTGTAGTAGTATTTGCAGTGTGCGACAGGATTCCATCAATTTGCTTTGTGATTTTGTACGGTCATTTAATAAGAAAAGTTTGAAGCAGAAAATAAGGTTGTTGCAAGAATTAGATCCTTGCAGAGTGAGAGAAGTGACAGGTTTGCATGGTCATTCACTGGCTTGTCTTTCCAGGAGAGTATGCCAGAGTGTTTTTCATCATTTCAGGATGCTAGCAGTGCATCATAATAAAGTGAGGAAATTAGTTAGAATGTTGTATTATGCTAAGAGTCCAGCAATTATGCTTAAAAAATTATGCGCTGCTCTTTTGCATGGTTCTGAAATAGATGTGAAGAATATATGTGAAGAAATTGAGTTTTGTTACTTTGGAAGTAAAGAGGAGAATGTTGAAATTGAGCAAGAAGAAGAGGGTCATGTGGAAGATAGTGTACAGGTTTCCAGTACAGATAATTTTCAGAGGGAAATTGCCACGTTTCAGGTGAAATCAAGTGAGAGGCCTAATTTCACTTGTGTGTGTTGTCGACGCACTTATTATAAGAATCAGACTAAGTTAGTGGATTTATATGCAAAAAGTGAAAGGGAAAATAATAGTGAATGGAAGGATTTTGCAACATACTTGATGGTAGAAAATTGTTTTGATTTGGGATTGGATCAACGTGTGTGTACTTATTGTTGTTGCAAATTAAATCAAAACCAGATGCCTGCTAGAGCAGTTCATAATAATCTGGAATTGGTTGAGATTCCTTCTGAATTGAAGGATTTAAATACTTATGAATCTATTTTGATTCAAAGTATCCATCCCTTTCAGGCTATTGTAAGAATGGAGCCAAAGACAGGGAAATTGCCTCCATCAGATTTACAGAGAGGATTAAAGGGAAGAGTTGTTTATTTGCCCCTAGATTTGAAGAAAAACATTAACACAATTGGAGTAGAAAAAGTGGAAGAGGAACCTCTGGTTATCTTAGTTAATGGGGTTCCGACAAAGAATAAGAAAATATGGCAAGATTTAGTAGATGTTAGGAAAGTTAAAAAGGCAACATTGTATTTGAAAAAAAATAATAAATACTATAAGAATGTATATGTTGCAGAAGAGGAAGTAAGTGAGGAAGAGGATAGCGATTTGTGTGCTGGTCAAATTGAGAAAGTAGAACCCTCTACTAGTGAAGAAATATATGAACATTATAGTGTTCATCCTTTGCATTCCAAGGAAGTCATGGGGAATGCTATTGAGTTGTTTCAAATGAAACAAGCCAAAGGGAGTCCCATTAGTGTTTGGGAGGAAAGTTTGGAAGCTCGGTGTTTCCCACAGCTTTTTCCAACAGGTCAGGGAGGAAGATATGATGAGCGACCTCATCAAATTCCTGCTTCTGAATACCGGACTTTGCGATTGTATGCAGGAGATGCTAGGTTTCGACAATGCATTCCTTATTTGTTTCATCTCCTGTTTGAAAGCGATCTGTCTGGACTGTCATATGCAGTGAACCACATCTTGAAAAGTGGTATACACATGCAAAACATCTCGGCAAGTGACTTTATGGATAAAGTCAATGTCCAAGACAGTATTTTGGATTCTCACCTGATTAATCTCATGGCGTGTCAGCGTGGTACTAATGAGTACTGGTACCGTCGTCATGGTGATTTAAAATGTATGCTGAGGAACTTAGGTACTCCCACATGGTTCCTCACTCTGAGCTGTGCCGAGTATGGCTGGGAAGACTTACTTGAATTTCTACGAGAGGCAAATGCTAACGTAGATAACATCGAATTCAAGACACCTGGAGAACTGTGCTCTTTGGATCCAGTCAATGTATGTAGGTACTTCAATCATAGATTTGAAGCTATGATGTCTTTCATCATGAATAAGAAGAATCCACCTCTTGGAGAGGTGTTGGATTTCTTCTGGAGAAAGGAGTACCAAGCAAGAGGTGCTCCTCATATACATATGTTGCTGTGGATCAAGGATGCACCTAAATTTGGAACGGATCCAGAAGACTCAGTGATGAGTTTCATCCAACAGTATTCTACGTGTGCTGTTCCAAACGCAAAGGAGAAGAAAAGCCTAAGAGAAAAAGTTCTGCGTTTCCAAAGCCATCGATGTGGAAAGTACTGCCGTCGTAAATTCCGAAACAAGGACAAGTTCTACACTAAATGTCGTTTCGGCTTTCCACGACCGGTGATTTCTAAAGGAAGAGTAAACAGTTTGATGTCTTCGCTGCGACACAATGTCATGAAGAAATCACCTAAAAACACTTACAATTTGAAGAGGAACCAAGAGTCCAAGTACATCAACGACTACAACCCGGTGATTTTGTCCATGTGGAATGCTAACATGGATATACAGTTTGTGGCTGATAACTGTATGGCTGTGGCTCGGTATGTGACGTCTTACATCACCAAAAAAGAGAAGACAGAATTGAAGGATAGGTGGGAGGACATTTCCCATGAAAAGAGCCTCAGCAAGAAGTTGTACAGTTTCAGTCTGAAGATGTTGTCGCATCGAGAAATCGGAGCGTACGAATGTTCTGACCGGTTGTCTTCAGCAAGTCTCTATGCCAAGTCCAGGAGTATCGTTTGGGCGAGTCTTGGTCTTGCAGCAACGCGTAATCGAGTTCTCAAACCTGTGCGGGAAATTGAGTATTTGGCGGAAAAGGAGCCAAACAGTACCGACATTTTGAAGACAAACATGTTGGATACATATTATCCAAATCGAAGCAGTCACCTCGAGAATGTTTGTCTGTATGAGGTTCTGCAAAATTACATATTCAAGAGGAACATCAAAGAAGATACTGAGAAAGGAGTGTATGCTGTAATAGGAAGTGAGGGATGTCTGGTCAAGCAAAGAAAATGCCACTTGGTAAACCATCGAAAATTGAGTGGTGAATCTCCTGAAAAAAAGGAGTTTTTCTATTTAGCACTTTTGCAACTTTTCAAGCCTTGGCGTGCAGAAGAGGAACTGCTTGGAGATTTCCTCTGTTACGAAGACTCTTTCAATGCCGCCAAGGAGACCATAGAATGTCCTGCTTTTCCCAAATATGTAGAAATGTTGAATGCGGAAATTGAGCAGGAAGCAACGATTGCAGCCGAGATTGCTAGAGACAGTTCTCAGGACAGTCAGAGTTCTGCTTCATTGAGTCAGGATCCACTAGGAGGACCTGTTATCGAAAATGAAGCTGCCACTGCTATGAATGAATTGGAAAGAGCCATGGCACATGCTCAAGAGGATGCGGTTAACTTAGAAGAGTTGGAAAGACAACTCAACGTTGAGCAGAGGAAAATATATGACGAAGTTACCATGCAAATTGATCATGGATTAAGTCATGATAAGAAAGAGTGCTCATGTACGTCGTTGAAGCCTGTCCGACTGTACGTGAGTGGAGAAGCGGGAACTGGAAAAAGTTTCCTCATTAAAGCAATTTCATGCTATTTGCAGGAAAAGACAGAGTCATCGCTGTCTTGTGTTGTCACTGCTCCAACTGGACTGGCAGCACATAATATTAAAGGGATTACTTTACATCGTTTACTGATGCTGCCAGTGGAGCATGACAACAAATTACAATATCACAAGCTATCTGGAGATGCTTGTTTTGAAGTTTCAAGAATCTTGAGGAAAATGAAACTTCTTATCATTGACGAAGTAAGCATGGTTTCCAATGTCATGCTTGCCTTTGTGCATTTGAGGATGCAAGAAGTTCTCAAAACAGAGTATGATGTGTTATTTGGTGGCAAACACATCATTGTTTTCGGAGATCTTCTGCAGCTGACACCAGTGAAAGGGCAACCTGTGTTCAAAATGCTCACGCATGAAGATACCAGGAAGTGCCTAGGCAGCATTGGCAACGTCAATATATGGTTAAACTTCAATTATGCTGAACTGCATGAAAATATGCGTCAGGCGAAGGATGAAGTTTACAAGACTATTCTACAAGATGTTAGAATTGGAAAAGTGACCGAGCATGGGAAAGAAGCTTTACATGCACGATTACTGTCAAATTTATATCCAGAACAAGATGTTGTGCCTGAGATTATTTTTCAGAAAATTACTGAGAAGAAATCTGGAATATGTTTGATGCCAACTCTTGCAGAATGTGCCAAATTTAACAACAAAATGTTGCATTTAGAAAAGCAAGAGATTGTGAAACTGGAAGCTATTGATAGAGTAGAGCATATGGGATCAACAAATATTTTGTCTGAGAATCTGAAAACAAAATTGGATTCATTAGAGAAGAGTATATCTAAAACTGCAGGTTTTGAAAAGACTCTGAATGTGTGCTTGAACTGCCGTATAATTTTAAGAAGGAATTTACATGTTGAAAGAGGTCTGGTAAATGGATCAATGGGTAATGTTGTTGATTTTGTGAAATACAGAAATAGAGATGGAATTGAATTTTTAAAAATTAAATTTGATGGCATTGAGGAAGTACAGCTAATTGCTCGTTGTTCTGCTAGATTTTTGCTTGTAAAAGACTTATATGTTCGCCGTAAGCAGTTTCCTGTTTGCTTGGCATATGCGGTGACAATTCATAAATCGCAAGGTTTAAGTGTAGACAGTGCATTGGTGAATATTGGCAGTTCTGTGTTCAAGGAGGGTATGGCATATGTGGCATTGTCACGAGTTAGAACTTTATCGGGATTGTAATTGATTGAGTGTGATGTCACAAACATTTGTGCGGATCTAGATTGTGTTAAGGAATACAATAGGTTAAGAAGAGAGTATGCGCCACATTTGCCTCAGTATCCTTTGTTTGAGAAACGTGTGGTAGGCCGGAAACGAAGAAATGAGAACAATACTGGGGAGGTTGTAGCAAAAAGACAAAAAGTCAATGAACCTAAAATTACAAGCAGAAACAAAAAGGATTCTGTTGAAGATGTTGTTGGTTTTCAGTTTGAAAACAGTTCTGGTGTCAACTGCTATGCTAATGTAGTGGTTAATGTTTTGTTTTCTCTAAAAAATGTAAAAGAAGAGATTGTGGTCAATTCTGATCAAAGATTTTGCAGTTTGTTAAATTCTGTGTTAGAGAAATGTACCACTGATAGAAGAAACATAGAAAGTGTGTCTGAAATTCGAAATCTGTTAGACAGATGTTCAGGCCAAACACAATTCTCTCAAAATATTCAGCAAGATTGTCAGGAGTTTTTAATGTATATGCTTGATGTATTACATGCTGAAGGTGTAGATGTAGATCAGCTGTTTGGGCTTTCTTATCAATGGCAGCATGACTGCGAGAACTGTATGGTATCAAGTACTACTAGTGTAGACTCAGAAAGATTTATATATTTAACTTTGCCAGACAGTAAATCAGTCTCCTTTAATAAGCTAGTAAAAGCAGCTGATCACAACATGGAGTGTAGCCAATGTAAATCTGAAATGATGTCCACATTATTTATACGAACATATGGCCAGTATGTCATTTTAATGTTCCAACGATGTAGGCCTGATGGAACAAAATTGACAACTTTAATTAAAAATTTTGTAGCTTCGCAGTTGTCAATATCAGGAAGGACTTTTGTAACTGCAGCAATTATATATCATGACGGCCCTTCAATAACATCAGGACATTACACAGCTTATTTAAAGTCTAGAAATGGCTGGTCATTCTGCAATGATTCTGTTTTAATTTTCAAAAAAAAATTGCCGTATGACCTTAAAAACTCTTACCTGGTGTTTTTAAAACCAAGATTTTAGGGAAATAATCTCGGGATGTGCTCTGTGGAATTTCAAGAAGTTCTAATGGCTCCTACACAATTTGGCCTTGAGGATAAGTGTAGTTCAGAGACATAACTTCTAACCATAGGACTGGACATTATGGAGAAATACGTGCACTTTGAATGAGTTCAGAAAAACTGTTTCTTTTTATAAGCTAATTGAAGCAGCCAATCAAAACATGGAGTAGAGGGAATGTAAGTCTGCAATGCTGTCTACTGTTTTACATTGCTTTGTGATTAAAAGTGATGTAGAGAATTAAATAATTGTAGTAGTCATAGAGGTAGTGTAAGTCTGCTTGTATCAGTGTCATAGGAAAAGTAGAACATGACTGAGCAAGAAGGGGAAGATATTACTATTCCAGGATTGTGAAAATGATCTTCAACATTTTAATTCTGAAAGTTGCGGAAATGCCAAATGACGGGATTGGCTTACAAGAAATCCAAGAGTTATAAATGGCTCTGACCAGATTTGGCCTTGTGGAAAATTGTGGTAGAGAGCAAGAAGTCATTTATTGCATGTAACGTGTTTTTAAAAACGATGGAGATTTTCTTTCAGAAAGTGGCGGGCTGAAAGTAATAACAGCACAAAAGAGTGTAAGCTGTTCATAGGACATCCTTGGACGTCATGGAAAGTAAGTTAACTTTAAGGAGTTCTGAATTTTGATTTCTGATGTTGTATGGGTTTTTTAAACACAATCATTTTGATTGTGTTTTTTTTTCCCCGCTGTTACATGATGAATACCTTCAAGTCACTGTTTTTAGTGAATTTTGATACATTCTGAGAACAGCAAAAATAAACCATTTAACATGTATAATTAATTCTGTACTGTTTGCATTTATGATGTATATGTAGAACTGTGTAGGAGGCATGGAGAAGGTGAGGCTTCTGTAAGTGTCAAAGTTGTTGCATGCAGTGCTGCACTTCTGCGTATTCTTTCATATGCTAGACTACATCTGCACAATGAGATACCTAAGCAAAGGAAACACAAGTGATGTGATTGTGAAATGAGCAAAATAAATTGCATGTATTTCAATTACATCACCTGTGTTTCCTATCATTACGAATCACATTGTGCAGATCAAGTTTAGGTCTGTCCAGGGAAACATAGGAGGTTTGGACTTTGTTGAAGAGTGCAGTGGACATGACTCACTTCATTGGTAGACCTTCACATGTATTATGTCCTCTATTCTCTTCAACAACTCGAAATTTCATCTGCAACCCTGAGTAGGCCTCACCTGAAACAAACCTCTGGATAGTAGACATCTTATTGGCATCCTGAAGCAATTATTTAAAATTTTAGTGTGTTGCGACACTTTTCTGAAACAACAGCAATGCAAAAGATGCACCATGTTTAAGATAGGCCTCACTTCATCTGCATCAAGATACTGTTAGTTTAAAATGTATATCTTTAGGACTGTGTAGGGGGCCTGGAGAAGCAGAAGCTTCTGTAAGTGTCAAAGTTTTTGAAAAACTGTTTGTCCTTCAATCTTTTCCCTTGTCTTTTCAAATTTTTAAATACATGTTTTAATATTTTTCAAATGTTTGTTCTCTCTTTCACAGATTGAAAGTATAAAAACAAAAAGTGAGTAATTTAACGACAATTATAAGGTAAATATTTTGTACTGTTTTCGTTACATTTATATCACATTTAACTACTATTAGTTCCACTGCTTCATTTCTTTAACCCTCAGTTTCCTGCCTTTGCTACTTCCCTCATTCCTTTCTCTATTACCTACTTACTCAACTCCTTCCACTCTTTTTCTCAGTCCCTCTCTTCTCATAGTTCCTCACTCTTGTTCACTCACTGCGTCTCTATTACTCTTACTGTCTTTGACTGATCAGTCTATCACTACTTGTTCATAATGCTTTCTCTGTGTAGTTGAAGCACACTAAGGGGAATATTATGAACACAGCCAATAAAATTATTGCTATTTTTATTGGCAGAAAACTGGTGCAAAAGTGGTTTTAGTGGCAGTTTTCTGCCACAAAAGCAGCTTTAGCGACACATTTCTGCCAATAAAAGCTGCAAAACTTTTATTGCCTATGTTGATGATATGGCTCTATGTTAATTACATTTCTTTGCTGTTTCAATTAATCTTTTTCTGTTATTTTTTGTTTTCTGTTTTCTATTTTTTCTCTCTGTTATTCCTCATGTTTTAATCTTATTTTGAACATTCACTCACATTCTCCAAGAAACTCTTCTTTGTTAATGTTATACTCTCTTTTTTTTTCTTTCACTTCCTTATCTATTTTGTTTTTCACAATTATACCCTCTTCTGTCTTTTCTTCGGTAAATAGATCTATTAAACAGTATCTCTTCTTTACTCCCTATAGCTGTCTTTCTTTTAACATCACTCTCTGTTTCCTTTCCTTATACTTACACTTTTTTTTTTTTTTTTTTTTTTTGGGTTAGCTCCCGGTCCGCGTACCGGGAAGCTAACCCGGAAGCGAACCAAAAGAAATAGAGCTTGCCAGAGTGCTAAACATTCTAGCAATTTTTTTGGAAAGGGAAGGTAGTTCTGAAAAGAACTTTTTTTTATATATTTTTGTTGTTTTATATATATTTTATTTTTTTTTGAACATTTTTTGGTTTTTTTTGTATTTTTTGAACGATTTTATATTTTTTTTGGTTTTTTTTGGGGGGGGGAAACAACAAAAAACAGGCGTTGAAAATGGCTCAACAGGAGCAAAAAAAAATTACTGGGGGCGGTTAGGGCAATCATGGTGTTCATATGCCAGGTTGAGTGCATTGATGCTCATGTTGCCACAAGCTAATAATGCACGACAGTGCATACATAAGTGAATCATGTGCCCAAAATTTTCTTGAATATTTGGCACAGTTTCCCGTGCCTCTTCTGGTGTTAGAGAAACCGGTATTGTTGGTCTGGCCACAGGAGTTGGTCTTGGATTGTCGTGCATATCCCTTAATTCTGCCCGGCTGTAATTTAGGGGATGTTTCCTCGTCATGTGCCTGTGCATTGTGTGATTTCCAAAGCTATATTTTTTGTCCGTCCCTCTGGACAATTGTTCCTTGCATATCAGGCAGGTGACATACCTTGCGTTGACCTTTTTTTGGCCACGAGGCATTGAAAAAAACTGCCAGATGAAACTGGCTTTCTTTCTGGAAACCCGGGGCAACTCTTCTAAAAATTGTGGTTCTTCTCCCTCCTCATCCATTTCTTCCTCTTCCTCCTCAGTGTTGGTAAGGACCTGGGGAGGTGGTCCTCTCTTCCCATGAGGAGGTGGTGGTGGTGGTGGGGGTGCACCAGCTGAAGCAACCAATGAAGCCATTTTCACACAAGCAAAATAGGTCTTCCAACAAGCAAAATAGGTCTTCCTCTCACAATGATGAAAGTCAGAGTGAGGAAAGAAGGAAGGGTTTTCATCATTTGGGAAAAACAATACTTCTCAACCAATGAAAAGTGTTATTTTTAAGTCACCTGACCTAGCCTTCCATCATTATGAAACCAAAAGTGAAATGAACCAATGAAAAGTTTTATTAACAAGTCACATGACCTCTCACGCTCATGTTACGCGCTGCGGAACGCTCCCCGGTTAGCTTCCGGGTCGCTAAGCTTCGCGCCCCGGTCCGCGCCCCGGGACACTTCCGGGTGCGCTAACGCGATACGTCACAAGACGCATTTCGCGGCAACGCGATACGTCGCGCTTTCGCGCCGTGGATCGCTTCCGGGGAGCTGCGTTTCGCGACTCGGTCCGCGCCCCGGGGCACTTCCGGGTGCGCTAACGCAGTACGTCATAAGACGCATTACGCGGCAACGCGATACCGTCACTATGTTGATTTCTTACCGGTTCGCGGACCGGGTCGCGGAATTAAATTGAGCTAACGGGAAGCTTCCCGGTTCGCGTACCGGGAGCGAAACAAAAAAAATATTAAAAAAAAATTATTAATAAACATATAAAATATATTTTTGGATTTAAAGAAGAATACACTTTACAGCTATAGATATTAGCTTTTAAAAAACCAATGAAATTCACTGAAAAAACCATAGGTTATAGACCATATATAGTTAGGAATTAGCATTTACAAAACCTTGAAAATTCACTGAAAAAACCATAGGTTATAGACCATATATAGTTAGGAATTAGCATTTAAAAAACCTTTATTTTACTCACACAAAACCATTGAAATTCCATATATAGTTAGTTGTACTAACTATATATCGCGCACCCGCAATCCACTGCTGATCATGTCACATATTACATCATTCATGACATGGTCAGTGACATCACTGATGACATCACTGATGACATCTCAAATGACATCACTGATGACATCACTGATGACATCTCAAATGACATCACTGATGACATCACTGATGACATCTCAAATGACATCACTGATGACATCACTGATGACATCTCATTTGACATTACTGATCACATCACTGATGACATCATTCATGTGATAATACGATGAACCTCTTCAGACTCTAATATAACATTAGATACACTCAGTGTAAACATACACTCACAGACTGTCACTCATCCATGGAGTTACTCAGACACCTAGTCAGTCATGCAAAGAATCAATCACACCTCCATTTTCTCAACTATACAGTTATACACACCTTACTTATTCAAACATATACTAAAACATATTTACTCTCTTATACAATCCTGGATACAAGTTCACAATGATGCATACAGCCACTCACACATTCACTGGCTCCTATGCACAGTTATTTATATATGTCAACTCTCACATGTACTGTATTTTACATATGTACTTACTTTGACATGTAGCACTGAGATATCCATTCACTCACCAATACACTCATGCACACAGTCAACTGCCCATACAGCTGTTTCCACATGCACTTTTGAACCCATACATCTAGTGAATCAACTGCTCACACATATATGCACAGAGTCATACACCTCCCAGCCACCCACACACACACTCAGTCTCCCATACAAATGCTTGGGCAACCAATCAATAACCCATATAGTTACTCATATAGCTACTGATCAACACATGCAGCAGTTTACAGAACAACAGACATAATGATGCACAAATTAAGACAGTTTAGTCACTAACCCATGCATTCAGTGAGACACATTTAATCACTCACTCATACAGTCAGTCACGCACCTACTAAATCCTTCATCCAGACACTTCTACATCTACTCATTCTTCAATATGTAAAACATATTTAAACTTTACAGAAACACACAGTCACTGGATGATGTCATCAGTGATGTCATCAGTGATGTCATTTGAGATGTCATCAGTGATGTCATCAGTGATGTCATCAGTGATGTCATTTGAGATGTCATCAGTGATGTCATCAGTGATGTCACTGACCATGTCATGAATGATGTAATATGTGACATGATCAGCAGTGGATTGCGGGTGCGCGATATATAGTTAGTACAACTAACTATATATGGAATTTCAATGGTTTTGTGTGAGTAAAATAAAGGTTTTTTAAATGCTAATTCCTAACTATATATGGTCTATAACCTATGGTTTTTTCAGTGAATATATATATACATATATACATATACATATATATATGTATATTACCTACTGGCGGTCGCCAGTAGGTATATATAGTTAGGATTTTTTCTCTATGGGATTTTTGAAAATTCTATGTCTAATAACTTTGGCGTTTGTGGACGGAATTGGCTGAAATTTTCAGGAAAATGGCACATTTTGTTTCTGAGCAGCCCCTGAAAATTTTGGGGGGGTTCGTCAAGGGGGGGCCGAGAAAAAAGGGGGGTCCCAAAACGCGTTTTTCCCATGTTAATTTCCATAGGGCGGTTGGCCTCACTTTTAGCCCGAACGGCTGAATGGATTTGCACGAAACTTGGCAAAATTGTAGGGACTGGTAGCCCGATGTGCCTTTTGTAGGTCTCAATATATGTGCTCCAGTGGATTTTGAGAAATTAACATTTAAAAAAAGATATATATCTGTAACAGCGGACCGGGCAGCGTCCCAGGACGCGGACTTTTCGCGCAACGGAGCTTTGTGAAGCGAAGCTGATTGGTTCTCCGGCGTCTGTCAACATTCCAAACAGTCCGTAGCGGCCGCCATCTTGTCTCTCGGTAGGATCGAGAGACAAGAGGAGGCCAAAGCGAAGGGGCAAATGACCATAAGGGGGAATAGTAGATCCTCGCTGACCCCCTACGTTTGATGTGGAGGTTTTAAAAGGGCCCCGCGGGGCAAAAAAAAATAAAATAATAATAATCGAACGGCTGAATGGATTTGCACGAAACTTGGCAAAATTGTAGGGACTGGTAGCCCGATGTGCCTTTGCTAGGTCTCAATATATGTGCTCCAGTGGATTTTGAGAAATTAACGTTCAAAAAAAGATATATATCTGTAACAGCGCTCCGCTTCGCGTACTTTTCGCGTTACGGAGGTTTGCGAAGCTGATTGGTTTTTCGGCGTCTGTAAACATTCCAAACAGTCCGTAGCGGCCGCCATCTTGTCTCTCGGTAGGATCGAGAGACAAGAGGAGGCCAAAGCGAAGGGGCAAATGACCATAAGGGGGCATAGTAGATCGTCCCTGACCCCCTAGGTTTGATGTGGAGGCTTTGAAAGGGTCTCGCAGGGCAAAAAAAAATATACAGTTTTTTTAGTTTTTTTGCGTGGAGTGCGCCCGGTTCGCGAACCGGGAAGCGTTCTGGGGAGCGTACTTTCTTGAAAATTAGTGAAAAAAGTTAGAGTAAAATAATAATTGTGAGTGATCAGATGTAGGGTAGCTCTGAGAAGAGCTTTTGGGTTTATGGTACATTTAGGTACTTATAAGTAGGTACCAATGCACAGTCTTAAATTCAGAGTGAAAACTCTGTTGCCCTCATCTGAGAAGTGAACTCCATCTCCTCTGTAGATATCTTGCATTTAGTAACGCAAGTTATTGTTGTACAGGGAGCCCATTCCATGGTCTCTCATGTAAGCTGAAACAGATTTGTTTACATGCTTCCTCGATTTCTCAATTTGTGGACAAAATTGGTTCGACCACCTCCATTTCTGTCTTTGGCATATATTTGAATATACCAAGGCAGTCTGAGGAAAAAGTGCCATCAATTGCTCAAAGGTGTCCTTTAAAAGCATTTCCAGACCTACCCCAGTCAAAGTGCCCAAATCATTACCTCCACAGTGCACAATTAACAGGTCAGGTTTTGGCAAATGCATAAAGGTTTTCACCAATGGTATCAATTGGTGACATTTTAATCCTCTGTGGCCAAACCACTTAATTTCCACATCTTGTAAATTGAGGTTAGGTAAATTCCTGTTTTCAGCGTACCTTTGAGCCCAATATATGTAACTATGTCCAACAATCCAGACAGAAAACATGGTGAGAGAAGGTTCTGCTGCAGTCAGATGAAGTGTGGCAATGAAATGGCAGTTGAAAAAATGAGAGTGTAAAATGAAAAAAACTGAGGAGTTTCTGTGTTAATGAAGCAGTAAGAGTGATTGGTGGATTTTGATTGCTGAAAACAGAAAGTTAGTGTGCATGGATGAGTTCGTTGAAAGATGTATTTTGAGTGGCGAAGAAAAAATCATTAAATGAAAGAATGCTCTGGATATGCAGGTGCACTGAGAGTTCAGAGTTCAATTGCAACATTGTTGTGTGAGAGGTCTTGCAAGAGGTGGTTGCTATGCAGAAAAAGCAGAGAGGGGGCAGAGGGGGGAAGGGTTTTGCTTTGAAAAAAAGTGAGGGAAGAGTTTTGATTGGGTGACATGAGAGATATGTGTGAGGAATTACAGCATTTCTGTGCTTTTGATAGCTGCAGACTCTGGAGTGCATACCTTTTGCTCTGCTGAAGACAAATTGGTGTGTTTCTGAGACTGTTTTGAAACTCAAAGTATTTGCTAAGGTGAGAAAAGATTTCTTTAATTTAGATAGAAAATAGTGTGCTTTAAGGAGAAAATTATGAAGAAATGTTGCTTTGTCTCAAGTGTTTCACAAATAGATTTTGTTTCTTTGAGAAATTGTAATTGGAGAAAATGTGAAGTATTAGTACTGACAGGGCTTTTATGTGCATAGGAGCTGTGGAGTGTTTTCAAATTATGACTTGTAAATCGTTTTTGAGAAAAAGCAATGGTTTTAATATTGATGAGAAGGACATAATGGTGTCTGCTTCTTTATAAGGTAATTGAGAGTCTCTGATGTTATTTTTCCCATTTCAATGTAAGAAGTTTGTCTGTGGAGTAAATTGCTTGTAAATATGCTCCCACCTGTGCATGGCAAATTTAGATTTTGAATGTTTCCGTTACATAGGCATGTTAAAGGTGACTGAAACATGCTGCAAAGGCAATCAAAAAATGCTTTTATGTGTCTTAAGGACATTTTAAGTCATTTCCCCATGTGCAGTGTTTTCAAATTATAAGTTGAAAATCGTTTTTGAGGTAAAGGAATGTTTTCAAAATTTATGTGCGCCATATGACCCCAAATTTCTTTTTCAGGGGTGCAGCAGGGTGTTCTTGAGACACCCCTGCACCGTCGGAAAAATTCGTAATTTGCGATGAGGTAATTGCTAATCGCAAATTGCACCTTCATTCCTATGGGCCTCCTGCTGCATGGAAATGAATGGGTAATTTGTAATTAGCAAATAGGTCATCGCAAACTAGGAATGGTAAAGAATCGCTATTTATTCCTTAAAGTTCGCTATTTAGGAAATGCAAAAAACTTTGATGATACATATGGCGGTTTATCTCTAACAAGATAAGAAGCATAGGGATAGATTTATGATGACTGGCGCATCACCAGGGATGTGTTAGTCATTCTGTGCCGCTGTTCCGTCACCTATGGTGTGCTGCATTTACAATGCGGCGCATCATGGGGCAAAAACAGCACAGATGCGTGACGTATTTGTGCCATAAAGTTGGCGCATTGATGGAGTTGTATCGCAAGTGTGATGAAGCTCCAGTAAGGTTGAGGGGTGCCCCTGTCGCAGGGTTTCTGTTCTGACACAGAACTGTGGACAGAGGATTGGAACCTCGGCGAATTAGGGTGTCCCAAAACTCACCTTAGTAATCAAAACCCCTTAGCAAGCTAGGTACAGTGTCACATTGGATATAACAAACTCTCAATGTTTAGACAATCCAGAATATGAACTTATAGTACCTCAGGATACGTGGAACTCATGAACAGTCGGTCGTTATATATTTCTTAGAAACGAGAACATGGAGTTAAGAAGAACACATGTGTATTTGAAATGTTTATTTACTAATGCCGTCTTCTCAGGCGTAGTATCTTAGATTATACAAGTACACATATTATCAGTAGCAAAATTACCAGCATAGTCAATAGTACATAAAAAGCGAATGGTGACAGTATGTTAACATGCTGTAAATGAATAAGAGTTAGCAACACTTATAAGCAGCCGCGGGCCGTGGAGGGAGTTACGGTGGGGCAGGGAGGCGGGGAGGGGGAGGGGCAGGGTGGAGAGGGCTCCACCCTGCCCCTCACCCTCCCCGCATCCCTGCCCCACCGTAACTCCCTCCACGGCCCGCGGCTGCTTATATCTCACCCTCCCTAATACACATAATATATTATTTGCTAAGAAGGTCTCTTTGTGTTGGTTTAGGGCGTGCCGATACTTTAGTGTCTTAGATTTGAAGGAATCACATCAGCATAGAAAAGATAATCCATATGCCGTGCTTAATATCGCCAACGGCATTGTGCCATAATATTCTAGCATGCGATTGCGGAACAGTGTCAGCAGCTGCAGGGCGGGAGCTTGCACAGGAGGGACATCCATATTTAAAAATGTAAAAAAGCACAAGAGCGTCCGCTGGTAATGCAAGTAAAAATGGGAATCCACAAAACAGAGTGGAAAAAATAGAATGTAAGAAAGCAGGGATGACTCCAAAGATTTTCTCAAATGAAGTCACGAGACCACTGGTAACAACTTTAAAAAAGTGCGCCAGGCCCTTTGTGGAGGACGCGTTAGAGATAGTCCGAACCATCTTGCTGAAATGGAAAGGCGAATCTGTATTTAAAAGGGTCTGCACCTCTGTACGGGTGTTCGCTGTGTGAAGCACGAAAGTTTCACGGGCCGAACTCAAGGCCACCTCTCTCTGAGACAAAATAGCTCTTATTCTTGCCATGCCGTTGAAATGTGCTCCCAAGGTTGGTATTTGTGGCCAGATTGAAAACTCCCTATGTTCATGTGTGGGAGGAAATAGAACATTTCTGCAGCAAATAACCCGTTCATTTACTGTTACGATAAAATGAATACTTTTAATTAACCCAGAACAATCTTCATTATTGAGCATCAAATAACTACCATTTTCCAAGAACTTGAACGTGGGGATGATAGCAGGAACTGGTGTGCCTTGCAACACGCAAGCCATATTTGGTCGGTGTTTGTTGCATGAACCGTGTAACTGTATGTGCCTACACATTAGTGAATGATCTGGCGTCTCAGTGCATTCCTCTCCATTCAGATAAAGTTCTTGATCATCTTTGAAAATCTGTATGTGTATGGAAGCGACCAGACTTCATGAAGAAAACCACTACCTAAAGGTTAATAACGACCTATTGGTATATATTTCATACAATTTGAAAACTTATATAAAGCAAAAGGCAGCGTTATTAAACCGTGGATAAGGCACGTTGCCAAAGCAGTCAACCTTTTGGATTTATACTGGAAATGCTAAAGGAAGAATTACGGAGTAGGGCCTGTAAATCTTTAATAGACAACGAGTAAAATTACTCCAACCATCATATTCCTCTAACTCCGGGATAGTAGGGGTGTTTAATTTTTTAGAAGTAGCCAATCCAAAGCATTTGGTCTGGGAAATTGTTTCATTCACAAACAACATATGTTTTGGGATGAGACATGCACGGTGGAAAGCCTCAGTGCCTTGTACCTGCCAGGTTCGTGAACCCCAAACTGATGTAGATCCTGGGTATTTTTACTCTGTATTACGTTAGCATGGTCTCATTACTGGTTTAAACGTCATTTTTCCTTTTTTGTAACTTCTGCACACGACACTTAGTTGTTGCTTTAGCTTTCAGCCTACCTGCGTCAAGATCTATGCCTGCTTCAAGCAGGCGCAGGGTTTTGATGTAGCTTTGTCCTATCTGATTGTAAATGCGGCACACCGTGGGTGGCAGAGCAGCGGTGCACGTTAACTGGTGCATCCCTGGGGATGTGCTAGTTAATATAAATCTGCCCCTTTACATTTAATTATGTGCAGGGGACACAGAGTAGGTGAGGTTTATCCAAGGTTAAGAAGAGATGAGTCCTGTTCAGTGAAAAATTGGAGATAGGCTTCAGTATATTATATACTTAAGTAGTGTGTTAAGTTTTTGATGACTGTTATTAATTTACTGTTGGGTAATAGTGGTTAATAACATTTTTTATTATATTTTACCACAGATTCAACTGCAGATTATTTCAAGATTTTAGGATGCCTAGCAAAGAAAGAGTAAGAAAGGCTGCAAAACGTCAAAGACAGCAGGACCATGGAATAATGCAGCAGTCCTCTAACAAAAAGATTTGTCAAGTCACCAAGAAAGCACCGGGTAAGAGTCGAAAAACAGTCATAAGAAATATGTGTAGTAAAAAAAATATTACTACAGAAAATGTTTCAGTCCAGAAAAGGAGAAAGAATTCAAATGGTAAGGAAAGGCCAATGAGAAATGTTACTGCTAGAGTAAGAGATAACTCTATGCATGAAAGTAGAAGGAAACAACAGTTTAGGGATATTCGTAAACGAATGTTCCGCCACAGGATAATTTGGAATTTGTTAAAAAATATTAAGAAAGGTCAGCAGAAAGTGGTTTTTTATATGAGAAAAAAAATAGTTGAGAAAGTTATTGATCAGGCATTTGAAATTAAACGTAAGTTATTTATTTTGACAATCAATAGAATTAGGAAGCTAAACAAGGTAATTTATGATTTCAAAAGAAATAGTAGATGGAAGAGAATAGTTAATCGTAGTAATTTTTGTGAAGTTTTTTCTGGAGAATGGATGCATAGTTCAAGCTCTGAGGCATTTTTTAATGAGGAGAGTTATTTCCAGGATAATGATTTGGTGCATGCAGTTGACACCAGTGGTCGAGCTTATGAAGTGAAAGATGGTTGTCCAGTTGAAAAAGAAAAACTTGTGAGAACAGAGATAGAAGAGGTGTTAGGTAATGAGGTTTTAGGGAGACGTCCTAAGGGTCCTGTGTACACCTGGAAGTGTAGTAGTATTTGCAGTGTACGACAGGATTCCATCAATTTGCTTTGTGATTTTATACGGTCATTTAGTAAGAAAAGTTTGAAGCAGAAAATGAAGTTGTTGCAAGAATTAGATCCTTGCAGAGTGAGAGAAGTGATAGGTTTGCATGGTCATTCACTGGCTTGTCTTTCCAGGAGAGTATGCCAGAGTGTTTTTCATCATTTCAGGATGCTAGCAGTGCATCATAATAAAGTGAGGAAATTAGTTAGAATGTTGTATTATGCTAAGAGTCCAGCAATTATGCTTAAACAATTATGCGCTGCTCTTTTGCATGGTTCTGAAATAGATGTGAAGAATATATGTGAAGAAATTGAGTTTTGTTACTTTGGAAGTAAAGAGGAGAATGTTGAAATTGACCAAGAAGAAGAGAGTAATGTGGAAGATAGTGTACAGGTTTCCAGTACAGATAATTTCCAGAGGGAAATTGCGACGTTTGAGGTGAAATCAAGTGAGAGGCCAAATTTCACTTGTGTGTGTTGTCGACGCACTTATTATAAGAATCAGACTAAGTTAGTGGATTTATATGGAAAAAGTGAAAGGGAAAATAATAGTGAATGGAAGGATTTTACAACATACTTGATGGTAGAAAATTGTTTTGATTTGGGATTGGATCAACGTGTGTGTACTTATTGTTGTAACAAATTAAATCAAAACCAGATGCCTGCTAGAGCAGTTCATAATAATCTGGAATTGGTTGAGATTCCTTCTGAATTGAAGGATTTAAATACTTATGAATCTATTTTGATTCAAAGTATCCATCCCTTTCAGGCTATTGTAAGAATGGAGCCAAAGACAGGGAAATTGCCTCCATCAGATTTACAGAGAGGATTAAAGGGAAGAGTTGTTTATTTGCCTCTAGATTTGAAGAAAAACATTAACACAATTGGAGTAGAAAAAGTGGAAGAGGAACCTCTTGTTATCTTAGTTAATGGGGTTCCGACAAAGAATAAGAAAATATGGCAAGATTTAGTAGATGTTAGGAAAGTCAAAAGGGCAACATTGTATTTGAAAAAATATAATAAATACTATAAAAATGTATATGTTGCAGAAGAGGAAGTAAGTGAGGAAGAGGATAGCGATTTGTGTGCTGGTCAAATTGAGAAAGTAGAACCCTGTACTAGTGAAGAAATATATGAACATTATAGTGTTCATCCTTTGCATTCCAAGGAAGTCATGGGGAATGCTATTGAGTTGTTTCAAATGAAACAAGCGAAAGGGAGTCCCATTAGTGTTTGGGAGGAAAGTTTGGAAGCTCGGTGTTTCCCACAGCTTTTTCCAACAGGTCAGGGAGGAAGATATGATGAGCGACCTCATCAAATTCCTGCTTCTGAATACCGGACTTTGCGATTGTATGCAGGAGATCCTAGGTTTCGACAATGCATTCCTTATTTGTTTTATCTCCTGTTTGAAAGCGATCTGTCTGGACTGTCATATGCAGTGAACCACATCTTGAAAAGTGGTATACACATGCAAAACATCTCGGCAAGTGACTTTATGGATAAAGTCAATGTCCAAGACAGTATTTTGGATTCTCACCTGATTAATCTCATGGCGTGTCAGCGTGGTACTAATGAGTACTGGTACCGTCGTCATGGTGATTTAAAATGTATGCTGAGGAACTTAGGAACTCCCACATGGTTCCTCACTTTGAGCTGTGCTGAGTATGGCTGGGAAGACTTACTTGAATTTCTACGAGAGGCAAATGCTAACGTAGAAAACATCGAATTCAAGACACCCGGAGAACTGTGCTCTTTGGATCCAGTCAATGTATGTAGGTACTTCAATCATAGATTTGAAGGTATGATGTCTTTCATCATGAATAAGAAGAATCCACCTCTTGGAGAGGTGTTGGATTTCTTCTGGAGGAAGGAGTACCAAGCAAGAGGTGCTCCTCATATACATATGTTGCTGTGGATCAAGGATGCACCTAAATTTGGAACGGATGCAGACGACTCAGTGATGAGTTTCATAGAACAGTATTCTACGTGTGCTGTTCCAAACGCAAAGGAGAAAAAAAGCCTAAGAGAAAAAGTTCTACGTTTCCAAAGCCATCGATGTGGAAAGTACTGTCGTCGTAAATTCCGGAACAAAGAAAAGTTCTACACCAAATGTCGTTTCGGCTTTCCACGATCGGTGATTTCTAAAGGAAGAGTGAACAGTTTGATGTCTTCGCTGCGACATAATGTGATGAAGAAATCACCTAAAAACACATACAATTTGAAGAGGAACGAAGAGTCTAAGTACATCAACGACTACAACCCGGTGATTTTGTCCATGTGGAATGCTAACATGGATATACAGTTTGTGGCTGATAACTGTATGGCTGTGGCTCGGTATGTGACATCTTACATCACCAAAAAAGAGAAGACAGAATTGAAGGATAGGTGGGAGGACATTTCCCATGAAAAGAGCCTCAGCAAGAAGTTGTACAGTTTCAGTCTGAAGATGTTGTCGCATCGAGAAATCGGAGCTTACGAATGTTCTGACCGGTTGTCTTCAGCAAGTCTCTATGCCAAGTCCAGGAGTATCGTTTGGGCGAGTGTTGGTCTTGCTGCAACGCGTAATCGAGTTCTGAAACCTGTGCGGGAAATTGAGTATTTGGCGGAAAAGGAGCCAAACAGTACCGACATTTTGAAGAGCAACATGTTGGATACATATTATCCAAATCGAAGCAGTCACCTCGAGAATGTTTGTCTGTATGAGGTTCTGCAAAATTACATATTCAAGAGGAACATCAAAGAAGATACTGAGAAAGGAGTGTATGCTGTAATAGGAAGTGAGGGATGTCTGGTCAAGCAAAGAAAATGCCACTTGATAAACCATCGAAAATTGAGTGGCGAATCTCGTGAGAAAAAGGAGTTTTTCTATTTAGCACTTTTGCAACTTTTTAAGCCTTGGCGTGCAGAAGAGGAACTGCTTGGAGATTTCCTTTGTTACGAAGACTCATTCAATGCTGCCAAGGAGACCATAGAATGTCCTGCTTTTCCCAAATATGTAGAAATGTTGAATGTGGAAATTGAGCAGGAAGCAACGATTGCAGCCGAGATTGCCAGAGACAGTTCTCAGTACAGTCAGAGTTCTGCTTCATTGAGTCAGGATCCACTAGGAGGACCTCTTATCGAAAATGAAGCTGCCACTGCTATGAATGAAGTGGAAAGAGCCATGGCACATGCTCAGGAGGATGCGGTTAACTTAGAAGAGTTGGAAAGACAACTCAACGTTGAGCAGAGGAAAATATATGACGAACTTACCATGCAAATTGATCATGGATTAAGTCATGACAAGAAAGAGTGCTCATGTACGTCGTTGAAGCCTGTCCGACTGTACGTGAGTGGAGAAGCGGGAACTGGAAAAAGTTTCCTTATTAAAGCAATTTCATGTTATTTGCAGGAAAGGACAGACTCATCGCTGTCTTGTGTTGTCACCGCTCCAACTGGACTGGCAGCACATAACATTAAAGGGATTACTTTACATCGTTTACTGATGCTGTCAGTGGAGCATGACAACAAATTAGAATATCACAAGCTATCTGGAGATGCTTGTTTTGAAGTTTCAAGAGTCTTGAGGAAAATTAAACTTCTTATCATTGACGAAGTAAGCATGGTTTCCAATGTCATGCTTGCCTTTGTGCATTTGAGAATGCAAGAAGTTCTCAAAACAGAGTATGATGTGGTATTTGGTGGCAAACACATCATTGTTTTCGGAGATCTTCTGCAGCTGACACCAGTGAAAGGGCAACCTGTGTTCAAAATGCTCACGCATGAAGATACCAGGAAGTGCTTAGGGAGTATTGGCAACGTCAATATATGGTTAAACTTCAATTATGCTGAACTGCATGAAAATATGCGTCAGGCAAAGGATGAAGTTTACAAGACTATTCTACAAGATGTTAGAATTGGAAAAGTGACCGAGCATGGGAAAGAAGCTTTACATGCACGATTACTGACAAATTTATATCCAGACGAAGATGTTGTGCCTGAGAATATTTTTCAGAAAGTTACTGAGAAAAAATCTGGAATATGTTTGATGCCAACTCTTGCAGAATGTGCCAAATTCAACAACAAAATGTTGCATTTAGAAAAGCAAGAGATTGTGAAATTGGAAGCTATTGACAGAGTAGAGCATATGGGATCAACAATTATTTTGTCTGAGAATCTGAAAACAAAATTGGATTCATTAGAGAAGAGTATATCTAAAACTGCGGGTTTTGAAAAGACTCTGAATGTGTGCTTGAACTGCCGTATAATTTTAAGAAGGAATTTACATGTTGAAAGAGGTCTGGTAAATGGATCAATGGGTAATGTTGTTGATTTTGTGAAATACAGAAATAGAGATGGAATTGAATTTTTAAAAATTAAATTTGATGGCATTGAGGAAGTACAGCTAATTGCTCGTTGTTCTGCTAGATTTTTGCTTGTAAAAGACTTATATGTTCGTCGTAAGCAGTTTCCTGTTTGCTTGGCATATGCAGTGACAATCCATAAATCGCAAGGTTTAAGTGTAGACTGTGCATTGGTGAATATTGGCAGTTCTGTGTTCAAGGAGGGTATGGCATATGTGGCATTGTCACGAGTTAGGACTTTATCGGGATTGTACTTGATTGAGTGTGATGTCACAAACATTTGTGCGGATCTAGATTGTGTTAAGGAATACAATAGGTTGAGAAGAGAGTATGCGCCACATTTGCCTCAGTATCCTTTGTTTGAGAAACGTGTGGTAGGCCGGAAACGAAGAAATGTGACCAATACTGGGGAGGTTGTAGCAAAAAGACGAAAAGTCGATGAACCTGAAATTATAAGCAGAAACAAAAAGGATTCTGTTGAAGATGTTGTTGGTTTTCAATTTGAAAACAGTTCTGGTGTCAACTGCTATGCTAATGTAGTGGTTAATGTTTTGTTTTCTCTACAAAATGTAAAAGAAGAGATTGTGGTCAATTCTGATCAAAGATTTTGCAGTTTGTTAAATTCTGTGTTAGAGAAATGTAGCACTGATAGAACAAACATAGAAAGTGTGTCTGAATGTCGAAATCTGTTAGACAGATGTTCAGGCCAAACACAATTCTCTCAAAATAGTCAGCAAGATTGTCAGGAGTTTTTAATGTATATGCTTGATGTATTGCATGCTGAAGGTGTAGATGTAGATCACCTGTTTGGGCTTTCTTATCAATGGCAGCATGACTGCGAGAACTGTAGGGTATCAAGTAGTACTAGTGTAGACTCAGAAAGATTTATATATTTAACTTTGCCAGACAGTAAATCAGTCTCTTTTAATAAGCTAGTAAAAGCAGCTGATCACAATATGGAGTGTAGGCAATGTAAATCTGAAATGATGTCCACATTATTTATACGAACATATGGTCAGTATGTCATTTTAATGTTCCAACGATGTAGGCCTGATGGAACAAAATTGACAACTTTAATTAAAAATGTTGTGGCTTCACAGTTGTCAATATCAGGAAGGACTTTTGTAACTGTAGCAATTATATATCATGATGGTCCTTCAATAACATCAGGACATTATACAGCTTATTTAAAGTGTAGAAATGGCTGGTCATTCTGCAATGATTCTGTCTTAATTTTCAAAAAAAATTGCCATATGACCTTAAAAACTGTTACCTGGTGTTTTTAAAACCAAAATTTTAGGGAAAGAATCTCGGGATGTGCTCTGAGGAATTTCAAGAAGTTCTCATGGCTCCTACACTATTTGGCCTTGAGGATAAGTGTAGTACAGAGACATAACTTTTTACCATAACACTGGACGTTATTGAGAAATACGTGCACTTTGAATGAGTTCAGAAAAACTATTTCTTTTTATAAGCTAATTGAAGCAGCCAATCAAAACATGGAGTAGAGGGAATGTAAGTCTGCAATGCTGTCTACTGTTTTACATTGCTTTGTGATTAAAAGTGATGTAGAGAATTAAATAATTGTACTAGTCATAAAGGTAGTGTAAGTCTGCTTCATAGTAAGCAGTATCAGTGTGATAGGAAATGTAGAACATGATTGAGCAAGAAGGGGAAGATATTACTAGTCCAGGATTGTGTAAATGATCTTCAACATTTTAATTCTGAAAGTTGCGGAAATGCGAAAAGACGGGATTGGCTAACAAGAAATCCAAGAGTTATACATGGCTCTGACAAGATTTGGCCTTGTGGAATCTTGTGGTAGAGAGCAAGAAGTCATTTATTGTATGTAACATGTTTTTGAAAACGATGGAGGTTTTCTTTCAGAAAGTGGCGGGTTGAAAGTAATAACAGCACAACAGAGTGTAAGCTGTTCATAGGACATCCTTGGCCGTCATGGAAAGTAAGTTAACTTTAAGGAGTTCTGAATTCTGATTTGTAATGTTGTATGGGTTTTTTATACACAATCATTTTGATTGTGTTTTTTTTTCCCCGCTGTTATATGATGAATACCTTCAAGTCACTGTTTTAGTGAAATTTGATACATTCTGAGAACAGCAAAAATAAACCATTTAACATGTATAATTAATTCTGTTCTGTTTGCATTTATGATGTACATGTAGAACTGTGTAGGAGGCATGGAGAAGGTGAGGCTTCTGTAAGTGTCAAAGTTGTTGCATACAGTGCTCATATTCTACGTAGTCTTTTATATTTCATTACTTTCACTGTTTCTGACTGATCTAAAATTTTTTTTTTAAAAAGAACAGTAAGTATAAGGGAAGGAAACAGACAGTTATGTTAAAAGAAACACAGCTATAGGGAATAAACTAGGGATACTGTTACCCGCAATCCTCTGCTGATGATGTCACTGAGCATGTCATGAATGATGTAATATATGACATCATCAGCAGTGGATTACGGGTAATAGTATCTCTAGTTTACTCCCCTATAGCTGTCTTTCTTTTAACATAACTGTCTGTTTCCTTCCCTTATACTTACTGTTCTTTTTTTAAAAAAAAAAATTTTGGTTCGCTTCCGGTTCGCGTACCGGGGAGCGAACTGGGAAGCGAACTAAGAGAAATAGAGGTTGGCACAGTTGCAAATATTGTACCAATTTTTTAATAACGGGGAGGTAGTTCTGAAAAGAACTTTTTTTTAAATTGTTTTTGTTGTTTTATATTTTTTTTATTATTTTTCTGAACATTTTTTTACTTTTTTTGAATTTTTCTGAACAGTTTTATTTTTTTTCGTTTTTTTTTCGGAGGGGGCAACGAAAACGATTCATTGTAAAGGGCTCAACAGGAGCAAGAAAACAAAAAAAAAGAATTTATTGTTTGGGGAGTTTCGGACAAACATGAGCATGATTGTCAATAGCTCTGTTGATCAGAGTGATGCTACTTTCTCCGTAGCAAATGAATCCACTGCAATGTACGCAGACTTGTTTTACTTCACGAAATCTCGTTTGTATATTTGGCACCATCTCCCTGCCATCTGGTCCCGTTACTTCCGGTACAACAGATCTTCTGGCCATAATAGGGAGATTATCTAGGTCGTCCTGTTCCTCTTCTTCCTCTTCTTGCTGAATTATAACTTTAGCAGGTGGTCCACTCTTCCTTGGATGTGGTGGAGGTGGTGGGGAAGCACCAGCTGAAGCTAGTAAAGAAGCCATTGCTCACTGGTAACAAAGGGTCTTTCTCTCACAATGATGAAAGTCAGAGTGAGGAAAGAAGGAGGGATTTTCACCATTTGGGAAAAAAAATAGTTCTCAACCAATGAAAAGTGTTCATTTTAGATCATATGACCTAGTCTTACATCATTAGGAAACCGAAAGTGAAATGAACCAATGAAAAGTGTTATTACCAAGTCACATGACCTGCTGTGTTTACGTTACGCGCTTTGCAGGGCCTCCCGGTTTGCTTCCAGAAACCTGTGCTTTGCGACTCGGTAAGCGTACGAGTTCGCTAACGTAGCACGTCATATGACGTTTCACGCGACAACGCGAAACGTCATGCGGACGGGAGGCGTCACGATGTTGTTTTCTAACGCGGCAGTTGCGGTAAAGAAACGTTTACCGGCTCGCGGTCTATTTCGCGGCATCAAGGTCAGCTAACGGGAAGCTTCCCGATTCGCGAAGCGGGAACGAAGAAAAAAAAATATTTAAAAAAAAAGTTATTAATAAACATATAAAATATATTTTTGGATTTAAAGAAGAATACATTTTACAGCTACAGATATTAGCTGTTAAAAAACCAATGAAATTCACTGAAAAAACCATAGGTTATAGACCATATATAGTTAGGAATTAGCATTTACAAAACCTTGAAAATTCACTGAAAAAACCATAGGTTATAGACCATATATAGTTAGGAATTAGCATTTACAAAACCTTATTTTACTCACACAAAACCATTGAAATTCCATATATAGTTAGTTGCACTAGCTATATATTGCGCACCCGCAATCCACTGCTGATGATGTCACATATTACATCATTCATGACATGGTCAGTGACATCACTGATGACATCACTGATGACATCTCAAATGACATCACTGATGACATCACTGATGACATCATCCATTGACTGTGTGTTTCTGTAAAGTTTAAATATGTTTTACATATTGAAAAATGAGTAGATGTAGAAGTGCCTAAATAAAAGATTTAGTAGGTGCGTGACTGACTTTATGAATGAGTAAGTGATTAAATGTGTCTCACTGAGTGCATGGGTTAGTGACTAAACTGTCTTAATTTGTGCATCATTATGTCTGTTGTTCTGTAAAGTGCTGCATGTGTTGATCAGTAGCTATATGAGTAACTATATGGGTTATTGATTGATTGTCCAAGTATTTGTATGGGAGACTGAGTGTGTGTGTGGCTGGCTGGGAGATGTCTGTGCAGATCAATGTGTTCTTGTATCAATGATTGTATAAGAGAGTAAGTATGTGTTAGTATATGTTTGAAAATGTAAGGTACTCTATGTTTAACTGTATAGATTAGAAAATGTAAGTGTGATTGATTCTTTACAGGACTGACTAGGTGTGTGAGTAACTCCATGGATCAGTGGCAGAGTGTGAGTGTCTGTATAGGTGTATGAGTGCATATGATAGTGTTGTAAAGATGAGTGATTGTATGTATGAATGATTGTATGGGTGAATGAGTGAATGTGTGTGTAGACGAAGGAATCAGTGAGTGCGTATGTGGTAACTAGTATTGGTGTGTCAATGGTTTAAAAAATTATATTCTGTATTTAACACTGGGTGTAACAGAGGTTATATTAAAGTGTGAGGAGATGCATTGTATTGTCACATGAATGATATCATCAGTGATGTGACCATTGATGTCAAATGAGATGTCATCAGTGATGTCATTTGAGATGTCATCAGTGATGTCATCAGGGATGTCATTTGAGATGTTATCAGTGATGTCATTTGAGATGTCATCAGTGATGTCATCAGTGATGTCATTTGAGATGTCATCAGTGATGTCATCAGTGATGTCACTGACCATGTCATGAATGATGTAATATGTGACATCATCAGCAGTGGATTGCGGGTGCGCAATATATAGTTAGTGCAACTAACTATATATGGAATTTCAATGGTTTTGTGTGAGTAAAATAAGGTTTTGTAAATGCTAATTCCTAACTATATATGGTCTATAACCTATGGTGTTTTCAGTGAATTTTCAAGGTTTTGTAAATGCTAATTCCTAACTATATATGGTCTATAACCTATGGTTTTTTCAGTGAATATATATATATATATATATATATATATATATATATATTTTTTTTTTTTTACTGAAAAACAAAAATCTGTGATTTCATGAGTGATGTCATTTGAGATGTCATCAGTGATGTCATGAGTGATGTAATATGTGACATCATCAGCAGTGGATTTCGGGCGCACGAGTTATAGTTAGTACAACTAACTATAACGGAGGAATTTCAATGGTTTTTTACGAGTGAAATGTCCAGCTAACTATAACACCCCTAAAATCTATGGTTTTTCCAGTGAATTTCAAAGGTTTTTTAAATGCTAATTCCTAACTATAACATATCTGAAACCGATGGTTTTTTTCAGTGAATTTCAAAGGTTTTGTAAATGACAACTTTTATATGTATTAATTGTTATATTTATTTTCTGGATACTGATTTACTACATTTTTTTAAACTAATTATTTTTAGATTTTTTTATTACATTATATTACATTACAAAATATACTTTCTCAGAATGAATTACTTTAGTTTAAATACTTTGCAAATAGGCAATAGACTTTTAAGTACAGTAGTTACAGTTGTTGCAATGGGCAACTCAATTTCAAACACAATGCAACATTGAGCTCAATGTGAATTTCTAGTTAAATGCAATTAGTTACTTTATGGATTACTTTTTTAACCACAGGACTGGATCCTAGATTCAGTCCTGGGACATCTCCTGTAAACAGTTGAGTTTTGGTTACAGTAGTGATTTTAAAGGAATATTATTGTATTTTAAAAGTTGACACTTGGACATTTTTTCACATAGAATCACCAATGTTATTCTATGGGAGGAAATTCACTTAGCAGGTAAGTAGTGTTATCATTACTTTTTCTTACTGAGTGGTGGATTCTGGATCCAGCACTGGTGCATCGGCGGTAAACAGTTGAAAGAACGCGTTTAAGTCATACAGGCGATTTTTAAGGAATGTTTTTAATTTGTGAAAATAGACAGAAACTTTTCTGGTGAAAACTAGACAATGGATTCCTATAGAAGGAAATGCAAGTTACTTGTAAGTAACCCTGGACGAAGCACTACGCTACGCTCGCGGAGTTTGCGAAGTTTTCGCAACTTCGCACTACGCGAGCTGCACGTAGCACAGTGCGAACATGCGTAGTGCAGCGTAGCGTAGTGCAGCGGTCATTTTTTGCTTGTTCGCGGTCCTGAACGTCATGTTCGTGACCGCGAACATGACGTTCTCAATGAGAAACTACCTGTTCGCGTAGAGAAAGCTGCCGCTCGAGTAATAATCTACTCGAGCAGCAGAAAACTACTGCTCGCACTGTGCAAGATGCCGTTTTCAATGCTTGCGCAGTGCTGGATGCTTGTCCGCACTGTGCAATCATTGAAAACGCATCTTGCACAGTGCGAACATGCTACTACGCAGCTCGCGTAGTGCTACGTGAAGTTCGCGTAGTGCGAAGTGCACTTCGCGTAGCTTCGCGTAGCGCTACTTCGCGAACTACACCCAGGGTTACTTGTAAGTACTGTTAGAATTACTTTTCAGGGTCAGTACTGGGCTGAAAGATGCAGCACTGGGTTCTCTCCTGATAACAGGCGAGTTAATCGGAATTCGCTGTTCGGATGATTTTAGGTGAATATTTTAAAGTTTAAAAACTCCACAGTTAGAAGAATTTCCAAGTGAAACCAGTCAATGTTAGGCTATGGAAGGAAATTCAAGTTACTGGTAAGTATGGTTAGAATTACTTTTTCAGCATCAGTACTGGGCTCAAAGATGCAGCACTGAGGTCTGAAAACCAGACAATGGATTCCTATAGAAGGAAATGCAAGTTACTTGTAAGTACAGTTAGAATTACTTTTCAGGGTCAGTACTGGGCTGAAAGATGCAGCACTGGGTTCTCTCCTGATAACAGGTGAGTAAATCGCAATTCGTAGTCCTGCTAATTTTATACGAATATTTTAAAGTTCCAAAACTCCACACTTAGAAGAATTTCCAAGTGAAAGCAGTCAATGTTACCCAATGGAAGGGAATTCATTTACCAGGTAAGTAGTGTTATCATTACTTTTTCTTACTCAGTGGTGGATCTCCTGTAAACAGTTGAAAGAATGCGTTTAAGTCATACAGGCAATTTTTTAGGAATATTTTTAGTTTGTCAAAATAGACAATTAGAAAATTGTCTGGGGAAAACCAGACAATGGATTCCTTTGGAAGGAAATACAAGCTACTGGTAAGTACGGTTAGAATTACTTTTCAGGGTCAGTGCTGCGCTAAAAGATGCAGCACTGGGTTCTCTCCTAATAACAGGTGTGTAAATCGGAATTCGTTGTTCGGAGGATTTTAGGTGAATATTTAAAAGTTCCAAAATTTCACACTAAGAATTTCCAAGTGAAACCAGTCAATGTTAGCCGGTAAGTAAATTGGAATTCGTAGCATATCCAGTAAGTGCCACAGAGCTGTGTAGCAGAGAGATGTAAAAAGGGGCACGGCCTGCACCACCTCTCTGCAATGTTCAGAAGTTCGGGCTGTAGCTGCGGCCAAAGGTCCCTATGGAAAATTGCATGGGGAAAGCACATTTTGGGACCCTCCTTTTTCCTTGGTTCCCGCTAGACAAATCAACCCTGAGACTTTCAGGATAGGAGTGGAACGTAGCGCCCCACCAGTTTTGAAAATTTCGCAAAGATTCGTCAACCAGCGCTAAAGTTATTCTAAATAGAATGTTGCGGATTTCCTGTGGAAAATACGTCCTAACTATACCTACCTAATGTAATATATAAATATATATATATATATATATATGTGTGTGTTTGTGTGTGTATATGTACCTATATTGAATCCTTAAAACTATTAACATTATTATTTTGGCTTATTAACTATTTTAAATAAAAAACTTTGAAGTCAGTCAGTCAAATCACTTTATTCGATTAAATAAAACCATAAAAGTACAGAACATACAAATATAGACCCCCACAAAATACATTTAACCAGAATATTTCACAAAATTCATCTTATAATACAGAAATATGCACTACTCTGTTAAAAACATAAATATATATAAAAGATCTAGTAAAACAGTCAATTACGTCGATTCCTAATTCTCACAGCTGCCACCCAAAAAACTTGCTATATAAAGATTTCACAAGGCTCATTTAGGAGTTGGAGGTACATTAGGGCCGGTTTAACCTCAGTAAATGCCTTTCTCTTTCAAACATGAAATAGGAACTTCTTTCTGATTTCGTTATAGTGTTCACAAAACATGGTGAAATGCATGGTATCTTGAGTAACCGTGGGCGGCCAGCTACGCTCCGTGCACGGAGTGCGCGTAGTGCCGTCTCCTACGCGTCTCATGAGAAATGCGCATGCGCGGGCACCCGCGCATGCGCATTAGTATCCGAAATGGCGGCGGCGCGAATCCAGGGACGGCGAGAGTGAGCCCCGGGGACGCGGCGGACAAGGTAAGTGTCTTTAAAACCTTTCTATCCTTTTATTTACATATTTAGGGAGGGCGGGAGGGAGGCGGGCGGTGCGTAGTGGGGCTACGCGGAGTGCGCGCGTGGGCGTAGTTTTGCGCCCACTTCGCGTAGCTCCGCGGAGCCCCACTCCGCACACTACGCCCAGGGTTAATCTTGAGCTGAAAAATTGTCACAGGTACAAGGCCCTAGCTCATTTTGTGTACACCACCCTTGTGAATTACCTAGAATGAAATGTATAAGATTAAACCGAAACCTAGTTAAAAGCAAACAATGGAATGGCCTATTTACAATTTCCAAATATGGTTCCATCCTAGGCACAGTCTTTAAAAGATAGTGTGTTCTAACGGTTGGTTTTCTTAACTCCAACTCTTCTTGCTCACTTGACAACACATTCAGGAGCTGTGTTATAACCCGCAACAGATCCGCACTCCCAATCTTATCCGGGTGGTCAAAAAGATCCGGCAGCCCACATTTGCTAATGAATTCTTAATATAATACAGCCAAGTGATTTCGTTTGCACCATCCAGAGCCATACAGTCCCTTATGATTCTATGGTTAAGGTCAAGATGTAGATTAAGCCACGTTTTTAACCAGCAAATTGCTGGGGCTAATTTTAGTTTTTCCGTTAAGTAGCTCATCCCTAATTCTTGATGTACAGCAAAGGTTGGGGTGGATTGGGGGACCGACAATAGTTTTCGGAGAAACTTGTTCTCCACTCTCTGTATCCCCTCCATCGGCCTATAACTCCAAATGTATGAGCCATACATCGCTATTGCTATACACTTAGATTTGTATGTTTTTAAAAAAGCCTCTGCCGGTTTTGCCCTTAGCCGCTGTGCAAAGCCATTTACTGTCGCGACTGCTCTAGTCATCGCATTAATTTTGACCTTATCTTGTGCCGCCCAGGTGCCTCCTTCATCAAACACGACCCCTAAGTATGTAAACAAGGGCACCCTGGTTAATTCTGTACCTTCACAATAAAAAGTTCTTAAGTTAAATTTGCCACAATTTTGACCTATTGACCAGGTCAAAAGCTGACGATAGATCCATAAATGCTAGCTGTAATGACCCTTCTTTAGCTGAGGTATATTTCCCTGCTAATAGGAATAGGTTAAGACACTGATCTTGAGTCCCCTTACCACTTCTAAAACCATACTGGATTTCAATCTTTATTACAAAACATTAAAAAGTAATTTACTGTTTCTGGTCAATACTTTCTTCCACAATGTGTTTGTAACAATATATTGGTTGTCTGCATTATAAAGATAGGAACATGATATCAAGGTAAAAAATATTTATGATCACAATATTTTTCCTACAACCCTAATAAATGGGCACCAATGCATATCGAGTACACAACATATTTGACTTGCAATTGCATAGTGTTTGATATTGGTGAATACAAGACCACCATCTCTTGCTCTCTTATGTAACATGGTCATAGGTACCCTTGAGACTTTATTATTCCGAATACACACCATATATTTATGTTGCATTTAAAGCAGTAAATCCCTAGGAACCAGGGGGAAGTAGAGTTTTTACCACATAAAGCAGACACTGCAAGAAATAAGTGATTTCAAGCTTGCCCAACCTGTAGAGATATTTCTGTAGTGAATCCAACAATGGAGAGATATTGCAAGCATATAAAGTTTGACTGCATTAGAAATATTATTCCCCAAGTATTTAATAGGGGGCTTAAGCCATGACTTAACAGCACATTCAAACAGCTTCACAGTGAGTTATATACACTCAGGCCCTGAGAACACCCCTCTGAGTTGATTGCCCATTGCTCACTTGGACATTCATACAACATAATTCTTGGCGACCTCAATCTAAGATGGAATGAAACAAAAAACCCGCTTATTCAAACCCTGAACAACCTCCTGCTAGAAAACAACCTGACCCAACACTGCTCAGAAGAAACACACCACAAAGGAGCAACCCTCGATGCAATCATTGCCAAAAGAAATGCAATCACAATCAACCACATCCTTCCCGTAGACTGGTCCGACCATCACATCATCCTTTTTCTCATCAACCAAGCGGTCCTAACATAACACCCCATGCAGGACCCCACCTAATGGATTAGAAACACAGCTCAGAACCCTCGAGCTGAGCTAGAAGAAAGAATAAGCTTGCTCCTCCCCAACATCACTGATCACCGCCCAACTACCGAACTCACCTCTCTCTACAAATCTAATATGACGCTCACCCTGGACCACCTTGCCCCTCTGTAAATAAAAAAATCCAGGAGCATTCCATCCAGGTCATGGTTCACCACTGACATCAATGAAGAAAGAAGACAACTAAGAGCCTCTGAAAGAATCTGGAGTAACATACCCACTGCCCTCCATCGCGATCAACTTCGAGCAGCCCGCAGGAATTACAAAAAGCACATTAAGAACAAAAAGACATCTTTCTTCTGCTCTGAGCTAGACAACGCAAAAAACAGACCCAAAGAGCTCTTCAAGCTCATCAGGAAACAAACCTCCAAGACAGGGACCTCCTCAACTCAGGCATCCAAAGAACGATGTGACAACTTCACCATCTTTTTCAATGACAAAATTGCCAAGATCGATCACTCACTTGGCTCCAAACTCATCCCCTCCACCAAGATGCAGGCATCTGAAACCAAAGACAGCGCATCCTTGAACCCCCCAAAATGCTGGTCTTCCTTCATTCCCATTCAGGAAGCAGAGATAGTCAAACTAATTTCCAACGCTAAACCCTCAGCCCACGTCCTTGATCAGCTACCCCCTCAACTGACCAAGGACTTGAAGCTCGTCCTAGCCCCGCTATGGTGCAAGATCCTTAACAGCTCTCTGAGATCAGGAGTTGTACCAGATTGCCTCAAAGTTGGTCAAGTCACGCCACTGCTGAAAAAGCCAAGACTAGACACTGAGGATCTGAATAACTTCAGACCTGTCTCGAACTTGCCTCTGTCCAAAATTCTGGAAAGATGTGTACTTCCTCAACTGACCCAACACTTGGACAACATCAACCTTCTAGATCCCCATCAATCGGGCTTCAGAAAAGGCTGTAGCACTGAAACCGCAATCCTCAATGTCATAGACGATCTGCACAAGTCACTTAACTCGGACCAATGCTGCCTTCCCATCCTCCTGGACCTATCGGCTGCATTTGATACAGTCAATCACAAACTTCTCATCAAGTTCAAGTTCAAGTTCAAGTTCAGGTATTTGTATAGCGCACTACTCACCCATAGGGTCTCAAGGCGCTTGTGGGAGGGAGTGCATTATTTATCGAAAAGCCAAGTTTTAAGTTCCTTTCTGAAGGAGATGTGGTTCTGTGTGAGGCGGAGGTGGGTGGGGAGAGAGTTCCAGGTCTTGGCCGGCAGGTAGGAGAAGGATCTTCCTCCCATGGTGGATCTGTGGATGCGCGGAATTGCCGCAAGCGCTTGGTTGGAGGATCTTAGTTGGCGGGAGGGTGTGTAGAAGGACAGTCGTGTGTTGAGGCATTCGGGTCCTAGTTTGTAGAGGGCCTTGTGAGCGTGGGTGAGGAGGCGGAACGTTATTCTCTTATTGACGGGAAGCCAGTGGAGGTCTTTCAGGTGGCCGGTAATGTGAGCTTGGCGAGGGATGTCCAATATGAGTCTGGCAGATGCATTTTGGATGCGTTGGAGTTTTTTCTGTAATTTGGCTGTGGTTCTGGCGTAGAGGGTGTTTCCATAGTCCAGTCGGCTAGTGACCAGTGCGTGGGTGACAGTCTTTCTTGTTTCGGTGGGGATCCGGAGTACATTGAAGCAGGAGGATGAGACGGCGTTAACTTGTCTGGTCATCGAGAGGGAGGAGTCTAGGATGAAACCCAGGTTGCGTGCGTGGTCTGTGGGTATGGATGCTATGCCCAGGGCTGATGGCCACCATGAGTCATCCCAGGCAGAGGGGGAAGATCCTAGGATGAGAACTTCCGTTTTGTCTGAGTTAAGTTTAAGGCGGCTGTTTTTCATCCATTCGGCTACTTCTTTCATGCCTTCATGGAGATTAGTTTTGGCGGTGTTAGGGTCCTTGGTGAGGGAAAGGATCAGCTGGGTGTCATCAGCGTAGGAGATGATGTTGAGGTTGTGTTGTCTCGCGATGGGAGCGAGGGGACTCATGTAAACATTGAAGAGGGTGGGACTGAGTGATGATCCTTGTGGGACTCCACAGATGACTTCGGTGGCCTCCGATTTGAATGGGGGGAGTCGGACTCTCTGGGTTCTCCCGTCGAGGAACGAGATGATCCAGTCCAAGGCTTTTTCCTGTATTCCGATGTTGCTGAGTCGTTGTATGAGGGTGCTATGGCAGACTGTGTCGAAGGCGGCGGAGAGGTCGAGTAGGATTAGGGCGACTGTTTCTCCGTTGTCCAGCAGCGTTCGGATGTCATCTGTTGCTGCAATGAGGGTGGTTTCGGTGCTGTGTTTGGCTTGAAAGCCAGACTGTGAAGAGTCGAGGGAGTTGTTGGATTCAAGGAAGGCGGCGAGCTGGCTATTGACGGCTTTCTCAATGACCTTGGCAGGGAATGGGAGGAGGGAAATGGGGCGGTAGTTTTTAAGTTCAGAGGGGTCAGCTGTGGGTTTCTTCAGGAAGCTGTGGGTTTCTTCATCAAGGTTCTACAAGAAAGGGCTGGTCTTGAAGAGACTGTCCTCCATTGGTTCTCTTCCTTTCTTCACAACCGATTGCAAATAATACAAATTAAAAACTTTCTCCGACCTCCACCCCGTTTACAGGGGTGTTCCACAAGGGTCAGTCTCTCCCCTCAGCTTTTCAACATTTACATTGAACCCCTTACCACTCTACTCTATCCCTTTCCACTTATATGCTGATGACACGCAGTTACATGTGGAAAGCACCTCCATTGATGACATCCAGAGACTCAACGCCACGCTTAGAGCGGGACAACATTGGCTCTCAAGTAACCACCTGAAACTCAATCAAGAGAAAACGGAAATACTCCTCATCTCCAACAAAGACGAAAAACCCCAAATTGCAGAATGGCTCAAAGCTATTAACATCCTCAATGGTAACCTCACCCTGGCGGATTCAGCAAAATCTCTAGGTATCACCCTAGACCCGGAACTGGGCATGAAAAAACACATTACAAGATCTGCTAAAAGTGCCTTTCTCAATTTGAAATTACTGTGCAAAATAAAACCCTTCCTCTTGCCAAAGGACCTTCAACAAGCCACTCAAGCACTGGTGCTCTCCAGAATCGATTATGGGATTGCAGCCCTAACTGGTACAGCAAAATCCCACCTCACACCCTGAAAACAACCTTTAATGCAGCAGCCAGAATGGTCACCGGAACTAAGAAATTTGAACACATCTCCCCTGCACTCAGAGAACCTTAATGGCTCCCAATTGAGTTGCGAGCCATCTTTAGCTCAGCGTGCCTCATGCACCAAGCCCTTCACACAGGCAAACCGGAATACCTGGCTGCCAAACTCAAAAGGGCTGGACAGTCCAGGAACCTCAGGAGCTCCAACACTCTGCTACTCATCCCGTTGAAAATTCGCAAGCAAAAAACTGCAGCCAGATCATTTGCTGGAAACACCCCCAAAATCTGGAACTCCATCCCCCCACATCTGAACGATCCCCTCATTTCCAAAATTCAAAAACCTGTTCAAAGTCCTCTTCCTTGACCGCGCACGAGGAAACCATAGGAGCCAAGGAAGTACCTCAGCCGACACTCCATCTAACTTTATTATGTGCCTGGTGACACTGACTCTGATCAAGAAAACTTTTTGGATACTCGTCTTGTTTGACCTGCACCCTCGTTGCTCCTTCTGCTCGATCACTCCTTTGTTCGATCTATATCCGGCACAAACCCTTATGTTCTACTATATTCTCTGTACTGCCTATTTGCACATAAGCTACTTGCTGTGAAGAGCTCTGATACCCTTGGGTCCGGCTAGCACCATACAACACTCCTAAAATAAATACAAGTTTAAAAAAAATGCTTGAACATCATGTGGTAAATAAATAAATAATACCCTATTTTTGACTAAGCATATAGCATAACAGATAGCTCAATAAATAAGAGTCAAGATTCGAGGTAGTAGGAGTTTCTGCAGGTTTATTACAGCATAAGGACAGGATCAGGACAACCTGCATAGGAACAGAGTGAGAGTGACAGGGCCCGGCAGGACAACTGGGGCCCAGCAGGGGAAAAGAGGCCCAGCAGCTGCCGGGGCTTGATCTGGGATGAGCGCGCTAACTTTTAATAACAATACATTGACTTATATACATAGCGCAAACACATAGCATTACATTGCAGTAGGCGTAACAGTGGGTGGAGCAGAAGGCATGACGCGTAGCAGTCGCGAGAGATAACAGTAAAAGTAGGTGTAACTGGGAGTATACATAGACATGTGATGCAAACGTAACAGAATATGTCATGAATGGGCGGAAACATTGGAGGGGGCTACCTAAGGAGCCGGGACCTCTAACCTAATGGTGCGCGAAAACTGGCAATGACGTATTACTAGGAGAAGCTGGGGGCTATGAACTCTGTGCTAGGAGCAGAGACTAAAGTCTGGAGGGTCGGAGCGACATGTACCTAAACCCTATCTGGTATCTGATGTTTAGGGAACATGTTGATATAAACTAGAAGTCATGAGGGGAAAAGCTAACTTGATTCTAAGACTGGACCATGCATTATTCTACATGTAGTGCGTGATGAAGAATATTAAATGACCATTAATACAGTATTTCTCTAACGTGGAGCCGAATAGGCTAGACAATGACGGAAACTATTGATGCAGTTCAGTAGCTTAGGAATGCAGAGAAGAAGGACTGAACTGATAGCTGGAATCATAACATACTCTTGGCAGACTCAGAGGCAGAGCCAAGCTGCACCAGGCACTGCGAGGCAGGAAGTAAGTGAAGGGTCGAGGATACAGGTGGGGGCTGTATCGCTCCTCAGCGAGGCTTTCAGGAGACAGGAGCTGAATCTGTGGTCCGGGCCCTGTTGAGGCCTAGAAACGGGGACTTTATAATGAAATAACGTGCACACTGAGAAACGTGACAACGTAACTTTACATAGGCCTGATATTCGTAGTATTCACGAGGACTGGAAACTGACATACCAGAGGTGGACACAACTGTAATTGCGTCATTAATCAGACATGGGGAATAACATATGCATATTGGTCATGCACACATAACATATGATGGATGAAGCGTAGGGACACAGAACATGGCAAAATTTACTTTTCCACATTCCCTCCTTGTCACTACGTTTCCATCAGGAAACATCAATTTTCATGATACCATCTATCATTTCATACAGTATCATTTGCTCGTCTCGAATTGTCTTGGAACGGGATTTAGAACGGGGCTTGGGACTAGGAATACAAGAGGTAGCACAAATGCCGCAAATCGCAGGGCCACATTGTATACAGAGGCAGCAGCTGAATATGATCGCTACTGCAATACCTAGAAAGGACAGGACTTTCCATCCCCATGCGGAAATTATATTCCAGAACCAACCGGACCATGTCCAGGTGCCTGGATCTTGGTGTAACAGATGGGCAATTTTATGGAGTCTGGTTATAGCTGAATAAACAGACGGCGCGTTATTTGGAATGAAAATGCAGCAACTAGATCCGATGACTCTACAGGCCCCGCCCCTATCGGCCAGTATGACGTCAAGGACGAGACGATTTTGCAAAACGACAAATCTCATAGCAGATTGTTCTTCGGTTAGGTTACCTAGAGCAGAGGCAGTCTCATTTACTACAGCTTCAAGGGTTCTTGTTAACCTACGGATCAGTTTACTATTCTGGACAGGTCCTACAAAGAAGAAGAAACCTTTATTGAAATCTGTATACTGTTCTAGAGTAGTTTCAGTATAATCGACAATTGGGGACTCCCTTCTATGTCTAATGTGTACTAGATGTGTGTTTCTGTGATAATCAGATGGGGCTAGGAAAACAGGTGGCAGTAGGAAAGCAATGTAACAGGTTCCCTCCCAATCGAGGGGCAGACGGACATATGCGGTTTGACCACAAATAAAATAAGAATGACGTGAAGCTTTGAAAACAGATTTCCCACTGTCACTATACTGGATAACAGTAGTACATTCACTATGACCTACATGTATGGAACCATAACTACGGACACATAATTCGCCTTTGACAGGTAGTACTGAAATAGCAGGTAAGTCTGGAGTAGTATCAGACTGAACATTCAGGACCATGAAATTCGACGAATAATTACCTAAATTATATACTTCATTTTCTAGATCTAAACCTGTTCTGTGGGGGAGACCTTTCTTGTCTGGAAAACATGTACTGTTAAGAAAAGACATATCTGTTGAGGATGACGTTAACGTGGACCATGCTCCACACGAACCATTGTGTGAGAATGGATAAGGAAAGAGTGGCAGAACTCCCTTCGGTGTCTGGAAAGGGGGGAGTCGACCACACACCCAACAATTAGTGGCATTGCTGGTCTGGTGTGAGTAATGTAACATACGGATGAAAGAATTGTTGCGCATAGCGAGGCGGTAAGAATATTCGTGAGGAGGCAGATCACTAAACGTGTGCTCTACTGTAGCATTAGCAGACATATTTACATGAGGAACTGGAAAATACAGATAGAATGCATAGCTGGTGCAGGAAATCATTATGCTGATGAATAATACGAAACTCAGAAAAACGATACATTGAATTGAGTTATTACTGACTCTCTCACTATGGGGGTCTATTTTATACATGTCAGAAACAGTCTAACCGTTTCACCTAGGGGAGGACTTATACAATCAAACTGACTGACTTATTTTACTAGACCTGAGCTTTAACTTATACTCCTGTTGCGGAGTTTTCTCTAACAAGGGAGGGGTTGTAGTAATGTCTTTTGCGGGACAGTCCTTTAAAACAATGTTTTGGCAGTCTTTAGAATCTTGGGAATCCTTGGAAATGTTCTTGGAGACTGGTTTCAATCCATTGAAAAGTTTTACATGAGAAAGATGGACCCACCCCTTCCTGCCTTCCAACTTGACGGCAGTACGGGTGGTCAAGAGGACCTGACGTGGCTCCTTCCAACGAGGCTCCAGCGGACTTGATCTGTCGAAATTCCGGATCATCACCAAGGAGCCTGGAACGATCTCGTGCGGTGCCACCTCGGTATTGTCTGGAAAGGCGGCGGCAACCTGTGAACGACATGAGTTGAGGGCAGACATCAAGGAAGCTAGGTAATCTGTCAGCATATTACATGAAACATCGGTAATACTTCGGGGTCTAGGAGTACCCCACATGTTAGGGGGGCGGCCGAATACGACCTCGTACGGGGACAGACCTGATCTGGAATGTGCAACCATGCGCATATAAAACAAAGCGACTGGCAGAGCTACTAGCCAGTCTACACCTTTGTCTTTACAAACTTTTGCGATACGGATTTTCAGAGTCTGGTTATGTCTCTCGACCAGACCGGCTGCTTCAGGATGGCGTACACAATGAAACTTCCACTGGTACCCTAACAACAGGGAAACGTGCTTCATCAGTTCAGATGAGAATGGCTGGCCGTTATCAGAATATACGACTCTAGGGAGTCCATATCTAGGGAAAAACTCACGAACCAACTGCTTGGCAGTGGTCGCGGCTGTGTAATCTGGGACTGGATATGCTTCTGTCCACCTGGACAAAGCGCATACTACTACAAGGACATACTTGAAACCTCGACATCGCTCCATCTGAATATAATCCATCTGGAGGACCTCAAAAGGGTGGTCAGGGGGCTGGAAACCACCTTGTTCCACCGGGACACTTTTACCTGGATTAAACTGACAACATATCATACAGGTGCGGACTTTCTGCTTGGCTGCAGCTCGTAAATGCTTGTTGAACCAAATGTTCTGAATACTGTCTAACATAGCTTTTTCTCCTAAATGTGCTGGACTATGTGCGGTATTAATAATGACTTGAACCATAGAATCGGGGAGAAACCATGTGGCTCTACCCTTCGTTAACCATCCTTGATCTGTCTGGACCCCTCCTTGTTCATACCATTTCTTGATTTCATCGGGAGTAGCATGTAACTGGATATCTATGACATCTTGAGTAGGGTCCTTAACTGTCATGCATGTAATCGGATCTGGAGTATGTGTCATGTTAACTGGAATGTCTGGAGTCTGTGCTGTAAGCTTGGCTGTGCGATCTGCTAGATCATTACCTTGGGAAATAATGTCTGTAACTTTCGTATGTGCTTTGCATTTCATGATAGCAATAGATGTCGGTAAATGTATGGCATCTAACAGGGCTTGAATAAGGAGACCATGCTGAATCTTGGTTCCATGAGAAGTCATGAAACCTCTCTCCTGCCAGAGCACCCCGAAGTCGTGTACAACTCCGAATGCGTAACGTGAATCTGTGTAAACATTAACTTTCAGGTTCTTGGCATGTATACAGGCTTGTGTCAGAGCGACTAGCTCTGCTGCTTGAGCGGACAGAGTATCAATACGGTGTGTTTCAATAACTTCGGTGTCGGTAGTTACTGCATACGCGGCGACTAGTTCTCCTGTACTAGTTCTCATACATGAACCATCCACATAAAGTGTCAGGTCGGGATCTGGTAATGGAATGTCTGTCAGGTCTTGTCTTGGCTTTGTCGTAATATTAACTACTTCCACACAGTCATGTGGGTCAGGATTTAAACTAACTGATGGTAACAGTGTAGCAGGATTCAGAACGTTGCAGCGTCTGATTTCTATGTGTGGCTGGAACAGTGTCAATTCATAACCTGTTAAACGTGCAATTGTCAAGTGCTGAGTTTGTGTTCGGTTTAAAAGAACTTCTACGGAGTGTGGAACTTGTACTGTCAGGGAATGCCCTAAAACTATGGAATCACTTTGTCTGATAGCTAGTGCTGTGGCTGCAACTGATTTGAGGCACGCAGGCAACGCCTGGGCGACTGGATCTAATGTGCTCGAAAAATAAGCACAGGGCTTGTATTGTCCTGCTTGATCTTGTGTGAGAACAGATAATGCTGTACCTTCACGTTCAGTAACGAAAAGTGTAAAAGGCTTACTGTAGTTCGGTGTAGCTAGAACTGGAGCTTGGCATAGGGCTTTCTTTAACTCGTTGAAACTAAGTGTATGGTCAGATGTCCAAGGGAGGACAGTCGATACGGCTGCCTCCTGTGTCGTTAACTGTATCAGTGGCTTGGCTAGAAATGCATACTGGGGAATCCATTGTCTACAATAAGAAGTAAGGCCGATAAAGGCACGTACCTCCTTCTGGGTTCTGGGCTGGGGAAGACTCGCTATTAACTGGATACGGTCTGGTGTCAACTGCCTACCCCTCTTGGACAGTAAGTGTCCTAAGTATACCACTTGCTGGACACAGAATTGAAGCTTCGAAGGTGACACCTTGTGCCCCATCTCGGCAAGGAAATACAAAACTGTAAGTGATGCTCGCTCGCAGTCACGTTCAGAACGGGCTGTGATCAGTAGATCATCGACATACTGGAGCAGGGCAGTGTCAGTTGGCATGTGAATATTGTCTAGTTGTCTCTTGAGTGCCTGACTGTAAATACTAGGACTTTCTGTGAAACCTTGAGGAGCGCGTGTGAACATATAGCTCCTTCCATTTAAACAAAATCCGAAAAGAAACTGGCTGTCTGGATGAATTGGAAGAAAAATGCATTCTTGAGGTCTATGACAGTGAAAAACATGGCTTCGGAATCAATGGCTGTTAACAGGGAAGAAATATCTGGGACAACTGGGTACTGAGGAATAATACATTTATTAAGTTCTCGTAAATCAATCACTAATCGATATACTGGGGGTGCATTCGGATCAGTACGTTTCATGACTGGAATGATCGGAGAATTGCATACATTGGAGTCAGTTTCTACAACTACTCCTTGAGCTATGAGCTCGTCAATAATTTTGGATAAGGCTGCTACAGCCTCAGGTGGCAATCTGTACTGTCTGATTCGGGGTAACACTACACCTGGTTTGAGAGTCACACGATGGGGTGTGATTTGCATGTAACCTACATCAGTTGGACCTTGCGCCCATAAGTGCTGTGGAACATTAGACAATCTTGAATCAAAATCTCGTAATACATAGTGACCCTTAAAGTCACGTAGGAACAGACGTATTCCCTCTGGGGAACAGCAAATAACTGCACCTAACTCTTTCAGTGTTTTAATGCCTAATAGGTTTTCTGGACATGACTTAGTAAGTAACAGATCAGTAGTACGGGACAATGGACCTACTTCTAGAGTGACTGGCTTTGATATCTCATTAACTATTGGCTTTCCTGAAAATCCAAGGGAAACATTTCTTGAGCCTGAGAGCGGAGCCCCTGGAACTTCGGCATGACTAATTGTGGTCCTACTTGCCCCTGTATCGATCAAAAACTTTCTGTCTTTCCCTAATACTTGACTGTGAACATAGGGACCTTCTTGATCTACAGGTATCTCGATGAGAGGCAAGCCTACCTCCCTCTCTAGGCTGTTTCATGAATACTGCTGGTACTCTGGATACTCGGACTGTGCATACTGGTACATCTGCGATGTAACGTGCTGTGTTGCAGCAATAGGCTGTGGTGCGGGAACTGTCTGTTGTGCATTCTGTGGCTGAGGAATCTGTGAAACTTGTTCTTGTCTAGGCGGACGTGGTCTTTCTTTAGTCTTACCAGTAGCTATGTTATGTTTCAGGACTGCACACTCGTTTATAAAATGACCTGGCTGTTTACAATAATTGCAGTTCCCTTTAACGGGAGCTGCAGGATGACTGGCTTGATTCGGACCCCTCTTCTGACTGTCTTGAGGAACAGATTGTGCAACTAGCACTTTCATTTTCGTGTCTTTCATACGTTTTCTCTCGTGTTCTTGCTCTTCTCTAATTCTATTCTGGTGATACTGGAGCATCTGGAGCATCTGGGACGGAGTATTTGCTTGCCAGGTGCTTTCGACTTTCAAAACTCGATTTTTAATTTGTGGGCTTGAATTCTCGACTAGTTTAGTAACGAAAAGATGAGGGTATGACTCACTACTTGTCTTGAGACCACTGTTGATACTGAAACATTTTTCAAATCTAGAATAAAAATCACTAATATCTTCATCTTGTTTCTGTTTACAGGCTGAGATTGCATCCCAGTCTTCTTTTCTCGTTGTCAATAATCTGGGTAAAACTTGAATCAATAATTCTGGTAATTCTTTACATTTATCTCCAAGACCGGTACCTGGTACTCGTGCCTTGTCTTCAGCTTCTAGAGCTGCCCAATCTATCTTTTTCTCTCCCACCTCCCATTCCTTTTCCTTTAGCTTTTCATACACCCCTGCGGGTAACAGGACCTTTAACATTTTAATGATATCTGGGTAAGTGTATTCTCCCATACGGAGCATGTCTTTTAATTCTCTATGGAACCCTGCTGGATCTTTGTCATGACAGGGAATTAATTTCTTCATTTCAAGAAGTTCCATCTTTGAAATCGGAGTGTATACAAACACTCGTTGCATTACGCCACCCGCCCCTTGAACTGGGTGGACTTCTCGTAACGGATTCTGTCTGTCTATATAGAATGATTTACTTTCTGGGGGTGAGACATGAACAAAATGCGGGTTCAGGAACGTTCTATATTTGTGGCGCTGTTCTAGAATGACACTAATTAAATCGGTACCTAGACCTCTCCATTTGTACTGGAGTAACTCGTTCAGAACATCATGTAACGGGCCTGGATCAGAATGTTGACCCTCATACAGAGTAATAAGGTGTTGGATCATATACATACCCACCAGTCGTTGCTCGGCTGGGGGCAGTTTCAGAAACATTTGTGCCACTATTTCGTCTGGAAAAGTGGTAGAATCAGTAATCCATCGGACTGCTGATCGGGCTAGTTCTTGTTCATGCATGGTACTTAACTCACTATAACCGATTCGTGATTTCAGAATGTGATCGGTAGCTTGAAATACTTGTTCTAGAGAACCTTGTTCTGGTGCTGAATGATGGAAAATAGACTTGGGTTCTAGACGTAAATGGCGATCTGGAAATCTAGATTTTCCTACATACGCTATTCTGGCGGAATTCTCGTCGTCTTCCTCTTCAGGATCAGAGATACTTTCTTTCTCGCTTACTTGTGCTGCTTTACGCTGTTCGTGTAACCTTATTATTTCTTTACGAATTTTCTTGTACATACTCTCCATGGCACCGACGGTCTTGTGCTTACCCTCGGCTATATTATCACTCCACCTTGTCAGGATTCTCATTTCGGCGGAATCTTTAGACGGGTAATCTTGTTCTCTTATTAGACAATTGATCAGGAACTTTAATATCATGAGCTGGATCTCGGCTTTCCTTTGAGACATAATCTCGCCAATACTTTCTGGATCATCCCCTGTACGGATGAAACGATATATTCTGTCTAGATCTTCTTTCATATTCGGCAAGGTGACTAGATACTCGGTCACTCTCCTTACACGTAAGGAATATAAAACCATATTATATTCGCCTGGAAATGGATCATAGACACATTCGTTAAGGGTTTGCCTGATTTCTGTAACAGACTGATGTTTGGGCGTGCGCTGTAACGCTTGAGCATGTAATTCGAGTAATGTTAAACGCTTGTGTGGCGGCGGGGTTTGAGGAAGACCTCCCCCTGCAGCCCCTAAACTGGAATCGTCAATTGACATTCTTCGTGCTGACAGGGTCGGTAGTTGTAACGTGGGCTGGACTTGTATGGCGGACTGGACCGGGGGAGCTGGTAAGGGCACCCCGGTGTCTGAAGGAGCAGGAAGTGCCTGATTTACAGGGACTGGCGGAGCGCGAACAGGATTTGCATATTCTGGGACTGTGTCGTCCAAGTAGGACGAAATAAAAATATCAGCTGCGGTCGGTTTGTGACGTAGCTTGGTCGGAACTAATGGTGGCGGGAAATTACTAGATGCCTCTGGGGTCGCTTTTGGCACACCTTCGGCAAGAAGAGGATACATACCCTTAATGAGGGCATGCCTCTGTCTGTCTGACTGTTCGGCTTTGACTTGTTCACCTATCTCGATTAATTCTCTTTCTTGGGCTCGTTCCTGGGATTCTCTACTTAACTCCGACTTTCTGACTTCCTTTTCAGTTCTTCTATGAGCTTCTTTACGCCATAACTCGATGGCATCTTTCTGTGACTGTCTGGCTTTCTTTTTCCATAATGCTTCTTCTACTCGCATGATACATTCGGCATCCCATGTACCCGATACGGGCCATCTATACTTTTCTTCTAACTGTTTGGTATACTCTACCCATAAATCTAGATACATTATGGCGCTTATGCCATGTTTCTGATACATAAAGTGACCTGGACTGTCCCTGGGCGGGACAGGAACCGCTTCCTCTAACAGACCCTTTCTAGTTTTTATCTGACGTAACTTGGAAAAGAGCGGCATGACTGAACTGTAATCTAGACACAATACAATATACAATGAAAACACGAAATCACGTCACACTCATACCACAACATTAAAATACATAAAGAACATTATAAATAACAGTTCGAACAGAATATTACCTGAAATACTGAGAACAGAAACAGAACAGGATTTCTTGAGAACGGAACAGACTAGAGTTACTGGATGCACTGCTGTAACAGTACGGAACATACCGGTCCCATAAAGGGACGCATCAAGACCCGTATCCACCTAGGTGAACACTTCGTTTGTGAGTCTGGGCACCACCAACCCACGGACCAGGAGTCAATTTAGATTGGTCCTGTCTAGATACTACCCCAGCAATGGTACTCACCGGGCAGCACGGAACGGAAGGCCTCGGACTGGACTGGACGACGGACGACGAACTTCGGACTTCAGTTACAGGTGGGCCTCCGGATACCTCGGACCTTGGACTCTCGGCTTGGGCTCTGGTCGGGACTCGCCGCGTTCCTCCACCGTCTCGTTTGGATGCTGGACCGCCTCCTCCGTCTCCTCCGTGGGCCTGAGGGATACTTGAGCAGAAATATCTGCCACTGCGCAGAAGAGTTCCGTCACGACTGCAGAGGGTCAGGGGGTCGGCGTGGCTTCACCGACGCGTGGGGAAAGGGCAAGTCCCTATTCGGGCGCCATTATGTGGTAAATAAATAAATAATACCCTATTTTTGACTAAGCATATAGCATAACAGATAGCTCAATAAATAAGAGTCAAGATTCGAGGTAGTAGGAGTTTCTGCAGGTTTATTACAGCATAAGGACAGGATCAGGACAACCTGCATAGGAACAGAGTGAGAGTGACAGGGCCCGGCAGGACAACTGGGGCCCAGCAGGGGAAAAGAGGCCCAGCAGCTGCCGGGGCTTGATCTGGGATGAGCGCGCTAACTTTTAATAACAATACATTGACTTATATACATAGCGCAAACACATAGCATTACATTGCAGTAGGCGTAACAGTGGGTGGAGCAGAAGGCATGACGCGTAGCAGTCGCGAGAGATAACAGTAAAAGTAGGTGTAACTGGGAGTATACATAGACATGTGATGCAAACGTAACAGAATATGTCATGAATGGGCGGAAACATTGGAGGGGGCTACCTAAGGAGCCGGGACCTCTAACCTAATGGTGCGCGAAAACTGGCAATGACGTATTACTAGGAGAAGCTGGGGGCTATGAACTCTGTGCTAGGAGCAGAGACTAAAGTCTGGAGGGTCGGAGCGACATGTACCTAAACCCTATCTGGTATCTGATGTTTAGGGAACATGTTGATATAAACTAGAAGTCATGAGGGGAAAAGCTAACTTGATTCTAAGACTGGACCATGCATTATTCTACATGTAGTGCGTGATGAAGAATATTAAATGACCATTAATACAGTATTTCTCTAACGTGGAGCCGAATAGGCTAGACAATGACGGAAACTATTGATGCAGTTCAGTAGCTTAGGAATGCAGAGAAGAAGGACTGAACTGATAGCTGGAATCATAACATACTCTTGGCAGACTCAGAGGCAGAGCCAAGCTGCACCAGGCACTGCGAGGCAGGAAGTAAGTGAAGGGTCGAGGATACAGGTGGGGGCTGTATCGCTCCTCAGCGAGGCTTTCAGGAGACAGGAGCTGAATCTGTGGTCCGGGCCCTGTTGAGGCCTAGAAACGGGGACTTTATAATGAAATAACGTGCACACTGAGAAACGTGACAACGTAACTTTACATAGGCCTGATATTCGTAGTATTCACGAGGACTGGAAACTGACATACCAGAGGTGGACACAACTGTAATTGCGTCATTAATCAGACATGGGGAATAACATATGCATATTGGTCATGCACACATAACATATGATGGATGAAGCGTAGGGACACAGAACATGGCAAAATTTACTTTTCCACAATCACACCAAAAAAAACAGCAAATCATCTGCAAATGAAGCAAGCTTATGCAACCTTAATTTAAGATCTGGGTATTATACACAGCTCCATCATCAGAGCAAATAAAAGAAGTAACACTTTGTACACCTGCATTGTACACTTGAATAAATGAATGAACCGTCAAAAAGTTTGATTTTGTTGATAATCTGATTATAAATATTGCTTGCACAGTTCTTTAAAATGAAAAAAAAACCTGTGATGTGCAGGCAAGAATGAGGTGTTTGATTTACTAATAAATCATAATGGCCTGTCTTAAACCCAGCAGCAGTGTATATAAAACAGCTGTTTCCATATAACACTTAGGGGCAAATTATGATGTCGGTCAGAAAGCATTCCGACCAACTTCTTGTTGGAATCCGTTCCAACTGACTCAGATTCAGGAAGTCTGACTGATCAATTATGATGGTTCCAAACACCTTTCAGTTGGACTCCCATTGACTTCAGTGGGATCCTGTGTTCCGACCGACAGCACATTTCTCCCATTGAAAACAGGGGTGGTTGCAGAAAACTGTGTACCCAGTGGGGGGCACCCCATGGTGCCTGCCACAGTGGGCATGGTTTTACAGGGGGTTCCCCAACAGGCCCCGACCGGAGGTCCCTGGGTGATGGGGGCTGGCTACAGGCCCCATAAATCAGTTTCCGACAGCCGTTCCATGTCGGACAGACTGAGTTGGAAAGGCTGTCCAAATACAACATTGTAATTGCTAAGTCGGAAACGCGGTCTGTAGAGCTGTACGAGTCTGCTCCAATGGACTAGGTTTCTCTGAATGCTGGTTGGAACCAAGTCGGAAAGACCACACTTACCTTCCATCGTAATCGGGTGATCGGAAATGTTTCTGACTCAGGCCCGATTCTGATGCGGTTTGAAAAGCTTTCCAACTGAATAGTCTTGAAAATGGTTTATGACCGAATCGAATCGAGAGAGTCCAACTGACCGAGCACAATGCATCCGGATGCTGCCAGATACGAATTGGTTGGACTCCCAATGACTTCAATGGGAGCCTTTGTTCCAACCAAATGCATAGGCTCCCATTGAAGAAAGGGGTGGCTGGGGAAAATCGGGCACCCTGTGGCGGGCACCTCTTGGTGCCTGCCACGCTGTGCATGGCTGGTAAGGGGGACCCATGGGTACCTCCATGATCCCGATTGGGAAGCCTCCGGGAGCAGGGGGGCCCACTACAGGCCCCCAAAGTCTGATTCCGACTGCTGGTTCGAGTCAGATGGCATGGTTTGGAAAGGCTGTCCAAATCCAGCATCATACTCGGGGGTTCTGAGGTGCGGTCCGTAAAGACGTACAATTCTGCTCTGTACGGCTCAGTCTTTCCAAATGCCATCGGGTTCAGATTGGGATATTCCTAATGCCTAACTTGTATCATACTTGGTCAGTTGGAAACCTTTCCGAGTCGGTCAGAAAGACATATTCTTGATCTGATTTGGACAGGGCAAATGCCGTAAGGAGGCCTTCCTAACCGCATCAGAATCAGGTCCTCGGTAGGAAACATGGGTTCCAACACGGGTTACGAAAAATCGAATGCAGTTCGGAGCCTTTCCCACCAACATTATAATTAGCCTCAATGTTTCTTCTGTTCATATGTCATTATAAGCTTTTCAAACCATATTGCCCCTGGTGCATCTGATGGCATCAAAAACAAACAATGGTTTTAAGAAAATGCAAAGGCTGCCCTCTGCCGTTAAAGGTCACATATCTCCATTAATGGCTCAAACAATACCAATTTTATTTTCGGAAGATGTTAATTTTTTTTTGATTTTCTAGAGGCACAGAGGTTAGATTTCTTAACCCCCGCACTAAGGACAAAATAAATTAGCCAAACCGATCAAGAATTACCCCATCATTGTCTCATAAAGCATGTGGGTGAAAATATGTATATGTAGTAGTGAGTTCTTCTGTGTTAATTTCCGGTGTACTGTAATGGTTTATCTGAAGTTCTCTGCTTTTATATCAAGAGGCAGATTGTACTGGATGTCCCGGTAAATTGCAAATGATGATCTTGTTTGTTTAATCGTACTATTAATTTCTGTAACTCATGATCATTTACCTCCGAAATGCAGAAAATGCTCTCTCTGTAGCATTTCCACACCAGATTTTGTACATAAGGGTATTGATTAGTAGCAGATAGAATGCTTTTTAAACTGGCCTATATAAATGCAGACTAGACTTGATGCAGAAGAAGCAGCCATTGAACTCAAAGGGATTTGGGCATAATTCTTGTTCAAATTTAAAGTAGTTCTTTGTGAGAGCTAGTTCAATATGTAGTAATACAAAGGATGGGGGTGTGGAAGAGAACCATTCTGATGTCATTGATGCTTTCTCTACTGCCTTTAATGTAGCTTCTTCAGGAATACTGCTGTAAAATGATTTGATGTCTAATGACACAAGAATTTGTGTGTTTGGGTCATTTTGTAGGCCATTCAGCATGTTACATATGTCAGTGGTATCTTTCATATAGGGCAATCCCTACAGCACACTTTACATCATAAAGAAATCTGTTCCAGGATCGACTATTCATATACTATATGAAAAGCTATTATCTTTACCACTTGTCTGCTAAGCCTTCCCTCGGCAACCAGTGCTGAGAATTTTTTGATGTATGGGACATTTTGCTCGGAAGACTTTCTAATTTGTTTTTAAATGAAAGGCATTCCGGGCAAATTATTGGTGATTTAATTTGTTTTAATATGCACATAGTTTACTAGACTCTCCTGCAGAAAACCAAAGAAATAACAGAATATATAGAAAACTAGATATTCCTGACAACTAGACCCACAAGAAAGTCAAGGGTAGTGAGATTTGTGTGGACCCCAATCTATATGCCCTACAAATCTCAAACTTAGGCTAAGATGATGCATTTTCCTCACATTGTTGGTTAAGGAAAATTCTGAAATATGGGGTCTAAAAAATTCCTATCACATAATGTTCCCAAAAACAGTGAAACCCAACGTGTGTGTCCGAACCTATCACTCCTGTCAGGGAAGGCCCCAAAGGACAACATGAAGTTATAACATTTTCTCCTTGAAATCTTACCAATTGCTGATATGGGTAGTGGTGGCATTTAGGCCTGGATTCAATTGCCACGTAGATAAAATTCCTAAAATTAGAAATTTCTGAAATCTAGACACTCAGGACAGACCAGAGTTGGACAACTTGCATGGATCCCATAACATCTTCTCACCCAGAATACGCTGCAAATGTCAAACTTTTTCTAAAATCATACATTTCTGTCACATTTCTTTCATTGAGGTAAACTTAAAAAATTTCTAGGAATCTACGAAATTCATCCCTCCCTGCATTTCAACTCTTCTGTCTGTAAAACAGTACTTTTGTACATTTGTGTGGTTGGGCCTAGCACCTTCAATAGCAAAACTTGAAATTGTGAAGCAATTTGGGTTATCAACAAGGTCTACATAATGGGTACATTGTAGCATGGTTACAGTTTTGGTCATTTCCTATGACGTGATTAGGTTGACACACACATAGGGCTTAGTGGTTCAATAGGAAATTGTGCAGGAACTCACAGCAGTAAGTCTTTAGCGACTGGCTGGAAGTGTCCGAATTTTCGGTGTCGTAAATATGGGAGAAAAACTTGTTTTAAGTCATACTTTGAGATTTGCTGTATATTCTGAAAAGGACAACCTGTTGGAATCCACACAGCCCTGCATTTCACTTTGGCTTTCCGGTTCAGAAATGCCAAGGTTTGCTAGTGCTCCTTTAATGCGGCCAGATCCAGAGCCCAAATAGCTCCGCCATTCAGCTGGGCAAGAGAGAGAAAAGTGAGAGATACTCCCTCTCTGCCGCCCTATGTGTCAATCGTGGGTCCGAAAGAATCAAAGGTTCCACCCACTTATCATGGGGATTGGGATGATCAAAGCTCCCAGAAGGGCAGAAAGACTGTTAAGTCTTTTAGGTAAGGTATGCAGACTAATGTGCTTGCTCGGGCTACCCTCACCCCATTTTCTTTATTCAAAATAAATATTTCTTGTGCTAGGGGTCTTTCTGCCCCCCCCCCCACCCCCCTCCTCTTAGCAGAAGAGAGGTGTTTGCAGATGGAGTTAAACTGTCCTAATCTGCCCCAGTACAACAAGACTGTTAGTCCTTTTAGGAGGTGGGATCAGGCCAAATGCCTGGGTGAGCCTTCCAACCCTGTTTGTTTTTCTTAAGAAATGGTGTCTAGTTGGTTTACCTCCCCTGAGGAAGGGAGATTGCGATAACACTATCTTTTGTCCCCCAAGGAGGGATAGAAATACTTTTAAACCCTTTATGAGGTGGAGACATAGCTCAATACCTAAATGGACATCCTCTTTCCTTACTTTTTGTTTTAATTTCCTTTGATGGTTAGTGGGCCTTCCGCCCTACCCAGTGAAAGAGTGGTACAATTCCCCAATCAGCCCCTCAGAATGCAGAAGGACTGCATCAATGATGCTATTTGAGATGTCAACTAAATAGAAGGGGGCTCCCAGTAGGGATTTGATGATACAGGGCAGGCTACAAGGGGTAAAACAGCATAAATGAAACAGAGAACCCTGCCCCAAGGATATATATAGGTCCCACAGGGGGATCTTCCCTTTTCAAGACGGCTGACAGGCTAGAATTGGAGCCACATATACACAAAGACCTATATATACTTTCAGAGAATCATTTTATTTTATTAAATACTTGGTCAATTTTATATAGAACTCTGATTTCATTAGAATAAAACACATAACATATACATATCCAAAAACTGTTAAATAGATCGAGGTTGTGGTCCCAAACACACCATACCAATCCACATTCGAATTACATTCATTTCTTTCATACTAAACCACTCTCAAAAGGTTTAAACATACATTCAATTCAGGGATACGTCAAGGCCAGTTGGTAGAACTATGGTGGATCAAGTTGTTGTGACAAAAGGAAATAAGTAATAGGGGGCAGAATCAGTTGGATCAAAACATCTTAATCAGATGGAAATTCGCCCCCCTCTAGAGTCATGCTGACGCGCGTTTCGGTGTTGGGCCCTACTGGGGCCGCACCTTCATCAGGGCAAGGAGGTACCACTGTGTGGGGGACACACCACTTGTTTTAGGTTCCAGAGTGAAGATTCAAATAAATCCACTCGGGAGTCTCAAACACGGAGACTTCATTCGGTGATGCACCCGTATAACCGGAGAGCCGCTACACTGTTTTCATAGGCTTATTTCAACTTTAAAGGCATCAGGTTTTGCTCGTAGATCAGTTTAACTTCGGGCGTTCCGTCAGGAAATAAGTCCCTCGCCTAGGGCTGACTCCGTCCAAGTTTCGAAGGAAGCTCTTGGGGTTGATTGTTTTCAAAAATACATGGGCGCTGGGCTTGCGATGGTAACATAGGAAACTCTCTCTTGATTCCAAACTCCTGAATTTGTTCTTTTTAATAAACTTGCCGCACAAAGAAAGGATTTTCGGCTTTGTGTCCGCAGGGCGCAGGTAACATAAGAGGCTCTCTCTGGATTCCAAACTCCTGAATTTGTTCTGTTTAATAAGTTGGCCACACGGAGCGAGGATTTTCAGCTGCGTGTCCGCAAGACGCCCAACGCCAGTTCTATTTGAGATGTCTTCAGTGATATAAATAAACATATCATGAGTGATGTGGTATTTGGTCGAGCGGAGACCCAAGGATAGCCTGGATGAAATTAAGACAGAGGGTGGAGAAAGGGGGCCTAGCGCTGCCGGACTTGTTATTTTATTCATGGGCATTCTTAATTAAAAATGGGAAAATGTTGTTCAATACTCCCACATTATCGGAACTTGGGAGACTGCTATATGTTATGTCAAGACAGGAGCATGGAGGCAGTCAGGGTTTTATGTTCAAATACGCAGACCCTAAATACTACTAAAAAGTTCGCTTGAAGATTCTGAGAGGCCTGACAGAGACTTGGTATAGGGTCAGAAAAGCTCTAAAGATACCATATTATTGCTCCATGGCTCCTATTTGGGACTTACCAGGTTCACCGGGTTGGACAAAAGATGTCCTAGCTAGACCATTGAGAGAGGCAGGCCTCACTAGATGGAACCATATTTCACTTGAAGGCCAATTAATAAGCTGGGAAATATGTAATCAGCTGTCGAATCAACAAGAATCCAGATTTAAGTATATCCAAATGCAAAGCTTGTTCCAGGATCCAAGCACGGTGATAGGAAGTCCAAATGAACTGGAAGACAGACTTATGGAAGAGGCAACTATCAAAAAAGAGCTTGCGATGATCTATTGGCTGATGGTTGAGTCGGAGGATGGAGCCTTTACTTTGCCAACAGAGTTATGAGGAAGATGCTTGCCGAAGTATTCATTGGAAAATAAGTGGCAAGTATGAATGTCTATGCAGTTAAATCGGTGCACCTAAGAAGAAATCACCTTTTCTCCATCCACAGAGCCTATTGGACACCCCAGAGGCTGTCTAAGTTCGGATCAAGAGGTGACGTGGCATGCCCTAAGTGCGGCAGTCTGAAAGAAGATGACGTGCACTCGTTTTTGGTTTGTCCTAAGATCCAGACTTGAGTAGGGCATTGTCCATGATTTTGGACATCACTATCAAGGTAACCGTTTTGTCGGTCTTTTTTGACTGTGTAGACTCCCTTGAAAGAATTACAGAGAACAAAGCAAAGTTGTTCTTTTATTCCATCGTGCTGGCAAGTAGAGAAATCTGTAAGCAGTAGATATCCACATCTCCTCCCAGGTTTTTTGATTGAATGTCCTTCATTAAATATGTGGCCAGTCTTGCAATGAAGGCTTTTAAGAAAAATAATTTTTGGTCTCCCACTTTGGAGTGTTTTGAGCAACAAACAAATCTTGATATCCAATGATTATGCCTGCTATACCTCATCTAGCTATCCTGGTTTTATCCTTTTGTGCTTCCCAATCTGTGCTTTGGCTCATGGGGGAATGCAGTGTAGTGATAGTGAGGAGGTGGAAGTTGAAGGACGTTGCTTCATGTAAACCAGGGCGGCAAGGTCTCAAAGCAGATGTCTCCTCTCTCCCCTCCCTCTGCTTCCAGTACATATGAACAGAGGATGAACAAAAAAAATAAAAAAATAAAAATTTAAATTAGTGATATAGTATGTGAATACATATAAAAGTGCATGGCGGGGGCTTAGTTACAGTTGCTCAGTATACTATAACTTGTGAATTCAAGTGTTTTTTAGTTTAAAATTGTATTTTTAACTCACATTTCACCTAACTATAAGCTAATTTTAACCTTTATTTTTTACTACATTGTTAAGTTTTTTTAGACATAAAGGAAGATATGAATTAGCAGGCCTAATAATCACTTCACTATAACATTTGTTTTTTTCAGTGCATTTCTAGTTTTTTGTTTAAGTAAATTAACAAATGAATACAACCCCCCTAGTTTTATTCAGTGATACTCTAGAATTTATTTAATTTTAATTAAAATATATCTAATATACCTAACAGTACATAGTAGGCCCATGGCTCTGTTAGGAGACTTAAATATTAGGAAGGTGCGAGTTATCCATGAAGAGCTTCAAAGATAGTGCACTCTCTGTATACTAGGACTTGAACCATTAATTAGGCTTGGGTGTTTAAAGGGAGGGGGCTCTCCATGAAGAGCTGCGGTGAGAGAGTAGGCTGTGCATAAGAGTGTTGCCCACCAAAGGGGGCTTGGATGCCTGGAGAGTGTGGGCTCTATGCACAGTCTGTGCACTGAACGCAGACATGCATAGTAGGAGATTGTCCACCTATTGAGCTTGGGTCTTCTGAGGGAGTGGACTCTATGCACATTTTGGCAACAGAGCTCTTACTGTGCATAATTTGTTTTTCAACCTAATGGGCCTTGGTTTTTTGAAATGGGTTGGATCTCCATGAAGAGAAACTCTGAGATTGCAGACTGTATATAGTGGGGGCATGCCCATCCAAGGAGGCATGGATATCTGAAGGAAGTGGGTTCTGTGCAGTCTGCAAACAGACAGCTCGTAGTAGGGGTTTGCCCACTTAATGGGGCTTGGGTCTCTAGTTGGAGTCATCTATATGCACAGTCTTAATACTGAGCCCTAACTATCTTATCTGCAGTACAGGCTTACCCACCTAATGAGGACTCCATGTAGGGAGTGAGCTCCACATACAGCCTGTGAACTGAGCACTGACTGTGCATAGTAGGGACCTGCCCACCCAATGACACTTGGGTCTTAGGAGCGAGTAGTCCAGCATGTCCTGGTACAGCTCTTATACTACATGGGTAGGTGGAACACTTTGTACATTGGTTATATACAGGTATAAAGGCACACGTTGCGATTACACTTACCTCGCTTAGAGAACAGTGGCCCGAGGACTCAACTGCGGAGGTTACAGACAAAGCATGGCAGAGCATGCTCGATCACCCAAGAAGTAATGAATTACTTCATGATTCCCAATCGGGCTTTCGCTCCAACTTAAGCACCGAGACGGCGCTCCTGGAAGTCTCGGAGATCGTTAAAGAGGTGCTGGACACGGGAGGCAGGGTGATGTTAGTTATGTTAGACCTGTCGGCGGCGTTTGACACCGTCCCCCATGAGGATCTCCTCACTAGGCTCCATGACATCGGGCTAGGGGGGACGGTGCTCAACTGGTTTTGTTCCTTTCTGGCCAACCGCCGCCAGACGGTCTGGTTCCCACCCGGATCCGCCGAGATGCCGCCACTGGGAGTCGGAGTGCCTCAGGGCTCTGTATTGAGCCCCACTCTATTTAACATCCTTATGACCCCTCTGGCGACATTGGCGGAGTCCTATGGGGCCCGGATCGTCTCTTATGCTGACGACACCCAGCTCCTCTTCACCTGTCGTAAGAGCGAAGATTTCGATGGAGAAAGGATCCGCGAGTGCCTTGGGGCTGTTTTTAGCTGGTTCTCGCACAACAGCCTAAAGTGCAACTCGGACAAATCTGAAATACTATTCTTCGGATGCCCATCGGAACCAGATTGGCAGGGATGGTGGCCTGCTGACATGTTCCCTCCCACTCAGTCCTCTAAGTGGGCTAAGAACCTGGGAGTTAAAATTGACAACGAGCTCTCGCTCAAATCCCAGGTTTCTACTCTCACGGGAACATGTTTTGGGATTCTTAGAATGCTGCGCAAGTTCTTTCCCCTTCTCTCGGAGCAACATCGGAGGATCACTGTTCAGGCACTCATAGGGTCCAGATTGGACTATGCAAATGTCCTATATCTGGGCTTGCCTGAATACCTCCTCCAGCGTTTGCAGGTCACTCAGAACGCTGCTGCGCGTGCAATTTTTGGCCTGCACCGCCGCACTAGTGCCTCCAATCTCCTTGTATCCCTTCACTGGCTTCCGGTGCGGAAAAGGATACTGTTCAAGGCCATGACTCTTGCCCATAAAGCCTTGCATGGCAATGGTGACAAATATCTTCAGAGGAGGCTGGACTTCTATCGACCTGCGCGATCCCTCAGGTCAGAAGCTCTGGCGTTGGCTCGGGTGCCACGCATCAAAAAGGCTCGGCTAGGCGGCCGGTCCTTTAGTTTCCTTGCTCCTCAGCTATGGAATTCTCTACCGGTGTCCCTGCGAAACACCGCAAATCTGCTTGTCTTCAGGAAAGACTTAAAAACCTGGTTGTTCGCTGGATAATTTGTCCCCTCTTTTAGGCCCCTGCTCTTTTACTGTTATGTTATCTAGTTCTCCTTTTAGGTCTGGAGCTCAAAGCGCCGGGACACTCCTTTGGAGTAGCCGTTGCGCTATATAAGTCCCATTTTAACATAACATAACATAAGAGAGTCTCCCGTAATGCCAAACTAAAATACATCCAGACTATGGTTCTTCACCGATCGTATCTCACAACAAGTGGATTCACCGCATGTTCCAGGACGCCTCACACCGTTGTCCCCGATGTCAAGGAGAGGAGGCTGACTTCCTCCACATGCTGTGGTCCTGCCCTCGCCTCCGGGGTTTCTGGGAGGGGGTTTGTCAATCCTTGTCTGAAGTCACACATATTCCTCTATCGGATGATGCCCAGTCCTGCCTCGTGGGCCTCCGCAGATGCTCGAAGGTCCAGAAGGTACTACTGAAGTTCACTGACTTGGCCCTCATATCAGCAGTTAGAGCCCTCACCATAAGATGGAAATCCCCTAGATGCCCAACATTATCCAGCTGGCAAGATGACATGGTAAAATGAGGAAAGGCCGAAGGTGCAGCCCTTCAGAGAGAAGAAGTAAGGGACCTTCGAAAATAACTAATTTCCATGGACTGGAAGATCATGCTACATGAGTTTGAATCACTTGACCTACTGCCCCCAGGGGATGCCCCAAACTCATAATACACTGAGTCAGAATACGACTCGTTCATGATGGGCTTCGGGACCCTGACCTACAAGTCACGTTCCATGTTCACTGCCGACTCCCCTTACACCGCATTGCTGGCACCCCCCTTTCAGGCCCTAATGGCCAATGTAGACATCGACCGGCCAGGAGCAGGGATTGGGTGGGTTAGGGTGGGAGGGGACATGGTTTGAATCTGTTGTTCATGGTGACTGGAAATGTAACTACTTTATGCTGCGCATTTATTCGTTACACCTGCAATGGCTGGCTACTTACATTGCCTACTGATACCATTTAACCTCTGTTTCTTGTTAACCATTACGGAAGGAATAGGGCAGATTCATGACATATATCTGCTGTAATTACTGTAAGTACAAAACGACTGTCTATTCATGTTGTTCCTTGCACTGACTTTGATATTACAGTCATTAATAAAGTATGTTAAAAAAAAAGGAGGGAGTGGGCTATATGCACAGACCGCACACTGAGGGCTGTCTGTGAATAATAGGGACTTGCCCACCTAATTGGGCTTAGGTCTCTTGAAGGAGTGGGCTCTATGCACATTCTGTGCACCAAGCACAGTAGGGACTGGCCTAAATAATGGAGCTTTATAGTGTATTGGGAGTGCACTCCCAGGAAAAAGCTATAGACAGTCAGTGCAAAGACTGTGCTTTAAATTTCTTTTAGGGTTCATTGTCACTCCCACGGGACTCCTGCTTCACTGCGGTGACATACTTTCTTTTTCTAATTTGACCAAAGGGAGGACCCTCTATGTCTTCCCCACAAAGCTTAGGGGGACAGGGTACCCCTACCCAATCCCCTTCTAATTGATTTTATCTAAATTTTTTGGCTCTCAAGTAACCACCTGAAACTCAATCAAGAGAAAACGGAAATACTCCTCATCTCCAACAAAGACGAAAACCCCCAAATTGCAGAATGGCTCAAAGCTATTAACATCCTCAATGGTAACCTCACCCTGGCGGATTCAGCAAAATCTCTAGGTATCACCCTAAACCCGGAACTGGGCATGAAAAAACACATTACAAGATCTGCTAAAAGTACCTTTCTCAATTTGAAATTACTGTGCAAAATAAAACCTTCCTCTTGCCCAAGGACCTTCAACAAGCCACTCAAGCACTGGTGCTCTCCAGAATCGATTATGGGATTGCAGCCCTAACTGGTACAGCAAAATCCCACCTCACACCCTGAAAACAACCTTTAATGCAGCAGCCAGAATGGTCACCGGAACTAAGAAATTTGAGCACATCTCCCCTGCACTCAGAGAACCTTAATGGCTCCCAATTGAGTAGCGAGCCATCTTTAGCACAGCGTGCCTCACACACCAAGCCCTTTACACAGGCAAACCGGAATACCTGGCTGCCAAACTCATAAGGGCTGGACAGTCCAGGAACCTCAGGAGCTCCAACACTCTGCTACTCATCCCGTTGAAAATTCGCAAGCAAAAAACTGCAGCCAGATGGTTTGCTGGAAACGCCCCCAAAATCTGGAACTCCATCCCCCCACATCTGAACGATCCCCTCATTTCCAAAATTCAAAAACCTGTTCAAAGTCCTCTTCCTTGACCGCTCACGAGGAAACCATAGGAGCCAAGGAAGTACCTCAGCCAACACTCCATCTAACTTTATTATGTGCCTGGTGACACTGACTCTGATCAAGAAAACTTTTTGGATACTCGTCTTGTTTGATCAAGAAAACTTTTTGGATACTCGTCTTGTTTGACCTGCACCCTCGTTGCTCCTTCTGCTCGATCACTCCTTTGTTCGATCCATATCCGGCACAAACCTTTATGTTCTACTATATTCTCTGTACTGCGTATTTGCACATAAGCTACTTGCTGTGAAGAGCTCTGATACCCTTGGGTCCAGCTAGCACCATACAACACTCCTAAAATAAATACAAATTTAAAAAAAATGTTTGAACATCACGCCAAAAAAACAGCAAATCATCTGCAAATGAAGCAAGCTTATGCAACCTTAATTTAAGATCTGGGTATTATACACAGCTCCATCATCAGAGCAAATAAAAGAAGTAACACTTTGTACACCTGCATTGTACACTTGAATAAATGAATGAACCGCCAAAAAGTTTGATTTTGTTGATAATCTGATTATAAATATTGCTTGCACAGTTCTTTAAAATGAAAAAAAAACCTGTGATGTGCAGGCAAGAATGAGGTGTTTGATTTACTAATAAATCATAATGGCCTGTCTTAAACCCAGCAGCAGTGTATATAAAACAGCTGTTTCCATATAACACTTAGGGGCAAATTATGATGTCGGTCAGAAAGCATTCTGACCAACTTCTTGTTGGAATCCGTTCCAACTGACTCAGATTCAGGGAGTCTGACTGATCAATTATGATGGTTCCAAACACCTTTCAGTTGGACTCCCATTGACTTCAGTGGGATCCTGTGTTCCGACCGACAGCACATTTCTCCAATTGAAAACAGGGGTGGTTGCAGAAAACTGTGTACCCTGTGGGGGGCACCTCATGGAGCCTGCCACAGTGGGCATGGTTTTACAGGGGGTTTCCCCACAGGCCCCGACCGGAGGTCCCTGGGTGATGGGGGGCTGGCTACAGGCCCCCTAAATCAGTTTCCGACAGCCGTTCCATGTCGGACAGACTGAGTTGGAAAGGCTGTTCAAATACAACATTGTAATTGCTCAGTCGGAAACGCGGTCTGTAGAGCTGTACGAGTCTGCTCCAATGGACTAGGTTTCTCTGAATGCTGGTTGGAACCAAGTCGGAAAGAACACATTTACCTTCCATCGTAATCGGGTGATCGGAAATGTTTCTGACTCAGGCCCGATTCTGATGCGGTTTGGAAAGCTTTCCAACTGAATGTTCTTGAAAATGGTTTATGACCGAATCGAATCGAGAGAGTCCAACTGACCGGGCACAATGCATCCGGATGCTGCCAGATATGAATTGGTTGGACTCCCAATGACTTCAATGGGAGCCTTTGTTCCAACCAAATGCAAAGGCTCCCATTGAAGAAAGGGGTGGCTGGGGAAAATCGGGCACCCTGTGGCGGGCACCTCTTGGTGCCTGCCACGCTGTCCATGGCTGGTAAGGGGGACCCATGGGTACCTCCATGATCCCGATTGGGAAGCCTCCGGGTGCAGGGGGGCTCACTACAGGCCCCCAAAGTCTGATTCCGACTGCTGGTTCGAGTCAGATGGCATGGTTTGGAAAGGCTGTCCAAATCCAGCATCATACTCGGGGGTTCTGAGGTGCGGTCCGTAAAGACGTACAATTCTGCTCTGTACGGCTCAGTCTTTCCAAATGCCATCGGGTTCAGATAGGGATATTCCTAATGCCTAACTTGTATCATACTTGGTCAGTTGGAAACCTTTCCGAGTCGGTCAGAAAGACATATTCTTGATCTGATTTGGACAGGGCAAATGCCGTAAGGAGGCCTTCCTAACCGCATCAGAATCAGGTCCTCGGTAGGAAACATGGTTTCCAACACGGGTTACGAAAAATCGAATGCAGTTCGGAGCCTGTCCCACCAACATTATAATTAGCCCCAATGTTTCTTCTGTTCATATCTCATTTTAAGCTTTTCAAACCATATTGCCCCTGGTGCATCTGATGGCATCAAAAACAAACAATGGTTTTCAGAAAATGCAAAGACTGCCCTCTGCCGTTAAAGGTCACATATCTTCATTAATGGCTCAAACAATACCAATTTTATTTTAGGAAGATGTTACATTTTTTAGATTTTCTAGAGGCACAGAGGTTAGATTTCTTAACCCCCGCACTAAGGACAAAATAAATTAGCCAAACCGATCAAGAATTACCCCATCATTGTCTCATAAAGCATGTGGGTGAAAATATGTATATGTAGTAGTGAGTTCTTCTGTGTTAATTTCCGGTGTACTGTAATGGTTTATCTGAAGTTCTCTGCTTTTATATCAAGAGGCAGATTGTACTGGATGTCCAACTACTAAAAAGTTCGCTTGAAGATTCTGAGAGGCCTGACAGAGACTTGGTATAGGGTCAGAAAAGCTCTAAAGATACCATATTATTGCTCCATGGCTCCTATTTGGGACTTACCAGGTTCACCGGGTTGGACAAAAGATGTCCTAGCTAGACCATTGAGAGAGGCAGGCCTCACTAGATGGAACCATATTTCACTTGAAGGCCAATTAATAAGCTGGGAAATATGTAATCAGCTGTCGAATCAACAAGAATCCAGATTTAAGTATATCCAAATGCAAAGCTTGTTCCAGGATCCAAGCACGGTGATAGGAAGTCCAAATGAACTGGAAGACAGACTTATGGAAGAGGCAACTATCAAAAAAGAGCTTGCGATGATCTATTGGCTGATGGTTGAGTCGGAGGATGGAGCCTTTACTTTGCCAACAGAGTTATGAGGAAGATGCTTGCCGAAGTATTCGTTGGAAAATAAGTGGCAAGTATGAATGTCTATGCAGTTAAATCGGTGCACCTAAGAAGAAATCACCTTTTCTCCATCCACAGAGCCTATTGGACACCCCAGAGGCTGTCTAAGTTCGGATCAAGAGGTGACGTGGCATGCCCTAAGTGCGGCAGTCTGAAAGAAGATGACGTGCACTCGTTTTTGGTTTGTCCTAAGATCCAGACTTGAGTAGGGCATTGTCCATGATTTTGGACATCACTATCAAGGTAACCGTTTTGTCGGTCTTTTTTGACTGTGTAGACTCCCTTGAAAGAATTACAGAGAACAAAGCAAAGTTGTTCTTTTATTCCATCGTGCTGGCAAGTAGAGAAATCTGTAAGCAGTAGATATCCACATCTCCTCCCAGGTTTTTTGATTGAATGTCCTTCATTAAATATGTGGCCAGTCTTGCAATGAAGGCTTTTAAGAATCATAATTTTTGGTCTCCCACTTTGGAGTGTTTTGAGCAACAAACGAATCTTGATATCCAATGATTATGCCTGCTATACCTCATCTAGCTATCCTGGTTTTCTCCTTTTGTGCTTCCCAATCTGTGCTTTGGCTCATGGGGGAATGCAGTGTAGTGATAGTGAGGAGGTGGAAGTTGAAGGACGTTGCTTCATGTAAACCAGGGCGGCAAGGTCTCAAAGCAGATGTCTCCTCTCTCCCCTCCCTCTGCTTCCAGTACATATGAACAGAGGATGAACAAAAAAAATAAAAAAATAAAAATTTAAATTAGTGATATAGTATGTGAATACATATAAAAGTGCATGGCGGGGGCTTAGTTACAGTTGCTCAGTATACTATAACTTGTGAATTCAAGTGTTTTTTAGTTTAAAATTGTATTTTTAACTCACATTTCACCTAACTATAAGCTCATTTTAACCTTTATTTTTTACTACATTGTTAAGTTTTTTTAGACATAAAGGAAGATATGAATTAGCAGGCCTAATAATCACTTCACTATAACATTTGTTTTTTTCAGTGCATTTCTAGTTTTTTGTTTAAGTAAATTAACAAATGAATACAACCCCCCTAGTTTTATTCAGTGATACTCTAGAATTTATTTAATGTTAATTAAAATATATCTAATATACCTAACAGTACATAGTAGGCCCATGGCTCTGTTAGGAGACTTAAATATTAGGAAGGTGCGAGTTCTCCATGAAGAGCTTCAAAGGTAGTGCACTCTCTGTATACTAGGACTTGAACCATTAATTAGGCTTGGGTGTTTAAAGGGAGGGGGCTCTCCATGAAGAGCTGTGGTGAGAGAGTAGGCTGTGCATAAGAGTGTTGCCCACCAAAGGGGGCTTGGATGCCTGGAGAGTGTGGGCTCTATGCACAGTCTGTGCACTGAACGCAGACATGCATAGTAGGAGATTGTCCACCTATTGAGCTTGGGTCTTCTGAGGGAGTGGACTCTATGCACATTTTGGCTACAGAGCTCTTACTGTGCATAATTTGTTTTTCAACCTAATGGGCCTTGGTTTTTTGAAATGGGTTGCATCTCCATGAAGAGAATCTCTGAGATTGCAGACTGTATATAGTGGGGGCATGCCCATCCAAGGAGGCATGGATATCTGAAGGAAGTGGGTTCTGTGCAGTCTGCAAACAGACAGCTCGTAGTAGGGGTTTGCCCACTTAATGGGGCTTGGGTCTCTAGTTGGAGTCATCTATATGCACAGTCTTAATACTGAGCCCTAACTATCTTATCTGTAGTACAGGCTTACCCACCTAATGAGGACTCCATGTAGGGAGTGAGCTCCACATACAGCCTGTGAACTGAGCATTGACTGTGCATAGTAGGGACCTGCCCACCCAATGACACTTGGGTCTTAGGAGGGAGTAGTCCAGCATGTCCTGGTACAGCTCTTATACTACATGGGTAGGTGGAACACTTTGTACATTGGTTATATACAGGTATAAAGGCACACGTTGCGATTACACTTACCTCGCTTAGAGAACAGTGGCCCGAGGACTCAACTGCGGAGGTTACAGACAAAGCATGGCAGAGCATGCTCGATCACCCAAGAAGAGTCTCCCGTAATGCCAAACTAAAATACATCCAGACTATGGTTCTTCACCGATCGTATCTCACCACAAGTGGATTCACCGCATGTTCCAGGACGCCTCACACCGTTGTCCCCGATGTCAAGGAGAGGAGGCTGACTTCCTCCACATGCTGTGGTCCTGCCCTCGCCTCCGGGGTTTCTGGGAGGGGGTTTGTCAATCCTTGTCTGAAGTCACACATATTCCTCTATCGGATGATGCCCAGTCCTGCCTCGTGGGCCTCCGCAGATGCTCGAAGGTCCAGAAGGTACTACTGAAGTTCACTGACTTGGCCCTCATATCAGCAGTTAGAGCCCTCACCATGAGATGGAAATCCCCTAGATGCCCAACATTATCCAGCTGGCAAGATGACATGGTAAAATGAGGAAAGGCCGAAGGTGCAGCCCTTCAGAGAGAAGAAGTAAGGGACCTTCGAAAATAACTCATTTCCATGGACTGGAAGTTCATGCTACATGAGTTTGAATCACTTGACCCACTGCCCCCAGGGGATGCCCCAAACTCATAATACACTGAGTCAGAATACGACTCGTTCATGATGGGCTTCGGGACCCTGACCTACAAGTCACGTTCCATGTTCACTGCCGACTCCCCTTACACCGCATTGCTGGCACCCCCCTTTCAGGCCCTAATGGCCAATGTAGACATCAACCAACCAGGAGCAGGGATTGGGTGGGTTAGGGTGGGAGGGGACATGGTTTGAATCTGTTGTTCATGGTGACTGGAAATGTAACTACTTTATGCTGCGCATTTATTCGTTACACCTGCAATGGCTGGCTACTTACATTGCCTACTGATACCATTTAACCTCTGTTTCTTGTTAACCATTACGGAAGGAATAGGGCAGATTCATGACATATATCTGCTGTAATTACTGTAAGTACAAAACGACTGTCTATTCATGTTGTTCCTTGCACTGACTTTGATATTACAGTTATTAATAAAGTATGTTAAAAAAAAAGGAGGGAGTGGGCTATATGCACAGTCCGCACACTGAGGGCTGTCTGTGAATAATAGGGACTTGCCCACCTAATTGGGCTTAGGTCTCTTGAAGGAGTGGGCTCTATGCACATTCTGTGCACCAAGCACAGTAGGGACTGGCCTAAATAATGGAGCTTTATAGTGTATTGGGAGTGCACTCCCAGGAAAAAGCTATAGACAGTCAGTGCAAAGACTGTGCTTTAAATTTCTTTTAGGGTTCATTGTCACTCCCACGGGACTCCTGCTTCACTGCGGTGACACACTTTCTTTTTCTAATTTGACCAAAGGGAGGACCCTCTATGTCTTCCCCACAAAGCTTAGGGGGACAGGGTACCCCTACCCAATCCCCTTCTAACTGATTTTATCTAAATCTTTTGGCTCTCAAGTAACCACCTGAAACTCAATCAAGAGAAAACGGAAATACTCCTCATCTCCAACAAAGACGAAAAACCCCAAATTGCAGAATGGCTCAAAGCTATTAACATCCTCAATGGTAACCTCACCCTGGCGGATTCAGCAAAATCTCTAGGTATCACCCTAGACCCGGAACTGGGCATGAAAAAACACATTACAAGATCTGCTAAAAGTGCCTTTCTCAATTTGAAATTACTGTGCAAAATAAAACCCTTCCTCTTGCCAAAGGACCTTCAACAAGCCACTCAAACACTGGTGCTCTCCAGAATCGATTATGGGATTGCAGCCCTAACTGGTACAACAAAATCCCACCTCACACCCTGAAAACAACCTTTAATGCAGCAGCCAGAATGGTCACCGGAACTAAGAAATTTGGGCACATCTCCCCTGCACTCAGAGAACCTTAATGGCTCCCCATTGAGTAGCGAGCCATCTTTAGCACAGCGTGCCTCACGCACCAAGCCCTTTACACAGGCAAACCGGAATACCTGGCTGCCAAACTCATAAGGGCTGGACAGTCCAGGAACCTCAGGAGCTCCAACACTCTGCTACTCATCCCGTTGAAAATACGCAAGCAAAAAACTGCAGCCAGATGGTTTGCTGGAAACGCCCCCAAAATCTGGAACTCCATCCCCCCACATCTGAACGATCCCCTCATTTCCAAAATTCAAAAACCTGTTCAAAGTCCTCTTCCTTGACCGCTCACGAGGAAACCATAGGAGCCAAGGAAGTACCTCAGCCGACACTCCATCTAACTTTATTATGTGCCTGGTGACACTGACTCTGATCAAGAAAACTTTTTGGATACTCGTCTTGTTTGATCAAGAAAACTTTTTGGATACTCGTCTTGTTTGACCTGCACCCTCGTTGCTCCTTCTGCTCGATCACTCCTTTGTTCGATCTATATCCGGCACAAACCCTTATGTTCTACTATATTCTCTGTACTGCCTATTTGCACATAAGCTACTTGCTGTGAAGAGCTCTGATACCCTTGGGTCCGGCTAGCACCATACAACACTCCTAAAATAAATACAAGTTTAAAAAAAATGCTTGAACATCACACCAAAAAAAACAGCAAATCATCTGCAAATGAAGCAAGCTTATGCAACCTTAATTTAAGATCTGGGTATTATACACAGCTCCATCATCAGAGCAAATAAAAGAAGTAACACTTTGTACACCTGCATTGTACACTTGAATAAATGAATGAACCGTCAAAAAGTTTGATTTTGTTGATAATCTGATTATAAATATTGCTTGCACAGTTCTTTAAAATGAAAAAAAAACCTGTGATGTGCAGGCAAGAATGAGGTGTTTGATTTACTAATAAATCATAATGGCCTGTCTTAAACCCAGCAGCAGTGTATATAAAACAGCTGTTTCCATATAACATTTAGGGGCAAATTATGATGTCGGTCAGAAAGCATTCCGACCAACTTCTTGTTGGAATCCGTTCCAACTGACTCAGATTCAGGAAGTCTGACTGATCAATTATGATGGTTCCAAACACCTTTCAGTTGGACTCCCATTGACTTCAGTGGGATCCTGTGTTCCGACCGACAGCACATTTCTCCCATTGAAAACAGGGGTGGTTGCAGAAAACTGTGTACCCAGTGGGGGGCACCCCATGGTGCCTGCCACAGTGGGCATGGTTTTACAGGGGGTTCCCCAACAGGCCCCGACCGGAGGTCCCTGGGTGATGGGGGCTGGCTACAGGCCCCATAAATCAGTTTCCGACAGCCGTTCCATGTCGGACAGACTGAGTTGGAAAGGCTGTCCAAATACAACATTGTAATTGCTAAGTCGGAAACGCGGTCTGTAGAGCTGTACGAGTCTGCTCCAATGGACTAGGTTTCTCTGAATGCTGGTTGGAACCAAGTCGGAAAGACCACACTTACCTTCCATCGTAATCGGGTGATCGGAAATGTTTCTGACTCAGGCCCGATTCTGATGCGGTTTGGAAAGCTTTCCAACTGAATAGTCTTGAAAATGGTTTATGACCGAATCGAATCGAGAGAGTCCAACTGACCGAGCACAATGCATCCGGATGCTGCCAGATACGAATTGGTTGGACTCCCAATGACTTCAATGGGAGCCTTTGTTCCAACCAAATGCATAGGCTCCCATTGAAGAAAGGGGTGGCTGGGGAAAATCGGGCACCCTGTGGCGGGCACCTCTTGGTGCCTGCCACGCTGTGCATGGCTGGTAAGGGGGACCCATGGGTACCTCCATGATCCCGATTGGGAAGCCTCCGGGAGCAGGGGGGCCCACTACAGGCCCCCAAAGTCTGATTCCGACTGCTGGTTCGAGTCAGATGGCATGGTTTGGAAAGGCTGTCCAAATCCAGCATCATACTCGGGGGTTCTGAGGTGCGGTCCGTAAAGACGTACAATTCTGCTCTGTACGGCTCAGTCTTTCCAAATGCCATCGGGTTCAGATTGGGATATTCCTAATGCCTAACTTGTATCATACTTGGTCAGTTGGAAACCTTTCCGAGTCGGTCAGAAAGACATATTCTTGATCTGATTTGGACAGGGCAAATGCCGTAAGGAGGCCTTCCTAACCGCATCAGAATCAGGTCCTCGGTAGGAAACATGGGTTCCAACACGGGTTACGAAAAATCGAATGCAGTTCGGAGCCTTTCCCACCAACATTATAATTAGCCTCAATGTTTCTTCTGTTCATATGTCATTATAAGCTTTTCAAACCATATTGCCCCTGGTGCATCTGATGGCATCAAAAACAAACAATGGTTTTAAGAAAATGCAAAGGCTGCCCTCTGCCGTTAAAGGTCACATATCTCCATTAATGGCTCAAACAATACCAATTTTATTTTCGGAAGATGTTAATTTTTTTTTGATTTTCTAGAGGCACAGAGGTTAGATTTCTTAACCCCCGCACTAAGGACAAAATAAATTAGCCAAACCGATCAAGAATTACCCCATCATTGTCTCATAAAGCATGTGGGTGAAAATATGTATATGTAGTAGTGAGTTCTTCTGTGTTAATTTCCGGTGTACTGTAATGGTTTATCTGAAGTTCTCTGCTTTTATATCAAGAGGCAGATTGTACTGGATGTCCCGGTAAATTGCAAATGATGATCTTGTTTGTTTAATCGTACTATTAATTTCTGTAACTCATGATCATTTACCTCCGAAATGCAGAAAATGCTCTCTCTGTAGCATTTCCACACCAGATTTTGTACATAAGGGTATTGATTAGTAGCAGATAGAATGCTTTTTAAACTGGCCTATATAAATGCAGACTAGACTTGATGCAGAAGAAGCAGCCATTGAACTCAAAGGGATTTGGGCATAATTCTTGTTCAAATTTAAAGTAGTTCTTTGTGAGAGCTAGTTCAATATGTAGTAATACAAAGGATGGGGGTGTGGAAGAGAACCATTCTGATGTCATTGATGCTTTCTCTACTGCCTTTAATGTAGCTTCTTCAGGAATACTGCTGTAAAATGATTTGATGTCTAATGACACAAGAATTTGTGTGTTTGGGTCATTTTGTAGGCCATTCAGCATGTTACATATGTCAGTGGTATCTTTCATATAGGGCAATCCCTACAGCACACTTTACATCATAAAGAAATCTGTTCCAGGATCGACTATTCATATACTATATGAAAAGCTATTATCTTTACCACTTGTCTGCTAAGCCTTCCCTCGGCAACCAGTGCTGAGAATTTTTTGATGTATGGGACATTTTGCTCGGAAGACTTTCTAATTTGTTTTTAAATGAAAGGCATTCCGGGCAAATTATTGGTGATTTAATTTTTTTTAATATGCACATAGTTTACTAGACTCTCCTGCAGAAAACCAAAGAAATAACAGAATATATAGAAAACTAGATATTCCTGACAACTAGACCCACAAGAAAGTCAAGGGTAGTGAGATTTGTGTGGACCCCAATCTATATGCCCTACAAATCTCAAACTTAGGCTAAGATGATGCATTTTCCTCACATTGTTGGTTAAGGAAAATTCTGAAATATGGGGTCTAAAAAATTCCTATCACATAATGTTCCCAAAAACAGTGAAACCCAACGTGTGTGTCCGAACCTATCACTCCTGTCAGGGAAGGCCCCAAAGGACAACATGAAGTTATAACATTTTCTCCTTGAAATCTTACCAATTGCTGATATGGGTAGTGGTGGCATTTAGGCCTGGATTCAATTGCCACGTAGATAAAATTCCTAAAATTAGAAATTTCTGAAATCTAGACACTCAGGACAGACCAGAGTTGGACAACTTGCATGGATCCCATAACATCTTCTCACCCAGAATACGCTGCAAATGTCAAACTTTTTCTAAAATCATACATTTCTGTCACATTTCTTTCATTGAGGTAAACTTAAAAAATTTCTAGGAATCTACGAAATTCATCCCTCCCTGCATTTCAACTCTTCTGTCTGTAAAACAGTACTTTTGTACATTTGTGTGGTTGGGCCTAGCACCTTCAATAGCAAAACTTGAAATTGTGAAGCAATTTGGGTTATCAACAAGGTCTACATAATGGGTACATTGTAGCATGGTTACAGTTTTGGTCATTTCCTATGACGTGATTAGGTTGACACACACATAGGGCTTAGTGGTTCAATAGGAAATTGTGCAGGAACTCACAGCAGTAAGTCTTTAGCGACTGGCTGGAAGTGTCCGAATTTTCGGTGTCGTAAATATGGGAGAAAAACTTGTTTTAAGTCATACTTTGAGATTTGCTGTATATTCTGAAAAGGACAACCTGTTGGAATCCACACAGCCCTGCATTTCACTTTGGCTTTCCAGTTCAGAAATGCCAAGGTTTGCTAGTGCTCCTTTAATGCGGCCAGATCCAGAGCCCAAATAGCTCCGCCATTCAGCTGGGCAAGAGAGAGAAAAGTGAGAGATACTCCCTCTCTGCCGCCCTATGTGTCAATCGTGGGTCCGAAAGAATCAAAGGTTCCACCCACTTATCATGGGGATTGGGATGATCAAAGCTCCCAGAAGGGCAGAAAGACTGTTAAGTCTTTTAGGTAAGGTATGCAGACTAATGTGCTTGCTCGGGCTACCCTCACCCCATTTTCTTTATTCAAAATAAATATTTCTTGTGCTAGGGGTCTTTCTGCCCCCCCCCCCCCCACCCCCCTCCTCTTAGCAGAAGAGAGGTGTTTGCAGATGGAGTTAAACTGTCCTAATCTGCCCCAGTACAACAAGACTGTTAGTCCTTTTAGGAGGTGGGATCAGGCCAAATGCCTGGGTGAGCCTTCCAACCCTGTTTGTTTTTCTTAAGAAATGGTGTCTAGTTGGTTTACCTCCCCTGAGGAAGGGAGATTGCGATAACACTATCTTTTGTCCCCCAAGGAGGGATAGAAATACTTTTAAACCCTTTATGAGGTGGAGACATAGCTCAATACCTAAATGGACATCCTCTTTCCTTACTTTTTGTTTTAATTTCCTTTGATGGTTAGTGGGCCTTCCGCCCTACCCAGTGAAAGAGTGGTACAATTCCCCAATCAGCCCCTCAGAATGCAGAAGGACTGCATCAATGATGCTATTTGAGATGTCAACTAAATAGAAGGGGGCTCCCAGTAGGGATTTGATGATACAGGGCAGGCTACAAGGGGTAAAACAGCATAAATGAAACAGAGAACCCTGCCCCAAGGATATATATAGGTCCCACAGGGGGATCTTCCCTTTTCAAGACGGCTGACAGGCTAGAATTGGAGCCACATATACACAAAGACCTATATATACTTTCAGAGAATCATTTTATTTTATTAAATACTTGGTCAATTTTATATAGAACTCTGATTTCATTAGAATAAAACACATAACATATACATATCCAAAAACTGTTAAATAGATCGAGGTTGTGGTCCCAAACACACCATACCAATCCACATTCGAATTACATTCATTTCTTTCATACTAAACCACTCTCAAAAGGTTTAAACATACATTCAATTCAGGGATACGTCAAGGCCAGTTGGTAGAACTATGGTGGATCAAGTTGTTGTGACAAAAGGAAATAAGTAATAGGGGGCAGAATCAGTTGGATCAAAACATCTTAATCAGATGGAAATTCGCCCCCCTCTAGAGTCATGCTGACGCGCGTTTCGGTGTTGGGCCCTACTGGGGCCGCACCTTCATCAGGGCAAGGAGGTACCACTGTGTGGGGGACACACCACTTGTTTTAGGTTCCAGAGTGAAGATTCAAATAAATCCACTCGGGAGTCTCAAACACGGAGACTTCATTCGGTGATGCACCCGTATAACCGGAGAGCCGCTACACTGTTTTCATAGGCTTATTTCAACTTTAAAGGCATCAGGTTTTGCTCGTAGATCAGTTTAACTTCGGGCGTTCCGTCAGGAAATAAGTCCCTCGCCTAGGGCTGACTCCGTCCAAGTTTCGAAGGAAGCTCTTGGGGTTGATTGTTTTCAAAAATACATGGGCGCTGGGCTTGCGATGGTAACATAGGAAACTCTCTCTTGATTCCAAACTCCTGAATTTGTTCTTTTTAATAAACTTGCCGCACAAAGAAAGGATTTTCGGCTTTGTGTCCGCAGGGAGCAGGTAACATAAGAGGCTCTCTCTGGATTCCAAACTCCTGAATTTGTTCTGTTTAATAAGTTGGCCACACGGAGCGAGGATTTTCAGCTGCGTGTCCGCAAGACGCCCAACGCCAGTTCTATTTGAGATGTCTTCAGTGATATAAATAAACATATCATGAGTGATGTGGTATTTGGTCGAGCGGAGACCCAAGGATAGCCTGGATGAAATTAAGACAGAGGGTGGAGAAAGGGGGCCTAGCGCTGCCGGACTTGTTATTTTATTCATGGGCATTCTTAATTAAAAATGGGAAAATGTTGTTCAATACTCCCACATTATCGGAACTTGGGAGACTGCTATATGTTATGTCAAGACAGGAGCATGGAGGCAGTCAGGGTTTTATGTTCAAATACGCAGACCCTAAATACTACTAAAAAGTTCGCTTGAAGATTCTGAGAGGCCTGACAGAGACTTGGTATAGGGTCAGAAAAGCTCTAAAGATACCATATTATTGCTCCATGGCTCCTATTTGGGACTTACCAGGTTCACCGGGTTGGACAAAAGATGTCCTAGCTAGACCATTGAGAGAGGCAGGCCTCACTAGATGGAACCATATTTCACTTGAAGGCCAATTAATAAGCTGGGAAATATGTAATCAGCTGTCGAATCAACAAGAATCCAGATTTAAGTATATCCAAATGCAAAGCTTGTTCCAGGATCCAAGCACGGTGATAGGAAGTCCAAATGAACTGGAAGACAGACTTATGGAAGAGGCAACTATCAAAAAAGAGCTTGCGATGATCTATTGGCTGATGGTTGAGTCGGAGGATGGAGCCTTTACTTTGCCAACAGAGTTATGAGGAAGATGCTTGCCGAAGTATTCATTGGAAAATAAGTGGCAAGTATGAATGTCTATGCAGTTAAATCGGTGCACCTAAGAAGAAATCACCTTTTCTCCATCCACAGAGCCTATTGGACACCCCAGAGGCTGTCTAAGTTCGGATCAAGAGGTGACGTGGCATGCCCTAAGTGCGGCAGTCTGAAAGAAGATGACGTGCACTCGTTTTTGGTTTGTCCTAAGATCCAGACTTGAGTAGGGCATTGTCCATGATTTTGGACATCACTATCAAGGTAACCGTTTTGTCGGTCTTTTTTGACTGTGTAGACTCCCTTGAAAGAATTACAGAGAACAAAGCAAAGTTGTTCTTTTATTCCATCGTGCTGGCAAGTAGAGAAATCTGTAAGCAGTAGATATCCACATCTCCTCCCAGGTTTTTTGATTGAATGTCCTTCATTAAATATGTGGCCAGTCTTGCAATGAAGGCTTTTAAGAAAAATAATTTTTGGTCTCCCACTTTGGAGTGTTTTGAGCAACAAACGAATCTTGATATCCAATGATTATGCCTGCTATACCTCATCTAGCTATCCTGGTTTTATCCTTTTGTGCTTCCCAATCTGTGCTTTGGCTCATGGGGGAATGCAGTGTAGTGATAGTGAGGAGGTGGAAGTTGAAGGACGTTGCTTCATGTAAACCAGGGCGGCAAGGTCTCAAAGCAGATGTCTCCTCTCTCCCCTCCCTCTGCTTCCAGTACATATGAACAGAGGATGAACAAAAAAAATAAAAAAATAAAAATTTAAATTAGTGATATAGTATGTGAATACATATAAAAGTGCATGGCGGGGGCTTAGTTACAGTTGCTCAGTATACTATAACTTGTGAATTCAAGTGTTTTTTAGTTTAAAATTGTATTTTTAACTCACATTTCACCTAACTATAAGCTAATTTTAACCTTTATTTTTTACTACATTGTTAAGTTTTTTTAGACATAAAGGAAGATATGAATTAGCAGGCCTAATAATCACTTCACTATAACATTTGTTTTTTTCAGTGCATTTCTAGTTTTTTGTTTAAGTAAATTAACAAATGAATACAACCCCCCTAGTTTTATTCAGTGATACTCTAGAATTTATTTAATTTTAATTAAAATATATCTAATATACCTAACAGTACATAGTAGGCCCATGGCTCTGTTAGGAGACTTAAATATTAGGAAGGTGCGAGTTCTCCATGAAGAGCTTCAAAGATAGTGCACTCTCTGTATACTAGGACTTGAACCATTAATTAGGCTTGGGTGTTTAAAGGGAGGGGGCTCTCCATGAAGAGCTGCGGTGAGAGAGTAGGCTGTGCATAAGAGTGTTGCCCACCAAAGGGGGCTTGGATGCCTGGAGAGTGTGGGCTCTATGCACAGTCTGTGCACTGAACGCAGACATGCATAGTAGGAGATTGTCCACCTATTGAGCTTGGGTCTTCTGAGGGAGTGGACTCTATGCACATTTTGGCAACAGAGCTCTTACTGTGCATAATTTGTTTTTCAACCTAATGGGCCTTGGTTTTTTGAAATGGGTTGGATCTCCATGAAGAGAAACTCTGAGATTGCAGACTGTATATAGTGGGGGCATGCCCATCCAAGGAGGCATGGATATCTGAAGGAAGTGGGTTCTGTGCAGTCTGCAAACAGACAGCTCGTAGTAGGGGTTTGCCCACTTAATGGGGCTTGGGTCTCTAGTTGGAGTCATCTATATGCACAGTCTTAATACTGAGCCCTAACTATCTTATCTGCAGTACAGGCTTACCCACCTAATGAGGACTCCATGTAGGGAGTGAGCTCCACATACAGCCTGTGAACTGAGCACTGACTGTGCATAGTAGGGACCTGCCCACCCAATGACACTTGGGTCTTAGGAGCGAGTAGTCCAGCATGTCCTGGTACAGCTCTTATACTACATGGGTAGGTGGAACACTTTGTACATTGGTTATATACAGGTATAAAGGCACACGTTGCGATTACACTTACCTCGCTTAGAGAACAGTGGCCCGAGGACTCAACTGCGGAGGTTACAGACAAAGCATGGCAGAGCATGCTCGATCACCCAAGAAGTAATGAATTACTTCATGATTCCCAATCGGGCTTTCGCTCCAACTTAAGCACCGAGACGGCGCTCCTGGAAGTCTCGGAGATCGTTAAAGAGGTGCTGGACACGGGAGGCAGGGTGATGTTAGTTATGTTAGACCTGTCGGCGGCGTTTGACACCGTCCCCCATGAGGATCTCCTCACTAGGCTCCATGACATCGGGCTAGGGGGGACGGTGCTCAACTGGTTTTGTTCCTTTCTGGCCAACCGCCGCCAGACGGTCTGGTTCCCACCCGGATCCGCCGAGATGCCGCCACTGGGAGTCGGAGTGCCTCAGGGCTCTGTATTGAGCCCCACTCTATTTAACATCCTTATGACCCCTCTGGCGACATTGGCGGAGTCCTATGGGGCCCGGATCGTCTCTTATGCTGACGACACCCAGCTCCTCTTCACCTGTCGTAAGAGCGAAGATTTCGATGGAGAAAGGATCCGCGAGTGCCTTGGGGCTGTTTTTAGCTGGTTCTCGCACAACAGCCTAAAGTGCAACTCGGACAAATCTGAAATACTATTCTTCGGATGCCCATCGGAACCAGATTGGCAGGGATGGTGGCCTGCTGACATGTTCCCTCCCACTCAGTCCTCTAAGTGGGCTAAGAACCTGGGAGTTAAAATTGACAACGAGCTCTCGCTCAAATCCCAGGTTTCTACTCTCACGGGAACATGTTTTGGGATTCTTAGAATGCTGCGCAAGTTCTTTCCCCTTCTCTCGGAGCAACATCGGAGGATCACTGTTCAGGCACTCATAGGGTCCAGATTGGACTATGCAAATGTCCTATATCTGGGCTTGCCTGAATACCTCCTCCAGCGTTTGCAGGTCACTCAGAACGCTGCTGCGCGTGCAATTTTTGGCCTGCACCGCCGCACTAGTGCCTCCAATCTCCTTGTATCCCTTCACTGGCTTCCGGTGCGGAAAAGGATACTGTTCAAGGCCATGACTCTTGCCCATAAAGCCTTGCATGGCAATGGTGACAAATATCTTCAGAGGAGGCTGGACTTCTATCGACCTGCGCGATCCCTCAGGTCAGAAGCTCTGGCGTTGGCTCGGGTGCCACGCATCAAAAAGGCTCGGCTAGGCGGCCGGTCCTTTAGTTTCCTTGCTCCTCAGCTATGGAATTCTCTACCGGTGTCCCTGCGAAACACCGCAAATCTGCTTGTCTTCAGGAAAGACTTAAAAACCTGGTTGTTCGCTGGATAATTTGTCCCCTCTTTTAGGCCCCTGCTCTTTTACTGTTATGTTATCTAGTTCTCCTTTTAGGTCTGGAGCTCAAAGCGCCGGGACACTCCTTTGGAGTAGCCGTTGCGCTATATAAGTCCCATTTTAACATAACATAACATAAGAGAGTCTCCCGTAATGCCAAACTAAAATACATCCAGACTATGGTTCTTCACCGATCGTATCTCACAACAAGTGGATTCACCGCATGTTCCAGGACGCCTCACACCGTTGTCCCCGATGTCAAGGAGAGGAGGCTGACTTCCTCCACATGCTGTGGTCCTGCCCTCGCCTCCGGGGTTTCTGGGAGGGGGTTTGTCAATCCTTGTCTGAAGTCACACATATTCCTCTATCGGATGATGCCCAGTCCTGCCTCGTGGGCCTCCGCAGATGCTCGAAGGTCCAGAAGGTACTACTGAAGTTCACTGACTTGGCCCTCATATCAGCAGTTAGAGCCCTCACCATAAGATGGAAATCCCCTAGATGCCCAACATTATCCAGCTGGCAAGATGACATGGTAAAATGAGGAAAGGCCGAAGGTGCAGCCCTTCAGAGAGAAGAAGTAAGGGACCTTCGAAAATAACTAATTTCCATGGACTGGAAGATCATGCTACATGAGTTTGAATCACTTGACCTACTGCCCCCAGGGGATGCCCCAAACTCATAATACACTGAGTCAGAATACGACTCGTTCATGATGGGCTTCGGGACCCTGACCTACAAGTCACGTTCCATGTTCACTGCCGACTCCCCTTACACCGCATTGCTGGCACCCCCCTTTCAGGCCCTAATGGCCAATGTAGACATCGACCGGCCAGGAGCAGGGATTGGGTGGGTTAGGGTGGGAGGGGACATGGTTTGAATCTGTTGTTCATGGTGACTGGAAATGTAACTACTTTATGCTGCGCATTTATTCGTTACACCTGCAATGGCTGGCTACTTACATTGCCTACTGATACCATTTAACCTCTGTTTCTTGTTAACCATTACGGAAGGAATAGGGCAGATTCATGACATATATCTGCTGTAATTACTGTAAGTACAAAACGACTGTCTATTCATGTTGTTCCTTGCACTGACTTTGATATTACAGTCATTAATAAAGTATGTTAAAAAAAAAGGAGGGAGTGGGCTATATGCACAGACCGCACACTGAGGGCTGTCTGTGAATAATAGGGACTTGCCCACCTAATTGGGCTTAGGTCTCTTGAAGGAGTGGGCTCTATGCACATTCTGTGCACCAAGCACAGTAGGGACTGGCCTAAATAATGGAGCTTTATAGTGTATTGGGAGTGCACTCCCAGGAAAAAGCTATAGACAGTCAGTGCAAAGACTGTGCTTTAAATTTCTTTTAGGGTTCATTGTCACTCCCACGGGACTCCTGCTTCACTGCGGTGACATACTTTCTTTTTCTAATTTGACCAAAGGGAGGACCCTCTATGTCTTCCCCACAAAGCTTAGGGGGACAGGGTACCCCTACCCAATCCCCTTCTAATTGATTTTATCTAAATTTTTTGGCTCTCAAGTAACCACCTGAAACTCAATCAAGAGAAAACGGAAATACTCCTCATCTCCAACAAAGACGAAAACCCCCAAATTGCAGAATGGCTCAAAGCTATTAACATCCTCAATGGTAACCTCACCCTGGCGGATTCAGCAAAATCTCTAGGTATCACCCTAAACCCGGAACTGGGCATGAAAAAACACATTACAAGATCTGCTAAAAGTACCTTTCTCAATTTGAAATTACTGTGCAAAATAAAACCTTCCTCTTGCCCAAGGACCTTCAACAAGCCACTCAAGCACTGGTGCTCTCCAGAATCGATTATGGGATTGCAGCCCTAACTGGTACAGCAAAATCCCACCTCACACCCTGAAAACAACCTTTAATGCAGCAGCCAGAATGGTCACCGGAACTAAGAAATTTGAGCACATCTCCCCTGCACTCAGAGAACCTTAATGGCTCCCAATTGAGTAGCGAGCCATCTTTAGCACAGCGTGCCTCACACACCAAGCCCTTTACACAGGCAAACCGGAATACCTGGCTGCCAAACTCATAAGGGCTGGACAGTCCAGGAACCTCAGGAGCTCCAACACTCTGCTACTCATCCCGTTGAAAATTCGCAAGCAAAAAACTGCAGCCAGATGGTTTGCTGGAAACGCCCCCAAAATCTGGAACTCCATCCCCCCACATCTGAACGATCCCCTCATTTCCAAAATTCAAAAACCTGTTCAAAGTCCTCTTCCTTGACCGCTCACGAGGAAACCATAGGAGCCAAGGAAGTACCTCAGCCAACACTCCATCTAACTTTATTATGTGCCTGGTGACACTGACTCTGATCAAGAAAACTTTTTGGATACTCGTCTTGTTTGATCAAGAAAACTTTTTGGATACTCGTCTTGTTTGACCTGCACCCTCGTTGCTCCTTCTGCTCGATCACTCCTTTGTTCGATCTATATCCGGCACAAACCTTTATGTTCTACTATATTCTCTGTACTGCGTATTTGCACATAAGCTACTTGCTGTGAAGAGCTCTGATACCCTTGGGTCCAGCTAGCACCATACAACACTCCTAAAATAAATACAAATTTAAATAAAATGTTTGAACATCACGCCAAAAAAACAGCAAATCATCTGCAAATGAAGCAAGCTTATGCAACCTTAATTTAAGATCTGGGTATTATACACAGCTCCATCATCAGAGCAAATAAAAGAAGTAACACTTTGTACACCTGCATTGTACACTTGAATAAATGAATGAACCGCCAAAAAGTTTGATTTTGTTGATAATCTGATTATAAATATTGCTTGCACAGTTCTTTAAAATGAAAAAAAAACCTGTGATGTGCAGGCAAGAATGAGGTGTTTGATTTACTAATAAATCATAATGGCCTGTCTTAAACCCAGCAGCAGTGTATATAAAACAGCTGTTTCCATATAACACTTAGGGGCAAATTATGATGTCGGTCAGAAAGCATTCTGACCAACTTCTTGTTGGAATCCGTTCCAACTGACTCAGATTCAGGGAGTCTGACTGATCAATTATGATGGTTCCAAACACCTTTCAGTTGGACTCCCATTGACTTCAGTGGGATCCTGTGTTCCGACCGACAGCACATTTCTCCAATTGAAAACAGGGGTGGTTGCAGAAAACTGTGTACCCTGTGGGGGGCACCTCATGGAGCCTGCCACAGTGGGCATGGTTTTACAGGGGGTTTCCCCACAGGCCCCGACCGGAGGTCCCTGGGTGATGGGGGGCTGGCTACAGGCCCCCTAAATCAGTTTCCGACAGCCGTTCCATGTCGGACAGACTGAGTTGGAAAGGCTGTTCAAATACAACATTGTAATTGCTCAGTCGGAAACGCGGTCTGTAGAGCTGTACGAGTCTGCTCCAATGGACTAGGTTTCTCTGAATGCTGGTTGGAACCAAGTCGGAAAGAACACATTTACCTTCCATCGTAATCGGGTGATCGGAAATGTTTCTGACTCAGGCCCGATTCTGATGCGGTTTGGAAAGCTTTCCAACTGAATGTTCTTGAAAATGGTTTATGACCGAATCGAATCGAGAGAGTCCAACTGACCGGGCACAATGCATCCGGATGCTGCCAGATATGAATTGGTTGGACTCCCAATGACTTCAATGGGAGCCTTTGTTCCAACCAAATGCAAAGGCTCCCATTGAAGAAAGGGGTGGCTGGGGAAAATCGGGCACCCTGTGGCGGGCACCTCTTGGTGCCTGCCACGCTGTCCATGGCTGGTAAGGGGGACCCATGGGTACCTCCATGATCCCGATTGGGAAGCCTCCGGGTGCAGGGGGGCTCACTACAGGCCCCCAAAGTCTGATTCCGACTGCTGGTTCGAGTCAGATGGCATGGTTTGGAAAGGCTGTCCAAATCCAGCATCATACTCGGGGGTTCTGAGGTGCGGTCCGTAAAGACGTACAATTCTGCTCTGTACGGCTCAGTCTTTCCAAATGCCATCGGGTTCAGATAGGGATATTCCTAATGCCTAACTTGTATCATACTTGGTCAGTTGGAAACCTTTCCGAGTCGGTCAGAAAGACATATTCTTGATCTGATTTGGACAGGGCAAATGCCGTAAGGAGGCCTTCCTAACCGCATCAGAATCAGGTCCTCGGTAGGAAACATGGTTTCCAACACGGGTTACGAAAAATCGAATGCAGTTCGGAGCCTGTCCCACCAACATTATAATTAGCCCCAATGTTTCTTCTGTTCATATCTCATTTTAAGCTTTTCAAACCATATTGCCCCTGGTGCATCTGATGGCATCAAAAACAAACAATGGTTTTCAGAAAATGCAAAGACTGCCCTCTGCCGTTAAAGGTCACATATCTTCATTAATGGCTCAAACAATACCAATTTTATTTTAGGAAGATGTTACATTTTTTAGATTTTCTAGAGGCACAGAGGTTAGATTTCTTAACCCCCGCACTAAGGACAAAATAAATTAGCCAAACCGATCAAGAATTACCCCATCATTGTCTCATAAAGCATGTGGGTGAAAATATGTATATGTAGTAGTGAGTTCTTCTGTGTTAATTTCCGGTGTACTGTAATGGTTTATCTGAAGTTCTCTGCTTTTATATCAAGAGGCAGATTGTACTGGATGTCCAGGTAAATTGCAAATGATGATCTTGTTTGTTTAATCGTACTATTAATTTCTGTAACTCATGATCATTTACCTCCGAAATGCAGAAAATGCTCTCTCTGTAGCATTTCCACACCAGATTTTGTACATAAGGGTATTGATTAGTAGCAGATAGAATGCTTTTTAAACTGGCCTATATAAATGCAGACTAGACTTGATGCAGAAGAAGCACCCATTGAACTCAAAGGGATTTGGGCATAATTCTTGTTCAAATTTAAAGTAGTTATTTGTGAGAGCTAGTTCAATATGTAGTAATACAAAGGATGGGGGTGTGGAAGAGAACCATTCTGATGTCATTGATGCTTTCTCTACTGCCTTTAATGTAGCTTCTTCAGGAATACTGCTGTAAAATGATTTGATGTCTAATGACACAAGAATTTGTGTGTTTGGGTCATTTTGTAGGCCATTCAGCATGTTACATATGTCAGTGGTATCTTTCATATAGGGCAATCCCTACAGCACACTTTACATCATAAAGAAATCTGTTCCAGGATCGACTTTAATCCAGACCATATAGGTCACCTAGGTAGAGGTAGAGTCTTTCTGTAAATATTCATATACTATATGAAAAGCTATTATCTTTACCACTTGTCTGCTAAGCCTTCCCTCGGCAACCAGTGCTGAGAATTTTTTGATGTATTGGACATTTTGCTCGGAAGACTTTCTAATTTGTTTTTAAGTGAAAGGCATTCAGGGCAAATTATTGGTGATTTAATTTTTTTTAATATGCACATAGTTTACTAGACTCTCCTGCAGAAAACCAAAGAAATAACAGAACATATAGAAAATAGATATTCATGACAACTAGACCCACAAGAAAGTCAAGGGTAGTGAGATGTGTGTTTACCCCAATCTATATGCCCTACAAATCTCAAACTTAGGCTAAGATGATTCATTTTCCTCACATTGTTGGTTAAGGAAAATTCTGAAATATGGGGTCTAAAAAATTCCTATCACATAATGTTCCCAAAAACAGTGAAACCCAACGTGTGTGTCCGAACCTATCGCTCCTGTCAGGGAAGGCCCCAAAGGACACTCAGGACAGACCAGAGTTGGACAACTTGCATGGATCCCATAACATCTTCTCACCCAGAATACGCTGCAAATGTCAAACTTTTTCTAAAATCATACATTTCTGTCACATTTCTTTCATTGAGGTAAACTTCAAAAATGTGTAGGAATCTACGAAATTCATCCCTCCCTGCATTTCAACTCTTCTGTCTGTAAAACAGTACTTTTGTACATTTTTGTGGTTGGGCCTAGCACCTTCAATAGCAAAACTTGAAATTGTGAAGCAATTTGAGTTATCAACAAGGTCTACATAATGGGTACATTGTAGCATGGTTACAGTTTTGGTCATTTCCTATGACGTGATTAGGTTGACACACACATAGGGCTTAGTGGTTCAATAAGAAATTGTGCAGGAACTCACAGCAGTAAGTCTTTAGCGACTGGCTGGAAGTGTCCGAATTTTCGGTGTCATAAATATGGGAGAAAAAACAGTTTTAAGTCATTCTTTGAGATTTTCTGGGCATTCTGAAAAGGACAACCTGTTGGAATCCACACAGCCCTGCATTTCACTTTGGCTTTCCGGTTCAGAAATGCCAAGGTTTGCTAGTGCTCCTTAATGCGGCCAGATCCAGAGCCCAAATAGCTCCGCCATTCAGCTGGGCAAGAGAGATTAAAGTGAGAGATACTCCCTCTCTGCCGCCCTATGTGTCAATCGTGGGTCCGAAAGAATCAAAGGTTCCACCCACTTATCATGGGGATTGGGATGATCAAAGCTCCCAGAAGGGCAGAAAGACTGTTAGGTCTTTTAGGTAAGGTATGCAGACTAATGTGCTTGCTCGGGCTACCCTCACCCCATTTTCTTTATTCAAAATAAATATTTCTTGTGCTAGGGGTCTTTCTGTCCCCCCCCCCCCTCCTCTTAGCAGAAGAGAGGTGTTTGCAGATAGAGTTAAACGTTCCTAATCTGCCCCAGTACAACAAGACTGTTAATCCTTTTAGGAGGTGGGATCAGGCCAAATGCCTGGGTGAGCCTTCCAACCCTATTTGTTTTTCTTAAGAAATGGTGTCTAGTTGGTTTACTTCCCCAGAGGAAGGGAGATTGGAATAACACTATCTTTTGTCCCCCAAGGAGGGATAGAAATACTTTTAAACCCTTTATGAGGTGGGGACATAGCTCAATACCTAAATGGACATCCTCTTTCCTTACTTTTTTTTTAAATTTCCTTTGATGGTTAGTGGGCTTTCTGCCCTACCCAGTAAAAGAGTGGTACAATTCCCCAATCAGCCCCTCAGAATGCAGAAGGACTGCATCAATGATGCTATTTGAGATGTCAACTAAAGATAAGGGAGCTCCCAGTAGGGATTTGATGATACAGGACAGGCTACAAGGGGTAAAACAGCATAAAAGAAACAGAGAACCCTGCCCCAAGGATATATATAGGTCCCACAGGGGGATCTTCCCTTTTCAAGACGGCTGACAGGCTAGAATTGGAGCCACATATACACAAAGACCTATATATACTTTCAGAGAATCATTTTATTTTATTAAATACTTGGTAAATTTTATATAGAACTCTGATTTCATTAGAATAAAACATATAACATATACATTTCCAAAAACTGTTAAATAGATCGAGGTTATGGTCCCAAACACACCATACCAATCCACATTCGAATTACATTCATTTCTTTCATACTAAACCACTCTCAAGAGGTTTAAACATACATTCAATTCAGGGATACGTCAAGGCCAGTTGGTACAACTATGGTGGATCAAGTTGTTGTGACAAAAGGAAATAAGTAATAGGGGGCAGAATCAGTTGGATCAAAACATCTTAATCAGATGGAAATTCGTCCCCCTCTAGAGTCATGCTGACGCGCGTTTCGGTGTTGGGCCCTACTGGGGCCGCACCTTCATCAGGGCAAGGAGGTACCACTGTGTGGGGGACACACCACTTGTTTTAGGTTCCAGAGTGAAGATTCAAATAAATCCACTCGGGGGCCTCAAACACGGAGACTTCATTAGGTGATGCACCCGTACAACCGGAAAGCCTCTACACTGTTTTCATAGGCTTATTTCAACTTTAAAGGCGTCAGGTTTTGCTCGTAGATCAGTTTAACTTCGGGCGTTCCGTCAGGAAATAAGTCCCTCGCCTAGGGCTGACTCCGTCCAAGTTTCGAAGGAAGCTCTTGAGGTGGATGTTTTCAAAAATACACGGGCGCTGGGCTTGCGATGGTAACATAGGAAACTCTCTCTTGATTCCAAACTCCTGAATTTGTTCTATTTAATAAACTTGCCGCACAAAGAAAGGATTTTCGGCTTTGTGTCCGCAGGGCGCAGGTAACATAAGAGGCTCTCTCTGGATTCCAAACTCCTGAATTTGTTCTGTTTAATAAGTTGGCCACACGGAGTGAGGATTTTCGGCTGCGTGTCCGCAAGACACCCAACGCCAGTTCTATTTGAGATGTCTTCAGTGATATAAATAAACATATCATGAGTGATGTGGTATTTGGTCGAGCGGAGACCCAAGGATATCCTGGATGAAATTAAGACAGAGGGTGGAGAAAGGGGGCCTAGAGCTGCCGGACTTGTTATTTTATTCATGGGCATTCTTAATTAAAAATGGGAAAATGTTGTTCAATACTCCCACATTATCGGAACTTGGGAGACTGCTATATGTTATGTCAAGACAGGAGCATGGAGGCAGTCAGGGTTTTATGTTCAAATACGCAGACCCTAAATACTACTAAAAAGTTCGCTTGAAGATTCTGAGAGGCCTGACAGAGACTTGGTATAGGGTCAGAAAAGCTCTAAAGATACCATATTATTGCTCCATGGCTCCTATTTGGGACTTACCAGGTTCACCGGGTTGGACAAAAGATGTCCTAGCTAGACCATTGAGAGAGGCAGGCCTCACTAGATGGAACCATATTTCACTTGAAGGCCAATTAATAAGCTGGGAAATATGTAATCAGCTGTCGAATCAACAAGAATCCAGATTTAAGTATATCCAAATGCAAAGCTTGTTCCAGGATCCAAGCACGGTGATAGGAAGTCCAAATGAACTGGAAGACAGACTTATGGAAGAAGCAACTATCAAAAAAGAGCTTGCGATGATCTATTGGCTGATGGTTGAGTCGGAGGATGGAGCCTTTACTTTGCCAACAGAGTTATGAGGAAGATGCTTGCCGAAGTATTCGTTGGAAAATAAGTGGCAAGTATGAATGTCTATGCAGTTAAATCGGTGCACCTAAGAAGAAATCACCTTTTCTCCATCCACAGAGCCTATTGGACACCCCAGAGGCTGTCTAAGTTCGGATCAAGAGGTGACGTGGCATGCCCTAAGTGCGGCAGTCTGAAAGAAGATGACGTGCACTCGTTTTTGGTTTGTCCTAAGATCCAGACTTGAGTAGGGCATTGTCCATGATTTTGGACATCACTATCAAGGTAACCGTTTTGTCGGTCTTTTTTGACTGTGTAGACTCCCTTGAAAGAATTACAGAGAACAAAGCAAAGTTGTTCTTTTATTCCATCGTGCTGGCAAGTAGAGAAATCTGTAAGCAGTAGATATCCACATCTCCTCCCAGGTTTTTTGATTGAATGTCCTTCATTAAATATGTGGCCAGTCTTGCAATGAAGGCTTTTAAGAATCATAATTTTTGGTCTCCCACTTTGGAGTGTTTTGAGCAACAAACGAATCTTGATATCCAATGATTATGCCTGCTATACCTCATCTAGCTATCCTGGTTTTCTCCTTTTGTGCTTCCCAATCTGTGCTTTGGCTCATGGGGGAATGCAGTGTAGTGATAGTGAGGAGGTGGAAGTTGAAGGACGTTGCTTCATGTAAACCAGGGCGGCAAGGTCTCAAAGCAGATGTCTCCTCTCTCCCCTCCCTCTGCTTCCAGTACATATGAACAGAGGATGAACAAAAAAAATAAAAAAATAAAAATTTAAATTAGTGATATAGTATGTGAATACATATAAAAGTGCATGGCGGGGGCTTAGTTACAGTTGCTCAGTATACTATAACTTGTGAATTCAAGTGTTTTTTAGTTTAAAATTGTATTTTTAACTCACATTTCACCTAACTATAAGCTAATTTTAACCTTTATTTTTTACTACATTGTTAAGTTTTTTTAGACATAAAGGAAGATATGAATTAGCAGGCCTAATAATCACTTCACTATAACATTTGTTTTTTTCAGTGCATTTCTAGTTTTTTGTTTAAGTAAATTAACAAATGAATACAACCCCCCTAGTTTTATTCAGTGATACTCTAGAATTTATTTAATGTTAATTAAAATATATCTAATATACCTAACAGTACATAGTAGGCCCATGGCTCTGTTAGGAGACTTAAATATTAGGAAGGTGCGAGTTCTCCATGAAGAGCTTCAAAGGTAGTGCACTCTCTGTATACTAGGACTTGAACCATTAATTAGGCTTGGGTGTTTAAAGGGAGGGGGCTCTCCATGAAGAGCTGTGGTGAGAGAGTAGGCTGTGCATAAGAGTGTTGCCCACCAAAGGGGGCTTGGATGCCTGGAGAGTGTGGGCTCTATGCACAGTCTGTGCACTGAACGCAGACATGCATAGTAGGAGATTGTCCACCTATTGAGCTTGGGTCTTCTGAGGGAGTGGACTCTATGCACATTTTGGCTAAAGAGCTCTTACTGTGCATAATTTGTTTTTCAACCTAATGGGCCTTGGTTTTTTGAAATGGGTTGCATCTCCATGAAGAGAATCTCTGAGATTGCAGACTGTATATAGTGGGGGCATGCCCATCCAAGGAGGCATGGATATCTGAAGGAAGTGGGTTCTGTGCAGTCTGCAAACAGACAGCTCGTAGTAGGGGTTTGCCCACTTAATGGGGCTTGGGTCTCTAGTTGGAGTCATCTATATGCACAGTCTTAATACTGAGCCCTAACTATCTTATCTGTAGTACAGGCTTACCCACCTAATGAGGACTCCATGTAGGGAGTGAGCTCCACATACAGCCTGTGAACTGAGCATTGACTGTGCATAGTAGGGACCTGCCCACCCAATGACACTTGGGTCTTAGGAGGGAGTAGTCCAGCATGTCCTGGTACAGCTCTTATACTACATGGGTAGGTGGAACACTTTGTACATTGGTTATATACAGGTATAAAGGCACACGTTGCGATTACACTTACCTCGCTTAGAGAACAGTGGCCCGAGGACTCAACTGCGGAGGTTACAGACAAAGCATGGCAGAGCATGCTCGATCACCCAAGAAGAGTCTCCCGTAATGCCAAACTAAAATACATCCAGACTATGGTTCTTCACCGATCGTATCTCACCACAAGTGGATTCACCGCATGTTCCAGGACGCCTCACACCGTTGTCCCCGATGTCAAGGAGAGGAGGCTGACTTCCTCCACATGCTGTGGTCCTGCCCTCGCCTCCGGGGTTTCTGGGAGGGGGTTTGTCAATCCTTGTCTGAAGTCACACATATTCCTCTATCGGATGATGCCCAGTCCTGCCTCGTGGGCCTCCGCAGATGCTCGAAGGTCCAGAAGGTACTACTGAAGTTCACTGACTTGGCCCTCATATCAGCAGTTAGAGCCCTCACCATGAGATGGAAATCCCCTAGATGCCCAACATTATCCAGCTGGCAAGATGACATGGTAAAATGAGGAAAGGCCGAAGGTGCAGCCCTTCAGAGAGAAGAAGTAAGGGACCTTCGAAAATAACTAATTTCCATGGACTGGAAGTTCATGCTACATGAGTTTGAATCACTTGACCTACTGCCCCCAGGGGATGCCCCAAACTCATAATACACTGAGTCAGAATACGACTCGTTCATGATGGGCTTCGGGACCCTGACCTACAAGTCACGTTCCATGTTCACTGCCGACTCCCCTTACACCGCATTGCTGGCACCCCCCTTTCAGGCCCTAATGGCCAATGTAGACATCAACCAACCAGGAGCAGGGATTGGGTGGGTTAGGGTGGGAGGGGACATGGTTTGAATCTGTTGTTCATGGTGACTGGAAATGTAACTACTTTATGCTGCGCATTTATTCGTTACACCTGCAATGGCTGGCTACTTACATTGCCTACTGATACCATTTAACCTCTGTTTCTTGTTAACCATTACGGAAGGAATAGGGCAGATTCATGACATATATCTGCTGTAATTACTGTAAGTACAAAACGACTGTCTATTCATGTTGTTCCTTGCACTGACTTTGATATTACAGTTATTAATAAAGTATGTTAAAAAAAAAGGAGGGAGTGGGCTATATGCACAGTCCGCACACTGAGGGCTGTCTGTGAATAATAGGGACTTGCCCACCTAATTGGGCTTAGGTCTCTTGAAGGAGTGGGCTCTATGCACATTCTGTGCACCAAGCACAGTAGGGACTGGCCTAAATAATGGAGCTTTATAGTGTATTGGGAGTGCACTCCCAGGAAAAAGCTATAGACAGTCAGTGCAAAGACTGTGCTTTAAATTTCTTTTAGGGTTCATTGTCACTCCCACGGGACTCCTGCTTCACTGCGGTGACACACTTTCTTTTTCTAATTTGACCAAAGGGAGGACCCTCTATGTCTTCCCCACAAAGCTTAGGGGGACAGGGTACCCCTACCCAATCCCCTTCTAACTGATTTTATCTAAATCTTTTGGCTCTCAAGTAACCACCTGAAACTCAATCAAGAGAAAACGGAAATACTCCTCATCTCCAACAAAGACGAAAACCCCCAAATTGCAGAATGGCTCAAAGCTATTAACATCCTCAATGGTAACCTCACCCTGGCGGATTCAGCAAAATCTCTAGGTATCACCCTAGACCCGGAACTGGGCATGAAAAAAAACATTACAAGATCTGCTAAAAGTGCCTTTCTCAATTTGAAATTACTGTGCAAAATAAAACCTTCCTCTTGCCAAAGGACCTTCAACAAGCCACTCAAACACTGGTGCTCTCCAGAATCGATTATGGGATTGCAGCCCTAACTGGTACAACAAAATCCCACCTCACACCCTGAAAACAACCTTTAATGCAGCAGCCAGAATGGTCACCGGAACTAAGAAATTTGGGCACATCTCCCCTGCACTCAGAGAACCTTAATGGCTCCCCATTGAGTAGCGAGCCATCTTTAGCACAGCGTGCCTCACGCACCAAGCCCTTTACACAGGCAAACCGGAATACCTGGCTGCCAAACTCATAAGGGCTGGACAGTCCAGGAACCTCAGGAGCTCCAACACTCTGCTACTCATCCCGTTGAAAATACGCAAGCAAAAAACTGCAGCCAGATGGTTTGCTGGAAACGCCCCCAAAATCTGGAACTCCATCCCCCCACATCTGAACGATCCCCTCATTTCCAAAATTCAAAAACCTGTTCAAAGTCCTCTTCCTTGACCGCTCACGAGGAAACCATAGGAGCCAAGGAAGTACCTCAGCCGACACTCCATCTAACTTTATTATGTGCCTGGTGACACTGACTCTGATCAAGAAAACTTTTTGGATACTCGTCTTGTTTGATCAAGAAAACTTTTTGGATACTCGTCTTGTTTGACCTGCACCCTCGTTGCTCCTTCTGCTCGATCACTCCTTTGTTCGATCTATATCCGGCACAAACCCTTATGTTCTACTATATTCTCTGTACTGCGTATTTGCACATAAGCTACTTGCTGTGAAGAGCTCTGATACCCTTGGGTCCAGCTAGCACCATACAACACTCCTAAAATAAATACAAATTTTAAAAAAATGTTTGAACATCACGCCAAAAAAACAGCAAATCATCTGCAAATGAAGCAAGCTTATGCAACCTTAATTTAAGATCTGGGTATTATACACAGCTCCATCATCAGAGCAAATAAAAGAAGTAACACTTTGTACACCTGCATTGTACACTTGAATAAATGAATGAACCGCCAAAAAGTTTGATTTTGTTGATAATCTTTTTATAAATATTGCTTGCACAGTTCTTTAAAATGAAAAAAAAACCTGTGATGTGCAGGCAAGAATGAGGTGTTTGATTTACTAATAAATCATAATGGCCTGTCTTAAACCCAGCAGCAGTGTATATAAAACAGCTGTTTCCATATAACACTTAGGGGCAAATTATGATGTCGGTCAGAAAGCATTCTGACCAACTTCTTGTTGGAATCCGTTCCAACTGACTCAGATTCAGGGAGTCTGACTGATCAATTATGATGGTTCCAAACACCTTTCAGTTGGACTCCCATTGACTTCAGTGGGATCCTGTGTTCCGACCGACAGCACATTTCTCCCATTGAAAACAGGGGTGGTTGCAGAAAACTGTGTACCCAGTGGGGGGCACCTCATGGTGCCTGCCACAGTGGGCATGGTTTTACAGGGGGTTCCCCCACAGGCCCCGACCGGAGGTCCCTAGGTGATGGGGGGCTGGCTACAGGCCCCCTAAATCAGTTTCCGACAGCCGTTCCATGTCGGACAGACTGAGTTGGAAAGGCTGTCCAAATACAACATTGTAATTGCTCAGTTGGAAACGCGGTCTGTAGAGCTGTACGAGTCTGCTCCAATGGACTAGGTTTCTCTGAATGCTGGTTGGAACCAAGTCGGAAAGACCACACTTACCTTCCATCGTAATCGGGTGATCGGAAATGTTTCTGACTCAGGCCCGATTCTGATGCGGTTTGGAAAGCTTTCCAACTGAATGGTCTTGAAAATGGTTTATGACCGAATCGAATCGAGAGAGTCCAACTGACCGAGCACAATGCATCCGGATGCTGCCAGATACAAATTGGTTGGACTCCCAATGACTTCAATGGGAGCCTTTGTTCCAACCAAATGCATAGGCTCCCATTGAAGAAAGGGGTGGCTGGGGAAAATCGGGCACCCTGTGGCGGGCACCTCTTGGTGCCTGCCACGCTGTGCATGGCTGGTAAGGGGGACCCATGGGTACCTCCATGATCCCGATTGGGAAGCCTCCGGGTGCAGGGGGGCTCACTACAGGCCCCCAAAGTCTGATTCCGACTGCTGGTTCGAGTCAGATGGCATGGTTTGGAAAGGCTGTCCAAATCCAGCATCATACTCGGGGGTTCTGAGGTGCGGTCCGTAAAGACGTACAATTCTGCTCTGTACGGCTCAGTCTTTCCAAATGCCATCGGGTTCAGATAGGGATATTCCTAATGCCTAACTTGTATCATACTTGGTCAGTTGGAAACCTTTCCGAGTCGGTCAGAAAGACATATTCTTGATCTGATTTGGACAGGGCAAATGCCGTAAGGAGGCCTTCCTAACCGCATCAGAATCAGGTCCTCGGTAGGAAACATGGTTTCCAACACGGGTTACGAAAAATCGAATGCAGTTCGGAGCCTGTCCCACCAACATTATAATTAGCCCCAATGTTTCTTCTGTTCATATCTCATTTTAAGCTTTTCAAACCATATTGCCCCTGGTGTATCTGATGGCATCAAAAACAAACAATGGTTTTCAGAAAATGCAAAGACTGCCCTCTGCCGTTAAAGGTCACATATCTCCATTAATGGCTCAAACAATACCAATTTTATTTTAGGAAGATGTTACATTTTTTAGATTTTCTAGAGGCACAGAGGTTAGATTTCTTAACCCCCGCACTAAGGACAAAATAAATTAGCCAAACCGATCAAGAATTACCCCATCATTGTCTCATAAAGCATGTGGGTGAAAATATGTATATGTAGTAGTGAGTTCTTCTGTGTTAATTTCGGGTGTACTGTAATGGTTTATCTGAAGTTCTCTGCTTTTATATCAAGAGGCGGATTGTACTGGATATACAGGTAAATTGCAAATGATGATCTTGTTTGTTTAATCGTACTATTAATTTCTGTAACTCATGATCATTTACCTCCGAAATGCAGAAAATGCTCTCTCTGTAGCATTTCCACACCAGATTTTGTACATAAGGGTATTGATTAGTAGCAGATAGAATGCTTTTTAAACTGGCCTATATAAATGCAGACTAGACTTGATGCAGAAAAAGCACCCATTGAACTCAAAGGGATTTGGGCATAGTTCTTGTTCAAATTTAAAGTAGTTCTTTGTGAGAGCTAGTTCAATATGTAGTAATACAAAGGATGGGGGTGTGGAAGAGGACCATTCTGATGTCATTGATGCTTTCTCTACTGCCTTTAATGTAGCTTCTTCAGGAATACTGCTGTAAAATGATTTGATGTCTAATGACACAAGAATTTGTGTGTTTGGGTCATTTTGTAGGCCATTCAGCATGTTACATATGTCAGTGGTATCTTTCATATAGGGCAATCCCTACAGCACACTTTACATCATAAAGAAATCTGTTCCAGGATTGACATTAATCCAGACCATATAGGTCACCTAGGTAGAGGTAGAGTCTTTCTGTAAATATTCATATACTATATGAAAAGCTATTATCTTTACCACTTGTCTGCTAAGCCTTCCCTCGGCAACCAGTGCTGAGAATTTTTTGATGTATTGGACATTTTGCTCGGAAGACTTTCTAATTTGTTTTTAAGTGAAAGGCATTCAGGGCAAATTATTGGTGATTTAATTTTTTTTAATATGCACATAGTTTACTAGACTCTCCTGCAGAAAACCAAAGAAATAACAGAACATATAGAAAATAGATATTCATGACAACTAGACCCACAAGAAAGTCAAGGGTAGTGAGATGTGTGTGGACCCCAATCTATATGCCCTACAAATCTCAAACTTAGGCTAAGATGATGCATTTTCCTCACATTGTTGGTTAAGGAAAATTCTGAAATATGGGGTCTAAAAAATTCCTATCACATAATGTTCCCAAAAACAGTGAAACCCAACGTGTGTGTCCGAACCTATCGCTCCTGTCAGGGAAGGCCCCAAAGGACAACATGAAGTTATAACATTTTCTCCTTGAAATCTTACCAATTGCTGATATGGGTAGTTGTGGCATTTAGGCCTGGATTCAATTGCCATGTAGATAAAATTCCAAAAATTTGAAATTTCTGAAATCTAGACACTCAGGACAGACCAGAGTTGGACAACTTGCATGGATCCCATAACATCTTCTCACCCAGAATACGCTGCAAATGTCAACCTTTTTCTAAAATCATACATTTCTGTCACATTTCTTTCATTGAGGTAAACTTCAAAAATGTGTAGGAATCTACGAAATTCATCCCTCCCTGCATTTCAACTCTTCTGTCTGTAAAACAGTACTTTTGTACATTTTTGTGGTTGGGCCTAGCACCTTCAATAGCAAAACTTGAAATTGTGAAGCAATTTGAGTTATCAACAAGGTCTACATAATGGGTACATTGTAGCATGGTTACAGTTTTGGTCATTTCGTGGGTCCGAAAGAATCAAAGGTTCCACCCACTTATCATGGGGATTGGGATGATCAAAGCTCCCAGAAGGGCAGAAAGACTGTTAGGTCTTTTAGGTAAGGTATGCAGACTAATGTGCTTGCTCGGGCTACCCTCACCCCATTTTCTTTATTCAAAATAAATATTTCTTGTGCTAGGGGTCTTTCTGTCCCCCCCCCTCCTCTTAGCAGAAGAGAGGTGTTTGCAGATGGAGTTAAACTTTCCTAATCTGCCCCAGTACAACAAGACTGTTAGTCCTTTTAGGAGGTGGGATCAGGCCAAATGCCTGGGTGAGCCTTCCAACCCTATTTGTTTTTCTTAAGAAATGGTGTCTAGTTGGTTTACTTCCCCTGAGGAAGGGAGATTGGGATAACACTATCTTTTGTCCCCCAAGGAGGGATAGAAATACTTTTAAACCCTTTATGAGGTGGGGACATAGCTCAATGCCTAAATGGACATCCTATTTCCTTACTTTTTGTTTTAATTTCCTTTGATGGTTAGTGGGCTTTCTGCCCTACCCAGTGAAAGAGTGGTACAATTCCCCAATCAGCCCCTCAGAATGCAGAAGGACTGCATCAATGATGCTATTTGAGATGTCAACTAAAGATAAGGGGGCTCCCAGTAGGGATTTGATGATACAGGACAGGCTACAAGGGGTAAAACAGCATAAAAGAAACAGAGAACCCTACCCCAAGGATATATATAGGTCCCACAGGGGGATCTTCCCTTTTCAAGACGGCTGACAGGCTAGAATTGGAGCCACATATATACAAAGACCTATATATACTTTCAGAGAATCATTTTATTTTATTAAATACTTGGTCAATTTTATATAGAACTCTGATTTCATTAGAATAAAACATATAACATATACATATCCCAAAACTGTTAAATAGATCGAGGTTATGGTCCCAAACACACCATACCAATTCACATTCGAATTACATTAATTTCTTTCATACTAAACCCCTCTCAAAAGGTTTAAACATACATTCAATTCAGGGATACGTCAAGGCCAGTTGGTACAACTATGGTGGATCAAGTTGTTGTGACAAAAGGAAATAAGTAATAGGGGGCAGAATCAGTTGGATCAAAACATCTTAATCAGATGGAAATTTGTCCCCCTCTAGAGTCATGCTGACGCGCGTTTCGGTGTTGGGCCCTACTGGGGCCGCACCTTCATCAGGGCAAGGAGGTACCACTGTGTGGGGGACACACCACTTGTTTTAGGTTCCAGAGTGAAGATTCAAATAAATCCACTCGGGGGCCTCAAACACGGAGACTTCATTCCGTGATGCACCCGTACAACCGGAAAGCCTCTACACTGTTTTCATAGGCTTATTTCAACTTTAAAGGCGTCAGGTTTTGCTCGTAGATCAGTTTAACTTTGGGCGTTCCGTCAGGAAATAAGTCCCTCGCCTAGGGCTGACTCCATCCAAGTTTCGAAGGAAGCTCTTGGGGTGGATGTTTTCAAAAATACACGGGCGCTGGGCTGGCGATGGTAACATAGGAAACTCTCTCTTGATTCCAAACTCCTGAATTTGTTCTATTTAATAAACTTGCCGCACAAAGAAAGGATTTTCGGCTTTGTGTCTGCAGGGCGCAGGTAACATAAGAGGCTCTCTCTGGATTCCAAACTCCTGAATTTGTTCTGTTTAATAAGTTGGCCACACGGAGCGAGGATTTTCGGCTGCATGTCTGCAAGACACCCAACGCCAGTTCTATTTGAGATGTCTTCAGTGATATAAATAAACATATCATGAGTGATGTGGTATTTGGTCGAGCGGAGACCCAAGGATATCCTGGATGAAATTAAGACAGAGGGTGGAGAAAGGGGGCCTAGCGCTGCCGGACTTGTTATTTTATTCATGGGCATTCTTAATAAAAAATGGGAAAATGTTGTTCAATACTCCCACATTATCGGAACTTGGGAGACTGCTATATGTTATGTCAAGACAGGAGCATGGAGGCAGTCAGGGTTTTATGTTCAAATACGCAGACCCTAAATACTACTAAAAAGTTCGCTTGAAGATTCTGAGAGGCCTGACAGAGACTTGGTATAGGGTCAGAAAAGCTCTAAAGATACCATATTATTGCTCCATGGCTCCTATTTGGGACTTACCAGGTTCACCGGGTTGGACAAAAGATGTCCTAGCTAGACCATTGAGAGAGGCAGGCCTCACTAGATGGAACCATATTTCACTTGAAGGCCAATTAATAAGCTGGGAAATATGTAATCAGCTGTCGAATCAACAAGAATCCAGATTTAAGTATATCCAAATGCAAAGCTTGTTCCAGGATCCAAGCACGGTGATAGGAAGTCCAAATGAACTGGAAGACAGACTTATGGAAGAGGCAACTATCAAAAAAGAGCTTGCGATGATCTATTGGCTGATGGTTGAGTCGGAGGATGGAGCCTTTACTTTGCCAACAGAGTTATGAGGAAGATGCTTGCCGAAGTCTTCGTTGGAAAATAAGTGGCAAGTATGAATGTCTATGCACTTAAATCTGTGCACCTAAGAAGAAATCACCTTTTCTCCATCCACAGAGCCTATTGGACATCCCAGAGGCTGTCTAAGTTCGGATCAAGAGGTGACGTGGCATGCCCTAAGTGCGGCAGTTTGAAAGAAGATGACGTGCACTCGTTTTTGGTTTGTCCTAAGATCCAGACTTGAGTAGGGCATTGTCCATGATTTTGGACATCACTATCAAGGTAACCGTTTTGTCGGTCTTTTTTGACTGTGTAGACTCCCTTGAAAGAATTACAGAGAACAAAGCAAAGTTGTTCTTTTATTCCATCGTGCTGGCAAGTAGAGAAATCTGTAAGCAGTGGATATCAACATCTCCTCCCAGGTTTTTTGATTGAATGTCCTTCATTAAATATGTGGCCAGTCTTGCAATGAAGGCTTTTAAGAATCATAATTTTTGGTCTCCCACTTTGGAGTGTTTTGAGCAACAAACGAATCTTGATATCCAATGATTATGCCTGCTATACCTCATCTAGCTATCCTGGTTTTCTCCTTTTGTGCTTCCCAATCTGTGCTTTGGCTCATGGGGGAATGCAGTGGAGTGATAGTGAGGAGGTGGAAGTTGAAGGACGTTGCTTCATGTAAACCAGGGCGGCAAGGTCTCAAAGCAGATGTCTCCTCTCTCCCCTCCCTCTGCTTCCAGTACATATGAACAGAGGATGAACAAAAAAAATAAAAAAATAAAAATTTAAATTAGTGATATAGTATGTGAATACATATAAAAGTGCATGGCGGGGGCTTAGTTACAGTTGCTCAGTATACTATAACTTGTGAATTCAAGTATTTTTTAGTTTAAAATTGTATTTTTAACTCACATTTCACCTAACTATAAGCTAATTTTAACCTTTATTTTTTACTACATTGTTAAGTTTTTTTAGACATAAAGGAAGATATGAATTAGCAGGCCTAATGATCACTCCACTATAAAATTTGTTTTTTTCAGTGCATTTCTAGTTCTTTGTTTAAGTAAATTAACAAATGATGAATACAACCCCCCTAGTTTTATTCAGTGATACTCTAGAATTTATTTAATGTTAATTAAAATATATCTAATATACCTAACAGTACATAGTAGGCCCATGGCTCTGTTAGGAGACTTAAATATTAGGAAGGTGCGAGTTCTCCATGAAGAGCTTCAAAGGTAGTGCACTCTCTGTATACTAGAGACTTGAACCATTAATTAGGCTTGGATGTTTAAAGGGAGGGGGCTCTCCATGAAGAGCTGCGGTGAGAGAGTAGGCTGTGCATAAGAGTGTTGCCCACCAAAGGGGGCTTGGACGCCTGGAGAGTGTGGGCTCAATGCACAGTCTGTGCACTGAATGCAGACATGCATAGTAGGAGATTGTCCACCTATTGAGCTTGGGTCTTCTGAGGGAGTGGACTCTATGCACATTTTGGCAACGGAGCTCTCACTGTGCATAATTTGTTTTTCAACCTAATGGGCCTTGGTTTTTTGAAAGGGGTTGGATCTCCATGAAGAGAAACTCTGAGATTGCAGACTGTATATAGTGGGGGCATGCCCATCCAAGGAGGCATGGATATCTGAAGGAAGTGGGTTCTGTGCAGTCTGCAAACAGACAGCTCGTAGTAGGGGTTTGCCCACTTAATGGGGCTTGGGTCTCTAGTTGGAGTCATCTATATGCACAGTCTTAATACTGAGCCCTAACTATCTTATCTGTAGTACAGGCTTACCCACCTAATGAGGACTCCATGTAGGGAGTGAGCTCCACACACAGCCTGTGAACTGAGCACTGACTGTGCATAGTAGGGACCTGCCCACCCAATGACACTTGGGTCTTAGGAGGGAGTAGTCCAGCATGTCCTGGTACAGCTCTTATACTACATGGGTAGGGGGAACACTTTGTACATTGGTTATATACAGGTATAAGGGCACACGTTGCGATTACACTTACCTCGCTTAGAGAACAGTGGCCCGAGGACTCAACTGCGGAGGTTACAGACAAAGCATGGCAGAGCATGGTCGATCACCCAAAAAGAGTCTCCCGTAATGCCAAACTAAAATACATCCAGACTATGGTTCTTCACCGATCGTATCTCACCACAAGTGGATTCCCTGCATGTTCCAGGTCGCCTCACACTGTTGTCCCCAAAGTCAAGGAGAGGAGGCTGACTTCCTCCACATGCTATGGTCCTGCCCTCGCCTCCGGGGTTTCTGGGAGGGGGTTTGTCAATCCCTGTCTGAAGTCACACATATTCCTCTATCGGATGATGCCCTGTCCTGCCTCGTGGGCCTCCGCAGATGCTCGAAGGTCCAGAAGGTACTACTGAAGTTCACTGACTTGGCCCTCATATCAGCAGTTAGAGCCCTCACCATGAGATGGAAATCCCCTAGATGACCAACATTATCCAGCTGGAAGATGACATGGTACAATGAGGAAAGGCCGAAGGTGCAGCCCTTCAGAGAGAAGAAGTAAGGGACCTTCGAAAATAACCCATTTCCATGGACTGGGAGATCATGCTACATGAGTTCGAATCACTTGACCTACTGCCCCCAGGGGATGCCCCAAACTCATAATACACTGAGTCAGAATACGACTCGTTCATGATGGGCTTCGGGACCCTGACCTACAAGTCACGTTCCATGTTCACTGCGGACTCCCCTTACACCGCATTGCTGGCACCCCCCTTTCAGGCCCTAATGGCCAATGTAGACATCGACCGACCAGGAGCAGGGATTGGGTGGGTTAGGGTGGGAGGGGACATGGTTTGAATCTGTTGTTCATGGTGACTGGAAATGTAACTACTTTATGCTGCTCATTTATTCGTTACACCTGCAATGGCTGGCTACTTACATTGCCTACTGATACCATTTAACCTCTGTTTCTTGTTAACCATTACGGAAGGAATAGGGCAGATTCATGACATATATCTGCTGTAATTACTGCAAGTACAAAACGACTGCCTATTCATGTTGTTCCTTGCACTGACTTTGATATTACAGTCATTAATAAAGTATGTTAACAAAAAAAAGGAGGGAGTGGGCTATATGCACAGTCCGCACACTGAGGGCTGTCTGTGAATAATAGGGACTTGCCCACCTAATTGGGCTTAGGTCTCTTGAAGGAATGGGCTCTATGCACATTCTGTGCACCAAGCACAGTAGGGACTGGCCTAAATAATGGAGCTTTATAGTGTATTGGGAGTGCACTCCCAGGAAAAAGCTATAGACAGTCAGTGCAAAGATCGTGCTTTAAATTTCTTTTAGGGTTCATTGTTACTCCCACGGGACTCCTGCTTCACTGCGGTGACACACTTTCTTTTTCTAATTTGACCAAAGGGAGGACCCTCTATGTCTTTCCCACAATGCTTAGGGGGTCAGGGTACCCCTACCCAATCCCCTTCTAATTGATTTTATCAAAAAATTTTAGGACATGGGGACCAAGACCGAGTGTCCCGTAATGGTCAATGCAACATTTTTTAGGCTGTTGTGTCCAGTCAATCAGCGCTGACTCCCGTAAGAGCAGTCTTGCTCCCATGGGAGTGAAATGGAAGACAGGAGAAAGCTACTGCCTAGGAAAATCAACACCTTTCATTTTTTAAATTTGTGGTCAAGGCAAACTTTTTGGGGACATAGTTGCTACTGCCTATCTAAGTGCGATTCTGCTCAGCTATTTTGGCAGTAGATCTGTCTAAAATGACCCGATGAAAACATCATTCGGGAAATGTTTTTTGCCAGCCCCATGTTTCTCAGCCTCTGTTTTACAGATTACCCTGAAACTTTCCTGGAAGAAGCTGAGGTGGATGAAGAATTTTTAGGCAAGGCTCATGAACATTTGTGAACCGCACCAAATTCATTAGCAAAACCAAAAAAACTCTCCCTATGGAAATGCTGACCTAAATATAAATTCAGAGTGGTGACTGAAATGCACCAGATATACTTTAGTGAGATGAGTATAACTTGCACTGCCATCATACACAGCTTGTGACCTCATATAATCCTTCATTATTGAAATATGAAATCTGTGGTAGCGCAAGTTATTTTACTTTTGTCAGTTAGGTGTAACCGGTAAATGTCAGGGTTTTGTTTTTTTTTAGCAAATTTCTAAGCTAAAATCTTACTACCTGCATAACAACGCGGTACCACTGCAGAACTATTGTGGAGTACTGCTGTACAGTGAGTTCAAAACATGTGATGTATTTGGCTGGCATTGTACTAGAGCGGTTCTGCAAGATCAAAACACACATTCTGATTAACTAGCCACAACATAAGGAGAAAGTCAGTCATTTTATGACCAGGTGCCCATACCGTACAAATGTAATAAAGATATAACAAAGAGAGCAGGGTAGGTGTACCTTGGCCACCTGGCTCTTGGGTTGGAGTCCCACAGGGACACCCACTGGGGTTAAATAAAAAATATTTTATGGTGGTACAATACTGTGGTACTACTGCGGCTATCAAAGCACCCATGTAATTTCACTTTAGTTTAGCAGTACTGTGATGTCACGAAAAAAAGACCATGGGATTTGGCAGTAAGAGGGTCTTGGCCTCTCATGTTGTTATCTTCCTGATTTCGGCCCATGTAGTGCAGCAGCTTATTTCTTACATTGTCCTCACAAATAACATTTTCAGTTGTGACTGTGCGCACGACAATGTTGGCTTAGTTTCTCTGAAACTAAACTTGTTTTTACATCTACCTTCACACAAGATTATCACAACACCCTGAACATCATGTACAATCACTCGTTTCGTACTACATACAAATGTCTTCGCTATCTTCATCAATGGGGTGACAGGGCTATCTATATATCCATAACATCATTAATCTAAGCGTACATTGCAAATGTGCTTTCTAATATAAAAGTTGAGCATCCAGATAGATTAGTAGAGGAGGTACTTCCACTGACACCGGGGTCCTTGCATGCTGAGAAATCACCACACAGTTGTCTGCCATCTCATGAGGGGTGTCCTGTTCGTGACCAAGGCGGGGTCCTTCACTCTATCCCATCCGGTAATGGGGTTGGATCATCCCTTGTAGTGATAGCTGGCTCTACATCTATACCCTACAGGTACCCTTAGAGTAGGGTTTGCATAGTAGGAGTACGCTAGGTTACTGCCTTGTTTATATGCCTGCATATATACAATTGCTTAGCACCATGGTGGAACTATATCTACTATTTACGCTCTTGGTGCGTGTAATCAAGTTTATCTGCTTCTGTCTACTAATCATTGCAGCACACATATTTTATGCAAGAATAACTTTGGTTCAATAAATATTAATGAAAATGTTCCACTGTGCATTCTCAGTATATTTCTCTGAGAATAAGTGAGCATGAGTGACTGAACAAAATGTGATGTACTGTTTCCACTATCCCTGAAGAGTCAGTTATTATGTTCAATGTTTGCCAGAAACCATTCACTCTCCGATAGGTTAGGGGAGCTTACGGTAACACTGTGACTGGTCCATAGGCCAACATATCCTGTGGGGTGTCCAGAATGGGTCTTGACACTAAACCCTTAGTTTATGTTGTCTAAACAATGTGCAGGTCCTACAAATTGGTAGGTACTACACGACACTGTGGGGTATGGAGAAGGGCCTGGGCGAAGGCCAGGCACTGTGGCCAACCCCAAACAGTGAATGGCCAAAGGCTTAGTGTGGTATGGTAATGAAGTTTATTTTTAAAAAAACAAGAAATTCACTGAAAAATATAAAAATTAAAGTGGCAGTATAGTTACATGAATATGTCAGTTAAAATGTTACATTTTAAACAAAAAACTCTAAAATCCAACAATTACTGTTAATTGATGTAACTATAATTCATGGCCTCATCATGTACTGCTTATTAAAATAAAAAGCATATCTTCTGGACCCTGAGCTAGCTCTCTGCCAACGTTGGTGTATTTCACTTCAACAATTTTAACGGTATTGCTGTTCCATTTTTTTTATGGAAAATGAAAAGGGGAAAACAGGTTTTTAGAGCCCCTTTTTCAAAGATTCTACTTAATAGATCAGCCCTTTTCAGGAAGGATTTGAGGTTGATGAGGCTTTCTTGGGGAAAGTTACATGAATATTCTTCAAACTGCACCAAAGTTATGAGCAACAAACATAATGATTATCTTATGGAAATGCAGGCCTTAACATAACTACCCAATGGGGAAACACACTGGGTTATATATATAACACATCTTTATGCGAAAATGCTCCTTTAGAGCAGATGAAGTTTGGAGCCCCTGGTGTGAGTGAAGTATTCTAATGGCAAAAACAAAGGGTGGTGGTGTATTTTTAAATCCTATTTTCCCCTGATTCTACAGAAATGCACAATTGTTAGAACAATCACCATCAGAGATTACAAATCGCGTTAGATAAGATCCACCATATAATGGGCATTTTCTTTGTAGAAGTCTGTACTTGCAGTCATAAACAATCAATAACAGATACTAATGTATTTTAAATACTTAATAAATTGACTTACTTTGCTGATGGATTTTTTTTCAACCTGCACATTGAATCACTTTTGCTTTTAATACATTAATGCACATTCCAGTTTTAAAAGCTTTTATAACAACAGGATGCAGAACAAAACAAAAAATAGGTGCACTCTTTGCAGAGTTTCTGTTTCCATTCAATTTGAATTCTCTTTGGCAATTTGAAGAATCACTGTCACACAATTGAAAAATGTTAAGGATTATGGATCACCAACACTCCTCGTTTAAAATGCAACAGTTGCAAATACATATTTCTCACATGCTAGCATGCCCTAAAACAGTATTGGTATAGGTATTTTTTCTACAAGAACAAAGAAGGAAGCACCATTACTACAAACACTGGCCTTATGTAAGTAGACTTATAACTTAAAATGGATGTGTGCAGTTGTACCACCTTTCTTACAAATGCTGCCAATTAAGGTTTGGCTAATGCAGAAATTCCACCATAATCTGGCAGATGTTGCATCCTATCCTCATTAACAGGCTGAAAACCTCTTGGTTTTCAATGGCAGAGGCTTAGCTATCTCCCAAGTTTAACCTGTGGTTTATCCGCCATATAGCTGCTGGGTGCACCATAGGGTGAGTTTGGTGACTGCAAGCAAACAAATGCCTAAATAGCCACTACTCGAAGAGAATAAAATTCAGTGATCCTCAAGAACATTTAGGGGCTGATTACTACTTTGTCAGTGCTGCGCCAGCTCGCACGTATGGACCGCACATCCTATTATGAGTTGAACTCATGTTAGGTGGACGGTCCTTTGCCTTTCCCATGGCAATGCCAGGAAAATATACACCACAATGGAAACAGTAAATAAAGTTCCAGCACGGCAAGGACTGTGATGTCCATGCTGTGCTGGATCTTAGGGGGAATACAGACAGGGGAACATGTTGTGCCCACCAAAATGTATCCTCATGGTGGGGTGGCATTCCTGCACCGCCAGCCTATTCATGGCAGGCAGCCACCATGAAATGGCTGACAGTGCAGGTACTCATAATATGCTTAGTGGGACTGCACCAATCCCACTGAGCATGTTACATTGTGGTGCAGCTCTACCACCACCAGGGTACAACTTTGAAAGTCATAATGTAGTGGCTGACTCATAAACATGAAATAGAGTGAATTAAACCCGAGTTTCTCAATTGAATGTTACTAATCAAATAAGTGACCATTAAACTGTAAGTGACATCTCAGCCAGCCTTGCAAACGCTCACAGGTGAACAAGCCAAGTTAATCAGTATCAATGTGAGGTAAAGGGCTTAAGCTGAAATGTAATAAAGAATACGGAAAAAAATAATTACAATATTGAAATACAGTGCTTTTTTGAAGTGTGAAAATATAAAGCTAAACATCACATAGAGTGCTAACTTCTGCCTGCTTCAAATTTGGTAAAACATTCAGGTTGTCATCCTCAGAGTTACTTGTTGGGACCTCTGACAAATATAATTTTAAACAATTAGTGTACGAGTGCAGCTTCTGGTTGACTGAAAGGGCACTGTTGTCGATTGCCAGACCCTGGGAAGATCTAATTGATGTGTACATGTGGTGCTACTAGCCTAACACCATTTCCAATGATAGGACTCTCTCTTTAAACTTCTTTACAATTATGTGTTGGGTGAAAACATGACTGTATCCGGTTCCATTCACAATCTTTATTTGTTTAAATCAAAATGGCCATAAAAGAACAAAGAGAGGACATTAATAATAATTTAAACCCCTAAAGTACACACCTCTGTTAAAATGTGTTGATGTAAGCATGCTGGTGAAGTTTCTAGGTCAGTAACCCCTGTTTGTTAAGATAATTACTATGAATTGGGTATCAAATTTCCATTTGGTGGTACATGATTGCCACTAATGCTTCCAGCCACTATCATTGTAAAAGATTAGCATTCTTTAAAATATTCTAGTCTTACATATTGCTTTAATCACTCACGTCTTTTAAATAACAGAGACACTATAGGGTATATTCACAAGGAGCTATCGTCCAATTAAGTGGACTTTATTACAGCCAAAGTCGTGATAAAATGACCCCACCATTCACAAGCTGGTGCTAACAGCCCACAGCACCAGTTTACCTGCAATAGAACTCACAAAAAACATCACCCCAGAGGACCGCCGCAACTATCGCTAATGTGATGCAGAGTGGGCGTTCCCGTGCCAAAACCCGTGACAACACCACACCTCAACATTCACAACGACCAGACCTGGTGTAAAGTCGGACCACAGCCTGCACCACAAAAGGAAGCACAGCCCACAGCCAAACCTGAAGACAAACAGATGCCATGGAGCAACTGAACATGCAGCACGGATACCCAAGTGGGCCACAACACCCACCAACACCAAACCCAGGCCCGCAACCACCCCCCGGCCCACCCCCAACCCCGGACCAAGACGCTGCACACCAACACCACGAATCACAAAACAAATATTTAGCATGTTTTCACACAAGCAGGATCATCAACATACATGCATGGCCGTAAAATGGAGATTCAGTCATACAGCAATGCAATCACCAACACAAAACACCATACAAACAAATGCCAAAACAACCATTCGGATGAAACCTAGTGGGACCTCACTGGACAATCCTTAGGACACAGCCTGGAGCACTAAACTTAAGAGAAGAATGTGTGCCATGCGCCCAAAAAAGTAAAGAGAGGGAGAGAGCGAGGGAGAGAGACGGAGTGAAGTTGCACAAGCACCGGAAGCCTAGCAGGCACCTGGTTCCTCATGCAGCATGTGTGTATGCATCGCCATCCGTACACCATGAGCTCAATGCTGTGACTCTCAATCGCAGCACCAAAGCCACATCACATTCCGAAAACACAAGTAGAAGACAGACAAACATCAGGGATGAAAGCTCCATTGTCCCAAGCAGAAGGCGGGAGGACACCTGCACCTCTGACCTTGATCCAGAACACACCTGGAACACCACGAGAGAGAGATGCCATGGCAGATGTGGATGACTCCCACACCACGCATAGCGCAAATAAACTATCTGACTCATCCACAACCCCACACACAGAAGCCCCTGTCAGAGGTACCCCCGCATGGGATGCCCTTGACCCTCACAGAAACAACAACCCATTCAGCCCAACATTGAACAAACATTTTAATCATTGCCCAGAGCTGTGGCATATCCTCCACACAACTGCCGCAGTTCCGAAGAGTGCTGGTTCCACGAGACACACCAAGACAATGGCAGGCTATACAGGGCAAATGCACAACCCCATCACATGGCACACTACCATGCACTTATGCTGCATTTACTGGGTGCAGTGGCACTGGCAGTGCTGCGGATCAGTTGCTGGCTCAGCTTCCGCATTGCCTACGTCACCTGCGTCCTGCCCTGGTTCCACTGCCGAACATGCTCATTCTAATGTCCCATAGATGTCTGCCTATCCAACACAACCGTAGATGAATTGGACTATGACTTGAGTGTGTACCCCCTGTTGGAACCTGAACAGGAGTGTTACTGAGACAGCTGTGCATTGGATGCCTTAACATACTGGTATGTATTGGCAGTTGTGCATGGGAGATTGCACAATTCCTCGTGTGCAGTGATCACATAGAGGTGCTCCCCTATTGGGCAGTATTGTGAATTGGTGAAAGGCCATGGGCTGAGCACACCTGCCCGGACCAGTTAATAGATTGGCTCTCCCTGGTGTTCCTTGAACAGGATAACGACGTACTATTGGAACACATTGCACATGAAGATGCGCGGGCATTCATGGACAAGTAAATACGTCCCTGTAACAACATCCAATTGTTAGCCACAGCACATGTCCCAACAACTTGTTGCAGTGTGGGGATTGCTCACATGTCCCACCACAACAGAGGAAACACCTGCCATCGTCCAGACTCTGGATGTATGTGTGTGGCACAACACGTGTGTACACATACCTGTGCAAGGTGATGCAGGTCCATGGCCGGAGCAACACAGCGTCGTTTGGTAACGTTGCCAATTAGGACACACTGCTGGGGAAGAGCACACACATGGCAATGTAGCCCGACATGTGAACCTGTCGGACTCTTTCACCTGAACACTTTCAGCAGAGCAGACAATCGGAGCACTCCGGTGGCAGAGCACTATGCAGATCCCATGGGCAGTGAGTCGTGCCCCCTCACACGAGGCAATGGGCAGATGCTACAAAACACATGAATCATTCAGCAAGGCAAGGTGGGCTGGGAGCATTGCCATCTGTGATGATTGTTGTACATTTATGCATCACTATTTTCGGAACCTCGACATGTACCCATGCTGCGTATATGTGTCTTAAGCATGTCCCTACCTGTTGTGGCCGTTGTGTCATCCACACTGACACGCACATCCCAATAAAGTCTATGCCACACCACGGGTGTCTAACTGTGAGGTGTGTTGAATTGATTGTCCACTCTTGTGCCACAATTAGCATCGACACTACACAGGGAGGAACTGACTGACGCATGTGCAATGGGGGTGGGTCCCTTTTGCAAGCTCAACGTTAGTGAGCCAGACATTGTTTTCGGATAGGTGCTGGCCGACTTGTGCACTGACGTGACTTCAGCAATGTGTGACCATGTGGAGAAATGTCATATATCATAACAGAATGCATCCACACAGATGTGTGCAAGTAGGTATGCGTCGTGAAGTTCTGTTGTCACATGTGAAATAGGACACCACTCCTGGTCTGCTACCGATTTGGTCACTTTTACACGTAGCCCTAGTCTACACATGGATGTGTGCCTACATTGGGGGTTCGTGAGATTGTTGTTGATGTGCAATGGGGCCACAGCTAGTACTCACCTTCACAGTCATCAAATTTGCCATGTGTCTCAGGGATACACATGCACATAGATGTCAGTTACCATAGTGTACCTTCATGTGCAATCAATGTCCCTACATCCAGCCATACATCCATAAGTTAGTGAACATAGTAATGACACATGTGTGTGATTCTAAATGTTTAATTCACTTACAGGTGAATGACGGAGCTGGGGCTGTACATGGCCATCCAAGCCCACATCACATGGAAGCCCAATGGTAAGCAAACCACATTCCTTTGGGGATTAGGAAGTGGGAAGGTGTAGCCACTGCAGGATTGCTGTGTAATTGGCCAGCAGTGATGAAATTGGAGTCCGTGTAGGGGTCCGGGTGAATGTCGTCGAGTGTTCCGGGGGTCAGTAGGAGGTGTTTCCCAGGGCATGATGCATAGGTCATCACCAGGCAGGGACAGGGCATATGGGGGTGATGGATGGTACTGCCTCCTTCCTCACCTAGTAATTCCCATCCCCTTCTTACTCCCCTGATACGGGTTCTGTGTCCAGTGTGTGTGGCGGGGTGATGGCTGCATCACTGTTTGCCACTGATGCAACAGACTGCGAGGGTGATGGGGCAGCATGACTGTGTGCCACGGACACATCATGGGTCGTATCTGTGTGTGTCGATGTTCCAGCTGCAGTCATCTGGGAGCTGCTCTGTGGCAGCAATGGCAAGATGAGGCACTGAAGGGCATTGAAGTTCCCAGTTATAACTTGTTGGGGTCCAGCCGTGGCAAACGTATTTCCAGCCTGCATCTGCTCCATGATCTCCTTTGGCCTCCGCATCTGTGCCAACTCTGTGCTGTAAAGCAATACAAAAGGGGATGATGGACGGAGCTTTTTTAGCAAATCAAACACTCACCCCCAGTCAACTGATCTGGGTTTAATCCATCACCATTCTTTAGCTCACTCCGCCACCCCAGTTCAGACATGGCCATATGCAAATCAGTCTGACCCTGTGCCTCATGGAAAAAGTCCAGCCCGAACTGCCAAAGCCATGTCTTCCCTGGATCGGAAACAAGCATCCTGGGACCGGTTTCTGGCATTGCATCCATCATCAGCCAGGCTAGCTTGAATCCAGTGGCAAAGTGAGCAAGGGACTTACGTCTGAGCATACACTGCCAACTTAGGGCAAAATAAGCGATACGAAAGTGGATGATGGACGGAGCATTTGAGCAAATCAAACACTCACCCCCAGTCAACTGATCTGGGTTTAATCCATCACCATTCTTTAGCTCACTCCGCCACCCCAGTTCAGACATGGCCATATGCAAATCAGTCTGACCCTGTGCCTCATGGGAACAGTCCAGCCCGAACTGCCAAAGCCATGTCTTCCCTGGACCGGAAACAAGCGTCCTGGGACCGGTTTCTGGCATTACAGCCGTCATCAGCCAGGCTAGCTTGAATCCAGTGGCAAAGGGAGCAAGGGACTCACGTCCGAGCATACCCTGCCAACTTAGGGTGAACAAAGAGATACAAAAGGGGATGATGGACGGGGCGTTTGAGCAAATCAAACACTCACTTCCAGTCAGCTGATCTGGGTTTAATCTATCACCATTCTTTAGCTCACTCAGCCACCCCAGTTCAGACATGACCATATGCAAATCAGTCTGACCCTGTGCCTCATGTGAACAGGCCAGCCCGAACTGCCAAAGCCATGTCTTCCCTGGACCGGAAACAAGCATCCTGGGACCTGTTTCTGGCATTACAGCCATCAACAGCCAGGCTAGCTTGAATCCAGTGGCAAAGTGAGCAAGGGACTCACGCCTGAACATACCATGCCAACTTAGGGTGAACAAAGCGACACAAAAGGGGACGATGGACGGAGCATTTGAGCAAATCAAACACTCACCCCCAGTCAACTGATCTGGGTTTAATCCATCACCATTCTTTAGCTCACTCCGCCACCCCATTTCAGACATGGCCATATGCAAATCAGTATGACCCTGTGCCTCATGGGAACAGTCCAGCCCGAACTGCCAAAGCCATGTCTTCTCTGGACCGGAAACAAGCATCCTGGGACTGGTTTCTGGCATTACAGCCGTCATCAGCCAGGCTAGCTTGAATCCAGTGGCAAAGGGAGCAAGGGACTCACGTCTGAGCATACCCTGCCAACTTAGGGCAAACAAAGCGATACAAAAGGGGATGATGGACAGAGCGTTTGAGCAAATCAAACACTCACCCACAGTCAACTGATCAGCGTTTAATCCATCACCATTCTTTAGCTCACTCTGTCACCCCAGTTCAGACATGGCCGTATGCAAATCAGTCTGACCCTGTGCCTCATGGGAACAGTTCAGCCCGAACTGCCAAAGCCATGTGTTCCCTGGACCGGAAACAATCATCCTGGGACCGGTTTCTGGCATTACAGCCGTCATCAGCCAAGCTAGCTTGAATCCAGTGGCAAAGTGAGCAAGGGACTCACGTCTGAGCATACCCTGCCAACTTAGGACGAAGAAAGCGATACAAAAGGGGATGATGGACGGAGCGTTTGAGGAAATCAAACACTCACCCCCAGTCAACTGATCTGGGTTTAATCCATCACTATTCTTTAGCTCACTCCGCCACCCCTGTTCAGACATGGCCATATGCAAATTAGTCTGATCCTGTGCCTCATGGGAACAGTCCAGCCCGAACTGCCAAAGCCATGTCTTCTCTGGACCGGAAACAAGCATCCTGGGACCGGTTAATGGCATTACAGCCGTCATCAGCCAGGCTAGCTTGAAACCTGGTCTGTAATCGCTGGTGCCTGCCTTACCAGACAGTTCTTGTAGTAGATTCATGGCCCCAGCGAGGTCAGCCAAGGTCCGTGTTGGAGCATGGTGCATTCAGGGGGTGCCCGATAAGGACTGTACGTGGTCCCTGATGGGACTCAGACACCCAAGTATGGCATTGAGTTTGGCTGCCATAAGTTCGAATCCCACCCACAGCTGTTCAGCCAAATCCAGCTGGCAACTCCACACACATTTTTGGAAGTCCATGTGTTGATTGGGGTGTGCTGGGAAACAGCCACAGTGTGTGTGTTTCCTGATGTGTGGTCTGTGCAGGTGGTGGTGTAATGGTTCTCAGGCAGGTTCCACAGGAGCGCCAAGGATCCGATGAATATTCCACAGCCTTCCCCTACGGCCTTCCGACTCTATCAAGCACTAGAGTACCGAGAGGCTCGCCAGGGGAAAACAGGGAGACAAAACAAGGAAAGGCGGGGAAAAAATATTCTTCTTGGTATGACGACTTCTGTGTGGTTGTACAAGCACCTGGCCTGGACCTCTGATGGTTGTAGAGGCTAAAACCAAAACAGGAATTACTAACCCTCAGAAACATGCACAAAAGAACAGTAGGCACGTTTATAGGTTAAGTGTATTACATACCAAGAGTAAATAAATTCTGCTGGCATAGAACTGTGTATGGGGGAACAGGAGTTAGGTTGAGCTAAGGTGAAGGAACAAACAAGAAACACAATAATGATTACTTGAGGAATACTGTGCACTTGTCTAACACTGTTCAGGATTATAGTAGTCTTACTTGGTCATATGTAGAAGACTCTTAAACCAACATCTGTATTGCTGTAGAGCCCACCCGAACCAGACTGTAACATTCACGTAGAATTAACTGGCTGAATGTAAAACAAACATACATTAATACAAGTATGATTTCATAGAGAATAACATAGAGATAGCGCACTGCGCTGTTACCGTGATTCTGGGAGTAGTGTAGATGAATCATTCACGAGTCCACGCAAGTGCAGAACCCACACACAGCACGTATGGCCAGGAATGCAGGAAGTGAGGTAAGATGAGTAGTACCAAGAAGGAAACAAACTGCGGGAAAGGGAATCACCGGATGGCGGAGACTAAGCCCGGCCGCCGGGTGAGGGAAGGGCAAAAAGACGGCTAAATACCTAAAGGGTCCCCTGCTGGTTAGCGGGAGAAACAGCCCGGCCAGACGACGGAGTACAAACCCGGCCGTCGGGCGGAGCCCAGGAAAGTGGAGGAGAGGTGAGAGATTGCCCGGCCAGACGACGGAGCACAAACACGGCCGTCGGGCGGAGCCACAAACCAAGGGGAACACTGACACTCTGCCCGGCCAGACGGCGGAGTCAAACCCGGCCGTCGGGCGGAGCAGTCAATAAACAAACGGGTCTCAAGGACTAGTTCCAGAGCTAGGAACTAAAGCAGGAACAAGAAGATAACCTATATCGCAGAGGAACGAAGGAGAGCTCGTTCCACCACAAAGGGGAATCCGGAAATCAGGCAACAGGAAACCAGGACGGGAAACGCTGTAACGGGAGCTTGACGCAAGAACGTAAAGCGTCGCTCCCAGGGCTCTAACAGCTTATGAAGGGGTTACTTAAAGGGACCGCTCGTTTGCGGACCTCGAGGCATGACAGCACACTCCCCCCACAACTCCCCTCTCCAGGTTTGGGTTTGTCAGGATGACCTTGGTGAAACAAACGAATCAGACGTGGGGCATGGATATTAGTGTCAGGTTCCCATGTACGCTCTTCTATTCTATACCCCTTCCAGTGCACCAGATACTGCAATCCCCTTCCTTTTCTACGGGAATCCAGAATCTCTTCCACTTCATATTCATCCGAATTTTGGAGGTACACAGGAGCAGGTCTTTGGGGCAGTTTGGTACCTGGTTCAACCGGTTTCAACAGGGAAACGTGGAACACGGGGTGAATCCTGAAAGAGGGTGGAAGTTCCAGTTTCATGGCCACCGGATTTATCATCTTCAGCACTTTGTAGGGGCCAATGTATTTAGGGTTGAACTTGCGTGGACCCCTCAATGTTATATGTTTTGTGGAAAGCCATACTCTGTCTCCTGGAGTGTAAATGGGTTCTAATCTCCTGTGTAAGTTAGCACCTTCTGTGTACCGCACCTTCGCCATATCTAGACAGTCGATGGTATTCTTGTGTACCTGTTGAAGTTTCTCTAGTCTGTCAATGGCAGCCGGATTGGATCCATCAGTATGGACTACTGAAGGCAATAGCTTGGGGTGATACCCATAAGAACAAAAGAAAGGGGTTGTGTTAATAGAAGAATGCGGGCTGTTGTTGTATGAAATCTCGGCCAACCATACCAACTCATCCCAATCACTCAATGACTGTAATACTTGATTACGTATGTATTGTTCAAAACATTGATTGACCCTTTCTGTCTGTCCGTCTGTCTGCGGATGATGACTTGAGGACAGTCGGACATCGATTTGGAGCATGGAACAGAAACTTTTCCAAAAACGTGACACAAATTGGGCACCCCTGTCGGACACTAAGACGGAAGGGACCCCATGGAGTCTGGTTATGTGTTGTAGAAATATGGAAGCCAAGCTAACTGCTGTCGGTAAGCCCTGTAGAGGTACGAAATGGGCCATTTTCGTAAATAAATCCACCACTACCAGTAGTGTGTTGTTCTTCCTCTTAGTTACAGGCAAATCCACTATGAAGTCTAGTGACACCGTATGCCACGGGCTTGGAGGAGATGCCAACGGCATGAGCAGGCCAACTGGGTTAAGGTGAGAAGCCTTAGTTTGGGCACAAACGTGACATGTCTTCACATAGGTCTCTATATCCTTAAGCATACCAGGCCACCAAAACCTCTCCCTCACTGCCTTGGTGGTCTTCTTTATACCTGGGTGTCCTGCCACTGGATGTGAATGATACCACTTCAAAACTAGTTGTTGTAGGTCCATAGAAGGTATCACCACTCCTCCCTGTACCCAGACTAAACCCTCTTTCACAGTCATGTCTTGGGAACCCACCAACGTTGTCATGTCTACTGCAGCCTGGCTCCTCTGAACCTGTGCTATGAAATCTTCTTCCTCTGAGGTCCCTCCTACAATACTAGTCCTAGGGATGATGTACGGTTGTTCAACTACGTACGTAGGTACTTCAAACCCTAATCTTGACAGAGCATCGGCCTTTCCATTCTTTCTCCCTGGTCTGTAGTGAACTGTAAAGTTGTATTCGCTAAAGAATTGTGACCAACGTAATTGTCTCATAGAAAGTGCCTTAGCGGAATTGATATATTGTAGATTGCGATGGTCCGTATATACCACCACGGGATATTTGGCACCTAGTAGATACTGCCTCCATTCTTCGAATGCTTTCTTGATGGCCAGTAATTCTTTGTCTCCCACTGCATAGTTGTATTCAGCAGGGGTGAACTTATGGGAATAATATGCCACCGGATGACATTCGCCTGACTCCGTGTCTATTTGGGACAACACTCCACCCACTGCCACCAGTGAGGCGTCTACCTCCACCACAAAGGGAAAGGCCGGGTTCGGATGACTCAAAACAGGAGCGCTAGTAAAGGCCTTCTTCAGCAGGCGAAAAGAATCGGCTGCTGCTAGGGACCAAACGAAAGGGACGCCTTTCTTCAACAAAGCAGTGAGAGGTGCCACGAGTGTAGAGAAGCCATGTATAAATCTTCTGTAAAAATTGGCCAATCCCAAAAAACTTTGGATCTCTTTAATCGTACGAGGCTCTGGCCAGGACAAGACTGCCTCCACCTTAGCGGGATCCATGCTGAGACCCCAAGGAGACACTATATAACCCAAAAAGGGGACTTCTTGTGTATGGAAGTTGCACTTTTCAAGTTTGCAATACAAACGATTCTCAAGTAAACGTTCCAACACGTTGCGTACATGCTGTACATGTTCACCCAAAGATGAAGAAAAAATCAGAAGATCGTCAATATATGCAATGACGTATAGATCCAGCATTTCTTTCAGGACCTCGTTTATAAAAAACTGAAACGCTGCAGGAGCGTTGCAGAGCCCAAAGGGCATCACCAGATACTCATATAGCGTTAATCCTAACCTACCTGGAGTCCTTGTCTCACAGGACTCCAGGCTTCCTAGTTTCCCGAAAACTTAGACTGTGCGGGTTTTATAGGACAATCCTTCAAAAAATGGCCTGCCTTCCCACAATACAGACACAGTCTGAGTGTTCGTCTTCGGTGCCTTTCCTCTTGTGTGAGAGGTCCCCTCACTATGCCTATCTGCATGGGCTCGCTCTCGTCAGTGGATTTCTCTGCAGTGACCTTCTTTTCCCGTAAAGGCAGATACCTTGCTTCAGGTTTACCCTTCTCTTTCTTTCTTTCTTGTTGTCTGTGATCTATCTTTAACACTAAATCAATGAGCTCGTTACATGATGTAGGCAGATCTACAATTTGTGATAAAGCATCCTTCAAGTCATCTCTGAGACCTTTGTAAAACATGGTACCACGTTTCTCCTCTGGCCAGTGGGATTCGACTACAAGTCTACGAAAAGAAGTAATGTAGGACACGAGATCTTGATTGCCCTGTTTCAATGCTAATAATTCTGTATCCGCAGACTGGGTGTATACATGTCTATCAAAAAGTTTACGAAACTCCCTCCTAAAAGCGGGGTAACTGTGTAGCAACGGATCATCCCTGTCAACTAATGGTATGGCCCAATCTGCAGCACCCCCACTAAGGTAGGAAATTACGAAAGCTACCTTAGCCTGGTCAGACGGAAAACATGCAGCCTTACAGGAGAAATGTAGCTGACACTGACTAAGGAAGGCGGCACATCGTGCCCCGTCTCCAGAATACCTTTCAGGTGGTGCTAAAGGTAGAGAAGGGGGTGTGGTTACTTGAACCACCGACGGGTTTCCCCCGGTAGCTCCACTCGACTGTTGTCGCTGTAATACATCCATTCTGGATATCAATGCTTGGGTCTCTACCTGTAGATTCCCCAACATACTAGCAACATCAGCCAGGGATACGGCATCGAGATCCATGACGCTCGGGCAGAACAAACCACGTGGGCTTTACGTTCTGTAATGGTTCTCAGGCAGGTTCCACAGGAGCGCCAAGGATCCGATGAATATTCCACAGCCTTCCCCTACGGCCTTCCGACTCTATCAAGCACTAGAGTACCGAGAGGCTCGCCAGGGGAAAACAGGGAGACAAAACAAGGAAAGGCGGGGAAAAAATATTCTTCTTGGTATGACGACTTCTGTGTGGTTGTACAAGCACCTGGCCTGGACCTCTGATGGTTGTAGAGGCTAAAACCAAAACAGGAATTACTAACCCTCAGAAACATGCACAAAAGAACAGTAGGCACGTTTATAGGTTAAGTGTATTACATACCAAGAGTAAATAAATTCTGCTGGCATAGAACTGTGTATGGGGGAACAGGAGTTAGGTTGAGCTAAGGTGAAGGAACAAACAAGAAACACAATAATGATTACTTGAGGAATACTGTGCACTTGTCTAACACTGTTCAGGATTATAGTAGTCTTACTTGGTCATATGTAGAAGACTCTTAAACCAACATCTGTATTGCTGTAGAGCCCACCCGAACCAGACTGTAACATTCACGTAGAATTAACTGGCTGAATGTAAAACAAACATACATTAATACAAGTATGATTTCATAGAGAATAACATAGAGATAGCGCACTGCGCTGTTACCGTGATTCTGGGAGTAGTGTAGATGAATCATTCACGAGTCCACGCAAGTGCAGAACCCACACACAGCACGTATGGCCAGGAATGCAGGAAGTGAGGTAAGATGAGTAGTACCAAGAAGGAAACAAACTGCGGGAAAGGGAATCACCGGATGGCGGAGACTAAGCCCGGCCGCCGGGTGAGGGAAGGGCAAAAAGACGGCTAAATACCTAAAGGGTCCCCTGCTGGTTAGCGGGAGAAACAGCCCGGCCAGACGACGGAGTACAAACCCGGCCGTCGGGCGGAGCCCAGGAAAGTGGAGGAGAGGTGAGAGATTGCCCGGCCAGACGACGGAGCACAAACCCGGCCGTCGGGCGGAGCCACAAACCAAGGGGAACACTGACACTCTGCCCGGCCAGACGGCGGAGTCAAACCCGGCCGTCGGGCGGAGCAGTCAATAAACAAACGGGTCTCAAGGACTAGTTCCAGAGCTAGGAACTAAAGCAGGAACAAGAAGATAACCTATATCGCAGAGGAACGAAGGAGAGCTCGTTCCACCACAAAGGGGAATCCGGAAATCAGGCAACAGGAAACCAGGACGGGAAACGCTGTAACGGGAGCTTGACGCAAGAACGTAAAGCGTCGCTCCCAGGGCTCTAACAGCTTATGAAGGGGTTACTTAAAGGGACCGCTCGTTTGCGGACCTCGAGGCATGACAGCACACTCCCCCCACAACTCCCCTCTCCAGGTTTGGGTTTGTCAGGATGACCTTGGTGAAACAAACGAATCAGACGTGGGGCATGGATATTAGTGTCAGGTTCCCATGTACGCTCTTCTATTCTATACCCCTTCCAGTGCACCAGATACTGCAATCCCCTTCCTTTTCTACGGGAATCCAGAATCTCTTCCACTTCATATTCATCCGAATTTTGGAGGTACACAGGAGCAGGTCTTTGGGGCAGTTTGGTACCTGGTTCAACCGGTTTCAACAGGGAAACGTGGAACACGGGGTGAATCCTGAAAGAGGGTGGAAGTTCCAGTTTCATGGCCACCGGATTTATCATCTTCAGCACTTTGTAGGGGCCAATGTATTTAGGGTTGAACTTGCGTGGACCCCTCAATGTTATATGTTTTGTGGAAAGCCATACTCTGTCTCCTGGAGTGTAAATGGGTTCTAATCTCCTGTGTAAGTTAGCACCTTCTGTGTACCGCACCTTCGCCATATCTAGACAGTCGATGGTATTCTTGTGTACCTGTTGAAGTTTCTCTAGTCTGTCAATGGCAGCCGGATTGGATCCATCAGTATGGACTACTGAAGGCAATAGCTTGGGGTGATACCCATAAGAACAAAAGAAAGGGGTTGTGTTAATAGAAGAATGCGGGCTGTTGTTGTATGAAATCTCGGCCAACCATACCAACTCATCCCAATCACTCAATGACTGTAATACTTGATTACGTATGTATTGTTCAAAACATTGATTGACCCTTTCTGTCTGTCCGTCTGTCTGCGGATGATGACTTGAGGACAGTCGGACATCGATTTGGAGCATGGAACAGAAACTTTTCCAAAAACGTGACACAAATTGGGCACCCCTGTCGGACACTAAGACGGAAGGGACCCCATGGAGTCTGGTTATGTGTTGTAGAAATATGGAAGCCAAGCTAACTGCTGTCGGTAAGCCCTGTAGAGGTACGAAATGGGCCATTTTCGTAAATAAATCCACCACTACCAGTAGTGTGTTGTTCTTCCTCTTAGTTACAGGCAAATCCACTATGAAGTCTAGTGACACCGTATGCCACGGGCTTGGAGGAGATGCCAACGGCATGAGCAGGCCAACTGGGTTAAGGTGAGAAGCCTTAGTTTGGGCACAAACGTGACATGTCTTCACATAGGTCTCTATATCCTTAAGCATACCAGGCCACCAAAACCTCTCCCTCACTGCCTTGGTGGTCTTCTTTATACCTGGGTGTCCTGCCACTGGATGTGAATGATACCACTTCAAAACTAGTTGTTGTAGGTCCATAGAAGGTATCACCACTCCTCCCTGTACCCAGACTAAACCCTCTTTCACAGTCATGTCTTGGGAACCCACCAACGTTGTCATGTCTACTGCAGCCTGGCTCCTCTGAACCTGTGCTATGAAATCTTCTTCCTCTGAGGTCCCTCCTACAATACTAGTCCTAGGGATGATGTACGGTTGTTCAACTACGTCCGTAGGTACTTCAAACCCTAATCTTGACAGAGCATCGGCCTTTCCATTCTTTCTCCCTGGTCTGTAGTGAACTGTAAAGTTGTATTCGCTAAAGAATTGTGACCAACGTAATTGTCTCATAGAAAGTGCCTTAGCGGAATTGATATATTGTAGATTGCGATGGTCCGTATATACCACCACGGGATATTTGGCACCTAGTAGATACTGCCTCCATTCTTCGAATGCTTTCTTGATGGCCAGTAATTCTTTGTCTCCCACTGCATAGTTGTATTCAGCAGGGGTGAACTTATGGGAATAATATGCCACCGGATGACATTCGCCTGACTCCGTGTCTATTTGGGACAACACTCCACCCACTGCCACCAGTGAGGCGTCTACCTCCACCACAAAGGGAAAGGCCGGGTTCGGATGACTCAAAACAGGAGCGCTAGTAAAGGCCTTCTTCAGCAGGCGAAAAGAATCGGCTGCTGCTAGGGACCAAACGAAAGGGACGCCTTTCTTCAACAAAGCAGTGATAGGTGCCACGAGTGTAGAGAAGCCATGTATAAATCTTCTGTAAAAATTGGCCAATCCCAAAAAACTTTGGATCTCTTTAATCGTACGAGGCTCTGGCCAGGACAAGACTGCCTCCACCTTAGCGGGATCCATGCTGAGACCCCAAGGAGACACTATATAACCCAAAAAGGGGACTTCTTGTGTATGGAAGTTGCACTTTTCAAGTTTGCAATACAAACGATTCTCAAGTAAACGTTCCAACACGTTGCGTACATGCTGTACATGTTCACCCAAAGATGAAGAAAAAATCAGAAGATCGTCAATATATGCAATGACGTATAGATCCAGCATTTCTTTCAGGACCTCGTTTATAAAAAACTGAAACGCTGCAGGAGCGTTGCAGAGCCCAAAGGGCATCACCAGATACTCATATAGCGTTAATCCTAACCTACCTGGAGTCCTTGTCTCACAGGACTCCAGGCTTCCTAGTTTCCCGAAAACTTAGACTGTGCGGGTTTTATAGGACAATCCTTCAAAAAATGGCCTGCCTTCCCACAATACAGACACAGTCTGAGTGTTCGTCTTCGGTGCCTTTCCTCTTGTGTGAGAGGTCCCCTCACTATGCCTATCTGCATGGGCTCGCTCTCGTCAGTGGATTTCTCTGCAGTGACCTTCTTTTCCCGTAAAGGCAGATACCTTGCTTCAGGTTTACCCTTCTCTTTCTTTCTTTCTTGTTGTCTGTGATCTATCTTTACCACTAAATCAATGAGCTCGTTACATGATGTAGGCAGATCTACAATTTGTGATAAAGCATCCTTCAAGTCATCTCTGAGACCTTTGTAAAACATGGTACCACGTTTCTCCTCTGGCCAGTGGGATTCGACTACAAGTCTACGAAAAGAAGTAATGTAGGACACGAGATCTTGATTGCCCTGTTTCAATGCTAATAATTCTGTATCCGCAAACTGGGTGTATACATGTCTATCAAAAAGTTTACGAAACTCCCTCCTAAAAGCGGGGTAACTGTGTAGCAACGGATCATCCCTGTCAACTAATGGTATGGCCCAATCTGCAGCACCCCCACTAAGGTAGGAAATTACGAAAGCTACCTTAGCCTGGTCAGACGGAAAACATGCAGCCTTACAGGAGAAATGTAGCTGACACTGACTAAGGAAGGCGGCACATCGTGCCCCGTCTCCAGAATACCTTTCAGGTGGTGCTAAAGGTAGAGAAGGGGGTGTGGTTACTTGAACCACCGACGGGTTTCCCCCGGTAGCTCCACTCGACTGTTGTCGCTGTAATACATCCATTCTGGATATCAATGCTTGGGTCTCTACCTGTAGATTCCCCAACATACTAGCAACATCAGCCAGGGATACGGCATCGAGATCCATGACGCTCGGGCAGAACAAACCACGTGGGCTTTACGTTCTGTAATGGTTCTCAGGCAGGTTCCACAGGAGCGCCAAGGATCCGATGAATATTCCACAGCCTTCCCCTACGGCCTTCCGACTCTATCAAGCACTAGAGTACCGAGAGGCTCGCCAGGGGAAAACAGGGAGACAAAACAAGGAAAGGCGGGGAAAAAATATTCTTCTTGGTATGACGACTTCTGTGTGGTTGTGCAAGCACCTGGCCTGGACCTCTGATGGTTGTAGAGGCTAAAACCAAAACAGGAATTACTAACCCTCAGAAACATGCACAAAAGAACAGTAGGCACGTTTATAGGTTAAGTGTATTACATACCAAGAGTAAATAAATTCTGCTGGCATAGAACTGTGTATGGGGGAACAGGAGTTAGGTTGAGCTAAGGTGAAGGAACAAACAAGAAACACAATAATGATTACTTGAGGAATACTGTGCACTTGTCTAACACTGTTCAGGATTATAGCAGTCTTACTTGGTCATATGTAGAAGACTCTTAAACCAACATCTGTATTGCTGTAGAGCCCACCCGAACCAGACTGTAACATTCACGTAGAATTAACTGGCTGAATGTAAAACAAACATACATTAATACAAGTATGATTTCATAGAGAATAACATAGAGATAGCACACTGCGCTGTTACCGTGATTCTGGGAGTAGTGTAGATGAATCATTCACGAGTCCACGCAAGTGCAGAACCCACACACAGCACGTATGGCCAGGAATGCAGGAAGTGAGGTAAGATGAGTAGTACCAAGAAGGAAACAAACTGCGGGAAAGGGAATCACCGGATGGCGGAGACTAAGCCCGGCCGCCGGGGGAGGGAAGGGCAAAAAGACGGCTAAATACCTAAAGGGTCCCCTGCTGGTTAGCGGGAGAAACAGCCCGGCCAGACGACGGAGTACAAACCCGGCCGTCGGGCGGAGCCCAGGAAAGTGGAGGAGAGGTGAGAGATTGCCCGGCCAGACGACGGAGCACAAACCCGGCCGTCGGGCGGAGCCACAAACCAAGGGGAACACTGACACTCTGCCCGGCCAGACGACGGAGTCAAACCCGGCCGTCGGGCGGAGCAGTCAATAAACAAACGGGTCTCAAGGACTAGTTCCAGAGCTAGGAACTAAAGCAGGAACAAGAAGATAACCTATATCGCAGAGGAACGAAGGAGAGCTCGTTCCACCACAAAGGGGAATCCGGAAATCAGGCAACAGGAAACCAGGACGGGAAACGCTGTAACGGGAGCTTGACGCAAGAACGTAAAGCGTCGCTCCCAGGGCTCTAACAGCTTATGAAGGGGTTACTTAAAGGGACCGCTCGTTTGCGGACCTCGAGGCATGACAGGTGGGCTCACATCGAGGCAGATGGCCTGCCCTGCTCCTGTGGATGCGGTGCGGAGGCTATCCATTATCCTTTGGAGGGTGTCTTGACAAATGTGCAGGTTGTCCTCTTCGTCATCAATGATGTGAAGTGTGGTGTGCCCTGCATGAGCTGTTGTTTGTCCCTCTGCAATGTGAAAGTTGAGATGCCGGTTAATACAGTTACACATGTATTTTGGAGTTTTGCAGATGTTTACATTCAGACTGCATGCCAATGTACATTGTCACAGATCTGGTGGAGCTGGCTATTTGATGGCAGTCAGTGTGGTTTTCGACTACATGATGGATCTGTGTTAGGCAATGCCAGATGTGAGTGGACAGTTACCACGCACATGAGGGACCTATTGTGAGCAGTGGCCTACGCTGTTGGTGTTCCACTTTGTACCACATTGCTGTCATTGTTGATGTTCTGTGATTGCTATGTGTGTGTGCTGCATTGTGGGGGAGTTGCCCCTGCAGCTTTGATTTTGTGCAGCCTTCTCTCTTTGAGGCGCTGTGCCTTTGAATTGTGTGCTTTTCTGGCCCTGATTTGTTTTTGACTTGGGTCATATGTTCTCTTGGACAGAATTTGTGGCCTGGTGAATTGTTCATCTGCTGCGTGTATTGTACGGCATGGGTTGCATGTGCACGTGGATATGTCAGAGTGTGATGTGCTCCTTTATGGATGTGATCTACACTTGGCTACCCCCATGTCGATTCGTAGGCCATCTCATGTTTTTGGACTGCTGCCATGCTATCGGGCATGCTGTGTTACTTGCCTAGTAAGTATGGGTCATAGAGCCGCTGCTTTGCTGGATTCAGTAGATGTGCATGGGTCGGTTGTGATATGCGTGATCAGGACGGAGCCCCTTTGTGCACATTGTGGACGGGGGCCTACTTGGAGTTGCTATGTGTGCTGCAGTGTGCCAAGGCTATCAGTGACATGTTCCACAATCATTGTGGGTGTGCAGTGTGCTACACATAATTGTGCATGTGTGCCATTGTGCCCATCTCCCCCCGTCCCCCGTGTCCCTGGTCGTTACTCACCCTTTTGCTGTTGGGTCAGGTCGTATCATGTTGTGTCCAGGCACTGAATCCCTTCCACCTTCTCCACACTGTTGACTGTGGCCACCATTTCCTCCAGGTCATTTAGCTCCTCCTGTGTTGCAGAATTCTCCCCTTCTGTCACCCTTGCTGCCTCCCTGTTGGCAGAGAGCTTCTCCTTGGTGTGGCTGTGCACTTCATGCCAGGGCCTCTTGACCTTCTCCAGTGACCTCCTCGACACTCCAACTGCATTGACATTGGTGATGATGGTCTGCCATATTTCCGCTTGGGCTGCCAGTCGAGGTGCCAAACAATTGTTAATGGTGTCCAATGACCTCCGTGACGATGATCCAGTCTTCCAGCAGACTGAACCCCATCTTACTCTTCTCCTTGCACTTCCCCAAACACGGGGTTCCCTGCTGGTCCTCCGTGGGGCTTGTGGGGTTCAGCTTGTTCTCTGCACTGCAGTCCGGGTGCATCTATGGTGATATGCAGTTAGAATTGGTTCATTTATTTTTTTTCTTTCTTTTATAGTGCATTTACCCACATGACGCATGGGATATGCTGGCCCGTGGCTGATTTTCTATGATGTTTGTCCCGCGATTAGCCTCGTCGCATGTTTTTTTGCGTTCGCGTATCGCATTTTTGCAGCCTGGATTTGATTTTCCCACAAATGTTTGATGTGTTATCTGGTGTCTATCGCATGCTACCGCCTTGCTGTGAATTCCACGTTGACACAGGATAGGCTGCGATGTTGAAAGTTGCGTTATGCTACTCTTGCGGTAGTTATCACACCTTCTTGTGAATATACCCCTATGTCTTTGCCTTATGTTTAATAAAGTAATCTGACTTTGCCAAGAAGACAAGAAAGTATCAGCTTTCACTATTTCACATATTTCAAAAAGCAGCCCTATATGTTAGTCAAAGGTAAGAAAAGTCTATAAAATGTGTAACATTTGAAAGATGAGTTACCATTAAAGCATGTTCCATTTTTTATTAATGACACATAGAGCTGGAAATTTGAATTGTTAATATCAAGTATTACATTTGTATTAATTCTCAAATTGTGGAATTATTAAAGCAGTATAACTGGTACTATATCAAGTAAATGTGCAATTGCATTATGACAGGGGTCAATGCTTGATTTTAGGCTGAGAGAATATGAACAAATTCCATATCGTTTATTAGAAAAATACAAAGGGCTGTTTCATCATCAGACTTTCTGAAAGTATTTCTGCATAGGGGCTGCAAATGAATGCACTGCCCAGAAAATGTGATTTACTTGAAAATCTTCGAATTGAATTCACCAAATCATTTGGAATAACGGAATTCATTCAATGGGAACTCTAGTTTCAGTCGGAATGGCTTGCTGCCAAATAGTAGCCCTCTCATTATGGTTAGCTATTAAATCCGATTTGGACGATAACTAATATTACCGGCCCCATTGAAATTATGTGATTTATATGAGTACGGCAAATGTTTTTACATTCACCATGTCATTTCTGCTTCTGAATAAAGCCAAAATCTCCAGCTAGCGCATTGGGGTCAAATAAGCAAGTACTAGTGGAATTGGACCCAGAATGACTGATTCACCTGGTAATTCTCACTTCACAGTGAACCCTCATGGTCCAACTTGTAATGAGATGGAGTTTCATTAGCCGAGTTCTATCGCTGACCTTAGTAATGGTAACTTCAGAGGGGCTTATTTGCAAGCAACTTGCGCCAGTGGTGCATAATGATTTGTGACGCCCCGGCAGCGTAACCTGCTGCCCTAAATTTACAAGGACAAGTCCTTGTAATAAGGTCCCTTTGCACGTAACACTGTGGGTGAAAGAGGTGTGCCATGGGTGTTGCTGTGGGTGTTTCCACGCACCACCCATGGCTTCCTCCACATTTTCAGATTTACAAGAAATTGTAAAGCTGGAAATGTGTTGGAATGCTGTGCCTCCCCTAGGGAGGTGTAGGGAGGCCCCTCTCCTTGTTTTTTCCCTCTTTCTATAAAAATTATGTTTTTCAACTTCAATTTGTGCTGCATTAGGCAGCACACTTTGAGGTTTGTAAAAGCCATTTCAGATTGTTTATGTGCAGGCAGGGACAAGTTTGTGCAGATAAACAATCATTTCCATCAATGCAGACACCCTTGCACTATGGTGCAAGGTTGCCTGTGTCGGCGCATGGCAGAAAATGTTGTGCCAGTGCAGGGGAGATGAGAGTAAAGGGATCTGTCATAAATAACATTGTAGATATGACGCATCCCTCTACTTCGGAATTAATGCATCGCAGCCAAATTGCTTGAGGCACCGCGCTGCATTAATTCCTTGTAAATGGGGCCCTGAGTCTATAAATCTTGGGTCATTTCCGTGGCCACTTAAAGGAGGAACCTTACTTAGTCTCTTGGCCTGATAAATATTTAGACATTGGCAGCATCAAACCATTTTGCTCCACTTCATCATAACTTGATCTGCATCCTCATCATGATAAGTAAGCAAAACCTGGACATTGATATTGCAGTCAGATATCACTGTTAACTTAGAGCACCTTCAAATATGTCCCACTTCTAGAGATGCAATATTCTGCAAAACAAGCTTTTACTAACATCCCCCAATCTGCTCAGCATACATACATTTTCTCTTTTTTTTACATGGACTACTAAACAGTATAGTTAAGTATTTTATTTAATGTTTTCAATTAACAATGCATTCAGTCTAAAAACAAATGGTCATAACTACAAAATAATCAACTTCTAATATTAAAATAATATGTAAAATAATATGTAGTAAGTAGCATGCACTATGGGCCAATAGTGACATCGCATGGTTTATTATATCACCAGATACCTTTGAAAGCAATGCTTTTTAAAAAAAAGAATGTTTTATTACATTCCCTTATAGATTACAATTGTAGTAGCACAGTCATTGGTATCAAAAGGAACAACACAGAGCGATTGTATTGAAACAGTGGTAAACATTGTTCACAGACCAGACAGAGTCAGTATATCTGGCCAGACCACTTTCCCCAGTGTGGTTAGAGATCCCCAGGTATTTCCGCTACCTTTGCATGTGTCTCCTAGTAGGGCAGCGGATCCTCTCCTATTAGAAAAACTTCATAGTGGCTTATTCAGGGGCCCCATATTTTCTTAAGGCGTCCACCTTTTCAGCTGCCATGTACATGTCCATCCCCCATCTCCACTCTTGCAATGTGAGTGGTTCTGGTGACCTCCAAAGTTTTGCCTCCATCTCACTTGGTCTCTACCATACCTAGGTTTGCAAAAAAGTAGTTTGGCTCTGGGGAAGTCTATTTATGTGGGTATTGCCAGTATCACATTTTTGGGGTCCATAGGTACTGTCTCCCCAAGCATCTCACTAATTTCCATAGTCATTGTACTCCAGTATGTGTGTATAATAGGTAATTCCCACAAAATGTGTAAATAAGCCCCCCTCCCTGTGTTGAATTGACGGCATTCGGGTGTTTCTGCTCTTCCAATGTGGTGTAGGCGGACTCTGTCATGGTATGCCCCATGTAGTATTTTAAACTGTGTTCAGAGGAAGCTTGGTTTGATAACAAGCTCTCTGAAGTGCATCAAAGCTGCCTCCTAGTCTAGATCCTCTAGGGTTCCTAGTTCAGATTCCCATTTCGCCCTTAGTTTTACTAGAGTATCTGGTTTATATTGATAAATTATCTATATGTCTATGAGACTCCCTTCTCACCAATTTCCCCCATAAGGAGTCTCCCCTCCAACAGTGCGGATTCAGACATGCCTTCTGTGTCTATCCCCGACGCTTTCTAAGCATGTGCTACTCGGAGGCACTTGTAGTATTGTTTTGCATGTAGATCTTATTCCCTTTGTAAGGAGGTGAATGAGATAAAACCCTCTCCCTTCAATGTATTAACCACTTTTGAGATGCCCAACATGTCCCAAGTCTTAAAACCTCTCAATTTTGTAATCTCTCTCTGTCTTGGTCCGACCCACAAAGGGGTTTCCCCGTTATTCGTAAGTCCACTGCATCCGCATTTCTACTCCTTTCTGTGTGGCCACGGTCACCTGTGTTGCAGGTAGCAGTTCCTCACAGCCTTGCCTCCATATAAGTAATGTGTGTGTATGTGGAGGCTATATTAAGTATGTCCTAGAACATTTGTGGGGTCATAATAAATGCTACTTGTTAGATGCTCGGATTTGTTTTTACGTATTCTCATTTTTAAAAATTTGCTATAAGCTGATTGTTGGGAACGGGGAACGAGGGAACTGTGTTTTTTACTGTCATTTTTAAAACTTTGCTACCTGCTGCTATTTGGGAAAGGGGAATGGGAAATGGGGGGACTGTGGTTTGTACTGTGCTTCTTATTTACCTGTTGCTGAGATCTTTCTCTCACTGGCACTCGCATTTCACTGACCAAGATGTGCTGGTGTACTTCCTCCTGTTAGAGCGGGTCACCGGGACGACGCCATCTTAGCCAGCGCGCTAGTAGTTCTCCTGCTCAGCACACGACTCCCTATTTAATAAGAGTGATGCAAGTGCGCACAACCTAGAACAAAACAGACAACCAGCATAAACGTTAATTGTTAGACGCTCTGATTTGTTTTTACGCATTCTCATCTTTGAAAATGTGTTATTTGCTGCTTGTTGGGAACGGGGGTACTGTGTTTTTTACTGTCATATTAAAACTTTGCTATCTGCTACTATTTGGGAAAGGGGAACAGGGGAACTGTGGTTTGTACTGTGCTTCTTACTTACCTCCTGCTGCTGAGATCTTTCTCTCTCGGGCACTCGCATTTCACTGACCAAGATGTGCTGGTGCACTTCTGTCTGTTAGAGCGGGTCACCGGGATGACGCCATCTTGGTCAGCGTGCTAGTTGTTCTCATGCTCAGCACACGCCTCCCTATTTAGGAAGGGTGATGCAAGCGGGCACAACCTAGAACACCACAGACTACCAGCATAAACGCTACTTGTTAGACGCTCGGATTTGTTTTTACGCATTCTCATTTTTAAAAATGTGCTATTTGCTGCTTGTTGGGAATGGGGTGAACTGTGTTTTTTACTGTCATTTTAAAACTTTGCTATCTACTGCTATTTGGGAAAGGGGAACAGGGGGAACTGTGGTTTGTACTGTGCTTCTTACTTACCTGCTGCTGAGATCTTTCTCTCACTGGCACTCGCATTTCACTAACCAAGATGTGCTGGTGTACTTCCGCCTGTTAAAGCAGGTCACCGGGAGGACGCCATCTTGATCAGCTAGAAAGTTGTTCTTCTGCTTATCACATGCCTCCCTATTTAGGAAGAGTGATGCAAGCGCACAGCCAGAGGCAAGTCTGTTTGCGCCCATCCACGCTCCGACCGAGCTCAGACCAGCCATGCTGCCAGTTTTCCTCCTGGGCATGCCAGACTCTGTTACTCAAAGGAACAACTCATACACATAGGTGAGAGGGATGCCAGAGGGATACAAGAAGCTTTGGTGAACAATGGCAACACCGTCATAGTTGACCACACTCCAGACAGATTGAAATGTGGCCTGATTAATAGTAGATATTTAGTGAAACACTACCAAGAGGTATCCAAATTGCTGGAGTGTTTTGACCTAGACGTTTTGTTTTTAACCAAAACTTGGACCCGTGCTGACTCTGCTGTAGAGCTAGGATTTCTATGTCCAGTGGCTATAAAATCTTCCACAAACCCAGGCCGTTGTGGAGAGGCGGGGGGTTGAGGTGATCTTGAAAGAAAAATGGGACATTATCTCTTTACACATTGATGATGTGGAGGGCATAGAATTACTAAGCTTTTCGCTGAAAGAGGCGAAAGAACAAGCATTGTCAGGAAGAGTATGCTACAGGCCTCCCGATCAAAAAAAAAATAATACCAAGCTTTAATTGACACTTTTGCTAACATGTCTCTAACACACTCAAGGATGATTATATTGGGTGATTTCAATCTCTGGGTTAACAGGAACCTTGGCCCCCCAATTAGAGATCTGGGGCATGCATGCGAGAGCCTCAATCTGCACCAATAGGTACATCAGCCGATTCATCAAAGAGGGCACACCCTAGACCTAATATTTGCCAACCATAGTGAGACAGAGGTGACTGAAGTGCTACCTCAATGCTGGACCGATCATTTTTTAATTCATTATAGGATAACGCTGCCCAGTTTAATTAACAATCTGAATCAATCAGTAACCTTCAGTAAGGGAAGAGAATGGGCTAAGCTACGAACAAATAGACAATTACCAACATTCCTGTAACAGAATTTATTTATGCCCAATAAGTCAGTGGAAGAAAATTATAAAATCTACTGTGATCAAATAAACTGCACGCTAGATCAGATTTTTCCAATATAAATAATAGAAAGAAACTCTCAGCCCCTTGGTATAGTGAAGAGCTAAGATTGATGCGGAAAAAATGCAAACAGACCGAAAGAAAATGGAGAAGGTCCTATGATGAATTAGACAACAAAAAGCTGAAATCGCTGCAGGTATCATATAAGGAAGCCATTGCTAGGTCAAAAGCGGAGTACTATGCCAAAACCATCTTGCAGGCAAACAGTATGAAAACGCTCTTCACAATCATAAAGGACCTATCCAACCCAGTATGTGTGGGCAATAAGGTTAAAGCGACACAAAAACTCTGCAACTACATCGCTGCCCATTTTGATGAGAAGATCAATGAAATTGTTGGTGGCCTAAATGCCAACAATAATAGCAGTTTGGATGCGGAAAAGGAACCACCAATGATAATAGCAATTGAGAAACAGGAAGAGGCATTCAACAGCTATCAGCCGCCAGCTTTGGAGTGCTTTCAAATTCCCACTGAGGAATTATTTAACAACCTAGCTCAAAGTGTATCTTCTGGTTTCCCTTTGGATCCTCTCCTGCATGGGATATGGAAAGAATTTCGGTTAGAATTATTCCCCTGGCCGCGGCAGCTCTGCTTCCAATCACTAGAAAAGGGAACTGTTCCAGAAGCCTGGAAGCAGACAGTGGTGGCCCCGCTGCTTAAGAAACCTTAACTTGACCCCCAATGCCCATCGAGTTTCAGACCTATCTCCCTCCTACCATACCCAGTAAAAATTCTGGAACGGCAGTCAGTAAATCCCTGCCCCTCTATTTAGAAGAAAATTGCCTGTTAGACAAGGCTCAATTTGGTTTTCGACCTAAGGAACGGAACAGAAACGGCCCTAGTGACAGTACTTGAGAACCTAAGAATGCGAGAGGACAATGGTAATCCGACCGTATTAGTGCTATTGGATCTGTCGGCCTGAATCATAGTATTCTGCTGAATAGACTAGAGAACATCAGAGTGAAAGGACGGGCACTGAATTGGCTACAATCTTATCTGACGGGTAGGCAACAGGCTGTAACAATTCCACCTTTTACATCCTCCAAGACCCATGTGCGCCACGGGGTGAAACAGGGATCAGCAATAAGCTAAATCCGTTTTAATATCTATTTGCGCCCTCTGGTCCCTATTATCAAGTCCTTTGGCGTTGATCTAGTCAACTATGCAGATGACACACAATTGGTGTTCTCTCTACAAGGAAACCTGGCAGTATCCCTAGAGAAATTCCAGGAGTGCATGCTTAATACCTCTAAATGGCTCAGAAAAAATTCCTTACAATTCAATGGAGACAAATTGGAGATAGTGTATTGCTCCACGGCCAAAAATGTGCGGCCCTTTTCCTACGATTTCAGACTCACCCCTATAGATAAACCACTGATTTAAGCTAGAACAGTGTGTAACTTGGGGTTTTTACTGGATGATAACCTGCAATTGGAGTCACAAGTTAATAAAACAGTCGGTATCTGCTTCTTCTTGATAAGAGCACTGTGTGAGATCCTTCTGTTATTGCCTGCTACTAACAGATCTCAAGTAGTTAGGTGTATAATATTGAGCAAACTGGACTATTGTAACTCAATATATCTGGGAGCACCAAACTCAGTGATACTGAAGTTACAGAGGATTTAGTCTGTAACAGCTAAATTGGCATTAAATAGGCAGCGCAGGTCCTCAATGTCTTTAGCTTTAAAGGACCTTCACTGGCTACCTATTAATGAGAGAATTCATTTCAAATCCCTCTGTATTGTGTTCAGAGCAGTACATAGTTTTGGTCCAGTATCCATGCAGGAATGATTTACCTGGTACACTCCTGAAAGAAATCTCTGTTCATCAAGCACAAATCTGGTAACCACTACAAGATTCAAGAAGACGAGGACGGGTTGCCGAGCTTTTGGTGTAGCAGCCGCATGACTCTGGAACGTTCTTCCCTTGAATATAAGACAAGTCAAATCCCTGCTTCCATTCAGGAAAAATATAAATACATGGCTTTTTGCAAGGGAATAGTATATGAATTACTAATTATCTGCGAACAGGTTAGTTTTATGCACACTGACAACAGGGTAAGTCCCAGCACCAGGATACCAGTTGGGTGACAGTTTTGCACTGATATAAGTTCAAGTTACATTACAAGTTACATCTCCTGGCAGGTTTTCCCAGTCGTGTGTCACCTAGTAGTAGGCTCTTATGTCTGGGAAGGATAAACACCAGTAGTATTAATTTCATTGTAAGGTAGTAAGTGCCACTCTAGTTGTGCAACCATTCCAGAGGAATGTTCGGACCATCCCCTCTTCTGTCAGTGGTCGGTTTGTGTTCTGAAGTACATATAGTAATTACGGTAGCGTTATCATTTTGTACATTGCTACTTTGCCCAAAAGTGTCAGTGGAAGAGTTTTCCGCCCTTCCACATCCTCACAAATCTCAGAGATAACCCTTTGGATATTGTGATTGAGGCTCTCCACCCTGTTAATGGAAAAGTATATGCTCAAATACGTGATACCATCTTTTTCTCCTTTGAGTTGCCCGCGAGTATCGCGCGGGTCTAAGTTGTGGTTTCCTGGGTATAGACTGGATTTGTCCCAGTTTATTTTGTAGCTCGCATGTGCTGCATATGTCTCAAATACTTAGAAAAATACATGTGATGGTTGATCAAGGATTAGTTTCATATAGCAGGGCATCATCAGCGTGTAGGGATATTAATTCATCCTCCGCCCTCTGTACCATTTCTCGGAAGCCCTTGATCTCGGGATGTGTGTGAACTATACACGCTAGGGGCTCTAGAATTATGGTAAATAACAGTGGGGGCAAACGGCACCCTTGTCTTGTCTTGTACCTCATTCGATAGAGAATTTGCTCGACATTGCACCATTCACTTTCACTCAGGTGGCCAGGTTTTCGTATGATAGGTCTATCCACACTTGGTATTTGGGTTTGAACCCGTACTTTAAGAGTGTATGTTCTCAGAAAGGTCCAATGTACAGTATTGTATGCTTTTTCAGTCTCTAATGATAGAAACTTCCAGACAATTATGTAGGTGAAGCAGATTGAACTTGGTCGATCTTTTGGGCATAAAGCCCGATTGGTCAGGGTGAATAAGAGGGTATATAACACATGTCAGCCTGTGGGCCAAGATTGAAGCCAGAATTTTGGTTTCAGTATTTAATAGGGAGATTGAGCAATAGGAACTACAGGCCATGTATGGCCTGCCAGGTTTTGTGGGTTACAACAATCGTGGCGTTTCTAAGGTCGTGTGGGATGATAGTTGTTTACTTTGCTTCTTGGAATAAGTTTGACAGGTACGGGCTCAACAGATCCGTGTTCTGTTTACAGAATTCCCCTGGTATTTCATAAGAGCCTAGACTGTTCCCAGGTTTCATATTACCTACAACTGCAACCAATGTGGTGTCCTCCTCCTGTAGCTGGATGGCAGTCACACTCAAGGTATGGGTAGAGAATTCTGTAGGATAGTTACCTATTTGTGGGGTATTTGCCAGTGGGTGCACCTCATAAAATGCCCTGTAATAACAGGCAAATTCATTTGCTATGTCTGTGGGCATATCGCAGAAATGACCCTCCCCAGATTCTGTGTGTGTCACCCAGTGTGTCTCTGCTTCTTTTTCACTCAGCCATGCCAACAATCTTTCAGCCTTATCTCCAGTGTCATAAAATGGCTGGTGTGTGGTCTAAATTGCAGCCTTTGCTTTGTGATGTGCTAAGGCCTGATGTTCCTTGTGGAGGATCACCATGGCTTGTTATTAAGAGGGGTCCGCAAGTGTCTTCATCTGACTTTCAATTTGGAGGAGACACACTTCTACTTCCTGTAGTACGATCCAACAGGGGATCTACCACATCGTTGAAGTCTCCCTCCACTATGTGTGTGCTGGGGCCCACTGCCAACTGCCAACAGGATCTATGTCAGTTTATTTAGTGTGTACACTTATAGACACGGGGCATAGACACTGACCATGTTTACATCGCGTCTGTTCAATGTCCCCTTAGCAGCCGGATAGGTTGCTTTGGGTTCTATCCAAGTGCGATCTACAGTGAAAAGGGGGGGGGGATTTCCTGATCAGGATTGCCACTCCTCGAGAGCCAGAGGAGAAGCCAGTGTGTGCCAATGTTTTGTATGCCCCTCTGCCCAACAATCTACATTGCGTACCTCACAAGTGTGTCTCTTGGAGGAGTATCACTTCAAGTTTCAGTTGTTTAAGATATGCAGCTACCAGACTACATTTTACCTTGTTTCCCACTCCGTTCATGTTCCAAGACAGGATGGAGTATATACCATGGTCAAGTGACTCCCCTTCCGCTCGTCAGTATATTGAATAGTACTGTACTGGGTTTTCCAGTCTCGCTCTTTCTGGGGTATAAACCCTATGTCTGTGCTTCTGTCCGCATATGCCACTTTGATTTTTGTGTTTCTCCCTGTGCCCCAACTACCCCCTCCTGATCCCCCACTCTCTCCCTCCCCCCACGCACCTTCCCTCAGATGTCATCATGACAACAGTGCCAAGGGTGACTAAGCGAGGTCTGTGACCCACCCTCTCCCGTATAACTATCCTTCTGTCACTCCCTTATTTGACCAATTATCCATGTGTAGAGTCGGCAAAAGGGAGGTATGTCTCTATTCAAGCAATCAAACAAACATGCAAGCAAACTTTAGCATGAGTGTGGGACAGCAGTCTCTCACAAATGCCAGGCCGAACCAGTGAAATCTCAGTCATCTCTCTTACTGCCACCGGGCTCCGCCCACCCCCGATGTCATCAGGTTTCTTCTTCTCTACCTTGTGCTCCTATATCTTGTCCCGAGTCCGTGGGTGAAGAGTGTTGCAAGTTCACAATTGAGGTCAATAAGGGGTGTTCTGGTTCTGAGCCTGACAAGGGGGCACTGGCCCAGACCTCCGTGTCTCCATCTTCCCTGTCCATTGCATGAGTCTTTACCCTTTCATGAGTGTGGGTTCCATTTTCTGCATCTGGGGAGAGTCCAGGTCTCAGGGCTCTCTCCCCATGCTGTGGTTTAAGGCATTCTCACTTGGCCCAGGTCCAGACCCTCCCATGTCTTCCCTCTGTCTACCTTGATTTGGATCTGGACCTTTGTTGCCAGTTCTCTCCGGCATCCTTCATTTCACGTCTGCATGGCCACCACGGTGAGTGCTCTTCCATCCATGTCCAGGCTTCCTTGGGGGTATGGAAGCAAAACGTCTTCTGATTATAGATGACTTTGAGCTTGACTGGGAACAGCAGCATGTATTTAATATGCATTGCTCTGAGATTCAGTTTCAAGGTGCGCCTTTGTTTCTGCACTCCTCTAGAGTAGTCAGGGAAGATCATTATTTTTGTGTGTGTGTCAGAATTCCTTCATTTTCCTCACTTCCTGTAGTTTTAAGTCCCTGTCTTGATAGTTAGGGAATCAGGTGATGCGGGCCGCTGGGAGGCCCTCACCGGTATTTTGGCATTAAGTGCTCTATGCGCCCTTTCAATCTCGAAGCATGGTGAGAAGTGGGCTGTGGGAAGGAGTCCTGCAGCCCTTTCTTCAGGAACACCCCTGCGTCTGAACCTTCCGCCCCCTCCAGGGACCCAAAAAAACACAGGTTATTCCTCCTCACCATAGTTTCGGTGTCATCCACTCTCCAGCCCACCTATTATAGGGTTGCATGCATGTCAAGGACTTCCTTTTATCGCATATTAGTCATGGCATCCACCTCCGAAATCCTGCCCTTCGCAAACTTTACCCTTTCAGATACCTGAAGCAGATCTTGTCGTAGCAATGTTACCTCAGATCTGACCGCTCCTTTCCTGCCTTCCAGGGCTTCTCTAGAGGCGTCTATGACCTGCACGAGGATTGCGTTTTCCAGGGTCGAGGGCTGTGGTCCACTTTGGTCCACCGCTGGATCTATAGGTTTTGCATATTTGTCCAGTTTGCCTTGCTGTTGTAGTTTAGATTCTTTGTCTTTTGCCATAGTCTTTGATTACTGGACTTAAAATATAGGGCTGGGCTGTCCAAGTGTGGACGGGTCTAGGCCTCAGATCGGAGTGCCAGTGGAGACTCTTTACTCTTTCCCACTTGCATTCAATCCTGAGCTAGGATACAGTAGCAGCCAGCACAGGTAAGAGCTCAGGTTGGTGGGGCAGGATGGGCACAGTGCATGGTGCGGGTTGAATACGTTGACATACAACAGGAGAAGTAAAATTAAATTTTAAAAAGCACTTAGCTTGCGCTTGCCACATCGCTGATTCAGCGATGCGGCGATGCTGCAAGCGCATGGTAAGTGGTATTATTTTTTCATTTATTTAATTTTACTTCTTCCGTTGTATGTTGACTTACCCGACCCACACTCCAATGTGCCCTGCTCCACCCCACTGCTCTTACTTGTGCTGGCCTCTATTGCTAGGATATGCCTCTATTCCGATGTCTCCAGCTAGGGCCTCTGTGTAAGGGAATTCGACAAGGCTTTCCTCCCTTACTGTTGAAAGGATTCCTGGCTCACCATGATTGTGTGGTATAAGGCGTGTTGGCTAGGGTGTCTCTCTGTGGAACCTCATTAGTCTGTGGGGTCCGTTTATGCCTTGCGGATGCTATGCCTCTTCTCCGGTCCATGGGCACTATCCAGGTTGCACAAGAACTGGGCACCATGCCCCAGAGGAAACACCCTCTCTCCTGGATCTCCCTGGGGCGACAACCAGGCCTGTTCCACTCCCAGTCACTATGGGCTCCCCCTGCCTCCCTGCCCTCTTAGACATGGGTGGCCTCAATATTCAGAGGCCACTCACAACAGGCCCTCGCCGCTCTCCAGGAAGGCTCCCACTGCTGGTCCCCCTTCCCCTCACTTCTGGAGCACATCCCTGTATGCCAGGGCTCTCTCCTCACTGCAGCACTGCCAAAGTTCATCGGATCTTCACTCTCGGCACTGTGGATCAACAGGGTTCGGGCCCAGAGCTCCTCCATGGGGAAAGGGAGGGCTGCCCTATATATCTGTGCCATTTGCAGTCAGGAAAAGCCGTCTGTGGGAAGAGCCGTCGTCCTCCCGGAAATCCACAAGTACCAGCCCCTGTGAAGGATGCAGGGTTCAAGGGCCCCCTCTCTTCTTCTCTGGAGGGTCCAGTCATATCTCAGCTCCTCCTCTGCACCCTCTTCCTCATGGAAGAAGTCGCTCCTCTCTCGGTCTGGACATAGCACCAGTGGCGTCACTAGGGGGGTGCGGGGGGTGCGGACCGCACCGGGTGACACCATACATGGGGTGACACCAATCTGACTGGTTACGCTGTGTAACACAGCTCTGCAGCCTCGCCTCTGCTCTGCAAGCGCACCTGCTTAAAAAATACTGCAGTGTGCCCTGAGCTCGGCTTTCCTGACAGAGTCGGTCCGTGCACTGCCAGAGCCCCCACCTGCACAGCTTGGTAACAGACAGACGATGCAGGGGCCAGGGCACAGGGACGCACGCACAGGCACCCCTCGCCCCCACCCCCCCAGCTTTAATGTTTCATTTACATTCTGTCTCTTGCAGTTTGCCTTTTCTCGTTATAGGTAGGGATCCAGCTTTCAAAGTATGAATGTTTCAAATTTCAGACTGGATTCGGTCAAATGTAATTTTCTCCTATTGGCACTTATCCAGATTTTTCAGTGATGAAGAAATTAAGTTGGAAATAGTATATTTTCACTTTTATTTAAATGATAAACGTGCACAGTACTCGCACCGTGGTGTCTTAGTGTGTTAAGGAGACACATACAATAAAGTATATATTCGCCTGAAAATATTAGCATAACAGCACTAACAGATCCCCACACGTGCAGCTTCATTTGGAAATCTTTTTTTAATCTCCCTTATGCACAGCTATGGCCGGCCATCCGTCAAGCGTATCGCAACAATAACATAGTCTAGTATTTTTCAGCGTTTACAAATAAATGGAAACAGGGATCGAACTTTGGGAAGATAAGGGAATTATGCAGTTTTCCCAGAATCACACAGTTTGGTGAAATCCGGATTTGGAACTAAGGGGCAGATTTACAAGCCCCTTGCGCCTCTTTTACGCCGCAGTTGCGTCACTTTTGTGATGCAGCGGCGGCACAAAAGATGCGCCATGGTGCGGGGTATTTACAACGTCACGCATCTCCGAGATGAGTCACGTCTTAAAGCCCTGCGCCAGAGGGAGGCGTTCCATCGCAGGGAGGGCGTTCCGGCACAGGAACGCCTCCTAAAAGTCGCTGAGTGAAATCTACAAGATTTCACTCAGCCAATTTTAAGGCCATGCTGCGTCAAAACCCTGCGCCTGCTTGTAGCAGGCATAAGGATTGACACCGCATTTTCAGGATAGGGCACCCCCGAGCCTTGCTGGAGCTGCGTCGCGCTTGCGACGCAACTCAAGCAATGCACCGCCTTTACGGAAGCAGATGCGTCACGCATCTGTCCATTTTTGCCCCATGATGCGCCGCATTGTAAATGTGGTGCATCCATGGTGGCGGAGCTGTGACGCACAATTACTGGTGCATCCCTGCTGATATGCAGGGATGCGCCAGTTATTGTAAATCTGCCCTAAAGTATCCTGTTCCCACATCTTGTAATTTAGCTGCTGGATCACGCAAAAATGGAAACGTAGCATGAAACATGTTAAAGGCCAATAAAAATGTATTTCCCTTTTAAATCTGCAGGCATAGGAATGTTCCAAAAGTTGTCATTGCCGATTTTGGAGTAATTTATTGCAAGAGGCTGACGGCGGACATAGGTAGACAGGAGGTGAATGTGTAGACATGATGTCAAAATTAGGAGCCGTGAGAGTAAGGGTAGGTGAGGAAAGGTAGAGATGGGAGCTTGCAAGAGGGAAGGAGCAACAGGAAGTTAATGAGCAGGATTGGGAAAGGAGCTAGAAAAGTTGGGAAGAGAAGGCCAAAACAAAAAAGATGGATGCAAGAGGAAATAGCCTTTAATTTGCTTATGTGTTAGGAACGGTAACTGGACATAATATCGACTACATAATATCGAATGGACAAAATATCGACGGAAAAATATCGACATTAACAAAATATCGACTATAGGAATATCGTTGAAAAAAATATCGACTGCAAAAATGACCCAAAAATATCGAAAACAAAAATATCGACTTAAAAATATCGACTAGACAAAATATCGAAATATAGTGAAAGTAAAAAATATCGAGAAAATGTTAGAAAATATTGATTTTATAAAATAATATATATATAATATATAAATAAATAGTACCAAATGTTTAGGAGCGGGTTGTGGGTTTATAGGGGAATAGGGTGGGAAGTAATTTAATAATAATTAATTAGTTAATATATGTGTGGTAATTGTTTTAATTAGATTGTAATTGGTAATTAATTAATATTAATTAGTTAATTGTTTAATTGATTAATTAGCATATAATTTAATTGATTAATTGATTAATTGATTATTAATAATTAATATTTTAAAAAAAAAATTGTATATGATTTTCATTGATACATTGGTTATTAATTAATAATAATTAGTGATTTATTGTATTAATGTTTAGGAGCGGGTTGTGGGTTTATAGGGGAATAGGGTGGGAAGTAATTTAATAATAATTAATTAGTTAATATATGTGTGGTAATTGTTTTAATTAGATTGTAATTGGTAATTAATTAATATTAATTAGTTAATTGTTTAATTGATTAATTAGCATATAATTTAATTGATTAATTGATTATTATTAATTAATATTTTAAAAAATATTTTGTATATGATTTTCATTGATACATTGGTTATTAATTAATAATAATTAGTGATTTATTGTATTAAGAATTAGTATATTATTTACATTTATTAATTGCTAACACATTAATTATAATTAGTTAATGATGTCATTAATATATTGCATATCATTTAAATAAATTAATTGGTAATTAATTTATAATAATGACTTAATTACATTAATTGTATACATTTAAATGTAATGTGTTAATTAATGTTGATGTTAATTAATTAATTGGAATTAAACAATATTAATTAATCTAAATTATTATTATAGGTAATGTGATAATATATTTTATAATAGTTTTTTGAAAAATATTTGTTTTTTTTATATATTTATGTTTAATGTTGTGTTCATTATTATTTATAGTGTTCTGGCTTAGTTTCATATTTTTTGTTATAGGTTAATTGTTTAGGGTTCAGGGTAATTTTGGTAGTCGTGAGTGAAGGTGTATTTAGTGGGATTTGGGAAATTTTTAAGTTTGTGGGTAAATGGGTATTTTTGAGGTTGAGGGTCAGTTTTCTGTTCTTGTGTAAAGGGCTATTTGTAGAGTTCAGGGTCAGTTTTCAGTTTGTGGGAAAAGGAGTATTTGTAGGGTTCAGGGTCAGTTTTCAGTTTGTGGGTGAAGGGCTATTTGTAGGGTTCAGGGTCAGTTTTCAGTTTGTGGGTAAAGGGGTATTTGTAGTGTTCAGGGTTAGTTTTCAGTTTGTGGGTAAAGGGGTATTTGTAGGGTTCTGTGTCAGTTTTCAGTTTGTTGGGAAAGGAGTATTTGTAGGGTTCAGGGTCAGTTTTCAGTTTGTGGGTGTAGGGGTATTTGTAGGGTTCAGGGTCAGTTTTCAGTTTGTTGGGAAAGGAGTATTTGTAGGGTTCAGGGTCAGTTTTCAGTTTGTGGTTGTAGGGGTATTTGTAGGGTTCAGGGTCAGTTTTCAGTTTGTGGGTAAAGGGGTATTTGTAGAGTTCAGGGTCAGTTTTCAGTTTGTGGTTGTAGGGGTATTTGTAGGGTTCTGGGTCAGTTTTCAGTTTGTGGGTAAAGGGGTATTTGTAGAGTTCAGGGTCAGTTTTCAGTTTGTTGGGAAAGGAGTATTTGTAGGGTTCAGGGTCAGTTTTCAGTTTGTTGGGAAAGGAGTATTTGTAGGGTTCAGGGTCAGTTTTTAGTTTGTGGGTAAAGGGGTATTTGTAGGGTTCAGGGTCAGTTTTCAGTTTGTGGGTAAAGGGGTATTTGTAGAGTTCAGGGTCAGTTTTCAGTTTGTTGGGAAAGGAGTATTTGTAGGGTTCAGGGTCAGTTTTCAGTTTGTTGGGAAAGGAGTATTTGTAGGGTTCAGGGTCAGTTTTTAGTTTGTGGGTAAAGGGGTATTTGTAGGGTTCAGGGTTAGTTTTCAGTTTGTGGGTAAAGGAGTATTTGTAGGGTTCTGGGTCAGTTTTTAGTTTGTGGGTAAAGGGGTATTTGTAGGGTTCAGGGTCAGTTTTCAGTTTGTGGGTAAAGGGGTATTTGTAGGGTTCAGGGTCAGTTTTCAGTTTGTGGGTAAAGGGGTATTTGTAGGGTTCAGGGTCAGTTTTCAGTTTGTTGATAAAGGGGTATTTGTAGTGTTCTGGGTCAGTTTTGGCCTTTAGGGTCAAGGGGTCTTTTTAGTGTTTTGGGACAGTTTTGGGTATTTTAGAGTGCTGATGTATAGTTTAACTTAACAGTGATACATTAAATGTATCACACGAAAATAGATATTATTATAACTTTACATTAGTACACTTTATTTAGATAAAAACTATTTATGTATTAGCATGTTTCCAGACAGTAGCTAGAGTGGAGTTGGAATTCTAATTATTAATTGGTTGGTGTCCAGCACCATCAGTAATATTACCAACACTGGAGTTGGATTAATAAAAATACATTGGTTAGTCTCCACCACATTTTATGGTATTACCTTGAGTGTAGTAGGAATAGTAAAATAATTTTTGCTAGTGTCCTGCAGCTTCTATGATTTTAGATTGACTGGAGTAGTAACAATACATATAAAATTGGTCAGTGTGCAGCACATTTGTATACATTTGTTCATTACTGTATTTTAATAATAAAAAATTATGCAACATAGATGTTTTCAAATTAGTTTATTAAACAATTTTTAATTTTTTTATTGTGTACTACAATAAAATCAAAAACAAATATAACATCACATTTTTTTTTACTTTTATTATTCACACAATAACATCTTTACATTTATATACATGTGGTCAATGTAAACAATAATTTGGATTACTAGATTCTTTCAGTAAATTTTACATATTCCCATCAGTCATTTACAATTTAAAGTATTTATATAGAAATACATTAAACAATGATTTGTTATATATTTCTTACATTAATATTTAATAATGTTAATATTAAATATTAATATAATAAAATATATAATACATATTTCTTTGTAACAAGTAACATGACTATTATTACATTTCTTAGGATAAATTGAAATACCAAAATAAATTTTCTTGGTGTATATTTCACACAATGTTGTTTTTACATAAAACATATAAATCGCTTTGGTTGTAAAGTTTATAATTGTATAGGGAAACAATATGTTTAATTATAATATCTGGTATTTATCAAATATTAGTAAAGCAATTATATAATTTTGTTATAATTAGAAATAATTATATAATCTTTTTTTAATAATTAATAAAAATAATAATTATTTTAATAATAATTATTATTATTAATTAATAAACATAAACATTCATTGATTATTAACAAAAATATATATATTCACAGATAAAATAGAGACTTTTTTCAGGGCATTCTTTATATACTAAATGGTTCTACTTGTTATATTAATAACAATAAATAAGTTATATTATTTATCATTATTAATTATTCCCATAAACATTTATAATGTTTTATAAAAATTATACACAAAATTATTCTTATAAATATACAGAATAACTAAATATTTACATCTTTTATTCAAAGTTTTACATAATTATTTTATATTATTAATATATAATACATATTACATATTAATTAATATTAAATATATTATTTTTTGTTCATAAAGGAAAATTGTCATGAGTATAGTGTATTAATTTGTTACATTATACATGTGTATGTATTATATATTTTTTATTTCACATTGTTTATTCTATTATCCTTTTACACAAATGGGTTAAGGGGACTACTTTTTTACCGCGTAAGGTTATTGCGCTCCATTCAGGACTGGAGAAGCTCGCGGTTGGGAGTTGCTTCGCTTGGAGAGAGGTAAGGTTATTTTGTAATACTAATTATAAGTAAGTGGTCATGTTTGAGGGTGTAATCAAACTCTGTAGTGTTTTTTGGTGTATGTATTATTAGTTTAAGTAGCGTTTGGGTGAAAAGTCTGCGTTATAGATGTGTCGTGCTTTTTTTCCTTCAAGTCTAATTTTAATTGTTCGGAAATGTCTTCTTACATGGTTAATGTTAATTGTTAGTATATTTACTAATGTGAAGGGGGTATTTGTGGGTGGCTTTCGTTATGTATGTTATTTTACAGGTTTCGGTTCCTCGCATGAAAACTACATGGAAGGAAGCGTGTTTTTTAACGGAGAAACAAATGTTTAAGTTATTATGCTTATATTTTGACTTTTATCTCCTATTTTTCGTGTTTGCCTGGAGCGGTTTTTTCACTTTTTAAACCTTTTTCGGGTTTTTTGGAGGGTTTCGAATCGGATTGATACTTTGATATGCGTGACCGTTTTTTTAAAATTGTGTGTATATAACTTTAAATCCTAACGTGTACACACTACTGTTTTCGGGATTTCCTGGAGCGTTTTTTTACGTTTTACAATTTATTTTCGGGTTTTTGAGGGTTTCCCATATTGGAATAGTAAGATATTGGATTGGATTGTATGGATTGATTTTTCCTTGATTGCGTCTCTTAATTCCAAAAAATTTTTGTATTTATTTTACAATTTTGATTGGGTGGGAAATGTCGATTTCTAATGTTATGTGTATGTTATAAAAAATTATAAACATTGCATATTTGTTACGAATTTTTTTACATATTTTTTAAAAGTTTGTCAAACAAATATGTTTTATTTATAATTCATTATATATGTTTATGACATGTGATTTTTATTAGAATTGTAAGAAGACATTCGTATATTTACTTGACATTTTTATAGAAGACTTTTTGCTATTATTGCCAGGTATTCTAAACCTCTAGTTGTAGGGTATAATGTGACTTGACTTTGAAGTAGTCGGAACATTTGTTGGGTTTGTTTAGTGAGTTTGGGCCCTATTTGTGACACTGATTGTTCCATTCTTAGTTCCTGATAGCTTTGTTCTTTTTTCAAAGCTTCAAGAAGGTTGTGGAATGTGGGTTTGCCTCTGTTTGTAGTTGCTTGGAAAGCATTATGCCACCCTTCAACACTGTTGTTGGTTTTCGCCTCTTGGTTTAAAGTACTGAGATAGACATTCCACCAAGGGATTTGGAATTTGGGCTGGCGTCGATGTCCTGATCTGTGCAACCTTCCCACCCAAGTGTCTTCAAAATAGTCTAGCAATGGTGTTAGCTTATCCTCATTCCTCTTATAATATGCGCTGTCAATTAATAAATTGTAATGTTCAGCAACATCTGTAACAGGGACGTAGGCCAGGGCTATTAACTTTTTAACTTGATAGGCAAAGGTGCTATCTGTAGAGTATAGTACACTTAAAGTAGATTTTTGGAGATGCCTCCATATACTCTGATTAAAATGATAATAGCAACCCTGGATTGCTGTGTGGGGAAATGTTCTCAAAATGCTATTTATCATAGCTAATTCGAAATCAATAATTATTTTTTCAGGAAAATAATTATTGATTTCCGTTTTGAGAACATTTAAAATTTCGGTGTAGGTTGTTTGCTGTTTGTTGGGTAGCAAACAGTAAATGAAAGGTATGTTAGAATGATGGTATAAACCGTGGATGGAATACAGTTGGTAAAAAGGTTTTGGGCAGGGTTTAAATGTTCCATCCATCATCCATTGGGGACACTGTTGGATTTTTCGTAAATTACTTGCAGTTGCAAACATAATTATTCTGTTTGTACTGCTTTCATTATCAAAAAGAATAAATTTATCTTTATTGTGTGTGATGGCCATTTCGGGTGAAATATTAATTTCTTCAAAACAAGTTGGGTTGGGTTGGGTTGTGCTAGTGAGTCGTTTGGTGCGTGCAATTGTGCGTTTCAGGGAATCAATAGAGGGTAGTTGCCCTGAAGCATGGTTAGGGATTTTTACCAGTTCTTCTTTAAGTATTTGGGTGGTGGGTTTGTCACTTTGTGTGCTAGCACTTTTAATACTTTCTAAGGCATCTCTAATTTCAATTTCGGTGACATTTGGGGGATGATTATGTTCTCTAGTAAATAGCACATTAGTTTCCTTGGTAGTGGCCCTCCCATAACATTTGTTGGAGTAATATTGTGTACACTTCCAAAAAACCTTTCTACCACTTTGTCTCTCCTGATTATACACATAACCCATGTAGCATAATAGCAATTTATTTTTCTGAGACATGACAAATTCTGCACCTTCAGTCATTTTGATTTACTTGTTCTAGGAAAGAGTAGAAAGAAACAAAATCAGTACACATTTTTTTACTTATGTGGTGCTAACATCATTAGTGATGCATTTATACTTACAGTTAATCAAAGTAGTAGTCACAGAAGCAGAAATGTCTTTTGAATGATGTTCTTGTATGTATGTCTTTATTTGCTGTTGGTATGAAAATATAGAAAAACAACGTTAATGTTTATATATAACAAATGTATTTCCTACTCAAAAGCAGTTGTCATTTTTGTCTACTAGTGCATTTGATGTAAACATTACATATACTTACTTGTTTAAATAGTAGAATAGTAGTAATTGCTGGAGTTCATCAATTTAGTACAGGTATGATCTGTAGAGTAGATAGAAGAAATAAAAGCAAAATATTATAATTTTAATACTGAACCGTTTGGAAATGTAACAGATTTAAACGTATACTAACTTCTAAATATGTCGTTTTCTTTGTTGTAGGTAGAATAGCTGTATGATGTATTCAGAATATCTGTAGAGGAAATATAAAATAGATAAGATGTTGTTAAGAACATAGACTGTGTTATTTTAGGCAGTTTTAGAGAAATGATAAATATACTTACATTTTTTACAAGGCGATTCTTCTATATTGGTATATTTTGTGTAGGATGTTTTCATATGATATGTAGAATAGATGTATGATGTTTTCTGAATATCTGTAGAGGCAATTTAAAATAAATAACATGGTGTTAAGAATATAGTTAGCGTTTTTTGTGCCAACATTTTAGCAAATAACAATTATACTTACTTTTTTCTGAAGGGTAATTTTTGTGTTTTGCTATAGTTGATCTTGGATTTTTCAAATGATCTATAGGGAAGATGTAAAAAGCAAGATATGTTGTTTAAAAATGTGCATTAATGAAATTGGCCGTTTTATAACAAACACATCTATACTTACATGTGTAATTAGGTTAGTTTTATCGTTTTTGCTGTAGAAATAGCACCATTTCTGTATATCTGTAAATATAATGTCAATGAAAAATAAATACTCTTGTAAATTAGTGTTTAAACAAAGCAGTTGGTGTGTAACAGAGAATTATTATATACTTACTATCTGATTTTGCACATGAAGAAATATGACCATGTAATAGGAATTGTGTTGGAGTAGTTTCTATCAGAAAAGTAGGAAGACATGAAAATAAAATAAGTCTAAGAGTTAGGAGATGTAAGGAAAATAGTGCACTTCTAATGTAGTTTTCTACTAAAATGCTGTGTTACTTACTTGATTAATTAGCTAGTAAGCTGGATCTTTAAAGATGTTTATTCTGCAACAAAATCTTCAAAGTGTTGGCATCTACTTTCCAGATAGGTAGCAGCAACAAATGGTAGAATGCATGTAGCCCTTTTATAGTATATGTGTTATGTGTGCTTTGATTTGATTGGTTGTAGGATGTAAGGAAGCATAGTATAGGCTAGTTTGAATTTTTTTAAGTTAATTGGAGTGTTTGTTGATGTGAGAATGGTGGTATGTGGTTGTTCCCGCATTAAAGCAGGTTCGTGTTTAAATGAAATATATTTATATGTGAAAATAAGTTATGAAAATGTTAGTTAAATGCAAAGAATAATAGAAAATGATAAAATGCATGTAATAGAATGTATAGTAAATGTGGATTAATAGTAATTTTATGTAAGAAACAGGTATTATATGTGAAAAGTTTTTTTTACAGAGAAATGACTTTTATTGATGATAAAGATGGTATTTTAGAAAGAAAAGTGTGCAAACATGAACTCGATATTATTTTTTTTACGATATTGTGGTAGTCTATATTTTTGTAGTCGATATTTTTGTAGTGTTAGGGCTAATTTCATGTCCAACGATATAATTGTAGTCGATATTTTTTTAAGCGATATTTATGTTTTCGATATAGTTAGTACTCGATATTTTGTAGTCGATATTTTTGTAGTTTGTGTAATAAGTATAGTAAGTCGATATTTTTGTTCTCGATAATTTGTCAACGATATTTTGGTAAGTCGATAATGTGTCCGTCGATAATATTTCAGTGATCCGTTAGGAACATCTCTACTAGTCAGAAGGTAGTAGGAAGTTGAGGGAGTCGTTAGAAGCACTCCGGGATGAGTAACGTGCATTCTATTCCATAACAATTCAACTCTGTCGGCTAAAACTATTTTGAGAGTTTCATTATTAATTTCTTTACCAATAGTTTTCACATTCTGTTTTGTAGGTTTGAGACAATATTCCGACAAGTTGCGATCTGAGCTATGATAAAGCAAACAGCTTCATCAAGAAATTTATATTTGCTTGTTATTGATGAGTGAGAACCTGGCTTCAGCTTTCATGTCCCCCACAGATTATGACATCTAATGCAAAATGTATTTGTATAGGGCTATGCAATGCTCAACATGAAATGCTTATGCCAACTCCTCCAATTTTAGGGATTCATACAGACTAGAAGATGGAATAGATGAAATGCCTATATTTCAGAGGATTTCACACTAGGGTCTAGGAGATTTCCAGGCTATCCACATACGGTAAACATCCTTAAAATTAATAGAACTAGAAATTAGTTACACAGCAGCTGCGGCTGCTAGCCATTACCAAGCAACTCCCCAGTACCTTGACTGCCCTTCACCTCGGCCGGGGCCATTTAGTATCCTAATGCCACTCGTAGCTAGGGCCACTGGAATTATGCAGCAGAGGTGGGCCACATTATGTGGGAGGGTTGACTAAATTATGAAGAAAGAAAAGGGAAATCACCTGGTGTAATGTGGCATAATTTTTGATAGGGTGGTATGGTCCTGTTATTTGCCAACTGTGTCCCCTGGCGGATTCAGAGCGGAGGAGTTCCATGCGGTAAATCGTGAGGGGGTGACACCATGAGTTACCCGCACCGGGTGACACCGACCCTAGTGACGCCACTGCATAGCACCGCGGGCCTTCATTACGGTGTTCCCGGCGGATTCACAGCACTCTTCGCCTCCACCCGGCCACACCAGCAGGTCACCACTCGGTCTCAGCATCGATCAGCGCTCTTCACAGGGGATCAGGGAGAGCACAAGTAACAACCAGGCCCGACACTCCAACCTCTGACAAGTTCGTCCCGGTTGGCCCACGGCACACCTCGTCCCCACTCGGACTAGCAGACAGGTCGGAAATCGACCAAAACATCACTCAGCGCTACCACTGGACGGCGAGTACAGTCGCGGGGGACAGTCACTTGTCAGATGAGTAGATTGGAACAGGATTAAATGTCGGTTTATCCCGTCGGCCGGCAGAGCCGGCGTTCAGAGCTGCTAGTCAGCAATCTTGCAGGTCACGCTCCCTTTGAAAGCATTGTTGAACCATAAAACACACTTACTCATTATATATTCTCTCTCTCTTGCAAATTATACAAACACACACCTACAAATGTGATAGTATACTACATATATAGAACTCATCGATGTGCAAAAAATACTCGAGAAACACAATATAAATTCTTCAGCTGCTACTAATCCCACTATCATTACATCTATTTATACTACTGGTACTGCTGTCACTACTACTACTACTAAGATAAATCTGTAAAATAACTCTACATAGCAATGCAGTAACAATCCAACCAGCTAACTCTGATATGACTTGTTGACTGTTTGCTTGCCTTTGACCCTGTACATCACTCATCTGCCTTTAGCCACGTTCGCTATATCCAAATATCATATACACAACACTAACAATAATGATAATAAAATGTATTATTATTCGTATTTGCTATTATTATTTTTATTGTTGTTGCTGTTAATAATATTATTGTTATCATTATTGTTGTTGTAGTTTTCAATAATCTTATTTTTATTGTGGGTAATAATTCAGTTATTAGTACTACCAATATAATCATTAAATACCATATTCCAAAATCCACTATATGGACTTTTCTGAAAAACGGTGTGTGCTTATTTAAAATCTGCACTCTTGCAATTTCTGCACTTCTGTGGCAAAAGGGAAGTGTCACTATGCAGCTGCCCTAGACCAGCATTTGTGATAGTTCACATTAAGAAATTAACCATGCAAAGAGTACAGAATTTGTACTAATTGCAGCACTACACATCAGTTGTTACATGTGGATAAAGAGTTTGCTTTGATCATATTATACCTCCCATGACGTGCATTGACCGCCAGCATTATCAACCATCAAATAAAACCAGAACATATAGGTGGCCAGAGGAACTATCCTACCACAGATAGAGTTGGTCATGATAGACACAGCACAGTTATAGCCACTGTGTTTACCCAAAACTAAAGGGTTACACCATGAACTACTGCACGTTTCCCCACTTTATTCCCTTGTTTAAACTAAATCCTGTCTTTCTCAAAATCACTTTCGACTTTGTATTCCCAGTTTTTATTACACAGATAACTCTCAAAATGTTCTGCATATAAGTTAATAGTCAACAAATATATACACAGTGAGTGGGCGTGGAGAGTATACAGATCGTTAATGATTACCATGAACAAACAGCAAACATGCGTTGGCTGTTCATTTCCTGTTTGATCGTGGGAATCATTAATTTTCTGAGAAGCATATTGTGTCAATTGGAAATGAGTTTGCGAACTGCATTAACTATTTTGTATTTATATGAAAGAGAATATTTCTGAATGATCTATTAATGCTATTAGCTGTGTAACATTGTCTGTAATTCATATTGCACATGCCCATTCATTGTGAATATATGAAGGTGCCAGCTAGGATGGCTAATGAGGGGTGTTACCCCAAAACCAGTCCCAGGATGCTTGTTTTCGGTGATGGGAAGACCTGGCTTGGCAGTTTGGGCTGGACTGTTCCCATGAGGAATAGGGTCAAGACTGATTTGCATGTGGCTGGGTCTGAAGGGGGTTGGTGAGGTGAGCTAAAGAATGATGATGGATTCAACACAGATCTGTGACTGGGGGTGAGTGTCTGAAAAGCTTCAGTGCTCCGTCCATCATCTCTTTGTGTTTGCTTTGTTCACCATAAGTTGGCAGGGTATGCCCAGACGTAGGTCACTTACTCGCTTTGCCATTGGTTTCATGCTTGCCTGGCTGATGAGGGGGTGATACCCCAAAACCGGTCCCAGGATGCTTTTTTCCGGTCAAGTAAAGACCTGGCTTGGCAGTTTGTGCTGGACTGTTCCCATGAGGAACAGGGTCAAGACTGATTTGCATGTGGCTGTGTCTGAACTGGGATGGTGAAGTGAGCTAAAGAAGGATGATGGATTCAAACCAGATCTGTGACTGGCGGTGAGTGTCTGAAAAGTTAAAGTACTCTGTCCATCATCTCTTTGTGCATGCATTGTTCGCCCTAGGTCAGCTAGGTATCACCAGAGGTGGGTCCCTTGCCACTTTGTCACTGGATTCAAGCTAGCCTGGCTGAGGGGTGTTACCCTGAATTTGGTCCTAGGATGCTAGTTTCCGGTCCAGGGAAGACCTGGCTTGGCAGTTTGAGCAGGACTGTTCCAATGAGGGACAGGGTCAAGACTGATTTGCGCATGGCTGGGTCTTAATTGGGGTGGTGAAGTGAGCTAAAGAATGATGATGGATTTAACCCAGATTTATGACTGAGTTTAGTATCTGAAAAGTTTCAGTGCTCTGTTCATCATCTCTCGCTGCTTGCTTTGTTCGCCCTAGGTCAGTACTGTATGTCCAGACGTGGGTCCTTGCTCACTTTGCCACTGAATTCAAGCTAACCTGGCTGATGATGGGTGCTACCTAAAACTGGTCCCAGGATGCTTGTTTCTGGTCCAGGGAAGACCTGGCTTGGCAGTTCTGGCTGGACTTTTCCCATGAGGGACAAGGTCAAGACTGATTTGCATATGGCTGGGTCTGAACTGGGGTGGCAAAGTGAGCTAAAGAACGATGCTGGATTCAACCAGATCTGTGACTGGGGGAGAGTGTCTTAAAAGTTTCCATGCTCCGTCAATCATCTCTTTGTGTTTGCTTTGTTCACCCTAAGTTAGCAGGGTCTACCCAGACGTGGGTCCCTTGCACACTTTGCCACTGGATTCAAGCTAGCCTGGCTGATGAGGGGTGTTACCCTGAATTCGGTCCTAGCATGCTAGTTACCGGTCCAGGAAAGACATGGCTTAGCAGTTTGAGCAGGACTGTTCCAATGAGGGACTGGGTCAAGACTGATTTGCGCATGGCTGGGTCTTAATTGGGGTGGCGAAGTGAGTTAAAGAATGATGATGGATTTAACCCAGATCTGTCACTGAGGATAGTATCTGAAAAGTTTCAGTGCTCCGTTCATCATCTCTTCTGTTTGCTTTGTTTGCCCTAGGTCAGCACAGTATGTCCAGAAGTGGGTCCTTGCTCACTTTGCCACTCAATTCAAGCTAACCTGGCTGATGAGGAGTGCTACCCCAAAACCGGTCCTAGAAGGCTTGTGTCCGGTCCAGGGAAGACCTGGTTTGGCAGTTAGGGCTGCATTGTTCCATGAAGGACAGGGTCAATACTGATTTGCATAATGCTGGGTCTGAACTGGGGTGGCAAAGTGAGCTAAAGGACAAAGGTGGATTCAATCAGATCTGTGACCGGGGGTGAGTGTCTGAAAGTATCAGCTCTCCGTCCATCATCTGTTTGTGCTGTCTTTGTTCGCCCTAGGTTGTCAGGATATGCCAAGACGTGGGTCACTTGCACAGTTTGCCACTGAATACAAGATAACATGGCTGATGAGGGGTGTTATGCCGAAACATATCCCTGGATGCTGATTTCCAGTCCTGGGAAGACCTTGCTTGGCAGTTTGGGCTGTTCCAATGAAGGACAGGGTCAGGAATGATTTGCATATGGCTGGGTGTGAATTAGGGTGGCGAAGTGAGCTAAAGAATGATGATTGATTTAACCCTGACCTGTGAATGGGGGTGAGTGTCTGAAAAGTTTTAGTGCTCCGTCCATCATCTCTTTGTGCTTTTACACCCTAAGTTGGCATGGTATGCCCACTTTTTGGGTCCCTTGCTCACTTTGTCACTGGATTCAAGCTAGCATGGCTGATGAGGGGTATTAACCGAAAACCGGTCCCAGGATGCTTGTTTCCAATCTAGGAAAGGCCTGGCTTGGCAGTTTGGGAAGGACTGTTCCTATGAGGGACAGGTTCAAGACTGATTTCCATATGGCTTCGTCTGAACTGGGGTGGCTAAGTGTGCTAAAGAACAAAGATGGATTCAACCCAGATCTGTGACTGGTGGTTAGTGTCTGAAAAGTTTCGGTGCCCTGTCCATCATCTCTTTGTGTTTGCTTTGTTCACCGTAAGTTGGCAGGGTATGTCGAGAAGCGAGTCCCTTGCCCACTTTGCCATTGGATTCAAGCCAGCCTGGCTAATGAGGGGTGTTACACTGAAACCGGTCCCAGGATGCTTTTTTCCGGTTGAGTGAAAACTTGGCTTGGTAGTACGGGCTGGACTGTTCCCATGAGGGACAGGGTCAAGACCAATTTGCATTTGGCTGGGTCTGAATTGGGGTGGCAAAATGAGCTAAATAGCTGTTAGAAATGGGGGTCTCTAGTTGGCAGGGGTAGGTACCACTGTCCAAATAGTGACCCTTGCTTCTAGTCGCTTCTTCTGAGGATAGTTTTGTCTCTTGCAATAGTATAATGTCTCCCTTTGTTTTGGCTACGTAGTCTAGTATTTTCTTCCTTTTGACTGGATAGTTGAGACCCTTTACATTAAGTGAGATGACCTTGAGGTCTGTTTGAAGTAGTGTGCTACTCGGCTGTGTCATCATTGCGAGTGCAATGGTGAATGTGTGTTATGACACTGGATGCCTGCTGTGTGGCTATGCGGTGCTGCCTGCTAACACTGTGGTTTTGGCTTGATTGTGCTGATGCTTCCGTCGATCTATTTAGGATGGTGGCAATACTACGGACAAGACAGACATGACAAACATACCTTACATGACTTACCAGACAAACTACTCTACTCACTTCAACCCCCTCATTCCCTCCCCTCCCTCCCTCCTGCTTGCCCATTGTCTTCTCATGCTGTGGGCGTACGACAGCAAGACCCCCCCGCTTCCGTCACCCCCCGGAAATTGAGCTATGTGTCTTTAGCTTGCTTATAACTGATGCGATAGACTGTAAAGAATAATGAGGTAGAAAGTTGTTGTAATAAAGTTCCTGTCTTGCTTCCGACCATCTCTGTTTAAGTTGGCTTGGCTTCTTCTTTTCTTACAAGTGAGACTTTGAGGTAGAAAGTTGTTGTAATAAAGTTCCTGTCTTGCTTCCGACAGTCTCTGTTTAAGTTGGCTACTTGTGTGTTCATTGTGATAGGTGGTTGGAATATAGAGTTTTCTTGTGCTTAGCCACTATTGGTTACGGTGCTGGGTGATGCGCTTCTTTTCCCAGTCGGTGTCGAGTCTTCCATCTCTGGTCATTTTAGATAGCGTGAAAGTTCTGCTGGGTCTTCGAAGGTCATGGCGATGCCTTTGTTGTGAATCCTGAACCTTGCTGGCCCCGTAAAAGAGAAGGTGATGTTTTCTTTCCTTAGTCTGTCTCTTAGGCTAGAAACCTTTTCCTTATTTCCACCGTTGGCTTAGAGAAGTCTTGCGTGAGGATGATTCTATGACCGTTCCACACCAGGTTGGGGTTTTTCCTCGCTACCCCAAATATGGCGTCTGTCTGGTGTGACCTTAGTGGTCTGCATATTATTGGTCTCGGGTTTGTTCTGCCCACTTGTTGTCTGCTCGCTGGTACTCTGTATGCCTTATCTAGTTCAAAAGGACCTTCGAATTTCAGGTTAGTTAGTTTTGGGATGAGGCTTTGTAGTAGTGACACGCACGAGCCAGCTGTATCTTCTTCTCCTTCCGGGATTCCTGGGATCCTGATGTTGCCTTTTCTATTTCTGTCTTCGAATTCAGCTGCTTGTCTCCGAAGTTCAGTGGTCGCTTTGGCTATATTTCCTATGGCCTTCCCTGTGAGTTGAGACCTGTCCTCTATGTCACTGACTCTTTGTTCAACTGCTTCGACTTTATTGTTTGTAGCATGTATGTCTGCTCTGATGGCTGCCAGTTCAAGCTCAATCTTGTCTGTTGTTTTTTTCTTCGATATGGCTAGGTCGTGTACCTCAGCCAGTTTCTTGAGTATACTGTCCAATGTGCCAGAAATGTCTGATCTATTCTTAATTGGGGAGTCCATATTGCTCTCTAGTCTGTTCTTCTTCTGTTGTTGCGACATTTTGCTCTACTTTTTTGTTGATTTTTGTCTTCTCCTCTTTGGTGTGGCTGTCTTTTGGGTGCAGCTGCGCACCTGACTTTTGATTGTATCTAGCTGGCTGTGAATGGGTTAGCATATACACGCTGTGAAGTTGTCTCCCTGGGCCTGCCATACGGCCGCGCCCTTGGTGGGTTTCACTTTCGTTAGTTTCGCCTAGTCTGGTGTCCCTTGCCGTTCATTTGCCCCCTCTTGTTTGATTTTTATAGCTGGGAGCACTCTTACTTGTTTTCGCCTTTGGCTGTTTCTGCACCTGTTTGCACTGTTATTCCGTGCTTGTGAATAATTGTTGTTCAAAGTGCCCCCTCCAAGATGGCCGCCTTGTCAGTACGTTTTGCTTGCCAGGGGTGAGTGACTGTTTACTGGGTGCCCTCGCTTGATCTGGAGGTTAGTTCCTCAGCGCTGTTGCACCTCTTGTACCACTTTCTCCACTCGTCCCTGTATCACCAGTGAGTTGTTCTCTTCACTCGGCTTTGCCCTTTATGGGTTTTTTTTTGCTTGTTTTTTCACTCGCACCCAATATGGCGACCTCGGTGGGTTTCGGTTTCGATTCGTTTTTTTTTTTTTTCGGTGGTCTGAGCTGTGCTATTGCACCCTCTTCTCGGAATGTTATCTTTCCGCTATTGGCTCCTGCTGCGCATCTTTCGTTAGTGTTCTGCATAAGGACAGTGTTCTGCGCTCGTCGCCAGATTTCCGCTCAATGCTCCTCCGTCGAACTGTACGCCATGTATGTCCTGTCTGTGCATTTTGTTCGCATCGCTGGATCGGCTGTAGTCTGGCACCTCTCGCTTTGTTGCTTTTGTTCTGATAGGTAATGTCGATATTGCGTCTCTTGCGCTTCCTGCCCCCTCGTTTATCTGCCTCCTTTGTTTGTTTTCTCCACTTGGCCGCGCCTTAGTGTTCTTATTCTCACTCTCAATATGGCCACGCCCTCTGTGTGTTTCGCTTTCGCTTTGCTGCGTTTATCGTTATTGCTTAAACAAAAGGCGTTATCGCATGTATTCAGGGGTGGGGGGTGCAGTTCTGTGGCGGCATTACTGAGCGACTAACCTTCGGTGCTTGGTGCCCTTTGTGGTCCTGTAATACTCAGTTCTTGGTTACGCTTGTCTGTTGTTTGCTGTTGTGGCGTCCCGCCATTTTGAGCCTGTTGCTGTGATAGCCGTTTGAGGACTATGCTTAAAATCGTTGTTTCTGCTCGACTTACTGGCTCGGGTTGCTTCTCTCTGCGGTCCTGCACAACTCCCATAACCGTTGCGCCCTTTGTTGGGTGTCGTGCTGTTTGTTCACGCCGTTAGTTTGGCTCTTTTCCCGGGGTCGGACGGAGCTCTGGATTTAGGCTTCTCTTCCCCTTGTCATCCAAGCCATGCCCCCTTGGGTGGAGATTTTAATGTCCAACTTGATCCGGCAAAGGATAGATCAAATGTAAGCCGTGTCAATGGGACCCCGAGATCACGTAGGGTTATGAAAAATGTGTTACTGAACATCAATCAAGTAGATATATGGAGAGCAAAGATGAGGGATGCGGATGGATTTACATTTTATTGTAAAAAGAATCATCATTCTTCCAGAATTGATTATGTTCTGGTAAATAGGGAGAATATAGGGAATAATATTAATATATCTGTATACCCTTGTCATCTATCTGACCAATCACCCTTAGTATTTGTGTATTTTACCAGGATAATCTCTCAACAAGTCAGATGGACCCTAAATAGGTCAATGCTATTGGTCCTTGAAATAATCCAGGCAATTAAAAAATCCTCTCAAGAATTTTTCCTTTTTAATCTTGGTTCCACTACAGTAGAAGTGGTCTGGGATGCCTATAAGGCAAATCTAAGGGGGCATTTACGGAGACTAATAAGTTCAAGGAATAAGATCAATGCTTTAGAACTTCAGGCATTGGAGGGGGGAATTCCCTCTTATGAAGAGGAAAGAAATCATATCATCCAGGGTGATCCCAGAGAAGTGGATGAGATAGAGGGAAAACCTGAGGAGGCAAGAAGAGATCTACGGTCATATTTGGACCAGAAATGTAAGGCTCAGTAGAAGGTTTGCAATATGGAGACGCTTGAATATGCGGAAAGAGCTGGTGCCTTACTGGCATGGAAGGCAAGAGTAGACAGGGCTAAAAACACCATTAGCCCGCTTATAATCGATAATGCCGGAACTAAATCCAGTGAGCCAGCAGCTATGCAGAATTTTCTCCTTTCCCGGTTTGCGAACCTTTATAAGGAGGATATTGATCCCTCTTTAGACACTATAGGTCAGTGGTTGAAAGGTAAACCTATGCCAGTCATCACGGAGTCAACCAGAGATCTCTTAGACTCTCCTATCACAATGGAGGAGATTAGGGAGCAAATAAAAAGGGCAAAAACTAAGAAGGCTGCGGGTCCTGATGCCCTCCCTTGTGAAATTTATAAAATCTTGCGCGACGATCTTCTACCGGTACTCCACATTTTATTCACAATGATATACAGCCCAGCAGGGAAGATCCCTAGCTCGTGGAAGGAGGCTACTATAGTTTTGTTATTGAAGCCAGGGAAAGACCCTCTCTTACCTGACTCTTATCGCCCAATCTCCCTGCTGAACGCTGATTATTAGATCTTCATGAGCATTTTAGCAGGGAGTCAAGCGGGAGGGAGCACCGCGGACATATCCCAGCTGAATTACCTCTGTTGCATCTTGGTAGATGAAGTTCATTGTAATTGCTCGTTCAGTTCAAAATTCATAAAGTTCAAGGCCAGTGCCATTATTCTTCTCACCCTTTTTTTGAACAGCTTGGCTTTTATTGACTCTTGGCTGAGTAGTTAAGAACACAGAATCGTGTATTTCTGTGTTATAATGTTATTTGCTATTTCACAACACTGCAGGAGTAACGAATATTCTCTGCCTTTCCACTGTTCCATACACATAACAGAGATGGCAAATAACTCGAAAGTACTAGTTCAACATTTGCCTCGATGCACAGCGTTTCTCTGCTCATGCGCTGTGTTTTCCATATGAAGCGCTAACGTGACAATCTTTAGCGCATGCGCATAGGAGTAGTGTTCCTTACCGAGAGCCGCTCCACGCATGCGCGAGTAAATAGCGTATAGTGCACTGTTCTAAACAGCGGAATACAGGCGAATACAGGCAATTCCCCGGCCTACTTAGGACAGCAAGGACCCGTGACGCTCCGGTCTTTGAACAAATGAGCAACATTATTTAAAAGAGAGTCGGCCTGCCAGTCGGTACCTCCCGGGACTTGCTCTCGAAGGTGACGAGGTACCGACGGATAGGTAAGGCCACTGCTAACTCTTGTTTTTGGCTCTTGTTTTTCTGTAACTATAGAGGGGTAAACTTTATCTAGCATAGCGTTATACCCATAAGAACAAGCTCATTTCATATGCTTACACTGGGTGTGTGTTTATTGACCGCAGAAACTGCCTAGTCAGTACTATTCCCTTTATAAGCCTTATAAACTTTGCTGCATATTGTTTCATAACGTAAAGGAACCTTTGAGGCAGCGCCCCTGGTCACAGAGTTGGGTGGTGTCTTAGGTCTCTTCATTTTTCGAATGTGTCTCATCAGGAGTTTTTTTAAGACACCCATGTCAAATTGAATGAATGTATATATTGACATAGAGAAGTGTACTGTTCCTTTGACACTTATACACATTTCCCCCGCAGAGCGGGGCCTCCCTCCAGAGCAGTTCGCCAGGTAGAGGTGAGGCAGCAATATCCTACTGTTGAGGGTAAGTCCTTGATACTTCAAATTGCTCTTATAAGTATGACACTTGTGATTTACTGACAAGTGTTCCCATAATGATCAATTTTCACAGTAGTTTTCAAGTGTGTCTCTTCTCCCTCCCACAATGTGTTTATTGTTTACAGATACCTGGGTATGACCTGACTGAAAAGACAAGCAGGAATACCGGTTCTGTATATATTTTCTTTATTATTCTATGTTTATTTGTACACCAAACAGTGCAGCAGCATCATCACTAATGCAATCTGGTCCTGAAGAAAGCCATTGATACATGAGTAGTGATCTAGAGGCTGAAACATGTTGACCACCGAGTGACAGTGGTTCTAAATCCATACCACTGTGCTGTTACCTTTCTTTTAATCCTGTCAAGTACAACACACTATTAAAGCATTGCTCTGTGATTGCACCTAGGCAGTTTTAACTTCACCACTTAGTGTATATATCTTTTCACAGCGCTGCACACCTCACTACACACTCCTGCTCCATTGGGAATAACATCCTAGTCCTCAATAGTGAAAACATCTCTGAGCTACTTCCCTAAATCCATCAGAAGTAGCAGCTCCCAATGCAGACCAGGTCTGTACATTGGTAAGGATAACCCCAATGATGAAGCATTTCACCTTCGGGTGAGTGAGGGATCTTATCCTTAAGGGATGTCTTGCCTTCCTTTTTGTTTCTATTAATTCTTCACTTGTGGGTATTTGGAGTGACACACCTATTGTGCCTTTGACATTTCTTTAGACTATAGGTATATATTGTATTGGTATTTGTATTAGGGAACATACCTAGTAGTCTATAAACTTCCCTTCTTGACCCCCAATCTACGGTAGTGTGATCAAATTTGTAGGTTGACAGAGAGTGTGAGGTATATGTTCAGTTCAAGGGCAGTTCTTGTGTAGGAGAGATAGTGTATCGGCATTGTTCCATTGTTCCAATGTGATTAGCTTTACATGCGGGTGTGTGATTCAGAGTATGTGAGCTTGTGAGACAGGTTAAATCTCATGCAAGGTATGGTAGGAATAGGTAGATGTGATAAGGGTATAGCAAGCTAGACAACTTTTGATTATGGCAGGAGATGAGAGCTATAATCTGTGGCACTATTGTGATAGGTGACTGTTACAGGGCAGTTTCAATGTTAGAGGATAGTTGTTCATTTTCATTAATCAATGGGGGTATGGAGCATGTAAGTCAAGTCATATGTGGATGTGACAGGGCCACAGTGATACAAGGTTAAACTTGTCATATTTACAAAAAATGGATAAGTGTATGTACAGGGTTTACACCAGTAGTGTAATTTAGGGTGCTGAACAGTGAAATGTGAGGTGCTGTATAGTTGATGTATATTGTGTATGCATCTGTTTTAGAAATGACAATCAGTAGAACTTAAGTAGAGTAAGGTGGGTGTGTGGTAATATGTGAACGACCGAGGACATATTTATTGAGCAATGTAAGTGTCTTGTGGAGAGATGTGGTGAAGTGCTAAGCGTGCATTTCAGAGTGGGCTGTGATGCTGTGATATGAGTGCAGTCCAAGACATTACTGAGGGGGTAACTGGTGGTGAGAGTGGTTGATTTGACAGTTTGCTGAGGAAGTAATGAATACATTGTGTGCATGTTAGGTATACGAGAGGTGTTGTGGACATAGTGATGAAGAGTGGCGTTGTGCATGTAGGTGTGGATGTGAGAGGGGCAGCATCAGTCTGAGTTTGTAACAGTTGTGTTTGAACAGTTTGAGTACTAGGCTGTAGCTCGTGGGGCAGACATGCTTTTCTTTCAAGCTGCACTAGAAGAGGCTTATAATGTGCTTGTGTTTATGATAGCTTTGAAATATGATCATCTACTTTCAAGTGGATATGAGAGGGGTCATACCTGCACAAGTAGAGTTCATACAGGCCACGAGGTAATGTTGATATGTACCTATGTGTTGAATATGTGTATGTCAGTAGTCAAAAACAGCTGGCAGAATAAATATGAGCATGTGTAATGTGTTGTCTGCAGCCTACTGTCTGCCAATGGATGTTCATGACCGATTGTTTTAATGGCCACTTTGAGTACACTGTCATATGCAAGACCTATTGCCATCAAAGGACAAATTGGCTCCACCTAGCCTTCCCTTGCCTGAGTTATGTGTGGGCATATATCATGAGTCAACCTTTGTAAGGGGTTGTAGCCAGTTATTGATCAATCATGCCCTTGGATACTGACCTGTGATGGATGTGGTGATTGTTAATATTGCATTGTCATGATTCTGGAACATTGGATGGCAGTCCATTCCTTAGGAGGATCAATTCCCCTCAATTGAATAGTCAATGATGTGTGTTGTTGTGCCACCTGGGGTCAGATTATACAAAAAATGCATCCCCACACTTCCCAGTAGACTTCAAACGCATGGGTATTAGTGGCATTCTGACTTGAAATGTCTAAGGCATGGGGACACAAAGGGAGATGGACTCATTGTGATGATGTCTCGGTTTGTGCTGATACAAACACATTGCACTGTAAGCAAACACAGATGTGACACTGGAACAGGACACCCTATGCCATAAGTGTTTGCATTCTCAACAGTTTTGAACCTCTAATCTGGTTTGGCAATGGTAGCCCTTGTGTGTGTCCATGAGGGCTTTCATTGTGCCCATTGAATACTGCCCTAGAGCCTGGTGGCAATATGTCCTTGTTGAAGATATACTTGACGTTTTCATTGATTTGGAGACTGTGTTTTAGTGGCAATTGTGAACAAAGCAAACTTCATTCTGCATATACATTTCTTCCACACAAGATGCACCCATGACCCCAGACTTGAGGAATGGTTATGTAAATTGTGCTGGAAAGCCACAGATTGAGCCACCCCACAGCATCCTCACCTATGCTGGCAGCTTATCTTACACAACAGGCTGTGCACTGTTTCCTCCAACACAGTTGGTGGATCCTACATCCTGAGACTCGTGCATACTCCTACTACTCTGCAGAACACATTCTGCACATTCAAAATACGAGCATTATTTTGCAGCACACACTACAGCCCGAGGAGCTAGATGCTGAATTGCTGCAAATGACATTCTTCAAAGATGACCGTGTACACATACAGATTGCGTGTTGTGTGCAGCACACCCAGTCCACACTTGGTGACTGTATCCTACATTGTTTTTGGTTTATGCTTCTTTCAAATTCAAAATGGATTTTGTTTACAAATATTTCCATTGAAACTGTGATACAACCACTTCTGTATTGTTGTAGTTGAAGGCACTGAAATCAGTACTGAGTGTCTGGGTCTGTAGACTACAGTGTTGCCTTGGCCAATATCCTCTGGTCTTCACTGTAGACAGAGGCATCACAATGTCATACTATTGTGAATACATTGTAGTTCTGTTGCCCTGCGATGTTTCAGTGAGTGCTGTGGTGGACTCATGCTTTCACTTTGTGATACATACATAAGTGTGGTTATGGCAATTCATGTCCCACCACCAAATGTATGTTTTTCCTAGTACTTACTGGACTAAGTGTACCTACCTGATAATGACATTCCCTCATTGGACATACACGGCATGCAATGCACCCATGTTCGGATTGGGATCACAATGGTGCTCAGGCACTCTGAAAGTAATTGACACACAATCAGTGATCATCTATTTTATTGTGGCTCTGTGCTTTTACCTGTCAAGGGGTTTCATAAAGGCACACTGCTACTGATCAAGAGGGTGGTGTGTAGGTTAGACTGTCCAATTGAGACTTGCCTCCTGCAAGGCCCCTACATACAACGCAACCTCCCTGCACCTGCCATGACCTGAAAGTGATGAGCGTGTGGGATAGATGATACTGCCTCTCTCAAGGCACGTTGGGCAGTGCACCAAGGTGAGCATGCTTCAAAGGCTAAACAACAACCTCAATTTATAGTACAGCTGGCACCACATTGCTGTGGCCTGGTGGGTACTGTGGAAGTGAGTCAGTCTCTTGGTATGATTTACCAAATCCAAAAAGCGTGGCTCACAGGTGACTCTGGTGCACCAGCTCATCGACCAATGCCCAATTGCCAGCAAAGCCAATCCAGACCTATGCAGAACACTTTCCGATCGAACTCAACACCCATAGGGCTCTAGGTGTTTCGGCTCCGCATTGGGTGTATCAACCCAGGCGGAGACTGCTTCCCCAGCAATTGTGAATCATTATTTAATGATTGGTGAATGAGAAGATCCAGTGGACCTTAATAAGGATCGTAAACTTAGTGTGATAATACAAAGTGAAATTTCAGGTTGCAGAATGAAAATCGTATTCCATGCTCTTAATTTTAGGAGGAATATATGAAGTATGTATGCAGGTGTTGTAGTTTCAGTATTTGATGTTGGGAAATCCTTTTCAGGACCTATAACAAAACTCCAGATGCAACTTTACCACCATAGCTGGTACAACTCATCTTTAGTCATGTTTCAGAGGAACAATTTTGAATATTAATTTGAGTTGGTAGTGCTAGTGCTTAATGGATTCCAGCACCTGGGTACAGGTCCTTATTAATGAGCATTCACATGTTTTTACTATCTACTTCGAGGTTGGGTGCAGCTACAATGGCTTTCCATTCCCTTGAAATGAATAAAGAAAGTACAAGAGGCAATCATGTGTTCAGTTAGGGAGTGACTGTATGCAATGCCGGACTGGCCATACTAGGCATCAGGCATTTCCTCGATAGGCTGTAAGGGTGGGAGGCTGGGCCGGTTTTGTTACTGAGGGGTCATTTGTGTAGCAGTGTGGTAGTTTGGAAAGCATCTGCTGTAGAATTCCTCGCATATCCATTAGTTTTCAGGCAAAAATAATAGTGTCAAGATAAGTCTGATGATTAATATGGCTGCTGGAGATATATTGGAGTTTGGTCTAGCAGCATTTTGACTCATCTAAGGTAGCACAGAGGTTTAACATGCTTGCTGTAAAGTAGGTGAACCATGCAGAACACAGAACAGTATTTTATGTGCCTAGCTTAGAGGGTCATTGCTTTTGTCAAGGAGACCGTTTTGCTACTGTACAGTTCATAAGATACAATCATAATCTAGCACAGTGAGCTATGAAGAGCCGTCAAAGAGCTGCATGCAAACTACATGGTGCAGGTTAAAAAGATATGCCCCCCCCCCAACTCGCTCAAGTCTTTCATTATCCTAATGTTGCTAAAAAGGGTTTGTTTGGGTAGAAATAAATACTTATTAGTAAAGCCAAACCCTAACCACTTTGTTAGGTTCTGCATCCTGAGGTTGTGCTTCTCTGGGGCAAGCATTCTTAAAAAATGCCTACCAGTATGGATAACATTGCCTAGACCTTTTAGACCTCTTTGTCTTATGTAATATTTTATATACATTTACACATGTATGATTCATTCTCTCTGTATTTTTGAGTGATTGAAATGCTCCGACACCCTACACTGGTAAGAGAGGCGCTTTAAAACAAAAGAAATACATGTGAGCGAAGGACCATGGAGAGAATGAGAGGCTCTATTCTAGGGTGATTGTGAGGGAATTACTGAAGGGCCCCAACAAATACTGTTGAATCCTGGTGCACTGTAAGGTAATCATTTACTATGCTTTAAAAGCTAACACAATAGAATATAACATGAAATATGTGTTGTAGAACGGGCAATTTCTGCCCACATTTTCTTGGCGAGAGAACCCCCTCAGACCATGCTTGTAGTGGTCAGGCTGCACTCTTTGTACAGGGCTGATGTGACAAAATTTGCCAGAGCTGCTTTGGGTTAGCAGTCTGGCCCTGACTGATGACATTAAATAGAAAGCTATTGCTGGATGCAACAATCTGCAAAAAGAATAGCAAATTAATTCAAGAGATGTGCACAGCAAACTCAATGGAAACATACTATTTAGAAAGCAATTGCAAATCATGAGACCATATAGCATTTCTGTGTTTAGGGGTTAATTGACTTCTTTAGGAATCACCATGCTGTACATTATTGTTGATATATGGCTAAGTTTGGAGGATTGGTTAGTGTGTGAAGAAATCTCAAATGTGTGTGCCATATGCACAAAAGTACACTTGATTGTAAATATTTATGATAGAATATACATTTTTCAGCTGACAAAAATCTACAATGGGATTCCTGGTAGGTGTAAACAGTTTTACGAGTGTGGACATCTCACAAAAGATTTTAGATAAACCTGCACTCATCAATGCTTCTCAAGTGGTAGGACATGGCTACTGATAGGTGGTAGTTGCCTGACATGCTTGTTGTACCACATGAATATTTTTTTGCTGGTCCACAAGATAATGTCTTCTCACATATGCTACACCTCACCAATTTATCTGTGGTCTTTGATTTACCAGATATAATAGTGATAAAATCCCAAGCTATGCTTTGTTTCTTCATTGGTAGTTCTTCATCAGAAAACTGTTCATGTGCAGCGGTGTCCTCTTGCTCTTCAACAACTTCAACCAGTTGGAGGTCTTCCTCTGGCTCTTCTGATGCCATTTTATTTTGTAAAAAAAAGTAAACAAAAAAAAACCCAGCTCAATTTTAAAAATCATTTTGGGGCAGCTCATATAATAAACTAGCTAGTACCTGGAAAGTTCAAGAAGGGAGACATGGACGTGTCCTTCCTTTCATAAAGGAAACTGTGTAAACCAATGATATTTCTTTATTTGGTAGTCAAGTGCTATTCGTGAGTACCAATGTTGCCGGGGCTTCCATCGTCACCACAAAAACTGAAAGTTATTTTTTGAAACTTTTGTTTTTGACAATTGCGTAGAGAAAATAAATGTAAACTAATATGTTACTAAACAGCTAGTCGCAAACCTTTTTGAAAATATGTCTAAGAAGAAAGGAAGTTGCCGATTGGTATTGGACTCTGTTGGATTCTGAAGATAAGAAGTTAAAATCCCTGTATGAGATCTGGGAAGGAGTAATTCAGATGACGGAGCCACAGAAAACTTGGTATTCAAGACTACCGACGTCATAGCGACCTCCTGTGTCGCTGCAAACAAGGAAAATACATTAGTTTATTATACAAATGAATTCAAAGGGGACAGTTAGATTAATAACTTACTAAACAGCTAGACTCAATCTTTATGTAAAATATGTCTACATATGTGGTTCACACTTTGTATTCGCAGTGTGCCCTCAGCGATCGCGACATCATTGTGAAAACCAAAAATATCTTGAAATAAGATGATTAATGTACTTTTTAAATAAATGGATGGCAAACACAACAATAAGTGGTTCACCATGCATATGTAATGTTCAATATCTAATTACAAAAAAAAGAGAAAAGTTATGTAAGTACAACAAAAAAATACAAAGGTAATTTGGACATTAAAGTTAATTATTAACATCTTATAAACCTTAGAAAATCACTTAAAAAACAAAGGTTATAGGGACGCTATAGTTAAGAATGAGAATTAAGAAAAAAGTACACATTCCCTGAAGAAAACAAAGTTTACAGAGACGCTATAGTTAGAAAATAGAATTTCAAAAACCTTATAAATTCACTGAAAAAAACTAAAAGCTACAGGGACGTTATAGTTATGAAATAGAATTTAAACAAAAAACCTTATAGAGTCCCTAAAAAAAATCATAGCTTACAGGGACATTATAGTATAAAGTAAAATGTAAAGAACCTTAGAAATGCACTGAAAAAAACAAAAGTTACAGAGATGTTATAGCTAGGATATAGAATTAAAAACACCTTATAAATTCACTGAAAAAAAATAAAGGTTATGGAGACATTATAGTTAGGAAAATAATATGAGAAAAACCTCAGAAAATCACTGAAAAAAATAAAGGTTACAGGGACTGTTAGACCCGGCACCATCGACATGGGTCTCCCTTCCATATTTTTGTTGTAGCCTCCCATGTTTTTCCTATGTTTTTGCTGGTCTAGATGGTTTGGGCACTTTGCCACTGCTATTCAGTGCCAAAGTGCAAGTGCTCCCTATTGTAAATTGTTGTAATGGATTAGTGACTCCATGATTGGTTATTTGATTTACATGGCAGACCCTAGTACAGGGCACCATGTGTGCCCAGGGCCTATAAATCAAACGATGGTGGTGGGCTTACAGCACCGATTGTACCACCCACAGAAGCAGCTCATAAAATGTGGCTCTGGCCTGCCATTGTAGAGCCTGTGTGCAGGTTGGGACTGCCATGTCAATTTGGCAAGTGCACCCACTTGCCAGTCTCTAAACCTTCCCTTTTATACATGTTAGTTACCCCTAAGGTAGTCCCTAGGTACCCCCATGGGCAGAGTGTATTGTATGTTAAAGGTAGGACATGCCCTTATGTGTGTGGCATGTCCTGATAGTGAATTACAGTCAATTTCATTTTTCACTATTGCAAGGCTACCTGTTCCCATGGGCCGGAATGGGCAGTTTGATTATAACATCCTATAATCCTAACTGACTCAGGGAACTAGGTAGAAATGCAAGTTTAGTATGCCCAAACTCAAAATGTTAAAATACATCTTTTAGTGAAAGTGGTTTTTACATTCTGTGTTTGAAAATACATCTTTTAGAAAGTAGGTATTTTCTTGCCTAACCATCCAGCATGCCTCTGTTAAGTTTTTGTATTCCATGTCTGGTTTGTGAGTGACAGGGGGCTGGAGAGGGCCTTGGCTCAAGCAGTCAGATCGGTCAGGGCTGGGCTGAATAGGACCTGCATCGAATAGAGAGTGGGGGGTAGAGATTTACTTTCACTGACCTGAGCCCTTAAAGAATAGAAAGTAGGGGGAGGAGATTTCGTTTCAGCTACCTGGGCAAGGTGTGCTTTCAACAATACTATCTCCTCCTCCTGCCAGGAAGCTGCCCAGAACTGGGTTTGGCTGGGCAAAGGCACCCTCTGCCTTCAGAGGACAAAGGATTTACTGGTATAAATATTGCTGCCCAGATCCCAGAACTTTAGATCACTTCTGGAAATCAATACAAACCTTTTCCAAGGAGAAAAACCAAGAAAGCTGAAGGAGGAGACTGCCCCAGTGCTATGTGCTATTTCTGGAGTTGGCCTGCAGTGGTTACTTTATTTGCCAAGGAAAGGGAAAAGGAATGTTGTCAACTTTTCATAATCTTGAAGAAGAATCTCCAAGGGCTTGGAGTGTGCTTGCCTCGTGTCTGCAATCTAAGGGATACAAAGGTTCACCACCAGCTCCCCTGAAGTCCCTTGCTGGGAGTTCTACCTGCAGCGAACTGCCTACTTTTGTTTGGGCCCTCAGTGAAGACTGCGTGTCGCTGGGAGCTGAAAGCGCGGTGCAACGAGGAGAAGCGTGTCGCCACCACAGCAGTTGCCATTGCATTTCCGAAGAAGCATGCCGCTGCCGCAGCTATTCGCCGTTGCATCACCAATGAAGCGCGTCGCTTGACCGCAGAAGTGTGTCACCGCCGCAGAGGTTGCCGTTGCATCACCAGAGAAGCATGTTGCAGAGCCTGTTGCGGCTCAGAAGTAACCGAGTTCACCGCACGGCCGTCGGGCGTGAACGCATAGCGTCCATTATTGTTGCATCGCATCTAAGATGCCATTTAGTCGCATTGCACGGATCGTCGCATTGCATAGAGGCTCTATCTTGTCGCATCATCACCGGGCCGCAGTAAGAAACAACGCATCAACTTCTCACACAGTAAGGAAGCAATGCCTCGCCTCCCAAACACAGCAATAAGGAACCAACGCATCCACTCCCCTGAGTGTAAGGAACGGTGCATCAACTTCCCTGCTACCCTTTTGTTTGCATTGCGTGATGCATCTAAGGTACTTTGAGAGTAACGTGTTGTGTTTACCATCTACATTGAACTAAGCTATTTACCATTTTAAAGACTTATTTCTGATTACAGTATTGTGGATTTTTTTTGTTTGCTCTTGTGTTAAATCTAGTAAAGATTACTTATTTTTCTAAACTGGTGTAGTGTCCATTTGTAGTATTTTCACTGTATTACTGTATGCATTCTTAAATGCTTTACACACTGCCTCTGAATAAGCCTGTCTGCTCATGCCAAGCTACCAAGGCGGTGAGCAGGAGTTATCTAGGAGTGTATCCTCCTTCTCCTGACTAGAAGCAAGGGTCCCTATTTGGACAAAGGTGCCTACCTCTGCCAACTAGAGACAACCAATTCTAACAGGGACATTTTAGTTAGCTGACATGTCACTTGTACAAAACCAGAGCAATTCAGCAGTTATAGTTACCTGAGCTAATTATAACTCACACCCCCACATTGTGCTGCTTATGACCTCACATATTACATCACTCATGACATGGCCAGTGACATCACTAATGACATCACTGAAGAGATTTCAAATACTATTGAAAATTCCGGTAAAAAATAGTAGTCTGCTCCCACTCTTAAACATTACTCTAAAAGAGAAGATTTGAAACTTTTTGGTGAATACACTCTTGTGATAGAATATGAAAAAATATGTTATATGTATGAATATATTATTTTTCATGCATGTGATGAATTATTTTCAATTTACAAGAAACTTTAGTACTTTCTTTGTGGAAAAGTCGTATTATGTAATTGTAAATACTTAGGAGGCTGTATGAATTCACGTTGTTTCGAAACAAAGTTTTTTAATTGAAGATCCATATCTGTGCAATTTCTTATTTTCGAATAACTTAAAATATAGCTGATGTGATAAAAAGGTGGTTCTAATTTAAACTAAAATGCTAATGCTGCTCCAAAATCTAGATTAAATGCTTTCTCTGCCACTCATCATTTAGCAAGCACTGACACCACATTTCGTCTCAGTCAGAGGTACTGTGAAAAAGTGTATTATTTTAATCTGCCTCCCACACTCTGTTCTGCAGTCTACATTTTATCTTTATCTCATATTGTAGCACTTTTCGGTGCAATCATAATAATGAAGCTATGTTGCTTGACAACAAATTTGAGCATACAGAGCATCAGCATAAAACATTAAGCGATGATATGGCTGTTTAAGCAGTTATGACACAATTATGGGAACCCTTGCTTGTGTATATACTCAAATAATATTGAAACCAGCTCTTCGTCAATCATAGAAATGTAGTGTAAGCTGTCACCTTGGGTGGTATCATGGAGAACAATTAGGAATAGTGCAGAAAGAATGCAAGGTTTAAAACATAGATTAGCTGACACACAAAACGCACATGATAATCTGAGATAAGGACATAAACAAGCAGAAAAGCACTAAATAAACTTCATTGAATTATCTTCAATTCATACTGACCAGCGTGTTTAGCATAGCATGTTGCTAAATTCATTATAACGTGTGCATGTGCCCCACTTTCAGATCTAGCATTGAGTTTGAAGCCTTCTATATGGTGTTTATATATTCTTAAAAGTATGCCTAGTTGACCTTTGTGTTAAGAAAATATGACCTGGTTGCTGCAGGGCTCATCACAGCAGTTAAAATTACATTGGATTTAAGGACCACTTGTACGTATTTTTTTTTGTGGTTGTAAATGGCCCAATTCACATAAAGCATTTTTCTATGTACAAAACCATATTTTGCAACTCAAAAACCTATTTCCAAATCGCAAATTGCTATCTACCTCATGGTAGGTCTGTTAATGGACCACTGGGTTTCATACACTTGAAATTGCGATCTCTTAGCTGCAATTCATATGGATTCACAATTAGGAACTCGCAATTTCAAACCGTACCCAATGGTAATTGGCTAAAATTCCAGGCTTAAAAATTGGATGTACGTTGTCACAATGCATGCTTTTACCACGCATGCTGTTACAACGCAAGTTTTACAACGCAAGCCTTTACAACGCATTGCTTTGGGGGGTGCTGGATAGTGAATAGTTTAATTTACTATTCCAACTCCAGTCCCCGTGGATAGTAGGGAAGGTGTTGGATAGTAAATTAAAACTATTCCCTATCCTAGAGCGCCCCCCAGTGCAATGCGTTGTAATGGTTTTCGTTGTAAAACCTGCGTTGTAAAAGCACTGCGTGGTAAAAGTTGCGTGGTAAAGGATGTTTCCCTTAAAAATTATATGATAAGCTGTGTCTTACTCATAGACCAGTTGTGAGTTACTCATGCATTTCCAGGAGTAACTCATTTTTATTAATGGGCTTAGTGACAAGCAATACAGCAAAGCAATTTTTTGTTTGCGTGAAAAGGTGAGAGTAAAATGAATCATATCTACTATAATATGCCGCATGTCTGCTGTCTTCGATGGCTAGCGCATTGTGCGCTGCCTAGTACCAATGCAAGCATCTTGCTCCATGCTCTAAGGGTGCCTGTGTTATGGCAGAATTGTGTATGTTCAAGAAGAAATACCTTCCTGTACAAAAACAATCCTTAAAGGCATATTTTTATGTCTGCACGTGCTGCAGAATGCAACAAGCGAGAAAAAGGAAACAACAATGATAAATGAAGATATTTCTCTTTGTTAAATCTCTGTCGGATAGGCACACCATTTCAGCGCAAACCCAGGTTTATAAGTTCCAGAATGCATGGATGGAGGCAAGAGAACGCCTATGCTCTACCCATGTCATTCCCTCCCAAAGCAAAGTAATGCAAGACAGCATTGCACTGCATTGTGTTACCTTGTACTTACTACACCACACAAAGCCACAGAAATGGACTTTGTGTGGTTTAGTGTTTAGTAAATACCAAAATGGATTTTGCCTTTGGGCTTCGCCACAAAAGTGATGCAACCCTGACACAAAATTGTAGTGAGCCTGGTTCACAAACCATTTTTTTCTATACCAAAACATGCCTTAGAGACACAATTTATTCAAACCCCTGCAAAGTCTAAAGATTTTGGTGGGATGTCGCAATCAGTCAGTCCTTAATTCATCCACTCATTAAATAAAGAATGTAAAGAAAACAGATAAGCATGATAAATGTCCTAGTGTCTGAACCTAGCTCTATTAGTTTGGATCAATCTTAAAAATGATATCAGTAGAGACAGAGTGACAGATATTTTCTCCTGTCAGTTCAACCCACATATACAAATAACCGTTTTTAAAAGTATAATTTCACATTTGTTAGTCACAAAATCAAGGTTGAGCGCTATAAAGCTAAAATTTGTAAAAGTCACTGTGAATGTGCCACTTTACAAAATGATTCTACAAAATTGTAGAACCATTCACTTGTTTATCCTCTGGGGTTATCATGTAGAAAGCCATTTTGTGGTTGGCACATGAGTCTCACACACTGTGGGTCACAAAATAATATAGATTTTGGGGGATATTCTCAAAATTAGATTAACGCAACTCTTCTTATCGCAGTCTATCACAGGAAAATAATGCTGTGTTAACGTAGTATTCACATCATGGTGATACCATGTGATAGGCCCACGATAACGCATCAAATGTCCGCAATAAAGTCAATGCGACACCGCAAAAATGCGAAACACAAACGCAAAAAAATTGTGATGAGGCCAATCGCGATACAAAAATCTGCAAAAACCAGAAACAGGTCTGCAATTCAAACACATAGGGCAGAAAAATCACCTTAAAAGTAGAATAAAATCATACAAACAAAAGCCAAACTACAGCGAAACACAATGGATGTTGCCAGAGCAAGTACAGAGGACAACCAGAACCCTACAAGCCCCCCGAAAGACCTACCAGGGACCTCTGGGTCAGTGAAGGGCAAGGAGAAGAGTAGGAAGAAGCGGTTTAGTCTGCAGGAAAACAAGATCCTGATAATGGAGGTGGTAGAGCACAATCAACAACTGTTCGGTACCTCCACTGTGTTATTGGCAACAACAAATTTAATCTGACAGTCCATTGTGGACAAGGTGAATTCAGTCGGAGTACGGAAGAGGACAATGGAAGAGGTCAAGATGTGCTGGAAAGATGTGAAGCGCAAAACCGAGCAGAAACTCGCCAATACCTGGAAGGCAGCAATGCAGACTGGAGGTGGGAGTCCTGTGCCACAGGAGGAGCTGGACGATATCGAGGAAATGGTGTCCAAAGTAAACAGTGGGGAGACAGTGGCAGGAGTTGGGGTACTGGACACTGCTCAACATAACCGGACACAACAGCACCAGGGGGAGTAAAGAGCAGGGACTGAGGGGACTGGGGGAGATGGGCAGAATGGCACACATGCACAATTAAGTTGAGTAAATCTGCGGACAAACCATGCCCCAGCCCTCAACTCCCACCAAGAGACCAATGTACCCAAGTATGCAACATCTCAGCACTGTATAAGCACAGAAGTCAAAGGCACACCGCATGAAAGGGATGAGGGAAAGAAAAATCAGACCTGCAGGGGCGACTCCCCCAAAATGCAGCATACACACATAACATGCAGAGCACATCAACATTGACAACAATGTGGTACAAACCGCAACACGTCCACAACAGAACACAGGACACAACTGGTGCTGCATGCATGTAGAAACTGGCCAATCACATTTGGCATTGCAGGCAAATGTGAGTTGATAATGTACATTCTCAAACACACATCTGTGATGTTGACGAAATGTCCACTGTCCTGCACCAACTAGGCAGCTCCTCCCAAAAAGCCACAGTGTACACACTCATGCAGTCTGTATGTAAACATGTACAATGCGACAACATACATGTGAACACATTTTTAAACTGCATCTCCCCTTCACATTGCAGAGGGAGAATCAACACCTCCTGCAGAGTAGTCCAAACCTCTCTTCTCTGATGACAAAGAGGACCACCACACCTTCGAATCTGATGCCCTCCAACAGCTTGTGGAGATCCTCCGCAGCCCACCTCCAGGGGCATGGCAGACTGGCTGCTATGAGGAGACCCCACTCCCTGCACAGACCACACAGCAGGCAGCACCAACCACCACAGCTGCCTCCCAGGACCCTCATGAAGCACACATGGCCTTCCAATGCTGTGTGTTGGAGTGCCAGGAGAATCAGTCTGAACAAGTGCAGGTGGGCATCGACCGCATGGCAGCCAAACTAGATGCCATATGTGGGAGTCCAAGTCCCATCACGGACCACTCACAGTCCCCACCATGCTCTCCAATTGACCATGGCTGACATTGCTGGAGCCCTGATTCAGAGACTAGAACTACTGTTGAGTCAGAGTGGCTCTAGCGATGTCACACAGGAGTTGGGACACATTCAGAGGTTAATGGAGACCATGGAGTGGACGCAAGCAAAAAGAGCGGCTGCCACAGATGCACACCAGCGAGAGGTAGCTGGGTTCCTCAATGACCTCAAGACCATCCTCATGGCTTTGCTGCCACAAGGCTTGGTGCTGATGCATGCTTCTGCTACCACTCCATCCACATCTCTGCCCCCTGAAGTGTCAGTGCCACACAGTGCAGGAGACAGAACTCCACCACCCACACATGTGGCACATGAACCAGCAGTGGACGAAGATGCGGATGCACCTGCCTTCATGGTATAAAGGACGCAGTAGCACTCTTCTCCGCCATATGGCCGGTTTCTGCTTGGTTCTGCCATCCGCATGATCACCTTCCACTGTCCCCCGATATCCTCTGCGACACTCATCTTGGACCTCGAAATGAACTGCAATATTCTGTTTGATCGCCAATGACACAGCAATCAGACTGCAGACTGAACTCTTACCCTTCCTTTGTACTTGTCATTCCCTGAAGGACTCTGCCTGGCCTTCCATGGGCCAACATGGTAAAGTGGGGTTTGCATGGCCCTCTACTGCTCCAGCTGCACCACTCCACTGAATGTGCATTAAACATTCATAATCACACAGATGTGTCATGTCTATGAAGTGTGGAAGTATGGGTGAAAGTAGGGTCAGTGACTCTCCCTTACGTCCATGTTGCTCATGTCCTTGGGTCACAGGGTGACACAATGCCGAATGCAGTCCGGGTGGCGCCAACACAACAACAGGGACACATGCATTAGTTACTTCCTTGTCCAGCCCAGTACGGAACCACGCCCAGAGCCCTGGAGTCATTGTTCAAACCCTTACGCTGGACTGGCATACACCAGGCCAGCCCACTCCGCTCATGCTCACAGGAGGGAACAACAACACTACATGTCCCAGGTCTTCCCTGTAGTGATATGCTGATCACAGGTTTAGTTGTCAGCATGCCACAGCCACTCCCTCACGGCTGGTATACACCCACACCCCACCCAGTGGCTCCATGCCATGTGTTGCCCTTCAGGTGTGGCTCTGGCCTGGGCTCCCTTTTCTGGTGCAAGCTGTTGTCCGACTTTACATTAGGTCAGAGAAGGTGTTGATTTCCTGCTGCTAATGTGCCTTATTGCCTGTCTTGGGTTCTATCGCCAATCTGGCTGGTTGTTGAGAATGTTGTGGAGTGGTGTTTTTGCAGGGGAACGCCTGCTCTGCATCTCATTAGCGATAGCTGCCGGTGTCATCTGTGGCGATGTTTTTTTTGCTGCTATCGCAGGTAAACTGTTGATATGCGCTGTTAGCACCAGCTTGTGAATGAGGCAGTACATTTATCGCCACTTTGGCTGCGATAAAGTGCTGATAACTTGGATATAAATCCTTGAAAATATGCCCCTTTGACTGCAAAAGTGTTTTTTACATGAACTATACACCTTATGCCATTTGAAAATCCTTTCAAAAGAGGGTTCTACAACTCATCCAAAAATGCAAATAGGACACATAGTTAAAGGGATGTCCTCACCTAATTCAGTCGCAAGAGGTGTCAATGGTTTCTGGCCATAGTTGTAGGTACAAAACATGTAAAGATTATCAACACTCCTAAGAATAGGTACCTCATGTGCAAAATAGAACGTTGTATGTTGGAACTTACCCTTTGAAAAATTTGATAGCCAGCCTTAAGGAAGCAGGCAGTGGCGATCACTGCCTGCACCCTCAACTTATTCAAAAGCAAAAAACATATTTTACCCAATACTTGTTGCTTTAAGGAACACGGGGTGCTTTACACAAAAAGATGTTTCTTTGGGAATTCAAATGCGAGAGTGAATGCTAATCTAAATGTCTTTGTTGGCAGCCAGTCGTAGCGAATCGCAAATAGCAAATTGCCTTTTTTGACTTTCATGAAGCAGAACGTTCTGTGACCTTCTGTGACTGATCATTTTGTGGTGCAATGTGGTTGTACATAGTTTGCATCACAGAATGAGAAGCAGGTCACAAAAGGCAGATTTAAGATATGTACCAAATGATGAGTACATGCCTGATACTACTTCAGCAGCTAAGTCCCTACTGGACAATACTATTCCAAGCTCATACTCAAGAAATATTGGAATGGAAAGAGACAAACCATTTATTATGAAGTCATCTATTTAGTTTCTGTTGAAACCAATTAAACTTTGACAAATGTACAAAGGTTGTGCTGCACAGACCTGTGTGGGCAAATATTTGTTCTCTATTTGACTCTTAGGTTGGCAGACAGATTAAAGCCCAGGTGAGACCCAAATATCGATGATGTACCTTGTGCTGTCTCTGGGTTATTCAAATTGGTAATTTTACAAATTTTGCAGAACTTTTTCTACTGTCTAATATTTCTTGTTTGACAACCTGGTGTGTACTAGTGTATTAGATAGTAGAATTCATATAGTCACAATTTTCAGCACCACACCATCTCCTCTATTTGCTATTTAATGTTATTACACTGTGATATATTAACAGAACCTTTAATTTACATAGAGAGGCTTTTTTGAAAATTTGTTTAGATGTGTTCAGATTTATTGATTAATTCTCACAGGTTAGATATATGCTCTGCATCAGCGCAATGAATTCCCCAGAATCACAGTATTATGCTCTTATAATTAACACTGGTTCTGTATATATCTCAACCGTGTGACAGGAATGCACATATATCATTTTATGATGCATCTGTTAATTCAGCACATATGCTTTGAAAAGATTATAATTTCTGTAGATTCACAAAAATAACTATTTTCACATTTTGATGGGTGATAGAACTTCGTGCAACATACCTTGCACAGGCTCAAGACAGTACATTTATTTTCAAGGGAGATCAAGATTATACTATTGCTTGGCCTGTATCTTTATTTGAGCTCCTCCTACTGAGTAAATCCCTCTTTTTGTGGACTGGGGCTGCTGTTCTTCTCAGCACACTGGGGCACTGCTATTCATTCTATATGATGTGACCGCCGTGAAACATGGTACAACTGGCTAATCCCAAGTTTGCATATATCACTTTCAGGTCTGGCCATAGTATATGCTGCAGGAAAACCACCCATGGCATGGAAAATAGATGTCACCTGTGAACTACAAGATATATTGTACTACCCTCTCGCTTGTGAGGGACAATATAACTTCAGGTCTACATGAGTAGTCTGAGTGCTGCAGATTTTAAATTTGCAGTCAAACCTATCAGACCCTTGACCCGGTCACTCCACTACCGCACGGCCCCCGTGTGCCCGGATTCTGCTGCCGCTGCCTGCTTGGCCCTCTTGCTGCCGCCTCTCCTTAGGTGCCCTCGCTCTCCAGGCTTGCCCAGGCTTGCCCTCGCTCTCCCCCACTCCACTTTCCCACTCTTTCCAACCCCCCCTCTGCTCCCCACCGCTGCTCTTCTGCGCCCCCGCCCCCTTCTCATGTCTCCCGCTCCCCATTCGCCGCCCGCTCCCGCCTCCCAGCTGCTCCTCCCTCCCACTTGGCCATAAATGGCGGGGACCGCGCGGCAGTGAGCTGTGACCCTTGACCCGGTCACTCCACTACCGCACGGCCCCCGTGTGCCCGGATTCTGCTGCCGCTGCCTGCTTGGCCCTCTTGCTGCCGCCTCTCCTTAGGGCCCCTGCTCTCCAGGCTTGCCCTTGCTCTTCAGGCTTGCCCAGGCTTGCCCTCTCTCTCCAGGCTTGCCCAGTCTTGCCCTTGCTCTCCCCCGCTCCGCTTTCCCACTCTTTCCAACCCCCCATCTGCTCCCCGCTGCTGCTCTCCTGCAGCCCCGCCCCCTTCTCCTGTCTCCCGCTCCCCATTCGCCACCCCGCTCCCACCTCCCAGCTGCTCCTCCCTCCCACTTGGCCATAAATGGCGGGGACCGCTTGTACGCGCAGCGGGCGTGCCAAAGGCAAGCCTGTCTACGCCCGTCCATGCCTTGACCGCGCCCAGCGCCAGAACCCCTGGACCCCGCCAGAGCCAGCCAACCCGACTGACCTACGACGCTGCCACCCTCCACGCACTCAACACTGGCCGACATCCAGCCTGCTACCAAGCCACCCCAAAACGCACCCACGAGCCTTCACCTGCCACGCCTGCTACTTCACCTGCACTCGGTCCTGCACCGCGCCAGCCAAAACAGCCGCCAACAACAACCACCTCAAGTGCATCCTGCTCAACATCCGCTCCATCCACAGGCACACCGTCGAACTATGGACCTCCTGGCCAAAACGGCACCAGACGTCGCCTTCTTCACGGAAACCTGGATGAAAGCCTCCTCAGCCCCCGACATCGCCATTGCCATCACGGACGGCTACAAGATTATCCGGAGGGACCGCATTAACCAGACTGGAGGAGGCATCGCCATCGCCCACATAAATACTATCCGCATCACGACCAACACCGACGACACCCTCGCCACCGCAGAGCACCTGCACTTCCAGATTCACACCGACCCCAAGACCACCCTCAGAGGAACCCTCATCTACAGACCCCCGGGACCATGCTAACACTTCAGAGAGGCCATCGCAGACTTCATCAGCCCGCTCGCCCTTGCCTCCCCCGACTACATCCTCCAAGGAGACCTCAACTTCCACCTGGAGAACGACCAGGACAACAACACCACCGCCCTACTAGACAACCTCGCCAACCTCGGATTCAAGCAACTGGTCAACACCCCCACCCACTACGTCGGCCACACGCTCGACCCCGTCTTCTCCTCCAGCAACCACATCTCCTTCAGCCACACCACCGAGCTCCACTGGACCGACCACAGCTGCGTACACTTCAACTTCAGGAAAACAACGACCCACCACCGCCCTCAACAAACCCCCCGAAGATGCTGGAGCAAGATCACCACCGACCGACTCACCACCTCCTTGAGCCTAAACCCTCCCACCAACACCACGGACCCCAACGAAGGAGCCCGCAACCTCACAGAGTGGATCACCGACTGCGCGACACCCTTGCTCCACTGAAAAACCCTCCCAGCAACCTCAACAGCAAGAAAGACGCGTGGTTCACCAACGATCTCAAAGACTCCAAGAAATCCTGCCGTGACCTCGAGAAAGCCTAGCGCCACAACCAGTCAACGGATAACATGACAGCCCTCAAGAACACCACCTGCAAACACCACCAGCTGATCCGCACCACCAAAAGGTCATCCTTCAGAGAACGACTGGACAACGCACCCACAACAGCAAGGAACTCTTCAACGTCGTGAAAGAGCTCTCCAACCCCAACGCCAGCAACAATGACATCACGCCTTCTCAAGACCTGTGCAACTCTCTGGCCACCTTTTTTCACCGTAAGATCGTCGACATACATGACAGCTTCGGCGCTCAGAACTCGTACCCCACCACCGAACCTACACCCCCCACCACCACCCTGTGCACCTGGACTCAGGTCAGCACGGAAGATACCACCCACACGATGAACATCATCCACTCGGGCTCCCCAGCCGATCCCTGCCCCCACCACATCTTCAACAAAGCCGACCCCATCATCGCACCCAAACTTCGGGACATCATCAACAACTCCTTCATATCCGCCACCTTCCCGGAGAGCTGGAAGCACACAGAGATCAGCGCTCTCCTGAAGAAACCCACTGCAGACCCCTCAGACCTCAAGAACTTCCGCCCCATCTCGCTCCTCCCCTTCCCTGCAAAAGTCATCGAGAAAACCGTGAACAAACAGCTGACTGCCTTCCTGGAGACGAACGGCTCCCTCGACCCATCGCAGTCCGGATTCCGAGCGAACCACAGCACCGAGACCGCCCTCATCGCGGCCACCGAGGACACCCGGACCCTGCTGGACAACAGAGAAACCGCCGCCCTCATCCTGCTCGACCTTTCGGCTGCATTTGACGCGGTCTGCCACCGCACCCTGAAATCCCGCCTCCGCCACGCCAGGATCCAAGGAAAGGCCCTGGAATGGATCAGCTCCTTCCTCCGCAACAGAACCCAAAGAGTCCGTCTCCTGCCCTTCCTCGCAGAAGCCCCCAAGATCATCTGCGGCGTACCTCAAGGCTCCTCGCTCAGCCCCACCCTCTTCAACGTCTACATGAGCCCCCTCGCAGCCATCGCACGCAAGCACAACCTCAACATCATCTCCTACGCCGATGATACCCAACTGATCCTCTCCCTCACCAACAACCCCACCTCCACCAGAGCCAGCTTCCAGGACGGAATGAAAGACATCGCAGACTGGATGAAGCTCAGCCGCCTGAAACTGAACTCAGACAAGACAGAAGTCCTCATCCTCGGCCCATCCATCTCCGCCTGGGACGACTCCTGGTGGCCCCCTGCTCTGGGCCCCCCACCCAAGCCCACGGACCATGCACGCAACCTGGGCTTCATCCTTGACTCCTCCCTCACTATGGCCAGGCAAGTTAACGCCTTTACCTCCTCCTGCTTCAACACACTCCGCATGCTCCGTAAGATCTTCCGCTGGATCCCCACTGGAACCAGGAAAATGGTCAGCCAGGCCCGCGTCACCAGCCGTCTGGACTACGGGAACGCCAAACTACAGAAAAGACTCCAGCGCATCCAGAACGCCTTAGCACGACTCGTCTTGGACATCCCTGACACAGCCACATCTCCGCCCACCTGAGGGACCTGCACTGGCTCCCCATCAGCAAGAGGATCACATTCAGACTCCTCAACCACGCACACAAGGCTCTCCACGACTTGGGCCCCGAATACCTCAACAACCGCCTCACGTTCTACACGCCAACCCGCCAGCTCTGCTCCGCCTGCCTCGCCCTTGCCACCGCCCACGGATCCGCAGAACCACCACCGGAGGATGATCCTTCACCTATCTGGCGGCCAAGACCTGGAACACCCTCCCCACCCACCTACGACTCACCAAGGACCATCTCTCCTTCAGGAAGCAACTCAAGACCTGGCTTTTCGAGCAGTAGCGCCCCCCCCCCCCGGCCCCCAGCGCCTTGAGACCCTAGCGGGTGAGTAGCGCGCTCTACAAATACTCTTGATTGATGGAATAACCACAACTGTATTCTATGGTCAAAAATTGTGAACATTTGAAAAATGTGTTTAACTTGAAAATAAATATTAAAATATGTTTATGTTAAATATTACTGTACATTGATTTTATAATTTTACTTTGAATGTAGAACAAAATATTACAAATTATACAAAACAATGACATTAATTTTGAATTTGGTTTTTAATTATTAGAAATATGTTACTTTAAATTACAATTGAAGTTTAAATGAAGTTTAAATTAAAAAATAAGTTCTCATGCAAGGTAAATACATTTATTGTCGATTAACAATTATTAAAAGTGATGTACTTAATGAACTCACATACATTTTATTATGTTTAATACGTACTATTGCATTATTTTTACAATTCAAAATAGGTAATTAAAATAGCTTGCAAATAATTAATAAATATGTACTAATAATATTTTTTTTGCAATTGAAATATGTGTGTGTATAAATGTATAAATATGTGTGTGTGTGTGTGTAGGCATATATGTATATATGTATATGTGTGGGCACACGCACAAACACACACACACACACATATATATATATAGATCTATATATTATCTACTGGCGGTCGCCAGTAGATAGTTATAGTTAGGACCTATTATCCATTGGAATTCCGCAACATTCTATTGGCAATAACTTTGGCGTCTATTGATGAATCTTCTTGACATTTTCCAAACGTTTGGCCAGCTCAGTTCTGCTCCTTCTCTGAAAGTTTGGGGGTGACTGATGAAGCAGGGGCCGAGACAAAAGGGAGGTCCAAAACACGGCTACAGCTCAAACGGCTGAATGGAATTACACCAAATTTGTTCAGTAGTTTCTTTGAAAATTAGGGTTAAAGTCATTTATATATCTATGGGCGCAGAGGATCCGTGGATTGTGCGAGGATTGGCGCACCGTACCGATCACACGCTCAATTCTCATTGGCTGTCAAGCGGTTGTAAACATTCAAAATCAGGAACTGTTGGCAGCCATTTTGTGCCTTGGTAGAAGCGAGGCTGAGGAAGTCAGTCAAATATGTGTGCTAAATGTGAAAAGTGGGCAGGGTAGACACACCCTGTCTCCCTAGGCCTGCTCAGGTGGTCACATAAGGACCAATAGAGCCAAAAAAGTAAGATAGTATTTTTCTTTTTAAAAGAAAGTCGTGGGATGCGCGTAGGATCCGCGCAATTCGCCGCCGAAAAAAAAAGCATGTATTTTTGAGATATACATCATGTGTTTAGTTAGTTGTGTGGGTCTAAAAAGAGCCCTTGTGTTTATTGAGAGATTTTAGTACCTACAAGTAAGTACCGATGCAGAGTCTAAAGTTTATAAGGAAGACTCTGTTTCCCTTATCTGTAAAATGAACACCATCTCTCCTATAGATGCCATGCATATTGAAATGCAGATTTGTTGTGGTAAATGGACCCCAGTCTATAGTTTCGGAGAAAAGCAGAAACAGATTTATTCACATGTTTCCTAGCTTTTTCAATCTGTGGACAAAATTGATTGGACCAGTTCCATTTTTGCCTTTGGTATATGTTAGAATCGACAAAGGCAGTTTGGGGGAAATGTGACATCCATTCTCCAAAGGTGTCCTTCATAAGCATTTCCAGACCTACCCCAGTCAAAGTGCCTAGGTCATTGCCACCACGTGCACAATTATGAGGGCAGGGTGTTGGAGATGCAAAAAGGATTTAACGAATGGCATCAATTGGTGCGACTTTAACCCTCTCTGCCCTATCCATTTAATGTCTACGTTTGGTAAACCTAGGCCTTTGTGAATTCCTTTCTGTTCTGCGTACCTTTGGCTCCAGAAAATATAGCTGTGTCCTACAATCCACACTCTAAGCATGTTGAAGGGAGGTATGGATGCACTCAGATGGTCTCTGTAAATGAAGGGCCAGTTTGTAAAGTAATATTTTTCTAAAATGGTGGATAAGATGCAGTTTAAAAAAAAGTAGAGAAATGATTGGTTGTTTGACAATATTCTACATTGAAAACTAGGGTGCATGTTTCTGTTTTTTGAAAGCCTGATTTTTATTGGTTAACAAAAATTGATAGAAAGGAACATTACATGAGATTAGCTGGTATATTGAGAAGTCAAGCACACTTGCTGTTTTGATTAGTAATATTGTGTGATGAACTTTTGACCAGTGTGCTCAGTTAACCGTTTCATTAAGTGTTTCTATGGTAATAGGCAGAAGGCAGAATGGGGTTAGGGTTCAAATGTATGTCGTTTGGAAAGGATTGAAATGTCTAACCAATAGAAATGTGTGTTTGGTTTTGTATGAATGTGGTAAGGAATGTGATTTGAGTTAAGGTGTATATGTGTTGAAAATGAGAGGGAAACTCTGCCGTTCAATGGTTCTTATGAGAGGTGTTGAAAACAGATCATTTGAATAAGAAAATCTGCAGTGTGGCTGACTTACTTTTTATTCTGAAAAACAATTGGAGAGGTGAGTTATTATTTTGTGAGGGAATTTATGTGGTGCATTTTGGTTTTAATCAGAGTAATGTGTTTGTTCTGCTAAAGTGAAGGGAATATTTATTTTTTCTCTAGAATTTTATTGTGAGTATGTGTGCCTTTAGTAAGCATTCTGAGATAAGCATTTGTTTATTTTACGGGTTTGCACACATAGAACAATGCTGTTCTCTTGTTTTGGTAGAATTAGAAACCAGTTATTTTTTATTTATTTGCAAAAATGAGTAAAGTTTGTACATTAAAATGTAGTACTCATTCTAGACTAAGAAATGTGTTTTGGTAAAATAGAAGGGATAGTGTTGTTTGTCTAGAATCACACAGGGTTATATTATCAAGAACCGCAGTAAAATTATCGTTGCTTGTCCTGCCGCTAAAGCGGCGATAATGAGATTGATAATATGCTCTTGTGAATTCCTATAGCAGATCAGGTTCTGGTGTTAACCTGGGCTGCTATGGGAATTCACAAGGGCATATTATCAAGCCCATTATCACTGTTTTAGCGGCAGTTTCCTGTGGCTAAAGCGGCGATAATGTTATCGCCGTTCTTGATAATATGCCGCACAGTGTGACTTCTGTGCATTTAGGAATCACTCTGAGAGAAGCATTTTAGTACTTCGGGGCATTTTATCAAGCCAGACGTTAAAAATGATTGACGTTTTAGCAGTAGAAAACTGCCGCTAAAGCGGCGATAATGGGCTTGATAATATGGACTTGTGAATTGCAATAGAAACCTATGTTCTATTGGAGTTCTTGACGGCATATTATCAAGCCAATTATCGCCGCTTTTGCTGCAGTTTTCTGATCTTAAAACGGCAATAATTTTACCGCCCTGCTTGATAATATGCCCCTTCATGTGTTTTCCGATATGTTATTACTTAAAAACGTATTGTGCTCTCACATTTTGGTAGAATTAGAAAATAGTCATTGGTTATGTGTTTCCAAAATGAGTTTAGTATTAATAGTAAAATGCAGTTCTGAAATATGGATAACGTACGGGTTGATGTTTTTTCTGACAGATAAGTACATGTAGTCTTGCACTGACACTTCCACCACTACCCAAATACCACTACCCTTAATCTACCTCCAACATGACCACCTACACTACTTATTCACCACTTTACTACCCTGAACTTTAAATCTACACCAGCAGAATCTCCTACAGTAGCCAAACACCAGTTTATTTCCTAGAACACTAGCGAACCATGACCCCCTATACTACACAAACACCACTGCACTACCTTAAAGCATAAAACGCTATCCCTAACATGATCTCTTATGGTACATACATACCTCTGCTGTATGCTAGAACACTACCCCAGTATGACTCCCTATACTACCTAAACACCATTTCACTACTCTAAAGCTTAAATCTATCACACCAGGATCCCTTACACTACCCAAATACTACTATAGTTTCTTACTACTGTATTTATAGGTAATATTGTTATTTGTCTTGAATCACACAGTGAGTCTGTGCATTTAGGATTCAGTCTTAGAGAAGTATTTTGGTAGTTCATGTGTCCTTATGTGACCCCTGAGCAGGCCTAGGGGGGTAAGGGTGTGTCTCCCCGCCCCCTTTTCACATTTTGCACAAATATTTCACTGACTTTCTCAGCCTCGCTTCTACCGAGGCACAAAATGGCTGCCAACAGTTGCTGATTTCAAATGTTTACAATGGCTTGACAGCCACTTAGAATTCAACACGTCATCGGGACGGTGCGCTTATCCTACGAGGCCGATCCTCGCACAATCCTCGGATCCTCTACGCCCATAGATATATAAATGACTCTAACCATAATTTTCAAAGAACCTACTGAACAGATTAACACCACATATGCGAAAGGCACAAGTCAGAACTGAGGACTACCTCTCTGCCAAATTTGCTGTAATTCCGTTCTGCCGTTCGGGCTGTAGCCTTGGCTAAAGGTCCTATAGGAAATTGCATGGGGAAAACACATTTTGTGACCCCCTTTTTTCTCTGCCCCGCTTCACCAATCACCCCCAAACTTTTAGGGAAGGAGCGCAACTGAGCTGGCCAAAAGTTTAGAAAATTTCTAGAAGATTCATCAATCGACACCAATGTTATTGACAATAGAATGTTGCAGTATTCCTACCCTAAATTTTAAATATAGTTCAGCAGAACCTTCAACACTACCCAAACACTAGTTTATTTTCTAGAACACTACCAAAACACGACCCTCTATACTACAGAAAGACCAGTACAGTACTCTAAACTCCCTAGTATGACCCCTTACACTGTATAAACACTGCTGTACTAACCTGAATAACAGAACAGAACACTACGCAGCACGACCCTAGACACTACTCAAATACCATTGCATTATCCTAAACATTAAATCTATCTCACCACCACCTCCTACACTACCCAATCATGACTGTACTGTTGTAGAACACTACTCCAGTATAACCCCGTACACTACTGAAACACTACTGCACTAACGTAAAACACTACTGCAGTACAACTCCATACACTACACAAACACCACTACAGTACCTTAAACTCTAAAACACTATCCCTATTATCACCCCATACACTACATAAACACCACTGCACTACCCTAGAACAGTACCTCAGCACGATCTTCTACACTAGTCAAACATTGCAGTTCTCAGTATGACCACCTACAGTATACAAACACCACTGCACTATCTTAAATTATAAAACACTATCCCTAGCATGATCCTGTACATTATATAAACACCACTGCACTATCCTAGAACACCTTCCCAGCGGGACCCTCTACAGTACACAAAGTCCACTGCACTACCGTAAACCCTAAATCTACCCCCAGTACATCCCCCTACATTACCCAAACACCATTGCTCTACCCTAAACATTAAATCAATCTCAGCATGACCTCCTACACTACCAAATTACAACTGCACTATCCTAGAACACTCCTCCAGCAGGACCCCCTACACTACACAAAGACCACTTCACTACCCTAAACACTAAATCTACCCCCAGTACGATCATCAATACTATGCAATCCCCAGTGCAGTTCCCTAAATTTTAAAACATTACCCCAGCACGACCTCCTACACTGCCCAAATACCACTGCGCTACCCTAGAATACTACCCCAGCATGAGTTCTTACACGAGACAAACAACACTGCACTACTCTAAATTCTATATCTGTAGTGTCGCAAAACCATAGTGACTGTTTATGTACCATGTAGTAATCTATTAACTAAAGTAAAAGTGAACCAATTATTAATTCACTCAGTGTCTTTCCTTATAGTCTTGTGATAATTTAGAAAATATGTATGTACTCATAGAGTGCTTCAGGTTTTAGTGTTATGAGTGCTTCAAACTGGTATGCACTATGTATGTAGGGCTCTTACAAATTTCACAGTTCTGCTACAATGTTTTAGTTAGAATTTATATGAAATATGTTTGTATAGTAATAAAAATGTTTCATTTTTTAAGGTTTTTATTAAATACTTATATATGTTAATTCTTTACAGATACTGTTTATCATCGTTAAAATAAAGTTATCATGCCGCAGAAAGAAAGACGAATAAAAAGTCAGAAAAAGGATATTTATTTGAAAAAAACTCAACCACAACTCTTGGAAGACCAACATAATGTGGCGAAAAGGAGAACAATTTCTGGTAAGACTTCAAAAGACTTTATAAAAAAGATTACTAGACTGAGAAAAAAAATACAAATGTGCAAAGCAGTAAAAATGTTCCAAGCACAAGAAACAGTGCAAAGAATAGGAAAGGTAAAAAATGCAATGTAAAAACAAAGGATACAACTTATTGTAAAAGAAGAGAAAATCAATATAAAGAAATTAGCCCAAAATTATTTTGCAACAGTTGTGAATAACTTACTGAATGACACAAAAAATATAGAAAAAGAACACAATTTTATAAAAAGAAGAAGCATATTGAATCCATTGTTAAAAAGGCTTTTGAAGTAAAGAGAAAACTCTTCATTTTACCACTGAAAAGAATTCAATCATTAGATAAACCAATAGATTTAATGAAGGCCAAAAGTAAGAGGAAAAGAGTTATTAACAAAACTAATTTTTGTGATTTCTTTTAGGACACTGGAAACGCAGTTCAAGTTCTGAGCCTTTTTTTAATGAAGAGAGTTATTTACAGAGCAATAATTTGTTGCATGCAGTTGACACTAGTGGTCGAGCTTATGAGGTTCGAGATGGTCCAATTGAGGAAGAACAAATGGTTCCTAGCAATGCAGAAGAAGTGATAGCTGATGAAGTTCTAGGCAGACGTCCTAAAGCTCCAGTGTACACTTGGGATTGTAGTAGTAGTTGTACTGTGCGACAAGAATCTATTGATAAATTACGCAATTTCTTACAAGCATATTGTAAAAAAAAGTGTTAAACAAAAGATTAAGCTGTTGCAAGGACTAGACCCTTGCAGAGTGAGAAAACATACTGGTTTGCAAGGTCATTCTCTGGCTTGTCTTTCACCATTTCAGGATGTTGGCAGTACATCATACTCAAATGCAGAAGTTAGTGAGAAGATTGTATTATGCAAAAAGTCCAACACTAAAGTTAAATGAGTTGAACACTGCTCTTTTGCGAGGGTCAGTATCAGATGTGAAAAAGGTTTGTGATGATATTGAGTTTTGTTACTTTGGTCCTGAAGAAGAGAGTGAAGAAACTCAAACATTAATAGAAGAAAATGTTGCAGAGAACGTTGAACATAGTTGTACCAAATATTTTGAAAATGAAATTACAAAGTTAGAGCTGATTTCAGGTGAAAGGCCAACATTTTCTTGTATTAGTTGTCGCCGAACTCACTACAAAAATCAGACTAGGGGCCACATTAGGATAGCGGGCGGAAAATCACCCCGACCGCCATGGAGGCGGGAAACAACCGCCCGCCGGGCCCGAGGATAAACCGGCGGTCAAATTAGGAACAACCGCTAAAAAAGACCGACTGCAGCGGTAGCGGGCAAACCAAAACCCGACCTTGGCGGTCGTAAACGCTGTGGAAAAGCTACAACCCGCTGCAAGCAGAGGAGAGACAGCGCATGGGAAATTAGTATATCGCCTATGGTCCCGCGGTACGATCCGCTGTTTCCGACAGCCGCGGTTGCACACAGAAGTGAATGGGAGAGACAGTGGAAGAGTTGCAGCATAGCCACCGCAGCGGATGATAGATGAAAAACATGGTGGACGATGCTAAAACACCACAACAATTGCAAACTTTGCACAAATCAAAGTAGCCATGCCCTCCAAATACCCGAAACACATACGAATGAAAAAACAAATGCCAAAAAAACATACAATTTCCAGGACAAAATCCACAACATACCTGACAGCAAAATCCCATTTGGACACACCCACACAGCTGAGTATAAAACCAGCCCCTTCACTGACCACAATCCTTTGCAACACTCCAGAAGAGAAGGGCATTACACCAGATCTAACAGGAGAGGCAACAGAACACAGCACACACACCACCATCACTACCACCATCACACCAGCAACAACAATCCCCCAGCACACAACACACCACACACATCAACACCACACCCACCACATACACTCCTGCACCCACAAACACTTCAAACACCACGCACCATGGCAGCACAGAAAATGCCCAAATTCACACAGAGTGAGTTGACAGTCATGGTAAATGAGATAGTCAGAGTGGAACCACAACTGTTTGGTAGCCTGGTCCAACAGACACCATTAGCCACAAGGACTCAAATGTGGGAAAGGATAGTACAAAGGGTCAATGCAGTAGGGACCGCCCCGCGATCCAAGAAGGAGATCATGAAGCGGTGGCATGACCTCAAGAGGGTTGTCAAAGAGAGGAGGACCAAGAACTGGGAGCTGGCTAACCGGACTGGCAGTGGCCCTCCCATCCCATAGAAAACATTCACACCATGGGAGGAGAAGGTGCTTGTCATACTGCATCCTGAGAGTCTCACAGGAGTATCCGGGGGAATGGAGGTTGGTAAGTACAAACAAATGGCACCCAACACACTGACAAGTACTTCCTTGCACAACCCAAACACCATTGCATTGTCTACCCTCATCTAATAGGTAGCTATCCATCTTGCTTGGGAGGCTTGTTTGGGGGTGGGAGGCCTGTACCAAGACTCCCACCATGCCCCCTGTCCCACCCCCCAGCAGCATTGAGTCCTCTCCCACACAGGATCATGTGTCAGCCATTGCATTGTTCACCCTCAACTAACAGGTAGGTAGCCATCTTGCTTGGGAGGCTTGTTTGGGGGTGGGAGGCCCATACCACAACTCCCACAATTCCCCCTGTCCCACACCCCAGCAGCCTGGAGGCCTCCCCCACCCAGGAGCATGTGTCAGACATTGCATTGTTTACCCTAACCTAACAGGTAGGTAGCCATCTTCACAGTGAAGGTTGTGTGTCGGAGGGAGGCCTGCACTCCTACTCCCACCATGCCCCTGTCCCACACCTGAGTAGGATAGAGGTCTCCTCCGCACATGAGCATGTGTCAGCCATTGCATTGTTCACCCTCACCAAACAGGTAGGTAACCATCTTGCTTGGGAGGCTTGTTTGCGGGTGGGAGGCCTGTACCATGACTCCCACCATGCTCCCTGTCCCACACATGAGCAGGATGGAGCCCTTCCCCCTTAGCACCCAGAAGCACTTGGAAGCCATTGCAGTACACCAAACAAACTTACAGGTAGGTAGCCATCTTCGCTGTTCAGGCTGTTTGGGTGTGGGAGGCGTGTACCACTACTCCCACCATTCCCCCTGTCCCACACCTGAGCAGGATAGAGCCCTCCCCCACCCAGGACCATGTGTCAGCCATTGCATTGTTCACCCTCACCAAACAGGTAGGTAGCCATATTGCTTGGGAGGCTTGTTTGGGGGTGGGAGGGCTTTACCTTGACTCCCACCATGCCCACTGTCCCACACCCCAGCAGCATGAAGCCCTCCCCCCACACCAACCAGAAGCACATGGAAGCCATTGCAGTACACCAAACAAACTTACAGGTAGGTAGCCATTTTCACAGTGAGTGTTGTTTGTGGGAGGGAGGCCTGCACTCCTACTCCTACCATGCCCCCTGTTGTACACCTGAGCAGGATAGAGGCTGAACTCTGGAATTCCCTTCCAGCGGACTTGCGGCTTTTGGATGACCTTTTGGCCTTCCGTAAAGCACTGAAAACTTTCCTTTTTAAATAAATTCTTTTACTTGTGTTGTGTTTCTGCTAATCTGTTGCACATTGCCTGCCATGCGCCAGGACGCCCCTTAGCTGGGGCAGCTGTGCGCAATACAAAAGTGCATAACATAACATAACATAACATAACCATGCCCCCTGTCCCACATCTTAGCAGGACAGAGGCCTCCCCCACCCATGAGCATGTGTCAGCCATTGCATTGTTTACCCTCACCTCACAGGTAGGTAGCCATCTTGCTTGAAAGGCTTGTTTGGGGGTGGGAGGCCTGTACCATGATTCCCACCATGCCCCCTGTCCCACACATGAGCAGGATGGAGCCCTTCCCCCACACCACCCAGAAGCACTTGGAAGCCATTGCAGTACACCAAACAAACTTACAGGTAGGTAGCCATCTTCGCTATTCAGGCTGTTTGGGTATGGGAGGCGTGTACCACTACTCCCACCATTCCCCCTGTCCTACACCTGAGCAGGATAGAGCCCTCCCCCACCCAGACCATGTGTCAGCCATTGCATTGTTCACCCTCACCAAACAGGTAGGTAGCCATCTTGCTTAGGAGGCTTGTTTGGGGGTGGGAGGCCTTTACCTTGACTCCCACCATGCCCACTGTCCCACACCCTAGCAGCATGAAGCCCTCCCCCCACACCACCAAGAAGCACATGGAAGCCATTGCAGTACACCAAACAAACTTACAGGTAGGTAGCCATTTTCACAGTGAGTGTTGTTTGTGGGAGGGAGGCCTGCACTCCTACTCCCACCATGCCCCCTGTTGTACACCTGAGCAGGATAGAGGCTTCCCCACCCATGAGCATGTGTCAGCCATTGAATTGTTCACCCTCACCTAAAAGGTAGGTAGCCATCTTGCTTGGGAGGCTTGTTTGGGGGTTTGAGGCATGTACCAAGACTCCCACCATGCCCCCTGTTCCACACCCCAGCAGCATGGAGCACTCCCCCACCCAGAAGCATGTGTCACCCATTGCATTGTTTACCCTCACCTAACAGGTAGGCAGCCATCTTGCTTGGGAGGCTTGTTTGGGGGTGTGAGTCCTGTACCATGACTCCCACCATGCCCCCTGTCCCACACCCCATCAACATGGAGGCCTCCCCCACCCAGAAGCATGTGTCAGCCATTGTATTGTTCACCCTCACCTAACAGGTAGGTGGCCATCTTCACAGTGAGGGTTGTTTGTGGGAGGGAGGCCTGCACTCCTACTCCCACCATGCCCCCTGTCCCACACCGCAGCACGATAGAGGCCTTCCCCACCCATAAGCATGTGTCAGCCATTGCAGTGTTCACCCTCATCTAACAGGTAGGTAGCCATCTTTTTTGGGAGGCTTGTTTGGGGATGGGAGGCCTGTACCACGACTCCCACCATGTCCCCTGTACCACACCCCAGCAGCAAGGAGCACTTCCCCACCCAGGATATGTGTCAGCCATTGCATTGTTCACCTTCACCAAACAGGTAGGTAGCCCGCTTGATTGGGAAGCTTGTTTTGGGGGTGGGAGACCTGTACCACGACTCCCACCATGCCCCCTGTCCCACACCTCTTCAGCATGGAGGCCTCCCCCACCCAGGAGCATGTCAGCCATTGCATTGTTCACCCTCACCTAACAGGTAGGTAGCCATATTGCTTGGGAGGCTTGTTTGGGGGTGGGAGTCCTGTACTGCGTCTCCCACCATGTCCCCTGTCCCACACCCCAGCAGCATGGAGCACTGCCCCACCCAGGAGCATGTGTCAGCCATTGCATGGTTCACCCTCACCTAACAGGTAGGTAGCCATCTTGCTTGGGAGGATTGTTTGGGGGTGGGAGGCCTGTACCACGACTCCTACCATGCCCCCTGTCCCACACCCCAGCAGCAGGGAGGCCTCTCCCACCCAGTAGCATGTGTCAGCCATTGCATTGGTTACCCTCACCTAACAGGTAGGTAGCCATCTTGCTTGGGAGGCTTGTTTGGGGGTAGGAGGCCTGTACCACGACTCCCACCATGTCCCCTGTCCCACACCCCAGCAGCAAGGAGCACTCCCCCACCCAGGACATGTGTCAGCCATTGCATTGTTCTCCTTCACCTAACAGGTAGGTAGCCCTCTTGATTGGGAAGCTTGTTTTGGTGGTGGGAGACCTGTACCACGACTCCCACCATGCCCCCTGTCCCACACCCCATCAGCATGGAGGCTTCCCCCACCCAGGAGCATATGTCAGCCATTGCATTGTTCACCCTCACCTAACAGGTAGGTGGCCATCTTCACAGTGAGGGTTGTTTGTGGGAGGGAGGCCTGCACTCCTACTCCCACCATGCCCCGTCCCACACCTGAGCAGGAAAGAGGCCTTCCCCACCCATGGCCATGTGTCATACATTGCATTGTTCACCCTCACCTAACAGGGTGAGGCTTGTGGCTTGGGAGGCTAGTTTGGGGCGGGAGGCTTGTACCACAACTCCCACCACGCCCCCTGTCCTACACCCCAACAGCATGGAGGCCTCCCCCACCCAGGAGCATGTGTCAGCCATTGCATTGTTCACCCTCTCCTAAAATGTAGGTATCCATCTTCACAGTGAGGGTTGTTTGTGGGAGGGAGGCCTGCACTCCTACTCCTACCATGCCCCCTGTCCCACATCTTAGCAGGACAGAGGCCTCTTCCACCCATGAGCATGTGTCAGCCATTGCATTGTTTACCCTCACCTCACAGGTAGGTAGCCATCTTGCTTGAGAGGCTTGTTTGGGGGTGGGAGGCCTGTACCACGACTCCCACTATGTCCCCTGCCCCACACCCCAGCAGCATGGAGCACTCCCCCATCCAGGACATGTGTCAGCCATTGCATTGTTCTCTTTCACCTAACAGGTAGGTGGCCATCTTCACAGTGAGGGTTGTTTGTGGGAGGTAGGTCTGCACTCCTACTACCACCATGCCCCCGTCCCACACCTGAGCAGGAAAGAGGCCTTCCCCACCCATGACCATGTGTCATACATTGCATTGTTCACCCTCACCTAACAGGTAGGTAGCCATCTTGCTTGGGAGGCTAGTGTGGGGGCGGGAGGCTTGTACCACGACTCCCACCACGCCCCCCTGTCCTACACCCCAGCAGCATGGAGGCCTCCCCCACCCAGGAGCATGTGTCAGCCATTGCATTGTTCACCCTCACCTAAAAGGTAGGTATCCATCTTCACAGTGAGGGTTGTTTGTGGGAGGGAGGCCTACACTCCTACTTCTACCATGCCCCCTGTCCCACATCTTAGCAGGACAGAGGCCTCTCCCACCCATGAGCATGTGTCAGCCATTGCATTGTTTACCCTCACCTCAGAGGTAGGTAGCCATCTTGCTTGGAAGGCTTTTTTGGGGGTGGGAGGCCTGTACCATGATTCCCACCATGCCCCCTGTCCCACACATGAGCAGGATGGAGCCCTTCCCCCACACCACCCAGAAGCACTTGGTAGCCATTGCAGTACACCAAACAAACTTACATGTAGGTAGCCATCTTTGCTGTTCAGGCTGTTTGGGTGTGGGAGGCGTGTACCACTACTCCCACCATTCCCCCTGTCCCACACCTGAGCAGGATAGAGCCCTCCCCCACCGAGGACCATGTGTCAGCCATTGCATTGTTCACCCTCACAAAACAGGTAGGTAGCCATATTGCTTGGTAGGCTTGTTTCGGGGTGGGAGGGCTTTACCTTGACTCCCACCATGCCCACTGTCCCACACCCCAGCAGCATGAAGCCCTCCCCCACACCAACCAGAAGCACATGGAAGCCATTGCAGTACACCAAACAAACTTACAGGTAGGTAGCCATTTTCACAGTGAGTGTTGTTTGTGGGAGGGAGGCCTGCACTCCTACTCCTACCATGCCCCCTGTCTCACATCTTAGCAGGACAGAGGCCTCCCCCACCCATGAGCATGTGTCAGCCATTGCATTGTTTACCCTCACCTCACAGGTAGGTAGCCATCTTGCTTGGAAGGCTTGTTTGGGGGTGGGAGGCCTGTACCATGATTCCCACCATGTCCCCTGTCCCACACATGAGCAGGATGGAGCCCTTCCCCCACACCACCCAGAAGCACTTGGAAGCCATTGCAGTACACCAAACAAACTTACAGGTAGGTAGCCATCTTCGCTATTCAGGCTGTTTGGGTATGGGAGGCGTGTACCACTACTACCACCATTCCCCCTGTCCCACACCTGAGCAGGATAGAGCCCTCCCCCACCCAGACCATGTGTCAGCCATTGCATTGTTCACCATCACCAAACAGGTACGTAGCCATCTTGCTTAGGAGGCTTGTTTGGGGGTGGGAGGCCTTTACCTTGACTCCCACTATGCCCACTGTCCCACACCCCAGCAGCATGAAGCCCTCCCCCCACACCACTAAGAAACACATGGAAGCCATTGCAGTACACCAAACAAACTTACAGGTAGGTAGCCATTTTCACAATGAGTGTTGTTTGTGGGAGGGAGGCCTGCACTCCTACTCCCACCATGCCCCCTGTCGTACACCTGAGCAGGATAGAGGCTTCCCCACCCATGAGCATGTGTCAGCCATTGAATTGTTCACCCTCACCTAAAAGGTAGGTAGCCATCTTGCTTGGGAGGCTTGTTTGGGGGTTTGAGGCATGTACCAAGACTCCCACCATGCCCCCTGTTCCACACCCCAGCAGCATGGAGCACTCCCCCACCCAGAAGCATGTGTCACCCATTGCATTGTTCACCCTCACCTAACAGGTAGGTAGCCATCTTGCTTGGGAGGCTAGTTTGGGGGTGTGAGTCCTGTTCCATGACTCCCGCCATGCCCCCTGTCCCACACCCCATCAACATGGAGGCCTCCCCACACCCAGAAGCATGTGTCAGCCATTGTATTGTTCACCCTCACCTAACAGGTAGGTGGCCATCTTCACAGTGAGGGTTGTTTGTGGGAGGGAGGCCTGCACTCCTACTCCCACCATGCCCCCTGTCCCACACCTGAGCACGATAGAGGCCTCCCCCACCCATGAGCATGTGTCAGCCATTGCATTGTTCACCCTCATCTAACAGGTAGGTAGCCATCTTTTTTGGGAGGCTTGTTTGGGGGTGGGAGGCCTGTACCATGACTCCCACCATGCCCCCTGTCCCACACCTGAGCAGCATGGAGCACTCTCCTACCCAGGAGCATGTGTCAGCCATTGCATTGTTCACCAAACAAACTTACAGGTAGGTAGCCTGCATCACTACACACAGCACCTATTGCATTCAATGCATCAATACCTGACATGCTTGAGTAATTGTTGTTCCTCTGCACCATGTATTGACGCCCAGTATTGCACTTAACAATAATAATGAAGATCTTTCAATTGTGTAGTGTACAGACAGTGGATGACACGCAGCTAACAGAATACTTGCACAGTGCCCAACACTGACCATTCCCCATCTAATCCACAGGTGATGAAAAACTCACTGCTGAGGACATCAACAAGCAGCAGAGGCAGTCTCCACCCCCGATACATGGACTATCTGATTTTGACTTCCAGGATAGTTTGGACAATGATCTCGAGGCCGGCCCATCTGGTGTGCCAGGGACCAACAGGTCCCAGGCCCCCATCCTCCCCACCAACATGTCTGCTGCAACAACAACAGCACAGCAGACCCCTAAAGTCACGGCCTGTGCCTCCACCACTGCCACCTCCACCACCACCACCAGTACCACCTGAAGCACCCTCCCTGTCCCAGGGGATAACCAGGCCACACTAACAACTGTGGTGGGCAGGAAGAGTGTGCCGGGACCCACAGTGGTGAGGCAACAGGTCTGTGGCAGCAGGGCAGGTGGGAGGGCCAGGTTCACGCCCAGACCTCAGGAGATTGGCACACCATCCCTGGACCACTTCACCAGAGTCATCGGGGCATATGAACAGGTCCAGGGACAAAGTGGCCGATCTGACAAACTATTACGTGAGCTCATTCTGCTGATGAGATCCATCGACACACACGCATTGGACAAATGGTGGACCTCATGGCCCAGCAAGTGGCGTTACTGAGGGACAGGCCTGTGTCCCAAACAACACATCTGCCCACATCTATTGTGCTGCAGGATGACAGTGCATCATCCTCCCCTGCGGCCACAGAGAGGGGTGTGTCCTCAGATACCGCTGGCCATGCAGCAGGGCCCCCCGCCAAAGCGATCAAGGGGGCGTCCAAAGAAGAGCCTGGTAGTCTCTGGTGGCAAAGCACCAGCCACACTCCAGTCATGGAGCCAGCCCTGATGGCAACCCTCTTCCTCACTGCATTGACTTTTTGGACTGTCCTTCCCCACACGGGCTTGTGAATGGCACCTGTCTGTTGGACTGGGTCACCACATCCATCTGGTGTCTACTCTTGCAGCTCATTTACCATGACTGTCAACTCACTGCTCTATCACCACCTTCATGTAAATATGCCCGCGCCCCTCACATGTCAACTTTGTAAATAAAATACCTTACACACTTCAATTAGTGTAGCTTTGTCTATAGTCCAATATTTACAGTGTTGAAATCCAAGCACGCTCGGGAAGCAGATTTGCCATCAACCGGGGCACCATGCTGTTCCTCAGGATGTACGAGTCATGGGATGAGCCAGGGAATCTTGCACACACATGTGACATGGTCATGTCCGCAAGGCACACCACCTGCACATTGATCAAATGATAATGTTTACGATTTCTAAAAATGTGCTCACTCGCATGTGGTGGCACCAGACCGACATTGGGTGCAATTGATGGCACCAACAACATGGGGGATGTGCCCAAGGGGATAGAAGTCAACCCTCACACCAGCCAATTCTGCTCTCCTGGGGAAATGTATGTATCGATCCTTATATATCATCATGGCTGCAAGAACATCCCTCAACACCAGGCTGAACATGGGTTGTGACATCCCTGCAGCGCATGCCACGGTCTCCTGGAAGGAACCAGTTGCAAAAAAGTGGAGGGCTGCCATCACTTTGTATGTGGGTATGAATGCTGTTAGGTAGTGGCGACGAGGCTGCAGGTGGGACTCCAACAGATCACAAAGGGTCTTTAGTGTCGGTCTGTTGAGGCACAATTTGCGAATGATCACAACATCCTCCATGTCTTCCAGCAGTGTCAGGTGACGTATGAGATTAGGCCTCCTCCTAGTTGAGATGTAACTGGACACATGTCAATGACAACCATCATGAGATGGCCACATCACATCCCATTAAGGATGTCACAGAAAAACAAAGACTGCCATGAGAGATGCGTGGCACACCAGGTTACATGGGTGGACATTTGAGACACTCAGAGGGCACACCTCTCCATTTACAATACACAAGTGCCGCAAACAACACATAGGTCAATGTGAATGTACACATACTGAACCCCACATTTCACATGCGCATGCCTCGAACCGTACCATCCACCAATGTGTGTAAAATGACCATGACTGTCTTATACCCATCTGCTGTACCTGTCACACCGCAATGCATCATGTGAACTTGGCACACATCCACAACCCAATGATCACAGTAGCTGGAAAACTGTCACTTGTGTGCATGAGCTGATATGAAAGCACAAGTAAGTAACAACACCATTCAGTGAGACAAGCCTTGCCAAGGTCAGCACTGACCCACAACACATTGATTGGTTACACATCATTGACACCAGCTTAACACTGTCAAGCATCATCAACCATCAAATGCATAAGTGACATGGCAGGGACCACAGACCAATGTGCGTCCACCTGTGGATTATATGGAATAATGGCATTGTGTGCACAATAATGTGCCCTTAACCATGTTTCTGCTGTGCACTGATGCAGTGTTCACGATGGACATTGCCATTGCATGAGCCCCAAATCGCGGTAGTTACTGCCTGGCCATGGCGGTGTTACACAAGCACCACCCCCTTCACAAGTGCGGTAGCCATTGGCATGGAGACATGGGTAGATGGCGGTGGGCATGCTCCGCCATCCAAATTGCAGTAGTTACCGCCTGGCCATGGCGCCATGGGGCATTGCCTACAGGCAATGGGAGCGATGATTGCGGTGGCATGATGCAGTTTTGAAAATCGCGGAAGGCGTGCTCCGCCATCTTGGAGGTAGTCATTGGATGCCTTTGAAAGATGCACCATCACGATAGCGTACCCCGGGCCCCTGCGGTGCATCACCACCATGGAGCATTGCCTACAGCCAATGGGAGCGAAGATTGCAGTGGCATGATGCAGTTTTGAAAATCGCAGAAGGCGTGCTCCTCCACCGCGGAGGCGGTCATTGGATGCTTTTGAATGAGGCAGACCTGAACAACCAATTGTTGCAGCTTTGCATCTTACAAACGACCCCTGGGGGCTATAAATCTGTGTGAGTGAGCCTCACATTTCCACTGCTCACAGAGCCTGCTGCCTGGGACCCTCTCCTGCTGCTGCCTCAAGTGCCTGCTGCCTGGGACCCTTTCCTGCTGGTGTCTCAAGTGCCTGCTGCCTGGGACCCTCTCCTGCTTCTGCCTCAAGTGCCTGCTGCCTGGGACCCTCTCCTGCTGCTGCCTCAAGTGCCTGCTGCCTGGGACTCCTCACCACTCACCTTACCACAGGTGTTCCATGTCCACAGGGATGGCAAGGACAGAGAAGATCCATGCCAGTCCATTCACAAGCGAGGCGCTGGAGGTCCTTGTGAATGAGGTGCTGGCACAGTACCCAAGGCTGTATGGTAGCCCCAATGTAGTGGTAAGTCATCATGAAGGGAGCTGAAGGGCAAGGGGTGTCAGACATGTAATTATGCTGCTGCAGTATATGCCTGAGGGTGTGGGGTTGTGTCATACACTGACAAACAAGCTGTCTACAGGGTGAGGGAGTGAGTGTCCCCCAAGGTCACTGTTTTCCCTGCCTTCAGTTGTATGTGTGAGTGGAGTGTGTTACATAGTCAGCCATACAGAGACACAGGATTTTGGACATGTAGGTGCCAGGACAGTAAGTGCTCGGATGATTGTTTCTGTGTGTCCCAGTTGTCTGACTCAGTGTGAACCCAGAGACTAGGCCAAGTGCCCGCCCACCCAAATGAGAACACATCACCGAACTTACATGGTCCTTGCTCCTGTTCATTCACACTGAAAAGAAGATATGCACTATCTCAGCCCTGTATAATTGCACACAAGCACGCTTCTGTAGAGGGCCATATTGTTGGTGAGTCCATGTGCCCCGAGGCCATACACATTACAAACACATATGTTCACAGGACCTGCTCATTGAATGCTGCCCAGTCATACACACAGTGCTTCTAGACACAGACACAGGTAGGTATGTGATGGGAAACATCCTTTACAACTCAACTTTTACCACGCAGTGCCTTTACGATGCAACTTTTACAATGCAAACCATTACAACGCATTGCGCTGGGGGGTGCTCTAGGATAGGGAATAGATTTAATTTACTATCCAACACCTTCCCTACTATCCACGGGGACTGTAGTTGGAATAGTAAATTAAACTATTCACTATCCAGCACCCCAAAGCGCTATGCGTTGTAAAGGCATGCATTGTAAATACCGCGTTGTAAAAGCATGCGTGGTAAAAGCATGCGTTGTAATGTCATAAATCCGTATGTGATGTATGTAGTGGGCAGACATGCATGGGACTGGTGATGTCTGCAAGCCACTGAGGGGGTTCAGTGCAGTCATCCTGCATGTGTGTGAGATTATCAGGGACCCTCTACGCCCTCATGTATGCATGCAATCACATCTGTTTGGCCAATGCGGCGTGCCCTTGTGAGGTGTCCCCTAGTTTAGGATGGAGGGAGATTACAATTGGTCATGTGTCTTGCTACTGTACTGATAGATGTTGGTACATGACACAGTGCCACTGGTCATTTACTCTTCTTTTCTCCCATACCTGCAGCTCAAGGTACACCAGTGTAAGGCTGTGTGGAGGGCCATTGCAGCAAAGGTGTGAGCCCTGGGGGCATCCAACCAATGACGCACCCACTGCCACAAGAGGTGGCACGACATCAGCTGGCTGGCAAAGAACGTGGCTACCGCGCACTGGGCGTTTGGCACGGCGCACCATAACACCACTGATGGGCCGCATATTGGCAGTGACTCATACGGAGCTGGATACACGTCTGAAGGAGCATCACCAGCAAGACAGGGGTGAGTATTTGGGGAGGGTGACTTTGGGTAGGAGCGGGTGTTTGTGTACAAGGCCTGTGGCAGCGGTGGCCCATGTGATGTTTGTATGGTGGTGCTGTGCTGTGTCATGTGAGTGGCTGCTGGGATGTGTGCCAGTGTCAGGCATTGGGCCAAACTGGCCTTACAAAGCTGATCCTCCCTGACGTGCTTTCTCATAGCCAGATGTGTTAGGATCTACATGGTCATTCAGCATTGGGATAGTTTGGGGAATCTATTAGGGGGTGAACAGCAGTGTCCACTGTCTGAGTGTGACTTAATGTATGCCTACTTTGTATGCACTATGATCAGTGAGGCCCACACATCTGACAACAAGGTACCCCAGAGAACCACATGGTGCTTGGTATGGCCTACTTGGCATTGTGAACTGTCATGTCCTAATAGGTGTGTGTGTTGTGCCCTCCTGTTTCCTAAAGGTCTGTCAGTGGCAATGAGTTTTGTTGCCACATCATGTCCCTAGGTGTGGGCAGGCCAAGTTGTGTGTCTGGTACACTTCATCCACGGGGGCAGGGTATTGTGCTGTGTGGCTTCAACATGTCTCAGTCTTGGCAGATATTCAGGGTTATGTGCATTGTTGTGGTCTATGTAGTGTTTTGCTGCAATGTGATTGCAGGATGTGGTGGTCACCATGTTGATTTGGGCATCTCCTGTACTGCATTGATTGGATTGCTTTGTCTTGATGATAACACTAATACAATCATGCATCTGTCCCTCATGCAGAATCGCCAGTGGACATGGAGGAACGGGAGCTGGAAAGCAGTGATGGCAAGAGTAGCACCACAGCTGCACCGGAGGCCAGTGACACAGAGCTCACCAGCGTATCTGAGGGGGAATGTAGTATGCAGGAGGATTCCGTGGCTGAGACACAGAGTACTACATCTTCTGATGCCAGCTGTGATGCATCCATGTTGGCAGGCACAGGGGATGGGGAGTCTGCAACATTATCTACCACACAGCGGTCAGTGCCCAGCCTCCCATCCACTTCGTCTGGTGCTGCCCGTGTCTGTGTCAGTAAGAGGGGACAAGTTACATTCACACCTGGCACCACTGAGCCTGTACCTGTCCCCCCTGCTGCCCTCAGCGCTGAGTCTGTAGAGCTCCTGTGCCAGCTTTGTGTGGGCTAAACCGCCCTGCTCAATGTCTTCAATGACCATGACAAGAAATTAGGCCAGGTGGTTGCCTACATGGAAGCCATACACTCTGACGTGGGTGGGCTACACCGTACAGTCCAGGCTTTGTCATCCTCAGTGACGTCTGCCCTTCAACAGGCACATGCTTCCATTCCAGCTCAGGTGCCTTTGTCCACCCCCCAGTCAGTGGCCACATCAGATGACAGTGACTACAGTTTGCATGCATCACAGACATGATATAGCACAAGGAGCACACAGCAGACACAACCCAAGTGGTCCCGCCCACAGACACCATCCCCACAGAAGAGCAAAGCCAGCCCAGAATGCAAAGACAAGAGCCCATCAGGGAAGAGCAAGGCCGAAAAAGCAATGAGGCTGAGATCATGCTCACATGCCTCAGAGGCATCACCAGCAAAGGACTCTCCTGTCCCTAAAACTTCACCAAGAGCTAGGCGTGCAGTGTCTGTGCCCACTGAGGAGGTGTTGTATGGCAAGGGTACACCTAGGAAGGGCACAAGGCCACATCCCCCAACCACATCAACTCCAATTCCAAGCCCAGTGAAGCAGGTGGAGGAGGGCACTGTAGGGGCTAGCCCTGGCAAACAGGCAAAGGAGGGCACTGTCGGGACCACCCCAGGCAAAGAGGCAAAAGAGTGCACTGTCGGGGCCACCCCTAGCAAAGAGGCAATGGAGGGCACTGTAAGTTGGACACCTGGCAAGCAGGGGAAGGTGGTTCAGAGGCTTAGCCAGACAAAGCATTCCGCAGGATCCAGCACCTCACCAGAGGGAGTGCTAGTGTCTGCACCTGTTGTGGGACAGTTGGTGTGTGTGCCTGTTGTGTCATCACCAGTTCCCATTAACCCCAAGACAGGGAAGTCATTTCGTATTCCCAAGAAGTGGAAGGGCACCCCTCCAACCTCTACCACCCACATTGTGTCACATGTCTGTATGACTCCACCTCCACGTGCCACTATACCACCTGGTCCAAACAGCCCTCCTGCTTGCCAAACCACTGATAGCCCTACATCACCTGGGCCTCTGTCTCCCCAATCAAGTGTTCCTGCTGTCCCCGACACACAGCCAGCTCCAAGTCTGCCTGACAGCAAAATGTGCAGGCCCCCTCAGACACCTATCTCTCATACAGGTGTAATGGTGCTGCCCATTGTATGCCACCTGGGTGTGTTGCTGGTCATGGAAGAGTACAGTCAAACACACTCACTCTGCAGCTTCTCATGACCTGACTCCGCATTTCTCCCTGGCCACTGAAATTGTCATTCACTGCTGTGTTGGACTCTCCCCAGTGCAGGCTCTCATGGACTTGCTGCGCCACCTGCCATGGACACTGCCTTGTTGCTCTGCTGTGTTGTACTCTCCCCTGTGCCATGGACACTGGCCCTGTTGCTCTGCTATGTTGGTGTCCTCCCTGTGCAGCCACTCATGTACTTGCTGTGCCACCTGCCATGGACACTGGCCCTGTTGCTCTGCTGTGTTGTACTCTCCCCTGTGCAGCCTCTCATGTACTTGCTGTGCCACCTGCCATGAACACTGGCCATGTTGCTCTGCTGTGTTGTACTCTCCCCTGTGCCATGGACACTGGCCCTGTTGCTCTGCTGTGTTGTACTCTCCCCTGTGCAGCCTCTCATGTACTTGCTGTGCCACATGCCATGGACACTGGCCCTGTTGCTCTGCAGTGTTTTACTCTCCCCTGTGCCATGGACACTGGCCCTGTTGCTCTGCTGTGTTGTACTCTCCTGTGTGCCATGGACACTGGCCCTGTTGCTCTGCTGTGTTGTACTCTCCCCTGTGCCATGGACACAGGTCCTGTTGCTCCGCTGTGTTGTACTCTCCCGTGTGCTATGGACACTGGCCCTGTTGCTCTGCTGTGTTGGAGTTCCCCTTGTGCAGCCTCTCATGTACTTGTGTACTTGACGCGCCACCTGCAATGGACACTGGCCCTGTTGCTCTGCTGTGTTGTACTCTCCCCTGTGCAGCCTCTCATGTACTTGCTGTGCCACCTGCCTTGGATACTGGCCCTGTTGCTCTGCTGTGTTGTACTCTCCTCTGTGCCATGGACACTGGCCCTGTTGCTCTGCTGTGCTGTACTCTCCCCTGTGCAGCCTCTCATGTGCTTGCTGTGCAACCTGCCATGAACACTGGCAATGTTACTCTGCTGTGTTGGAATCCCCCTGTGCAAACTCTCATGTACTTGCAGTGCCACCTGCCATGGACACTGGCCCTGTTGTTCTGCTGTGTTGTACTCTCCCCTGTGCCATGGGCACTGGCCTTCCTGTTTGAAGTTTGCCTGTGCAGAGTATCTTGCATATGATCAGCATTTTGTGCCTTGCTCTTCTATACTGTTGTTCTACTGTCACATCTGTGCAATATGTGAATCAAGACAGTTACTCCTGTAATGTGTGTTTTGTCAGTGTCCTTGCTGATTAAAGTTCTTTTGGTGTGTGCATTTGGTTGCCTGTGCCCCATGCTCTGTGTGTCACTTCAACTTTGCCCCCATCACATTTTTAGACAGGGGTGACACAGTCTTCAGTCCATTTAGGCACTGATTCTAGTGTTATCTGTGATGGCTATTTTACCTTTCATGCAGTTCTCCTATTAGTGGTTTGCTATTGTTGGCTACCTTGTTGCCATGTCAGGTCGGGGGACACTGCCAGCACAGGGTGTGATGCTGTGCACAGGTTTGCATGCAGCTGGGCAATGTCATGATGTATGTGTGTTATTCCTGGATATGTGCCCAGCTGTGTATGGTCATCTTTTGATGGCCCTTAGTCCTGGTCCCCTGGTCAACATGAGATGTGTGCTCTTGGGTGGTCAAGAGGTATGCAGTGTGAAGGGTGTAACTTTGTAGTGGGTGTGGATATGTGTGTGCCCCTGGATTGAGATAGACACACGTGTCACCCAGGAGTTGTGTGCCTGTTGTTTGGATTGTCCTGCCCTGTATAAAAGATTGTATGCACATGTGTGAGTTGTCTGTTGTGCACTGTGCAATGTGCTGGTGTGTCCATGCAGTTCTCTCTGACTCCTCCTTGTTGTTTTGGTCACTTATGAGTGTGCAAAATGTGTGACTTGCACATCAGTGTTATGTTTGTTTGATCATCAATGTGTCTTGAGTGTGTTTGTGTAGACTGTGTGGCCCTGCTGCTTCTCACTGGCATTGTGTTTGTGTTTCTCATGCATTGCAGGCGCATGGTGCCTTTTCTCCTCCTGTATGGCATGGTGTGTGTGGCATGGTGTTTGTGGTGTAATGCCATCCCCTATGTGTGCCACTTGTGCCTAGCCATTGTGGGCCTGCACTCCCTCTATTTGTGTATGGTACACCCCATACATGTCTACTACTTGAAGTACCGGGTTATTTAGAACCCAGCGGTGCCAGGGGACACACCCGAAGACTTCGGATTCTCCTGTCTCAGACTACAGAAACACAGAAACTTCTCGGTGACGTCAAAGACCAAATTTATTGGCTGCAGCCAGTAACAGGTATCCTAGAAGTACAACACGGTGTATGTTCTCAGGAGACTGCTCAACTTTACAAAACTAGTCATCCCTTTTTTATACCAAACATTATGCTTCAGGCAAACATTCCTTATTTTACAGTTGGCCATTCACATGTTTTCACGACAAAACCGCAGAATCATGATGACAAGCCCATTTTTCAGTTTGTCCAGCCCACAATCAATTTTTAGTCAAACCCAACATTCTTCATCAGACAGGTCGATCGAACCCACCATAAAAACGGGCACATCCCCATCGTAAACGGACCATAAAGAAAGGAGCAGAGACAGGTGTGAGCAAGATAAGACATAGCTGTGCGTAATAAAAGGGTTTGATGGTGTCTGGTGTCTTGATCAGCAATCTTGATCAGCTACTGGGAAAGGAACTGGCTTAACAAGTTTGGCTTCAGGCAAGAGGGTCGCTCGCTCAGGTCATTCTGAAGTCAGCTAAAGTGTACGTGTGCTTGGAGACTCGTTCGGCCACTGTCATCGGCCTATGTGAGGGTAACCACAAAATAGCTGCCGTACACAAAATGGAACCCGAGGGTTCAGAACGAAAACTCTGATTTCACGGTGATCTCGTCACTCGAATATGACGAAAATACTTGTACACCTTACACTCGCCATTTTTGGTCTGATGCTACCAAAATCGTCATGGTACGATGATTTTTATGAAACGGGTTCAGAATTTCAGTACCTCAGACCCTCCTGTTGCCCTTACATAGGCAATAACCTAAACCCATGTTAGTCTGAGTCTAGGTCTATACTCATCAGGTCATCAAGATGTTGCTGTAGCATCATCCTATTACTTAGCACGTCTCTTGATAGAGGTTTCCTTACACACAATGTAGCACAGAGGCCACATATAGCAGGAGCACACTGCATGCACAGACAGAGCAGGAAAAGAATGGCTAAGATCATCCCAATGATCATCAGAATCTTCCATCCCCACGTGGATAACAGTCCCCAGAACCATCCCATCAACGACCAATCTCCTTTATCCATATGTATAGATTCGGAGATTTTATGCAGTCTGGAAATGGCCTGGTACACTGTTGGAGCATTATCTGGAATGAAAACACAGCAACTTGATTGGATCACTTTACATACCCCACCTCGATCTGCAAGTATGACGTCTAACGCAACTCTGTTCTGGAGTGTCATAAGACGATCCGACTGGAGCTCAGCAGTCAAGTTACTAAGGGCACCGGCAGTTTCCACTACGGTGGACTCAACCACCCTCGTCAATTGCCGTATGTTCCTGCTGTTAACCATAGGTCCCCAAACGGCAGAAAACCTTTCAAGAAGTCACTCAATTCTTGTCCTGCAGTATCTTCCTTACTGAAGACAACTCTAACTTCCCTTGTCTTGTGGTAATCTGCCACAGCTGTGTAGGTGGGAGGCAACAGGAACGAGACAAAACATGTGCCCGAGAAATCAGGGGCAACCATGTGTATGCTCTGTCATAACAGATGAAATAGGTACCCTTAGCTGCTAGGAACAATGGGGAAGTCTGAGACGCAAAAACATATGTCTCAGTGCAGATACTCTTCCCTAACTGAGCTCTTGGATTCTTGCCATTACCTTGCAGACATAGATGACCCTGATGGGGTACAATCCAAATCGGAGAGGATCTTTTGCTCGCTGGTTCTCGCTCAGACTCGCTCCATATCCAGTCACGTTCCATCCAATATACGCTAGTGTCTCATCTTTCGGGATAGCCTCATAGGAACTAGCTCCCCTTATCATGTCTTCTATTCCCTTGACTAGAGCACTATTCTTTGGGTTGTCTTTCACAGAACGTAGGGGGTGGACTTCGCGAGCATAGATGAACATCGTTCGGTATGCCCACACAGAACCATTATAGCTGAATGGCAGGACTAGGTAAGGAATACCTTTATCAGTAATGTGAGGCATAAGACCACACACCCAACAGTTAGTTGTGTTCACTACTAATTGGTGTTGGTGCAGAAGCTGAACGAAGGAGTTATTAATAAACTCTAATCTTCTAACGGACTCATGTTCAGGTAGAGGGTGAAAAGAATGAGAGGAAACAGTAGACGGAGGTATGGGCTGTGTAGTGGGTGCAAACGTCACTTGAAAAGAGAATAAAACATATCTCATTAAAAACATCATTACGCTAAGCAACATGAACATGCATAATATCAGAAAACGTTTTCTAGTCATCACTGTACACAGTTTGGCTCTAAAATTCATCTCTTTGGCAGGTCTCTCCTTCTCGAAAAACTCTATCCTCTAACCTTGCTGCTCGCGAAGGTAGGGTGTTCCGTTTTAAGGAATGCGTCTGTCAGTCCAGGGAATGCCCTAGGACCAACCAGAACCGTCGACCTTTCTGACTTCGGCCCTCTATGCCAAAGACTTGACGCCGCGACCCTACAGCTGAACCCGGATGGCGGTTCGAAAAACAAAAATCTGTCAAAACAGTTTCTCAGATGGGAGAGCTGAACTTTTAAAAAAACAGTAAAAAGAATTTTTATTTGTCCATGATTCTTGGTCTCAAATTATAACGTCTCTTTCCAGATAACGTCTGGTCTTGGAATAGGAGTTCAGGACCGGTAGTGTCCAATCGAACTGACGGTGGCACAGCTTCTTGTAAAAGGTCCTCGCTTTCACGCTCAGAACTTGTCCCAATTAAACGTGCATCGCTAAAAGGCAGAAAACGAGGCACAGTCTCAGTTTCAGAATCAGCAATACCCTCCTGGACCCACCGGTCGTACGGCAGAGGCAAAGGGACTCTCTTGCAGTGTACGCCGTGGATCCAGTTCTTTTTTCCTTGCACTCGCACTGCAGTTCTTGTGGACAAAAGCACCAGGTAGAGGCCGATCCAGCGGGGCTGATCGTTCTTTGTCCGCTGGAAGTTCTTTATTAGTATCCATGATCCAGGATCGATTGCGTGCCCACGATTTTCAGAGGCCTGAGGCAGTGTATCATGAACCTGTTGGTGCAAGACACGCAATTTAGCCGTCAAATCATACAAGTAATCAAGCAGTATAGGGTGTTCAATCTCACTGAATTTCGTCGGCCTCGGCACTCCCCATATGTTGGCCGGGGGACCAAACACGATCTCGTAAGGACTAAGTCCTACTCGGGAATGTACAGTCATCCTAGTTGACAAAAGTGCTAATGGCAAAGCATCAGGCCATTTAAGGCCAGAGCTTGCTTGTATCTTGGCCAGTTTTAGTTTAAGAGTGCCATTGTAGCACTGTACTAGTCCAGCTGATTGGGGGTGATTTGCAGCATGAAACTTCTGGCGGAATCCCAGCCCTTCACACACTCTCTTCATCACTTGATCCACAAATTCACTCCCATTGTTACTCCAAACCATTCTCGGCAAACCAAACCTAGGGAAGAACTCTTTGAGAAGGGCTTTCGCTGTGGACAAGGCAGTATTATCTTTTAGGGGATATGCTTCTACCCATCTCGTAAAGGCACAAACAACAACGAGTACGTATTTCAAGTTGTTGCACCTCTCCATGTGGATGAAATCTAGCTTCAAAACCTCGAACGGATACGTTGGAGGTGCAAAGTGACCAGCTGGAGTTAGAGTTCCCTTACCAGGATTGTATCTCAGACAAACCATACAATTTTTAACCACGTTCTCTGCACACTTGGGAATTCCAGCATTTTGCCATACTGGAGCCAACAACTTACAGATCCCTTTCACACTGATGTGAGCCATTCCATGCGCCATTGTAACCACTGCAAGCACGTACGCATCGGGTAACAACCATCGCTGATGCTCTGACAACTCAACCCAACAACCATTCGCATCCAATTTACCCGTACTCTCTCTTAACACACTCAGTTCCTTCTCTGTAGCTTCAGCTTGGATAGACTTCACACTCTCTATCGTATCTTCACACATTCCAACGTCACCAATCCATCTTGCAGGGCCCGCAACATACATTCGACTTATCACATCTCTTGCCGTTTCTTTCGCAACCTCATCAGCAAACGCATTACCGCGACCAACGTCGTTAGTAACCTTCTTATGTGCACTGCATTTCACAATCGCAACTTGCAACGGCAAAGTAAGTGACTCGAGGAGCTCATTTACCAACTGACCATGCTGAATCTTAGTTCCATGAGACGTGAGGAACCCACGTTCCTTCCACAATCGTCCAAAACTGTGAGCCACACCAAACGCATACTGGCTGTCAGTATATATGGTTACTTTCATTCCTTTTGATAGTACGCACACTCTCGTAAGTGCAATCAACTCTGCTGCTTGAGCGGAATTATGTGGGATACGTGCAGCTTCAACAATTGTATGAAAAGTTGTAACAGCGTATGCCGCAGTCATATCACCATTCGGAAGCTTGAAGCACGAACCATCCACCCATAAGGTACCATCACACTTCACAAGAGGAGTGTCCCTAAGATCTACTCTCCCTTTCGTTTCCTCTTCTGTCCTGAGAAAACAATCATGTAGTTCAGAAACATCTGACTTTGCTACAATCGGTAACAACGTAGCTGGATTCAGCGTGTTGCATCTCTTTATGTGCACATGGCTCGCTAAAAGTGTCAGCTCATAACCTGACAACCGAGCACTAGTTAAGTGCTGTGTCTTGGTTCTGTTTAGCAAAGTATCTACTGCATGTGGAACCATTACAATCAACGTGTTATTCATCACCAAACCAGCAGACTGCCGAATAGAAACAGCTGCTGCCGCTGTAGCTCTCAGACAACTCGGCAACGCTCTAGCTACCGGATCCAAAGTCGACGAGAAATATGCACATGGACGCTGCTTGTCCCCAAAAGATTGCGTCAACACTGACAATGCACATCCTTCTCTCTCATGGACATACAGTGTAAAGGGCTTACTGTTGTCGGGGGTACCCAACACAGGAGCCGAACACAATGCATCGCGCAATTCGGAAAAACTTTTCTGACACTCTACGGACCACGGAAGGGGATTTGGTGTATCTTTACAAGTTAATGCCACCAAAGGTTTGGCCAGTAGGGAAAAATTCAGTATCCATTGTCTGCAATATGACGTGATACCCAAGAAAGCACGCACTTCTCTTTGTGTAACTGGAACACTCATTTTTGCAATTGCTTGAATTCGTTCCGGGGTCAATCTTCTTCCCTCCTTCGATAAGAAATGACCTAAGTAGGTCACTTCTTGTCGACAATACTGTAATTTCGAAAGAGACACTTTATGATGCAAATTAGACAAATGACGTAATAACGACAAGGTGGCTTCTTTACAAATCTCCTCAGTATCTGCAGCGATTAACAAATCGTCGACGTACTGAATAAGAGCAGCACCATCAGGTAGAACAATCGTATCAAGTTGTGTTTTCAAAGCCTGACTATATATTGATGGACTCTCACAATAGCCTTGGGGAGCGCGCTTGAACCGGAAGCTTCGACCTCCTAGAGAGAATCCAAAAATATCCCTACTCTCCTCGGCTATTGGGATGCTGAAGAAGGCATTCTTCAAATCAATCACTGAAAACCAAGTGGCGGAAGCTGGGATCATAGTTAGTAAGGCAGTGATATCAGGAACAACGGGAAATTGTGGCACAACAATTTTATTCACCTCTCTAAGATCGATCACAAACCTGTAAACGGGTGGCTGAGAAGAGTCAGTACATTTCAAGACAGGTAAAACAGGGCTATTGCAGACATTACCTCTTGTTTCTTCAATCACATCCTTTTCAATCAAATCATAAATGATAGCTAGCAATGCCTTTTCACCTTCATTAGAGATCTTGTATTGGCGAATGCGCGGCATTTTAACATTCGCTTTCAACGTCACAACATATGGCGGTATTTCCAAAAGACTCACGTCATTAGGACCAGTAGCCCACAGAATATCAGGAAGAGATGATAATTCTGCCGGAAGTTTATCCTTCGACAAATACATCGGGAAGACCACTTTCTTACCCAATGTGAGTTGTACTCCCGAGGGAGAACAATACAATGTCGCGTACAATCTTTTCAACAGATCCAATCCCAGCAAGTTCTCACCACAACCTGTCGTCAGAATAAGGGGTGCTTCTAATTCACAAGGTTCAACAGAAAGAGACATAGGACTAGAGATCAGGTTCCTAACCGGGGCGCCAGAAAAACCTACTGAAACATTCGTCTCGCCAGACAAAGGTGCGCCAGGGAGTTTAGAGTGCATAATAGAACTCTTCGTAGCACCAGTATCCAACAGAAAAGGCTCTGACACACCTGATGTAATCAGCTCAACATAAGGTCCACTCTGATCTACTGGAACTGAAACAACTCCCTCTCTTTGTCTATGGCTGTCCTAGCAATCATCACCTTCCATATTCTCACCTTCTGCATAGTAGTCATCAGCATAGTACTGAGTCGTCCTACCAGACGCGTTATTCTGCTGATCAAAACGATTCATTGAATTTTGAGGAGGAAATGGACGTGCGTTCTGGGAGAATCCTCCACGCCCTCTACCTCTAAGAGCTTGTGGAACACCCCGACCTCTTGCGCTAGAAACACCATTCATGCGCTGTAACAACACAGGGCAGCTACTTTTAAAATGACCCTCTTCTTTGCAATATGCACACTGATTAGGGCCTACAGATAAACGTGGTTGAGAAGACTCGAACCTTTGCGAGTTTCTCTGAAATTGCTGAGGTTGCTGATAGTCACGCTGATTACTACGGGGCGGATACGCTTGCTGTAAAAGAACCTTCGGTTTTAACTCTTTAGCTTTCTTGTCTGCTATGTCCTTCTCATCCTTATCTCTATTTTCGTAGTATTGTGCAGTAGCCAATATCTGTGCTGAAGAGGAAACGGCCCAAGAACTCTCTAAATCTTTCAATTTCTTACACAACTCCGGAAGCAAATTGTGCACAAATTTGTCAACGAACAACCGTTGACCGCCTTCTGTACTCATGTCTTGACCACTGTGGTCGATAAACGTTTCTTCAAACCTAGTGAAGAAATCAGACACAGTTTCCTCTTTCTTCTGCTTGCATGCAGACAATTTATCCCAATTTACACGCATCGCAGGCATTAAAGTCTTCATGTAAGTAATGATCTTACCAGGGAGTTCTGCCACTAAAGGCTCAGGTTTAGCACCGCCTACTTGTCTGTCATTTGCCGCACTAATATTAGCCCATGTGTCCCCTAACTCCTGCGCATGATCCGTGTGACGAAGCAAACCCCACAAAGGCTCTGGTACCACATTTTTTTTTCTTCGGAGTTTTATATAGCGCGAACTTGAACCAAACCGAATCAGTTATCAGAGCGCTTTACATAGCACCAGTTACGTTACATGAGGACACACTTTCATTTTTTAGGCACGGGGAGATTAAGTGATTTGCCCAGAATCACAGGGGGTTTTTGGCGTTGTTACCGAGACTCGAACCCAGATCCCCAGGTCCGAGGTCGAGCGCCTTAGGCCAACCCCTCTCTCCTATCACATTTCCAAACAACATGTCTATATCAGCTAAATTCATAACACATGAATCTGCAGTCTGTGATAATTCTTTATAATAGCCTGCAGGATTTTTATGGGGGTCAGGTAAGGTCTGTTTAAGAGCCAAGACTTCAGCTCGCTTCCATGGAACATGTACCCAAACACGCTAAAAATGAGGCTGAACAGGTGGATTAGCGGCTAGATCCCCATCTTTCCAAACTGGGGGAACTTCTCTCATGGGATACTGTCTCACTTTCCTCCCAACAGAGGGATCAGGCTCAAACAACGATCGCGGAATAGCCTAATTCCTAAATGACAACAATGTCGCAACTGCTCTCTCAACGTCCGAACCCACAATCGTGCCTTTCGCAAACTCGAACCGTACACGACACAACTCAGGTGGATTGGGTTCCAAATCACGATCCTCCAATTCTTCGAGAAGGAAAACACACATTTTATCAAAAACATATCTCTGCTTTGGTGCTTCCCATTGGCGGGAGACATCCATGACAGACTCTATCTTGTAGGGTCGGTAACCCATATATGTGCCAAGTGGTCCAATACTCCCTTCTCTCTAGAATCAGGCAGTTGGCTACGCAACTGCTTATGCTCTGAAGCGGGGTCGGGTTTAATGACCCAAAGAAAGGAGACAAAAGACTAGTAACAGTGTCCGTCATTCTCTGTCAGACAGAAGGAGAAGTTGACAGAACAGGAGATAAAGCGGACTGAGAAGAAGCTAGTGTAGGAGCAGTAGCAGAGGAAGCAGCAAGAACAGGTGGAAAAGTCGTAGGTATTAAAGATGGAACAGGTAGCAAAGTCGGCAGCCCTTGAGAAGGCTGCACCAGAGGAGTAGGAGCCAGCTGAAGAGGAGTTGGTGGCTGTGCAATAGTAAGAGGCAAAGCAACCAGAGGTTGCGCAACTAAAGGTTGCGGAGGTGCTGTAGCACTCTGCGCATAAGGGGGTGGCGAATTCAACAAATGTGACATTAAAGGATCTTTCTCAAGTTCCTTGGTTACATCTTGCTGAAGAGGTGGCAAAACTGGATAGCATTTATCAATCGACAGTTTACGTTGCCTGTGCAACTGTTCACTCGCTTGTTCCTCTTCATCATCCTTGTATTGCATAGCAGCTTGCATTATCGAGATACCCCTTTCTCTTTTATTTCTCTTCGCTAATTTAATTTCTTTTTGTTTGGCTTCATTTCGCCATAGGCGGAAAGAGTCAAACATCGCCGGCCGGGCTTTCTTCTTAAAGAGTCTAACCTCTAGGTTATCTAAAATTTCCGTGTCAAAACTACCATATCGGTGCCATTGTAGGATACCGTCCTTCTTTGTGTAACGAATCCATACTTCGTTATATGCGATGGGGCCCACGCCATGCTTCACATAGAGCTCATAGGTTGGAGTTCCAATTGGAGGAATGGGACACGAGTCCTCCAATCGGGAATCCCTATTATAACCACAACAAAACAAATTTCCAAGTCTGCTAAGACCAGGCATCTTCGCTCACTAGCCTAGCTTCAAACTTCAAGGGAATATCAAAAAACGATAGTCTCATGAATACACGAGTCCCTCGGCTTTGGTACTTGCAAGTTCCAAATCAAAGATCCCAAGGGGATATCCAAAAACTAAGGACTGGGAGACGCTCCACTCATACTTAACTGAAGTATCGATGACGTTACCAGAAGACTCGTCTATCGTCTCGCTCTACAAATCATCAAAGGGTCCAAGACAGGGCGATAGTCAGGGCAGCAGTCCTTCGTAGCCGTCGGAAAGCGGGGAACCTCGCAGCAAAGACTTTCGGACCACGACGACATACAGGGGTCGATGAAGTGGTTGGCCTTCCTCCAGAATTTTCACACGAAGCGCCTCACGAACCTCAGGCTTGGACCGGTACCGCTGAAATCGCCCCACGTTGGGCGCCAAATGAAGAACCGGGTTATTTAGAAGCCAGCGGTGCCAGGGGACACACCCGAAGACTTCGGATTCACCTGTCTCAGACTACAGAAACACAGAAACTTCTCGGTGACGTCAAAGACCAAATTTATTGGCTGCAGCCAGTAACAGGTATCCTAAAAGTACAACACGGTGTATGTTCTCCGGAGACTGCTCAACTTTACAAAACTAGTCATCCCTTTTTATACCAAATATTATGCTTCAGGCAAACATTCCTTATTTTACAGTTGGCCATTCACATGTTTTCACAACAAAACCGCAGAATCATGATGACAAGCCCATTTTTCAGTTTGTCCAGCCCACAATAAATTTTTAGTCAAACCCAACATTCTTCATCAGACAGGTCGATCGAACCCACCATAAAAACGGGCACATCCCCATCGTAAACGGACCATAAAGAAAGGAGCAGAGACAGGTGTGAGCAAGATAAGAGATAGCTGTGCGTAATAAAAGGGTTTGATGGTGTCTTGTGTCTTGATCAGCAATCTTGATCAGCTACTGAGAAAGGAACTGGCTTAACAAGTTCGGCTTCAGGCAAGAGGGTCGCTCGCTCAGGTCATTCTGAAGTCAGCTAAAGTGTACGTGTGCTTGGAGACTCGTTCGGCCACTGTCATCGGCCTATGTGAGGACAACCACAAAATGGCTGCCGTACACAAAATGGAACCCGAGGGTTCAGAACGGAAACTCTGATTTCACGGTGATCTCGTCACTCGAATATGATGAATATACTTGTACACCTTACACTCGCCCTTTTCGGTCTGATGCTACCAAAATCATCATGGTACGACGATTTTTATGAAACGGGTTCAGAATTTCAGTACCTCATACTGACATGCAAGTCAGTTGACTTTGAGGTTAGCTGTCCCCTTGGTTTACATGTGTATGTTCCTCCCCATCACTTAATTTGTGACACTGTGCCTTGTGGTGCCGTTCTTGGGCCAAGAGTGATGTTCCACTCTGGACATTGCCCCAATGGTTTATGTGTGATGTTCTTGTGCTATTTAACAGTGAGGATTGCTCATGTGCACTTCAGCTGTGTGTGCCGCCCAGTACTCTGGCGAAGAAGATTCTGCTCTTGTATCCCAAAGTGGTGCATCCTGTTGGTGTTGTGTTGGATGTATGTGTGTTGGCTGTGGTATTGCTTCACTTCCTGGGTGTGCTGTTGTATTTGTGCTGTGCTGATTTGTGGTGTGTGTGTTGAGGTTGTGTGAGTCTGCGTGTGGCTGTTGTGCTTGGTGTCCACACACTGCTTGTTGTGCATACAGTGCTGTGTGTATGTGGCCTTGGCATTGCCTGATGTGCATCCCTGATGTCCTGTGGTGTCTGTTGATTTTTAATTTCATGTGCATCTGTGGTTGGGTTGATGTGGCAGTGTGGTTCTGTGCAGGTGCACTTCTTGTGTGATTTGTGGTATGTTGTGTGTGTTTTGTTACAGAGTGATGATGTTGTGCACTCATGTTGTGTTTGGGCTCCCATTGCCTTTCCACAGTTTGGCTGACCGGGTATGTCTGTTTCTACTGGGGTTCTGTGTGTGTTCCTGTGGTGTTTGTGTGTTGGTTGTGTGCAGGCATCTGTTCAGGCTTCCCTGTGTGTGTGTTATGTTTGTAGCTATACCCAGGGTGTGTGTTTGTTTGTGTATGTATAAGCTGGCAAGGATTGTCCGCCTTCAGTGTGTGCGGCACTGGTGTTGTGTGTTCCTTGTCAGCCACTCCTGCAGCGGTTGTCTCCTTGGTTGTTTGTTGTGTGGTACAGGCTGTGGATTGTGCTTGCTTGTTGCTGTGCTTGTTGCTTGTTGCTGTGCATGGGGGTGCACAGGATGGGCACCTGGCCTGTGACTTGATGTGGTGTGTTGATGTGTGGTTGGGGGTGATGTGTCCCTGTGGTTTTGTGCCCTGCCCATGCCTTGGAGTGGCCCTGGCTTCTGCATTGTCTGCATGTGTTGACCGCTGTGGTGACGTGACCGGGACTAGGACGTTTCTGCTAGTTCGGGGTCGATGTGTGTCCAGGATGCAGTGGGGTGACTTGGTGGCAGGTGGGTCATGTGTGGGTGCCCTTGTGGATGTGTTGTTACCCCCAGCAGGGTGTCTGTGGTGGAATTGCACCCTGTGTCAGCCCGTGTGTTGTATTTGTGTAGTTGTGTACCTGCGTTGTCGTCTGCGGCAACCCATTTCATAATAGTGCTGTAGCAGGTACAGCACCAGAAACACATGTAACGCTGGGTCCATGGCGGTCGTGACCAGGTGGTGTGGACTGGGTCTCTGCTATCGCACTCCGCTGTCGTGTTTCCGCCGTCTCTGGTTGGACGTGTCTCCACTGCGGTGCATCTACCTGTTTGGCCCATCGTTATTTGTGGAGCGGGCGGACGTCATTCCGCGCTGTGGAGAGTCTCCATTGGCTACCACCGCCGCGGTGGCGGCCGCACATTGATGGCGGTGCAGGTCGCTCCACGGAAGAAGGGAATGACCTATGTTTTGCTTTCCTAATATGGTACACGTGTTTCCCGCTGTTCGCAGGTGGAAAAAGGCGTTTTTCCGTCCCGCCATCATCACAGTGGTACCACTGCCCGACATCCTAATAGACCCCTAGGAGTGTTGATCTGTATTTAAAAAGTAAAAAAGAAAATAATGATAAGTGGAAGGAATTTGCAACTTATTTGTTGGTAGAGAATTGTTTTGATTTGGATTCTGATCAGCGTATTTGTAAATATTGTTATAACAAATTAGATGAGAATAGAATGCCTGCTAGAGCTCTGCATAATAATTTAGAGTTGGTTGCTATTCCTCCACAACTGACAGATCTCAATACCTATTAATCTATTCTCATTCAGTGTGTGAACCCATTTCAGGCTATTGTTCGTATGGAGCCTAAAACAGGTCAATTGCCTCCTTCAGATTTACAAAGAGGATTAAAAGGAAGAGTGGTGTATTTACCGTTAGATTTTAAGAAAAATATTGAAACTATTGGTGTAGACAGTGTAGAAAGTGAACCTCTAGTTATTCTTGTAAATGGTGTGCCAACTAAGAATAAGAAAATCTGGCAGGAGTTAGTGGTTGTCAGAAAAGTGCAAAAGGCAACATTGTATTTGATAAAAAACAATACATACTATAAGAATGTTTATATAGGAGAAGAAGAAATACTTTTAGAAGAAGATACTGAAACGTCAAGTGGACAAATTGAGAAAGTGGACATGTTAAGATGTGAAGAAATCTATGAAAATTATAGTGTGCATCCACTTCATTCAAAAGAAGTGATGGGAAACACAATTGATTTGTTCCAAATGAAAAAGGCAAAAGGAAGTCCCATGAGTGTATGGGAAGAGAGCTTGGAAGCTCTTTGTTTTCCACAGTTGTTCCCAACTGGAAAAGGAGGACTACATCTGAATATCGGACAACAAGATTATATGCAGAAGATCCAAGATTTCGACAAAGTATCCCTTATATATTTCATCTTTTGTTTGAAAGTGACTTGTCTGGACTTTCATATGCAGTCAACCATATTCTAAAATCTGGAATAATAATAATAATAATATCCACATTTGTAAAGCGCACAATCACCCGTTAGGGTCTCTAGGCGCTGGGGGCCGTCGGGAAGATTAAGCAAGCTATTGCCCAGAGTCACATGGTGCTGGGCTAATCTGCCGCCGGTGCCGGGGATCGAACCGTGATCCCCAGATTCCGGAGTCAGTCGCCCTGGCCGCGGCGCCACACCTCTTCCACACATCTGCAAAATGTATCTGCAAAAGATTTTATGGATAAAGTGCACCAGAGAGATGATCAACTAGAATCTCAGCTCATTCATTTAATGCCATGTCAGCGTGGGACTAATGAATATTGGTACCGTCATACTGGAGAACTAAAATGTATGCTACAAAACCTAGGAACTCCAACATGGTTCCTTACCCTGAGCTCTGCTGAGTACGCTTGGGTGATGTACTAGAATTTCTTCGAGAGGTAAATTTGAATATAAAAAACATTGAATACAAAACACCTGGAGAATTGTGCTCTTTGGATCCTGTTAATGTATGCAAGTATTTCAATCATAGATTTGAGGCTATGATATCTTTTATCAGCAATAAAAAACTTGGAGAAGTTGTGGATTTCTTTTGGAGAAAGGAGTATAAAGCAAGAGGTGCTCCTCATATAAATATGCTGTTATGGATTAAGGATGCTCCCAAATTTGGAACAGATGCGGATGATACTGTTTTGAGTTTTATTGAACAATATGCAACATGTGCTGTACCCAAAAGCACAGAAAAAAACAACTTAAGAGTACAAGTCCTACGATTCCAAAGCCACCGATGTGGAAAATACTGTCAACAACAGTACAAATCTAAGGACAAGTTCTACACCAAATGTCGTTTTGAATTTCCACGTCCTGTAATATCAAAAGGAAGAGTTAATAGTTTTATGTCATCTTTGCGACAAGAAAGTCTCTAAAAAATACCTACAACTTAAGAAGAAATGAGGAGTCAAAATACATAAATAACTACAACCCAGTCATTTTGACCATGTGGAATGCTAACATGGATATTCAGTACGTTGTGGTCAATTCCATTGCAGTTGCTTGATATGTAACATCTTATATTACAAAGTCAGAAAAGACAGAATTGAAAGAAATGTGGGAAGAGATTTCTCACGAAAAGACTCTAAGATATTATACAGTTTCAGTTTGAAGATGTTATCGCATCGAGAAATCGGAGCATATGAATGCTCAGATCGGTTATCATCGGCAAGTCTATAATCCAAATCTAGAACAATCATTTGGGTGAGTCTAGGTCTTGCAGCAATGCGAAATCAGGTACTGAAATCTGTTCAAGGAATTGAATATTTAGCAGAAAAAGATCCAGAAAGTACAGATATTTTGAAAACGAATATGTTGGACATATGAAACCCAAACAGAAATCATCATCTTGAGAACATGTGCCTCTATGAAGTGCTGCAAAACTACACTTTAAAACGTAATACTACAGAGAACATCAATGATGGAAAATATGGAGTCATTGGTTCGGAAGGATGTTTGGTGAAACAAACTAAAGGAAATTTGATAATAACACAAATCTGGATTGAGACACTGCTGATAAAAGGGAATTTTACTATTTAGCTCTTTTACAATTATTCAAACCATGGCGTTAAGATATGGAATTACTAGGGGATGTCTAGAGCTATGAAGATTCCTTTAATGCTTGTAAAGATAGCATACAATGCAGTGCTTTTGCAAATTATGTGAAAATGTTGAACAATGAAATTGATCAAGAAGCTACAATTGCAGCTGAGATAGCTAGAGACAGTTCTCAAGACAGCCAAAGTTCTGCTGTGCTGAGTCAAGACCACTAGGATAACCAATTGTTGAAAATGAAGCAGCAATCGCCATAAATGAGATGGAAACAGCAATGCATCAAGCTCAAGAAGATGTAACAAACTTAGAAAACTTGGAAGAACAAATGAATGTTCAGCAATAACAAATATATGAGCAAGTGAGACAACAGATTGACCATGGATTACTTCATGAAAAGAAAGAGTACTTATGTACGTCCTTTCAACTTAGCCGAATGTACGTGAGTGGACAAGCTGGAACAGGAAAAAGTTTTTTAATTAAAGTAATTACAAATTATCTACAGAAAACAACTGAGTCGCATTTGTCTTGTGTTGTAACTTCTCCAACTGGGTTGGCAGCACACAAAATTAAAAGAATTGTTTACTAATGCTACCAGTAGAGCATGAAAACAAATTGGAATACCACAAGCTATCTGGAGAAGCTTGCTGTGAAGTTTCAAGAGTTTTGAAGAAAATTAAACTTCTCATTATTGATGAGGTAAGCGTGGTCTCAAACGTAATGCTTGCCTTTGTGCATTTAAGTATGCAGCAAATTTTTAAAACAGAGTATGACGTATTATTTGGAGGAAAACACTTCATAGTTTTTGGAGATCTACTGCAACTGACTCCTGTAAAAGAACAACCAGTTTTTAAAATACTTGCGTATGAAGACACCAGAAAGTCTCTGGGTAGTGTTGGAAACGTGAACATTTGCTCATATTTTGAATACAAAGAACTCATTACAAATATGCGACAGGCAAATGATGTTGATTATGGAACTATTCTCCAAGATAAAAGAATTGGACTACTGACAGAATAAGGCAAACAAGTTTTACAGACTCGATTACTTTGAGAATTGTTTCCAAATGAAAATATAGTTCTTGCGAAAATATACATGGAAATTGCAGATAAGAAATCTGTAATCTGCTTGATGCCAACACTGCGTGAGTGTTCTATATTCAACGATCAACTTTTGAAACTGGGAAATGAAGAAATAATAAAAATGGAAGCCATTGATAAAATAGAACATGAAGGAATCACTATTATTTTGACCGAAAAATTGAAGACAAAATTGGGTTCTTTAAGAAAATCAATATCTAAAACTGCTGTTTTAGAAAAGAATCTTTATGCATGTAGGAACTGTCGGATAATTTTAAGGCGTAATTTGGATGTAGAAAAAGGTTTAGTTAATGGAGCAATGGGCAAAGTTGTGGATTTTGTTAATTATCAAAATAAAGATGGTATTGAATTCTTAAAGATTACATTTTATCAGATTAAAGAAGTGAAACAAATTGGTTGTTGTTCTGTTCGTTTTTTGCTTGCTAAAGATTTATATGTCTGTAGAAAACAGTTTCCATTTTTTGTGGCATATACAGTGACGATTCATAAATCTCAAGGTTTAAGTGTTGACAGTGCTTTGGTGAACATTGGAAATTCTGTGTTTAATGAAGGTATGGCATATGTTGCTTTGTCCAGAGTCAGAACATTATCTAGTTTGTTTTTGATTGATTTTGATTATACCAATATTACTGCAGATGCCAACTGTGTCAAAGAATACAATAGGTTCAGAAGAACATATGCTCCTAATTTAGGTCAATATCCTGTATTTCAAAAGCGTGTGGTTGCTCGAAAAAGAAGGTACGAGAATATCTGTACTGAAGGTGTAGGGAAGGGAAAAAAACAAGATAATGTTGTGATTGCAAACAAAAAGAAAAAGGACACTGTTGAAGAGATTGTTGGTTATCAGTTTGAAAATAGTTCTGGTGTCAACTGCTATGCTAATGTAGTGGTCAATGTTGTTTGTTTTCTTGAAGGTTTGCAACAGCAATTTATGGAGAATCGGGGAAAAAGATTTTGTTCCGTGTTACATTCTCTTTATGAAAAATTGAGAACAGATAAAAGTAAAATACAAAGCGTTTCTGATGTTCGTAATCTTTTGGATGTATGTTCTGGTTCTACACAATTTACGCAAAATATCCCACAAGCTGCTCAGGAGTTTCTAATGTATATGCTTACAGAAATGGAAAATGAAGGTGTAGACATAGAGAATATTTGTGGCCTTTGTTATAAATGGGAACATCAATGTGAAAATTGTATGTATACATGTAGCACTAATGTAGACACTGAAAGATTTTTATATTTGACATTACCGGACTGTAAATCAGTGTCTTTCAGTAAATTAGTTAAAGCTGCAAACCAAAACATGGAGTGTAGGCAATGTAAATCAGAAATGTAATCAACATTATTTATCCGAAGATATGGAAAATATATCATTTTAATGATGCATCGTTGTACAGCTGATGGAAGAAAATTGGACACTTTAATAAAACATTTTGTTGCTACACATCTATCAATATCTGGAAGGACTTTTGTAGCAGTAGCAATCATTTTCCACAATGGTCCTTCAATAACATCAGGCCATTACACTGCATATCTCAAAAGTGAGAAAGGCTGGAGCCTTTTTAATGATGCTGAGTTGGTTTTCAAACAACATTTGCTTTTCGAATTGCCAAATTCCTATCTAACATTTTTAAACCCAAAGTTTTGAGAAGATAATTTAGCCTTTGAGGAATTTATTGTTATAATTTTATAGGATTATCATTGGACAGTTTACATAAAAATGACTGCAAAAATACAATTTGGCCTCAAGGAAATGGATTTCTTTGAATTATGGACTTTTTGTTGCACATTGTCTCGGTATATAATTTTGAGTGGCATTATTTATAGTGTTTATAAATTTAAGTTATAACATTTTCTTAGCAGTAATCATTTTATATACATGTGATTTGTATTATCTAGTATTTCACTATAGATGTATTATTGTTTTTTTTTTATTGATTGTTTTTTTTTGCCCACTGTTATGTGATGAGTACAATTGAAATCACTGTTTCCAGTGAAATTCAATATATTCTGAGAACAGCAAAAAAGGCAAAGAAATTACTTTGTAAAATTGTAAAATTATGCTGTGCTGTCAAAAATATATTATTATATGTTATAACAATTTTTCTTTTTTTTACAGATCTTAATTTTAAAATATCAAATTTACCACCATTTAGATTATAAAAAACAAGTGAATAAAATGTGTATTGTTTTTTACGTGTATTACTGTATTACAGTTGAGGGAAGTTTTAGTGAGTCTAAAAATGGAGAATGAACAGTGTTTCCACACAGTGGAAGAAAAGGAACATGGATGGACTAGATTTCTGTCAGAAAATTGCAATGCCAAAAGGTATAAAATAGGGGACAGCTTCAGAACACCTGTTTGCAAGATATATGGTATACTACAGAATAGACTAATATGGTGCTTCTGCAGGTCTTGATAATTTCAGAAATAAAAGAAATGAAACTGTTTAATTTAAACCACATCAGTCAGTGTTTTTACAAATATCATGTTAGGTCGCATCCCTTCTGTTCAGTAATATATAAACATGTCCTATCAGTTTCCTAAAACGTAAGTAGTTGTAAATGTATCTTGTTCTCTGTTATCAGTACTGAAATGTACTCCTATAATAACAATTGGCCTAACCATTTACTCTCTTTCTTATTTATAAGGTGAGGAAAAGGCATTCTGTATATCTTTTCTTTTCCATGTAAATATAATCTCATTATACACAGTACTTTGCATTGAGAAGGTGTTCTATAGCCCACCAGGTACCTCCAACGAGCGCGACAGAGCAGAGTGTTGTAAAAAGGGGTGTGGCCTCTGAATTCCTCTCTGCAACGCAGCTCCCTGGTGCATACCGGAGGTACCTGGTGGGCTAGTTGGCACAGAGGGACCCTCAGGATTGAAGAGGAATTAATTCCCCAACTTAAAACGCGCCACAGGGCATGTTTGCACACATGTCACCTCAGGCCCCACCCCCTTCCTTCACCATTGTGCAAACGCGCCCCCTGGCGAGGTGTAAGTTGGGGAAATTATTCCCCTTCAATACTGAGGGTCCCTGGGTGCCAGTAGCCCACCAGGTACCTTCAGAATGTGCCAGGGAGCTGCATTGCAGAGAGGTGTTGAGAGGCCAATCCCCTTTTTGCACCTCTCTGCAACACAGCTCTGTGGCGCTTACTGGAGGTTCCTAGTGGGGGAGTTGGACCCTAGAGACCCTCAGGATTCAAGGTGACTTAATCTCCCATCTTAAAACGGCCACAGGGCATGTTTACACAGTGGTGAAGGGAGGGGACGGGGCCTGAGGTGACGGGTGCAAACACACCCCTTGGCTTCTTTTAAGTTTGGGAAAAAATTCCCGAACAATCCTGAGAGCCTCTGGGGGTCAACTAGCCCACCAGGTGCTTCCAGTAAGCACCACTGCGCTGCATTGCAGAGAGGTGGTCCAGACCCTGCCCCATTTTACACCTCTCTGCAGCGCAGCTCTGTGGCGCTTACTGGAGATACCTGGTGGGCTAGTTGGATCCAAGGGACCCTCAGGATTCATGGGGACTTTACCTCCCAACTTAAAATGGCCACAGGGCGTGTTTGCACACATGTCACCTCAGACCCCCCTCCCTTCACCAGTGTTTTAAGAGGTAGTTTTAATCCCCCTGCCATATTATGTACTAGGGTCTTACAGAGGAGGCCATGGTAATCACAGGGGTGCCCCAATGCATAGTGTTCCCTAGTGTATGTAGATGTTTTCACTGTATTCTAAGTGTCTTTTACTATACCACTGGCTCTAGGTCAGGTTAATCAGATTCAGTTACCACCAGTACCCGTCTGAAAAAGTTGTGGGCACAGGAGGACTTTCTGCTCCTCTGTTGGTTCTTTCTGTACATCTCTTCCTATTCTTGCACTTTTCTTCGCCTTTGTGGACTTCTGTTGCTTCTTTCTGCATTTCTTTTTTTTCTTTCTGTGCGTTGTTTCTTCTTTCATCGCATGTCCTACCTCTGTAGGCATAGTTGGAAACTAGCATTTAAAAAACCTTTGAAATTCACTGAAACAACCATAGGTTTCAGGCACATTAAAGTTAGAAATTAGCATTTAAGAAAACTTAGAAATTCACTAAATAAACTATAGGTTTCAGGCACGTTATAGTTAGAAATAAGCATTTAAAAAACCATAGAAATTCACTGAAAAAACGTGGCTTTCAGGGACATTATAGTTAGTTGGACATTTCACTCTTACAAAACCACAGAAATGTCCCCGGTATAGTTAGTTCAGCTAACTATAACACGCGCGCCCACAATGCACTGCTGATGATGCCACATATTACATCACTCATGGCATGGTCAGTGACATCACTCATTACATCACTGATGACATCTCAAATGACATCACTGATGACATCACTGATGACATCATACTTGTGATAGAGTGGCAGACTGCCTCTCACCCTAATAAAACCTTTGATACACACACTCAAAAATAGAAACTAACATTTTCAAAACAATGAACATACCAATACCAGTTACAACACACCTATTCAGTAATTCCAAGATCTAAACACACATCCACTAATTTACCAACAGTCCTTTACAGTCACTCATACATGTATTCACTCATCATATGTACCCATACACCTCCACATACTGTTACACACCAACACTCTTCCATAGAGTTACTCACACACACAGACACACATGCAAACAAAGTATCTAACATCCATTTACTTGCATATACAGTTATACACACAGCACCACACTTACTTCTACAGAAACTTACACATACTTACTACAATCACTTATAGAAACACATACTTATTTATACCGGAACTTTTCCAATCGCTCACTGTCACATACACCAATACTCACATATACAAGTTTAAAACACATGTAGTTACTCATAAAGACACTTTTGAGACAGTCTTTCACTCACTAACACACCCATACATACACTCATCCACCCATACAGTCCTGCACAAATGCTGTCTTCAACAAAAACAAACAGTGAGTCACTCATTCATTTATCTATGCACTAAGTAATACCGCCCACTAAACCATATAGACACTCAGACACTCATACTGATACTCAAAATATCAACTAATTACCCATATAGACACTCATTTAGCTACTCACCAACCCATTCAGCCACTTATATACAAAGTGAGAGACTGATACAGATATCTACATATGTAAACATTACTCACTAACCCATGTATTCACTAAGATACACTTAATCAGGCAGTTATACACTCAATTTTACAAAACAAAAAATCATCAATTTAGACACTTATATACCCATTTATTCTTCCATCGACCTTGAGATATACATATTTTTTCACAAACATATTTAATTTTCACAAACACACACATTCACTGGATGATGTCATCAGTGGTGTCATTTGAGATGTCATCAGTGATGGCATGAGTAATGTCACTGACCATGTCATGAGTGATGTAATATGTGACGTCATCAGCAGTGCATTGCAGGCGCACCAGTTATAGTTAGCAGAACTAACTATAAAGGGGGAATTTCTATGGTTTTGTGCGAGTGAAATGTCCAACTAACTATAACGCCCCTGAAACCTATGGTTTTTTCAGTCATTATATACATATATGTGTTGTCAAATAATTTAATTGCATTTTAACTTATTTCGTATGAGGTTTTACTTTAGGCACCTACTTACATTCTTATGGGGTTAAATTCACCATTCCCACTCCAAGGTAAGCAAATGCAGGGAAAGTTTCGGACATTGGAGATATTATATCTACTATTCTGACTTCAACAAAATCAAAGGCAGAAAAAGTGTCTTACTTGGGAGAGGCAAGATTACTCTCCCCTCCCAAGATAATCTAAAAAACAGACTTTATTCCCACTCCAACATAAGGAAAAATAGTGGAAGTGTTGGGCATTGTAGGGGTCACATTTATTATTCCCACACCATTCTAAGCAACAGTAATGAAACATTGGACTTTGGAAGTATTATATGTACTAGTCCTATTGCAACATTAGGTAAATCAGAGAACGTGTTGGACTTTAGAGGGGTTATAGTTGCCATTCCCACTCCAATCTAAATGAAAGTAGAGAACGCATTGTACATTGGCGGAGTTAGAGTTATAAATCCCACCCAATCTAAGGAACAGCAAGGAATGTCCTGGACTTTAGAGGGGGTTGTTTACTAGTCCTACTGCAGCAAAAGCAAAATCAGGGAAGGTGTTGGACTTTGGTGGGGTTAGGTTTTCTATTCCTACTCCAATCTCTTCTAAACAACAGTGGGGGACGTTTTTTAACAATGGAGGTGTTAGATTTACCATTCCCACTCAAATATAAGCAACAGCAACAACATTTTTGGACTTTGGAGTGGTTTTATTTTCTCGTTCTAATGTAACGTAAGCAAAATCCAAAATAAATTGGACTTTGGAAGGGTTCAATTTAGTATTGCCATTCCAATCTAGGAAGATATGATTCCAAATCAGGGTACACCAATATGATGCTGAATAACCATTCAAAGAGATGATTTCACATCTAAGGAAAAAGAGCAAAAATAACAGTGCGGGTAAAGGTTTAAATACAGTCTGGATATAAGGCCTGATAAAAGAGTAAGTGCTGAAAACAATAGCCTACATTGATGAAACATGATAAACAGAGACATGCAAACAGCTGTTAGCACAGAAGAACTAGGTTATGAAAGATATCTAGTTGTGGGGGCAGTACATTTCATGTTTGAGCTCCAATCAGGTACCCTCAAATGTTGGAGCTGGCAACAACAAAGTACCTTCAAAATAAATGTATATGTATCATGCACCACACAGTAAAAAGAACATTAAAATGAACCTTTTTTTGTACAGATGCCTCAATCCTGACATATTAGCATTTGTGAATTACAAAAATATTGATTCAGAATTTTTTGTGACATGAATATCATGTCAACAATATCATCACTGCAAAATATTGAGTGACCAAATATAGAAGGTAAGAATATCACTTTGTGTGCATATAATATCAGTTTCAAACTACTGTTGTGCATAATATTGTTTACTTTAATATATTTGTATTACTTATCTCTATTTTTCTGGTTCCCATCCATAAATGTGTGCAGTTGGTGCAGCTTACCTAGACCCCTGATTCGGTGCCCTCCTATATCTGTTCATGTGTTGCTCCTGAGACTTGATGTGTCTTTAGGGTGAAGGTGTTTACCAGTATGATGCATTTCAGATTAAGTCTACTTAAGATGATTTCTTAATTATTCATGTCTTCAGTACAATGGTCATACCTTTAACCTGTAAGCTGCTTAATACATTCAATACCATTTATGAATAGGCGCCAACAAACAATACCAATATTACTCCTGAGTTTATGCTTGTTAGTGTTTTCTCAAAAAACAGTACATGTTGTGCCTTTCTCTAATATTAAGCCAAATGGGCATATTATCAGACAAGGACTGAAAAGGCAAGGAGTTGTAATTCTCTTTGCTGGAGACACTCTTTGTCTCTTTTCACCTTCCTCTCGTTTATTCTTTCTTTCTTTCTGTCTTGTCTCTCTCTGTTTCACTCCATCAACTATAAAGCAATGGATTTGAAACATATCTCGCCCAACTGAGGAATATACCTAAATCCACTAAATATATTTTAATTAGGATTTCTCTGTGTCACCTGTGTGAGAGGCTGATGGATAAATCCAGATAGGTAATGATATCCCTCCCCTTACTTTTTGGGAAACATTTGATGGATAAAAGTCATATAAAATAATCTGAGTACTACCTGATGCCAGAAAGGCAGAGCCCTTGACTTAGAAACACTCAGCTGATTTAGTATCACAATGAAGAGATTGCAAGTGTGTTTAAAACTGGTGTATTTTGCTAAAATGCCCACCTATTATTTTTAAAGTCAAAGACACCCCTTTATAATTTAGTATAGGATATTTCATGTGATCCTCTCAGGCCACTTGGGACATTAGGCACTCAGTCCTGATCAAAAGTATGATTATAAAGCCCCTTAACTGTCTGATATAGTTTGGTTAGCAGCCAAGGTCTAGCTCTCAGGTCTACTCATGTGGCAATTTGCAAGGTTTTTCCCTAAGAAATTGGAATACTGTCTGAGGGGGATGAAACCCAACACAAGCAGGAACCACAATCCTTGTCAGGGTAAAATCACAAGCAAATCCTGAATCAAACTGTGCTCCGTCCTCAGGTAGCTTGGCACAGAACAGTCAGTCGTAACTCAGAAGCAATGTGTAAAGTATTTGTGCATCGTCGGCAAGGAAGCCGTCCACAAAGAAATCTTTTAATGCGAAGTCTTGCATTGAGTACCAGCTGGTTCACACGAGACTTCAGTGCTTGCAATGTGAATTTCTGCGTCATTGTTGAGGCTGCTAATAATGAGTAAGTAAGTATTTTTATTTGCATAATTAATTAAAATCATTGGAATTTGTACAGACAATAGTTGCAATTTAAAGAAAAGAGAAAACTGTAAGCATATAAAGGAAGGGGGTGATCATTTTGGGGATTAAAGTTCATTCTTGGGATAATACATTTTTGATTCCTAACATAAATTTTACAAAGCGAGTGGCCATCTGAGGGGAGCTGCCCATTAAACACAGTTCTAGTGCTTCATGGCATGTCCTAATGTTGAAAGAAAGCCAAATCGGACGGAGCCAGAAGACTCGTAGGGCCATCAAAGGTCTACAAATACACAGGATGTGGATTAAATTTTCTTCCTCTAGATTGCAAAAACAGCATTTTGTAGAAATTCCTTTTTTGTATCCTTGTCCATATCTGTACGCCGTTAGCGGAACTAGGCCAAACCGGACCCTCACTAATTGGTGCTTAATATATGGTTTCATTGATGATGAAAGGTAGAGCGGTAGTGTTTTGGGAGCGTAGAATTTAGAGGCCCATCTGCCGTGGAAGAGCTTTGATACTGATTTGGCGTCATTTTTGTAAGAGAGAGTTTTTGCTTGTTTAGTCAAGAGTTTTGATGTCATCTCTATTGGTAGCGAGGCTGACCATATGTCTTGGGCTTTTAGCGAGTCCAAGCAATATGACAGATATTTGTTCCAAGATGTATACGGATTGCTGAATAATGACCAGCTAATTTTGCCTTGAGACTATAAGCAATAAACCTTGCACTCATGACCCAGTGTTGGGAGGACAGAGAAAATTCCATTCGGATTTGTGCATGAGGGGTCGAGTTTGGTAGAATAAACACTCTGCGAAAGCATGCTGACTGAGCTCTATCTAGCCAGCATGATATTTTGTCTTTGTAGGTTATCGCACCGAAAGCTATTGTCGGCAAAAGTTTTGCACCTATCAGTCTTATTAGTGGGGCGATATCAGGAGAGTGGAGGGCGCTCTTTGTTCTAATGAATGCTCCCTCCAAACTTCAGGTGACACTCCGCATTGCAGTAATGTGCGCGGTCGATCTCCCCTTATGGTCTATCCAAACACTCAAATATTTGTATGTAGAGACTGATTCCAGTGCCTTGCCCTCGATAAACCAAGTGCTTTTTCTTGTTTTCAAGGATGAGACTGTCATAACTTTCGTTTTGGCGATGTTGATCTCCAGTATATTGGTGTTACAGTACTGCACGAGCGATTTGAATAATCTTTGGAGGCCCACCTGGGTCTGATCAAGTAAGATGGTATCGTCAGCATACTGCAAGGTTTGGATCTTTGTTAGTTCGATTCGCGGGGGGAATGCTTGACATCCGGCTAGGAATTTAGGGAGGTCTGCTAGATACAGGTTGAAAAGTAGGGGTGCAAGAATACATCCTTGTTTTAGGCCCCTGTTGGTAAAGATTTTGTTGGTAGTAAGCCATCTCGAGGTGACTCTTATTTTCACCCAGGTATCTGTATGTAGCTCAATGAGAGCTTTCAATAAGGGCTGAGGAATGCCCCATTTTGCCAATTTTCCCCTCAATTTGGGGCGAATGACACTGTCAAAAGCCTTTCGAAGTGAATGAAGCCCAGGTATAATGATTTGGCTTTCGTGGTTAGTGTGGATTCGATCATATGAGATAGACAGATTAAATTGTCTTCAATATGACAGCCCTTTTGGAAGCCTGTTAGTGTAGAGGGAATTAAATTGTGATTTTTGACCCAGGTTGTCAGTTCTGATAAAAGAACACTTGCATACGCCTTTCCATCTACATCGAGAAGAGCTATCATCCGATAGTTGTCGGGGCTAGAGCGAGAGCCTTTTTTATGGATGGGAACAAGCAACGATCCTCGCCAGGAAGCTGGGATGGACCCGCCCAGTATTGCTGTTTCGAAAAGAGGAGCCAGCAGATTGACCCATTTCTGAGCGGAGGCTTTATATACTTGGGTGAGAATGCCATTTGGTCCTGGGGCAACCCCTGAACTAATTTTCTTTATTTTGAGTGCAACTTGATTTGGGGTTACCTTGGTAACTGGCGTCTTATCGTCGTGGAGGCTTAAGTAGGGGAGGATGGAGAGACTATTACAAGTTATATTGCTTGGTTCTTTATAAAGTGCTTTGATATAAACCTCCCAATCGGCTGGAGAGATGTTTGTTGCGCTTGGTGGTTTAATAACTTTAGCCGCCTTGTTTATCCAACTCCAGAACTTTCTTTGATCTTTTGTTTTTATAATCTCTTGGGCAGCCACCCAATGATGTTCTTCTTCCAGTCTCTTTAGATTGAACCTGGCCTTTCTGTATTCCTTTCGGGCGACTGTTATTTCTCCCCGGAGAGATTTATATGCACTTTCGTTGCTGACGTTGTTACGCTGTAGCCTGTTTAGTTTATGTTTGGTGGTAATTATAAAGCGTTTTTGCTCGGATATAGAAACTGAAGCCGGAAGGGATTTACATTGAGTTTTTGTCAACTTTAAGGCTAATTGGTCCCTAAACTCCAGCACGAAGGTTTCCCATGATGGAACTGCCAGACGACAATTGGAGTCTGGTACCCATTTGCTCAATAGATCATCCACCTTTGCTTCCATTGTTTCCCGGTCATCCTCAGACCATCTTAGTTTTTTGATGATCTCTAAGTTGGATTCTTTTCCAATCAAGTGTCAAGACCGCTCTGGCTACAGTTAAAATGGACAAGCAAAAATGCAAGAAAACCCTCCTGAGAAAAGCACCTTTAAAACACAGACGTTGGAAACGACAACATGTAGTGTCCGTTTCTTTTCTTAAACAGTGTTTGTTCAGCATAGGCGCCCATGACCGGGAAATGGAGGGCGCTCTGCGCCGCGGCAATTTCGAAGGTTGCCGCTCTAGTGTTTAAGGCATCGCAGCTTTCAGCTGTTGAGGCGCGCGCTCTGAATCTCAACTGCGCACTTCAACTGTATTCTGACAGCAGCAGCAGCGTCTTTCCTGACCTCGTCGTTTCTCTTCAAGTATCCAGTTTTAGAGTCGCTACAAGTATCGCATGCGCAACGTGGGATTTGAAGTAAGAGAACTCTTTGTCATGCCTTAGTCGGCGAACAATTTTTCTCCGTCGGAAATTCAAAGACACCGTGAACTCTTGTTTAGTGAACATTTTCTGCATTGTTCTGTGGCTAGTCTTCAAGTCACCGGACCCTGTGTTTCAGCTGGCCAAAAAAGAAGTTAACTCCAATCATTTCTTGTCATAACGAGTGAGTCAACTCCTATAGCGCCAATAAGTTACACCTTGTAGGTTTTTCTGTTGCCCTTAATGATAAGGAACTAATTACATAGGGCAATGTTTGGAAGGTCTTATTCAGTTGAAGAAAATTATAAACGCCACCAGAATCTGTGACAGGTATTTTAGAAATTTCATATTCGTATAAATTTAGACAAGAACAGTACAGATATATGTTAATGCTGGGTGTGTTATATATTACAGTACCACAGATTCTGAATGACCACTTCAATATCGAGAGAGCAGCAATAGCCTTTGGTTCTGGGGTAAGACTTAAACTTCATGTTCTAGTAGAGCGTATAAATTCTAGTTGTGGTGTAGTACATGTGTTTTTTCCTACAGGGCGCAAACCCAAGAGCCTGACGGAACCAGCAGAAGTACAACATCTATGACAAAAGGCTGTGTCTCTCTCTCTCTTTTGTTGTTTTCTCCACTACCCCTTTCCCTTCTACTTCTGGGATTGCCGCATCATTTATTGTTGGGCGGTCACTGAGGTGGAGGGGCGTTGGGACCTGCATCGGCTCCTGTGGATTACAGGCATCTTGACAGATTGAAGTGTCTCTGTTCCACCTGAGTCGATATGGCTGAGGGGTTGGACCTGAAGTCGTTAGCAGGGGTCTTATAGGGATTACAAAATCAGTTATCACAGTCAGCTGAGGAGAATAGAGCCCTTAGGGATGAAATAAAACGCTCTCAGCATGAAACCCATCAAGTTAAATTGCAAATGGAAAGGTTCATGGCGGAGTCTACTCCTCTGCCCAGATTTAGTTCTATTAACAGCTCAGCTGCTGAAGCCGCTACACAGGTCATACATTCAGTGGCTCCGGTAGTTCCCTTGGCTAATCCGGAAAGGTTTAGTGGGGACCCTAATCAGGCTCAAATCTTTCTTACCCAATGTTCGTTACATTTCTTATGTAGGTCAGTGGTGTTTAAAGAAGAGCATGTTCGAGTCGCTTTCATGCTGTCGTATATGAGTGGTGATGCCGCTGCCTGGTCCATGCCCTTGATCACTCGAAATGACCCTGCATCGTACAACTTTGAGTTATTTAAAAAGGAGTTTCTGAGAATCTTTGATCGAAGAACTGCAAATCAAGCGACGGATAATGAACTTTTGGATATTAAGCAAGGGAATCGCGACCTCATCGCTTATATAGCTCAATTTAACAGATTGATTGTAGAGACAGACTGGCCTAATGAGAAGCGCTCTGCAATATTCTATCGAGGTCTTAAGGATGAGCTAAAAGACGCCTTGGCACAGATTCCTAAGAGACCACAAGAGATTTCAGAGTTAATTGATCTGGTTCTACAAATGGATCATCGATTGTACGAAAGGCGATCCGAGAAGAGAAAGGATTTTAAACCATACATTCCTCGCTTAGATCGTATAAAGACCGAAAGTAACAAACCTGATGCGAGTACAGCTGATGAACCAATGCAAATAGGATCCATAAGAGGGCCACTGTCCAAAGAGGAGAAGGAGAAGCGAAGAAATAATCAACTGTGTCTTTACTGTGGCGCATCAGGTCATTTCGTGAAAGAGTGTCCTAAAAAACCAAAATTCAGTTCAGGTTTAAAAGAACGATCCCACCAGTAGAGGGAGTTGCCCTGGCGGGATGTAACAAAGAGTCAACTCGAGAACAGCAACAATTGATTAACACCTTGCAGTCATCGGCTCCCCATCTCACTGTCTCTTTTTCAGTGAAATTTGGTTCACATGAGATTAAAGGAGTTTCAGTAATGATTGACTCGGGAGCTACTGGGAACTTTTGCGATTTGAGTTACGCCAAAGAAATGGCCATTAACTCCAGTAAAAAGAGAAATCCTGAAGTTGTAAAGGCGGTTGATGGTACAAATCTTACCTCTGGTCCTATTGTTGAAGAAACAGAGACTTTGGAGTTGATGGGATTACATGGGCATCGGGAATTTATAAGATTTAATCTTATTGATGCCCCTAAATTCCAATTGATTTTGGGATTACCATGGTTGACAGAACACAATCCCACTATTGACTTAATAAACGGCGTACTGTGACTATGAACTCGGAACATTGTCAGTCAAACTGTTTTTCTGGAGTCAAACCTAAGATGGTGGAATCCCCAGCTGCTACACTTGCCCAGCTTAGCACAAACATTTGTGTAGTTGAAACTCAATCAATTCCAAAAGAGTACCATGATCTGGTTGATGTATTCGATAAAAGGAATGCTGAAAGATTACCTCCTCACAGGGAATATGACTGTAAAATAGAACTGGAACCGGGAGCGACATTGCCATGCAGTCGTATCTACGCATTAACTGAAAACGAAAATCTTTATCTAAAAGAGTATTTGGAAGAATATCAAAAAATTGGTTTCATCAGACCATCCCAATCACCAGTGTCCTCGCCTTTGTTTTTCCGGCCAAAGAAGGATGGGACTCTTCGAACATGTATTGATTATAGGGCCTTGAATCAGGTTACAGTAAAGAACAGATATCCACTGCCATTAATTTCACAACTTTTGGACCAAGTAAAGGGGGCCAAAATCTATACCAAACTCGACCTTCGTGGAGCGTATCATCTGGTAAGGGTTGCAGAGGGAGACGAATGGAAGACAGCATTCAGAACTAAGTATGGGCTGTTCGAATATCAGGTGATGCCTTATGGATTGAGTAATGCCCCAGCAGCCTTTCAGCATCTAGTCAATGATGTCTTACGAGAATTCTTGGATCGGGTGGCCGTAGTATACATAGACGACATTTTGATCTTCTCCGATTGCATAGAGGAACATGTTGTTCATGTAAGAGCTGTTCTGAAACGATTGCTTGAGAATCAACTGTATGTAAAGTTAGAAAAGTGCTCATTTCATGCGGAACGAGTGGAATTTTTGGGTTTTGTTCTGTCGGCAGAGGGTGTTGAGATGGATGATTCCAAGGTTCAGGCCATTCAAGATTGGGCCTCGCCGAAAAATGTAAAAGAGATACAAAGCTTCATCGGATTCGCCAATTTCTATCGACGGTTCATACCCAACTTCTCAGATAAGGTTTCGCCTATAACCCAACTGTTAAAAAAAGGAAAGAAGTTTGATTGGTCTCAGGAAGCGGAAAAGGCATTTCAAACTCTGAAAAAGGCTTTCGTGACTGCTCCGGTTTTAATGCATCCAGACCCTGATCAAGAATTTTTTGTTGAAACTGATGCTTCAGACTTTGCTACAGGTGGAATATTGTCACAGAGAGACAAACTTAGCGGACAACTTCATCCTGTGGCTTATCGATCTAGGAAATTATCGGAACCAGAATGTAATTATTCAATTGCGGACAAGGAGTTGTTGGCAGTCAAAGAGGCCTTTCAGGATTGGCGTCACTATTTGTTAGGAGCAAAACATTGTGTGACTGTGTTTACCAACCATAGAAATCTACAATTTTTGAAATCAGCAAAAACGCTCACGCCTCGACAACTAAGGTGGTCTCTATATTTTTCAGAGTTTGACTTTGTGATTACATATAAACCCGGAGCAAAAAATGGCAAAGCTGATGCTTTATCTAGAATGAATGCTTCCGTAGAAAACAGACCTTCAATTCCAGAACCCATTATTCCTTTGAACAAAATAATCGGAGCAATCCATCTACAAGAGTTCACTGAAGATATCCTAAAAAATCACGCCGATGATCTGAAGAATTGGGCAGATTCTGATGGAAAGAAAACTGTAAAAGACGGTCTGCCATTCTACGAAAACAAATTGTACTTGCCTACTAAGGAGATGCAAGAAAAGGCCATAAGAAGTTGTCATGATGATCGTCTAGCAGGTCATCGAGGAGTCAGGAAAACCCTGGAGTTGATCAAGAGGCATTTCTGGTGGCAAGGCATGGCGGCTCAGATAGGACAGTATGTGTCGACCTGTGAACTGTGTATTAAAAGTAAACCTAGTCGTAGAGCCCCTCAGGGATTGTTGCAACCACTGCCTAATCCACCACATCCTTGGCACACTGTGACATTGGATTTGATAGTCGATCTTCCAGCTAGTTTGGGTAATACTGTCATTCTAGTGCTGATTTACTCATTTTCCAAAATGGGACATTTCATTCCATTAAAATCTGTACCCACAGCTAGTGCAGATATTTAATCAACACATAGTACGTGTGCATGGAATTCCAAAGGTCATTATATCCGACAGAGGGTCACAGTTCATATAAAAATTTTGGAAAAAATGTATGCACAGCTTAGGAGTGGACACACGATATTCGACCAGTTTCCATCCTGAAACAGATGGCCAAACAGAAAGAGTAAACCAGGAATTGGAACAATATCTTAGGCTCTATCTGTTGGAACAGGAGGGCAACTGGTCGGATCTGTTGTGGACAGCGGAATTCGCGTACAACAATGCGGTGCACGATTCCACTGGGTACTCACCATTCTACCTAAATTCAGGCAGGCACCCAAATATGGTTGTGGGTAGAACAGATGAAACAGTACCAGAAATCACTAAAGTCATGACAGATTTGAGAGTGTCTTACAATCAGGCTCAGAAGAACTTGAGTAAGGCCAAAGAGTCATATAAAAAACAGGCAGACAAGAAAAGGAGAGTGGGGCCAACTTTTGCAGTGGGTGATCAGGTATGGCTATCTACTAAACATTTAAAGTTAAAGGGGAATAGGAAGTTTCAGCCAAGATTCATAGGTCCGTTTAAGGTATCTAAAATCATAAATTCAGTGGCCGTGAAACTTAAGCTCCCGAAAACCTTAAAAATCCACTCAACCTTTCATGTTTCACTATTAAAAAAGATCCCAGAAAATGCAAGGCTCAAAGAAACCCCATCACCAATTAGGTTGGAGTCAGGAGAAGAATTTGAAGTCAGCAGAATTCTAGATTCAAAAATAGTAAAAAAGAGACTGTATTATTTGGTGGAATGGAAAGGCTTTGGGCCAGAGGAAAGAACTTGGGAGCCATCCACAAATGTACATGCTCAGAGATTGATAAAAAGTTACCACAAGGCATGCCCAAAGAAACCCAAGTTGGGGGAACCCATTTTGGAGGGAGGTACTGTCAAGACCGCTCTGGCTACAGTTAAAATGGACAAGCAAAAATGCAAGAAAACCCTCCTGAGAAAAGCACCTTTAAAACACAGACGTTGGAAACGACAACATGTAGTGTCCGTTTCTTTTCTTAAACAGTGTTTGTTCAGCATAGGCGCCCATGACCGGGAAATGGAGGGCGCTCTGCGCCGCGGCAATTTCGAAGGTTGCCGCTCTAGTGTTTAAGGCATCGCAGCTTTCAGCTGTTGAGGCGCGCGCTCTGAATCTCAACTGCGCACTTCAACTGTATTCTGACAGCAGCAGCAGCGTCTTTCCTGACCTCGTCGTTTCTCTTCAAGTATCCAGTTTTAGAGTCGCTACAAGTATCGCATGCGCAACGTGGGATTTGAAGTAAGAGAACTCTTTGTCATGCCTTAGTCGGCGAACAATTTTTCTCCGTCGGAAATTCAAAGACACCGTGAACTCTTGTTTAGTGAACATTTTCTGCATTGTTCTGTGGCTAGTCTTCAAGTCACCGGACCCTGTGTTTCAGCTGGCCAAAAAAGAAGTTAACTCCAATCATTTCTTGTCATAACGAGTGAGTCAACTCTTATAGCGCCAATAAGTTACACCTTGTAGGTTTTTCTGTTGCCCTTAATGATAAGGAACTAATTACATAGGGCATTGTTTGGAAGGTCTTATTCAGTTGAAGAAAATTATAAACGCCACCAGAATCTGTGACAGGTATTTTAGAAATTTCATATTCGTATAAATTTAGACAAGAACAGTACAGATATATGTTAATGCTGGGTGTGTTATATATTACAGTACCACAGATTCTGAATGACCACTTCAATATCGAGAGAGCAGCAATAGCCTTTGGTTCTGGGGTAAGACTTAAACTTCATGTTCTAGTAGAGCGTATAAATTCTAGTTGTGGTGTAGTACATGTGTTTTTTCCTACAGGGCGCAAACCCAAGAGCCTGACGGAACCAGCAGAAGTACAACATCTATGACAAAAGGCTGTCTCTCTCTCTCTCTTTTGTTGTTTTCTCCACTACCCCTTTCCCTTCTACTTCTGGGATTGCCGCATCATTTATTGTTGGGCGGTCACTGAGGTGGAGGGGCGTTGGGACCTGCATCGGCTCCTGTGGATTACAGGCATCTTGACATCAAGGCAGTTTTTGGGCAATGGGAGGGCATAATGTCAATTTTACACGGAAGAGTTGCGTGATCACATTCGAATGAGGGGGTTACCAAAAACTGCTGTACTACCTGTAAGTGAGTAACAGAGATCCATATGCAGTCTAAGGTGGCCATTCGAAACGAAGATGAGTGGATGTAAGCCGCCGGCTGGTCTGACTCCATTCTTCCGTTTAAAATGTGAAGTCCTAGTTGGTTTAGATGCGTTGAGAGTTTTATCCCTTTTTCTTCCTTCCTTTGGAACTGGGATTTTATCTTCGGAATAGACCACATTTCATCACTTAAGGATATTTGAGAAGAGAGAATGGGTGCTACCTCCATTAGATTGGTGTTAAAGTCACCCATTATCAGCCGTATGTCATTTGGGTGCTGAGCCTCTAAGTTGATTATATCAGAGAGCATTTTACTCAGTGTCACCTCTCGTTTTTCTTTGGACAGATGTAGGTAGACGCTGCTGAGGATGATTTTTCGCCGTCTCCGCTTTTCTTTTTCGTGGCACTGAATCTCGATGCTGATAAAAATATAGTCACCCTGGCCCATAGCGAGCAGTGCTACCTGCCACTAATGTGTTCTTCACAGCGATCACCACACCTCCAGAGGCATGGCCTCCTACGGCTGAGGGGATAGCATGGGATTCAATAACAGTAAAATCTTCCCAGGTGGTGTTTTCCAGGGCCCAGGTTTCTTGGAGAGCAATTATGTCCTGAGTCATCAGGACACTTTTGGTTAGCTGTCCGTTTTTCTCTTTTGTTAGACTTCGAATATTCCAGGAACAGATGTTAAGGTATTGCATTTTATCATAGTTGGTTCTTTCATCGTTCCTTATTTGCTGTGATTTACCCTAAGGCCTGAGAGAGCCAAGACCAATCTTGGATTTTATGTGGCATGAGGACACATTTGCGTGGGCCAACCTCTTTTGACGTTATTATTTGGAGCGGGTTCTCAATCCAGGGCACTGATTTCATTCCTGGTCTTGGGGCACACAATGTCAAAAAAGGCTGTTGGATCTGCTTGCCCTGATTTAACAATAATGTGTTATTGTCAGCCATTTGGGAATTCCGTATGTTATCTTTTAGGAAGTCTGGGTATTTATTGCTGGTAGGAAAGCTGACCTGGACGCCCCAGTTACTCAGTTGAGCTTTGTTGTTCATTAAGATTGAGGCCTGACGTTTGTTGGAGAAGATTACCAGAGTCGATTCCTTTTTCTGGCCCTTTTCTGGCTCCAAGAGGGCCACAGTTACAATATCCATTGATTGTATATTTTCTAGTCCTGGAAGATGCGAGCATAATTTTAAGATGTTTCCTCTATTTAAAATGTCCCATTTTCCTTGGGATACATATTCTGGGTAAAGCAATATTTTATGGTATACTTGGGAGAGATGATAGGGCTCTCGAGGGTTTCGGTTTGGGTTGATCAAGTTTTGTTGTTTGGGGGAGCCACTAATTTCTCTGTGTGTTGCTTCCCAGTGATTAAGAGCTCTGAATTGTCTAGACTGTTTAAATTGGGGATTGGAGGGCCAGTGACCTTGAGGTGGGGACTTTCTCTCGATTTTTGAGGGACCTGAGTCGGGGGTTCATCTATTTTCATTGAAGTCCGGAAATTGTCTGTTTGTTTTTTGTTTCCCTTCTCATCTCTCATTTTAAGTTGAATTGATGGGACTTCTGCAGTTTTTTCTGTGTTTGTTACTTCATCATTTATTTTAGAGAAGGAGGAGTCATCGTGTTGAGTTATTGTTTTGAGTTTTAAATTCTGAACATTAAGTTTTTGTGCTCGCCCAGTGGACGTAGTGCTTTTATTGGAAGGGTTAGCAAAGTTTTCCATGGGCTTGATGGAAGTAGTGTGTGTTTTTTTGATTTTATTGTTCTCTGCGATTTCTTTTTTATTCATCAAATTTGTCGAGTTCTTGGCTTTGTCTAACGGATGATTATAGTTGTTGATAGCTTTTATTGGAGTTTCAACAGAAGTATCTGTAAGCTCTTCATTGTGATAAGCAGGTGTTTCTGTTAACAGTGGTAGGCTGGTTTTTAGTTTGCTCTTGTCTGTTCCTAACCACTGTAGTAATGCATTACCCTTTTTTTCGCTTTATTTAATTTCTTTAGTTTTTTCTTGTTCTTCCTAGATATAGGGTTACCTTCCTTCGTGGTTTGAAGGGTCGTGTTTGAGGGCTCGGCATGATTCTGTGAGTTGGCTAAGACAGATTCGATGTTAGTTAGAGTTATTTTTTCTTGGGCTTTCGATGTTGGAAAATTTGAAGCGGATAGATGGATAGATTGACCAACATTTTCCTGGATGCCTAGTACCAGCCCTTGAGCGGCAGCGAGGGGGTAGTTTCATTGACTGCTTGGATTAGCGCCATGAGGTGAATTTTTTATTCTTTTGTCTTTTATATCGCTGCTCAGTTGCTCGACGGCTTTTAATTCGGGCGACTTATTGTGAGCTTGAGGGTGCAAGGAGATAGCAGTTCTCTGCGGTGTAGTCAGGGCCTCTTTCTTCAAATCTTTAATCAGGGTAGACATTATTTCCGGAAGTGATTCTAATTTTTTCAAGAGCGGGTTAAATTGCAGTCATTATGAGTCTGTGTTAGGGGTACAGATTCATTTGGGTTCAAGATTCGATTTGGACTTAGCATTTGGTTTTGGTCCACATTGTGTTGGGCTCTCAGTATCAGAGAGTTTAATTTCTTGAGCTTTGAGTCTATTCCCATTATAGAGTCAGCTACTCAATGTAAGATATTAATCTGCGCATCTAGTTTGTCAGCATGCATATGAGCGGCATTAGCCATTGAGTTCAGGGCTTGATTGGTGACTGAGAGAAGGGCCTCAACTTTGAGCATGGCTGGGATATCAGACAGGTCCACTTGGCTAAGTTCTAATGGAGAGAGCTTTTTTCCAGGCGAGTAATGATGGGACATGTTGGTATCTCTTTTGCTTGGCACAAGTTTATTCATTGTAACCCCACTTGCAGAGGTAATAAGATCTTTTGGGTATCAAATACTGTCCTATGCAGGATGATACCCAAATTATCACTTCCACCACCTCACCGACTGAAGAGGCTGCCTCCAAATTTCGAACATACATGGAAGCAGTCTCGCAATGGATGGTGCGTAACTACCTAAAGCTCAACAGGGAGAAGACGGAGGTCCTAATCTTTGGAGGAAACCATAACATCTGGTCGGAAGATTGGTGCCCCCCACTTTGGGAGACTGCCCTCAACCTACCAACTCGGCCAGGAACCTTGGCATCCTCATAGATTCTGCCCTCTCTTTTGACCTTCAGGTAAACAGAACAATATCCACCAGCTGTAACACCATCCGGATGTTGAAAAAGATCGCCCCCTACCTGTCACCTGATGCCCGCAAGAAGCCAACAGTTGCCCTGGTGTCTTCCAGGCTTGACTATTGCAACGCGCTCTATGGGGGGCATAAATAAGAAATCTCTCCATCGCCTCCAGATGGTTCAAAATTCTACAGCCAGGATGGTCCTAAATCTACCCAGGTTATCATCTGCAACTCAGGCCAGGAAGGATCTCTATTGGCTACCTATACATGCCAGGATTTCCTTCAAGCTGATCTGCCTGGCTCAAAGGGCTGTGTTTGGATCTGGTCCTGAAGGTATAAAAACACTTGTTAATTCCTATTCTCCCAAGAGAACCCTCCGTTCGTCCTCAAGAAATCTGCTAGTCTTGCCCAGATTTAAAAAGGTGAAATGGGGAGGAAGAGCATTTTCTACACTGGCTCCTAAACTGTGGAACAACCTCCCCCCCGAACTTTCCGGATAACCCTCCTTGGTGATTTTCCAGAAGCTTCTGAAGACTTGGCTCTTCTCTCAGGTTTACTAATTCATTCTCTTTTTCTTAGTTTCATACTCCTTTATGTTTGGAATGCGCCTTGATGCCCTTTGGGTTAAGTTTGCGCAATATAAATAATCTTTCATTCATTCATTCATTCATTTGGGGGCTATTGTTTACATCTTGGATTAGATCTTGGTAAGATTTGCAAGTTTTTATTTCCGCCTTGCAGCTATTGACATTTGTTAAAGAGACGTTAGGAGCACTAACCTTAATCTCATATTGGTTTAGGTCGTTAGCCCCAATAGAGGGTGAGTGCTGTCCAGTAGCTGGGAACGGGTTAGAAGTTAGTGAGGGAAGGTCAAAACTCAGTTTTTGGATATGATCTTGCAATGATCCGTTTGAATTGGTTTTTTCGCCATTAGACGAAAGGTTTTGGAGGGCCAAAAGCTGTAGAGCTTGTGTAGGAGAATGCGTCGCCGAAATCCATATTATTGATTCTGGTGATTTACGAGGTGGTTCTTGCACTCTGGTTTTAGTTTTGACCTTTTTGGGGGTCGCGATTTCTGGGTCAGGTTTTGAATCGTTATCGGCTCTGTGGGAGGTCAGTGTAACTGGTGATGGTGGCAGAGCAGAGGTAGACTTTGTTTTTTGTAGATCGTCTAACCTTTGGTGGGATCGTTGCTGGTTTGGAAAAAGGAAGGGAAAATGGAAGATAGGGGGAGCTGCAGCAGCTGAGACCCTATCACGAACAATTATATCTTGAGAAAGAGGTACCATATGAGGAGAAATAGAGACTGTTGCAGTATGGTTGTGAGAACTTGTAGTGTTAGTTAACAACTGGTGGGGAGCACTTTTATTCAGCTGATCCATTTGCGTAAAGTGACTCCTGATGTCACTTGAATGAGTGCTTTTCCGTTTAAGTGGCTCTGCGGGAAAGTTCATTTGCATGTTATTCCCCTCAGAACAAGGTCCACCTGCCCCGACTGCGCCAAGGGATTGCAGAGGATACGGAGGGGGCTGACACCCACGGCCTCCCACGTCAGAGTAGAGCAGTTTGATCTTCAATCGTTTAGCGCTCTTGTGGGGGCGGTGAGTGCTTTGTGATTGGGTGCAACTCCTTGTTCGCATGGTTGGTCAAGAAGGGCTTGTCCTTCACTTCACGTATCCTTCACTTTTCTTGTGTTTTCGATGACTTGTATTTCGATGACTTATATGTCCTGTGCGTTTTCTGGCGTGATCTTGAACTTAACTTTAACTGTACTTTAGTTGAGCTTTATCTCTTGATCGCTTATCAGTTAGTGACGGAGGGGAGTCTAGGGGCTCACCAACGGCTCACAGTGGTTGTGGTGGCGCGCGGAGCTCACAGGGAAGACCGCGGGCTAGCCGGACCAGTCGACCCCCCGGGCTCTTACTCTGCGGCAGCCTCTAACGGCGGCCGCGCTCGCGAGTTACCTCGAGCCCCACTCCCTTTCCCTTTCTCTTATGTCGGTGGTTCCTCAGCTCAGCCGGTCACCACCTCTGCTGCCGGTTAGACAAGCTGTGCAGAAGGGGAGGCAATGTTGGCCCGTTTTTAGGAGTGGCATGGAGAAAGCGTGGAAAAAAACGGGTTGCCTGCGAGATACCAGTTCAATTGTATTATCGTGGTAGCATTCAAGAAACGTTAAAAAAGGTGAAAAAGGTAGTAATAAATAAATAACAGTTTAGCAATTGTTCACCTTTCACTCTCCACTCCGCGCTCCGGAGGTCGCTGGGGGCGTAGGTTAGAGGTGAGGCTGTGATCGGCGGCTTGGCAGCGGCTCAGAGTTCATGAGGCAGCATTAAGCAAGGCACCAGTAAAGAGCTACGAAGAGCCATGAGGAGCAGTGCAGAGCCGAGCTGAGACGGGGCAAGGACGCTTAATGCTCAGCTTAACCGCCCCGCAGTCGGACGGTACTTCGGTACTTCAAGGCCAAGGTCCGCGGGAGCCGGGAGCCGGGAGCCGTGAAGCCGTGAGGCCTTAAGCTTAAGCTAAACCGCAAGAGCGACACCTTAATTGTGCTCGGCGCCTCGGCGTCTCGTCCTCGGCATCTCGCTGCAGCTGGCGGTCAAAGCAAAGACGCGGCTACTGGATTGAGAGTAATAATGAGAGGCATGTGATGTGAGGGCCTGCTTCAGAGATGCATTGCACAGCAGTGGTTCTGGTGAGGCTTTGGGCTACAAGGTCGATATGGAGTCCTTGTGCTCTAAGAATCCTCACTGCAGAGGCGATAAGTTGGTTCTGCGTGGGGTTGCGCCATGTAGCGGATGTGTTGTGTAAATTCTGCTGGATCCACAGGTGGGCTGGCAGAGCACCTTCAGGTCCACTTCCAAGCGTCCAAGACTTGGGTGGCACCTTTTGACAGGGTTTAACTCGCAGTTGCAGAGTCAAGGTGCTGGTTACAAGAGACAAGCCCTTTTGGTCACTATGGTAGTCTAGGTACAGGTTGCAGATCCGCTCCTTCTCTCCCAGGCAAGAGGGCAACAGGCAGCAGCTAAGTCAGCACTTACAAACAGCAGTCCTTGAGGACAGCCTTCCAGCAGAGTGGTTGTCCTTTCAGCTGTACAGCAGTCCCACTTTCTGTCTCGAGACTAGTGGTTTGCTGAATCAAGTCATGCGTCTTTCCACTTACTGCAAATTGTCCTCAGAAACAGTGGGGCCTCACTTATTAAGCTGGTAACCCTGTAAGTTCCATAATCTAAGTATCTGTATCTATCATAGACTGCAGGATCTCCTTGATGATAACTTCACAAGGATCATTTTCTCACTCAGAACGCACATGGTGGTCTGGAGTACTTTACCACTCATGGAGCAAGGGCAGGTGTCACTTTCTAAAATGGTTATACTCCCTCAACTCCTGCACTTCTTCCACAATCTTCCCATCCAAGTCCCACGCTCCACCTTTCGAGGCCTGCACGCAGCACTAGGGATTTTCATATGGAATAAAAGCAGAATGTAAGTGCCGTTACGTAAAACGGCAACTCCCTGTGGAAGCTTAGAGGCATCAAACTTCAAGCAATACTATGTGGCTGCTGAAATACAGTGGCCTGTGAGGTGGTTAGCAGGACAACAAACTGATGAGCTGTGAGGGCTGGCAGTGACCAGGGCATAAGCCTGAGTGGTGAAGTAATAATCCCATAGGCAAGTACCCCACCCATGAGAAAAAATGTAGTGCGCATATCCTGTGATAGTTACCGTAGAGGGCTACTCCTTATGCCATGCATGCTATCATACTCCCCAGCGATAAGAATAAATGCCATCACATCGTTCTGTGAGCTGGTTAGGAGGGTTGGTCTTGAGACCTGGAGGAAGACTGAAGTAGACACTATTGGAGATCTATTTAGGGATGGTGCTCTGATGCCTTTTGATCAGCTACAAGAGGAGTATGCATCGCAAGTAGGGCACTTCCTGGCAATTGGCAAACTAGTGTCCGACCTGACCTACTTGTGGCCGATCAGGGACACCAAACTTGAGCTACACCGTTCATGGGCAGAGGGTGCCAACTTATCCCTTGGCTCACCAGAGCTTTAGCACATACGACTGTAGATCCACTGCTGGCAACACATAGATGTTGGGAGGTAGATATAGTTCGAGATCTAACTCCCCAGGAATGGGACAGGGTCAAATGCTACCTAAGAAAGTTATCCAAAATTTCTTAATTTCAATATATTCAACATAATCTTTGACACAAGGCATACCTTAACCCAGCATGTCTACATAACATATATTATTCACCATCTTTCTGTCCCAGCTGTCATGTGCCAGATGCTGTTCTGGCGCACATGGTCTGGCCCTGTCCAGTGGCTGTGACCCTTTGGAGGGAAGTTGAGGGAGCCCTGGAGGAGTTGTCAGGGCGCGCAGGGCTGCACACCACGAAGGGCGCACTGTTGGGCTTATATAAACAGATTAAAGTCCAGAAAGTTACCATTTGGTTCACAGACCTGGGATTGCATATTACCCAGCAGTCTATAGTGATCCACTGGAGGGCACAATCCCTCCTGAGCACCAGGCACTGGTGATCAGTAACTCTGAAGTGGGGTAGGCCAGAGGCTGTGGCACTGTGGAGAGAGAGAAGGTCAGAGAGCTCAGCAGGATCCCCATGGCCGGATCACTGGGGGCCATATTTTATGCCTTATCTATATATAGAGATTCCCTTTCCGATGGCTAGGGGCCGTGTGGACTAGATTGGTTTGTGTCTGGAGTTGCACCGTCCACGGACCTGTAGTTGGTCCCTGCCTGGGCCCAGTGGTGTGGAACTCCTCCTAGCATATTCTTCTTGGACCACTAATCGAGTGGCCGTGTACACTGCCGAGGGGGGAGGGAGCCTGAAACACCAAATGTCCACTACAACAACATATAGGGGGATGTGGATAAAAGTGAAGGAATAAGTGGTCATAATCAAGGAGAGATAATTGCGCACACTGAGACTGTCTAACAGTGACTGGATATTACCTACTGTTTATTGTTGCACTGTTCTTTTTTTCTTTTGGTTTATTGTATGAAACCACTTTCTCCTGGCTGCAACACAATTGAATAGCACTTGTTCATAATGATTGGTGCTCCTGTATACTGTAATTGTATTTTGTTGAAACCAATAAAATTGTTAGTAAAAAAAAAAAAACTTTCAAACTCACAAGAAAAACAATTTAAACATTTATATAGCTCACAACAGTATGGCACATCCGTTGTCAGTGACAACCAGTAGTCATGAGCAAATAGCGATGGTTTACAGTTGAAAAGCAAGCCAAAGCCTAAACGAAAGGAAAGCAGGAAAATCCAAGAACAACAGGTTGCCAATAATTAGAATACATGCAATGCTTGCTTTGCTTGATAACTCAGTTGACACAGTATAACACAGTTATCACATTGGCATGACAGTAGAATTTTAAGCCCGAGATGATGTTTATATGAAAATGATACAAAATATATATTGATACACTTAGATACATGTACTAGGTTGAGGGTGCTTAACCGCAATGGGTAATTTTGGGGAAATACACTTTTGTATAGCCCTTATCCTGGAATACACTAAGTAATGAGTGTTTCAAACTCAGCCACAATTTAAAAATAGATGGAGGGAACTTCTGAAAGGAAAAAGGATGAAAATGGGATACCTAACACTCATTGAGGTTCTTTCTTCCTCACTGTAAATATTTTTAAAGTACATCTTGCAATATGTAATCACTTCCTTAGAAATGATTCGATAAATTAGGTTCTTGAATATTTCAATTATAAAAGATGTGTGTGGCTCCACTTATTATAAGTCCAGTAAAAATAAAAGCTATTCTTGTAGACACAAGAATCTTTAGAAAATTACCTAATGTTCAATTTGACAAGAATGAGGTCCAGTTATGCTCCCTTTCAATTTAATAAACGTTTTCAGGATAGCTACTGCAGGAATGTGCCCTTTCAAGATGGTTACCCCCACTTTGTGCCCTGGATGCTGTAGTTTTGGAACTGCAAGTGCACTGGGACCTGCTAACCAGGCCCTAGTGCCTTTGAGATAGACACCATTGTTGTGGTTTGGTCCATGAAGAAGCTGAGACCATATCTGTTAGAGACTCACTTCAAAATCCAAATCAACTGCAGGCCTTTCAAGTGCTTAATGTAGATGAGAGGAGAGAAGCCCAAGTTGTTGAAGTGGTCTATTTACCTACAGGGGATGGACTTTTTAGTGGAACACAGTCCAGGGATGGCCCACGTAATTACAGATGGCCTTTCTAGGTTCTTCCGCTTAGACAAGGAGAATGAACAAGAGGGAGGTTAGTGCTCATCGCATTTCATCTTGGGGGTCATGTTGGAAAGTGTCCTTTTTTTATGGTCACTTCCACATTTGCTAACCAGGCCCTGGGCAGTGCCAGTGATCTTTCCCTCAAAAGGTAATATGGACTGGTGCACCCAATTGAAAAGAGACCTTAAAACCCCCATTTTAGTTCCTAGTATATGGTAACAGTGGAACCCAGGACAAGAGTTCACCAGGGCTGCAGCACTATTTGTGCCACCAGAGCTACCGCAGCCTGCATGAGCAGCTTCTCGGCTCGAGTGGGACTCCGTACACCCATGTGTGACAGAGTCACCTCATGAGTTAAGGTATGTAATTCACCCATAAAGTAGGCCTCCTAAAGCACAGGAGGCAGGGTGCATTACTTCAATGGTAAGGGCATATATATACAGAGATATATGATTCTAGAGTAACGTGGTGCATAGGTTAACATGGACTGGCTATCAGACAAAACCGAGACAGCCAGCTCCACTATGGTACCACTGAATGTAGTCATATTTGCTATCAAACAATGTGCATTTCCACCCCTGACGTGATTCTGGTGTCAAAGGTGAGCTGGAATGCACTCTGGTGGCACCTTCAGAGGGTGCCCACCAAGATAATGAGTTACCTTTTGCCTTGGCGTTTTTTGAGCTGTTTGCTACCAAGACAGAAGTCTAACAACCTGCTGGAGAGTGCTATCACTCCCAAAGGATGTGAGACTAAAGACCTGGGCAGGAAGAGGTCACACCTCTGCACTCCTAGGATGGCTAGTGAATGACCCATGAGAGCAGTCAGCCTCAAATACTTCACCGTCTCTGATTTGTAAGTGACCTGTCTCCATGTGTAGACCAAGGCCCGCAGGCCTCCTGGGCACGTGGGAAATTAATAATTCAGGAGGCGTACACTCCCCAAAGGCTAGCCACACCATTTAGGTGTGCTAGCGGGTCTGTGCAGTATAGAATAGCTGGGGCAATCTTGAAAACTCCTAAAACTAGTGGGTTCTGGGTAATTTGGTGACATACACCCACCGAATGTTATCACCACAGGGAAGGATTAGCTGCAGGACTAGTAGACTAGTGGCTACTACCCCGCACACCTCTAATCATCCTCTAAATCTAGGATTTAGGAGGTACCCCAGACACCAGAACTGCAGATCTGCTCTGAAGAAGAAGAGGACAAAGAGAAACCATGAGAGCACAAGGCAGAACCCATGAAAAAGAGATGTGAAGTACTGCACCTGTGACAGCGCCTGCCAGACTATGCCTTCTCCAGGACGAGAGACCGGTTCCAAAATGAAGGTGAACTCCTCTGGAAGCCAAAGACTCCATCAGGACTCCCTTGGACTAGCAGTAGGGTGGCAGCCACAAACCACACTTCCATGTTCCATAGAAGGACCAATCACCGTGTCCCGTCATTGATCAGCCCAAAAGTCACCAGCCAGCTGGCTTCTTGGAGGTGTAGTCCTGATCCTCTCTTGGGGGGTCATTAGGATGGCGGCCTTCCTCTCAGGGAATGGGACTGCCCGCCATCGGTGCGGGGGTCCTGTTGGTGGTATTAGGATGCGCCCACCGCACTGGCGGGCGCATCCTGCATACTTGACATTGCGGCGGGCAGTGCTCTCAGCACCGCCTGCCACAATGCCAAGAAGGTATGTTGTGCAGTTACATGCAAAACATGTCAGGTACCGCACGGTGCCTGCCATGTTGTGCATGGAAGTGCAGGGGGTATCATAGGTACCCCGCTGTGCACCTCCTACACTCTGGAAACCCTGGGGGCCCGCTACGGGCCCCCAGTGGTGAAAATCGCCTGCCTTTCCATGGTGTCAACATGCATGTCCTCGCCATAATGCTAATATGGATGGCACCTCCATGTCAGCAGCTTTTCCGCCCGGTCGGCCGGGCAGAAAACCGGCAGACGGTCTTTCCGTCCACCGGGCTCCCCCCGCCATGGTAATGTGGCGGGGGGAGAATTCAGAGCAGGCAGAGGTTTTTTGAAGGCAGATCACCACCGCAATATGTGTGAAGGCGATCCACCCGCAATCATAATGGACCCCTAAGTCTCAGCTCCCTACAGTGTTTCCAGGACCTTTGGCAGAAGAATGGCTCAGCTGCTACCTTTGTCGGAACCAAGGCTTGTTTGTGGTCAAGCTGACTGCTAACTGCTTCACACTACTCCTCACGTAGAGGCAACCTTCTGCATTGTTCGTCCTCCACTTCTGTGGTGCAGTTGTCAAGTTCTTGCAATCCAAAGAGGGCTTCATTGGCACACCTGGTAAAGTCAGCACCAGTAGTCCCGTTCTGCACCACGGTTAGCCAGGTACACCTCTGTACCTGAGATGCCTCAGCTAGGCAGAGCTCTTCTGTCTGGTAATTCCTGGTCAAGAGATCCCCTCCAGGCTTCACCTCCAAGGGGCTCCTCTGAACTCTGCC